>NC_140938.1:111083976-111776476 GCF_014529385.1 Adiantum capillus-veneris | reverse complement strand
GCAAAAGGAGATGTGTGATGACGGTTTGCCCCCAGGGATGAAGAGACTCTCTCTATGGTACGAGTTACCATATTGGCCCAGACTCATGATCAGTCACTTGCTCGATCCGATGCACATATTCAAGAATGTGGGTAATCTGCTATGGGACCATCTAACCGGAAAGAAAGATGCTTTGGGAGCCAGGGTTGACCTTAGAAATGTGGATCGTATGGAGCAATATTGACCGCAGACAGTATCTGATGGATCGATAAAACTCCCTAAAGCGCCGTAGATTTTGACAGGAGCCCAAGAACGCAAAGTAACAGAGACCATTCAATCTGTGCGGACCCCCACTGGTGTAATGCACTCGCTTCGAACGTGTTTCATTAAAGAAGGGAAGCTTACCGGTTTGAAGTCACATGACTGGCATAAAATGTGTCATGTATGTTTGAAGTGGAATATATAATAGTGGGAATTGTGTAACAAATTTGTGTGTGGACTTTAATATCATTGCTAGACATGTTTTGCAGTTTATTTTATTGGTGGCCATTGAGGGATGTTTGTCTCCTTACGTCCGTAACAATCTACAAACTTGCAAAGTTGGTGCAATGGATCTCACAAAAGGAGATCAATGTAGACTCCATACCATTCACCAAACTAAATGCTACGGAGGTTGTGTGCATGTTTGAGAAACACTTTCCTACTACCATGCTAACCATTCAGGTGCATCTTCTTGTACACATAGTTGATGAGGTGGAAATAGCTGGCACAATACATTCCAGATGTATGTTCTTTTTAGAACATTTTATGAAAACGCTCAAGGGATATGTGCGTCAAAAGGCACGTCCGTAGGGTAGCATGGCAGAAGGTTGGCTGGTATCAGAAGGATGAGAGAGAGACCTCTTGAAGCCATAAACATTGTATTTGAACAATTTTTCTCCGTTTTATAATATATATTGTATTCACATGGCTTTTTGTCTATTCTTGTCTATATGCTATACTTGAGAAATTTAAATTGTGTTTAATCGTCATTTCTACCACTCCAGGTATGCTCTAGGTATGTTCTCACAAGCAGGGATACTCCTCGGTGTGTCGTGAAAGTCTAATACACCGACACAGTAGTGCGCTCCGAGTGTGATGGAGACTGAGGCTGCAATCGCGAAGGAGGTGCTCTGTCCCTGCTCATAGACGCAGCTCGTCCCTCCACTAGATCTAGTGGAGGGACGAGCAGCGTCTATGAGCAGGGACGGAGCACCTCCTTCGCGATTGCAGCCTCAGTCTCCATCGCAGTACGAGTTTCATCCTTTTACAAGATACGTAGAATGCACACTGGAGACAAATTCACAAGAGCTTCACAGGAATCCCTCCCCCTTTATGAGTCCTCTCTCTCTCTCTCTCTCTCTCTCTCTCCTACACAGGAATCCCTCTCCCTATTATCTATAGTATAGATTATAATTTGTCCATGTTTTCTTCTCCATTCAATATTAGGATTAAATGTTCGTGTGTTTAATGCAGGTATGGATGATGACGAGTTTCTTTCTTCTTTGTCATCCCAACAGAGGAGGTGGTACGAGGACCGTCATCACTCTAGAGCACCATCACGTCGTTCCACTCCTTCAATGTCTCCCTCTGTTTCGGAGCATTCAGTGCACTCCGAAGCTTCGGTGTCAACGAAACGATCTTCACACTCGTCTAGGCACCGACGCTCTAGTGGTGGCGGGTGCTGTGGGGATGCCGCCACCGATGCCTTGACATCGCCTCGTGTTCAACGAGGCTCCTTACCTTCCCCTTCTTTGCCCGCCCCCACACTAGCCACGTCATCGCCATCTACACCAAGTTTTGCGTGGCTATCGGCCGTTCCTGGGTACACACCACTAGCTACTCCTCTAGGAGTCACCCCAGTTGTCGACACTCCTCGCTTCGGGGCCCAGACTCCAATGGAGACACCTGACATCCATACCCCCATCGAGACACCGCTAGAGATCCTTGCTGAGACACCCAGGTTCATGCGTCAGATTCGAGAGGGCTTGTCGTACTCGATCGACATCAGCGGCGGCATCATCTTGGATGACGAAGGCAAGAAGGTGATCTCGCGCATACACGGTCTTTGCTCTCAGGTGTTTAGACACTACATACTAAACATATAGAGTGAAGTGCCAAGTGAATTAAAAGAAAGAGTCATCATCATGCTGCATGACGAGTTTCCTGTGTCAAGTCGGGATGAGCGCTTCAATGAAGACCCGATGAAGGTTCGAATGCATGAATATTGCAAGCACAAGCGTTCTAAAGTATAAAAAGCAATAAAGCATGGGTGGAACAGACCAGATTGGCTGGCCAAAGAAGATTATAAGAATGCGAAGCGAGAAATGCGCGAGAATCCTAACAAGTGGAAGCAACAAAAGGAGGCAGCCAAAGCACGAGTAGAGGCACGGAGCTCGCACCACTTGAGGAGCGGCGGGTGGACATCATTTGAGGCCGATTTTGTAAGTGTTTTTGCATTGCTCTTTAGGCTTGATAGTTACTCTATTGTACTTTTAAATTCTAACATAATGGATTCTTTGTATGTTTTGAATAGTGGCACTACAAGAGGTTGTGTGCTCTTGTGACGCTGTTAGCGACGGAAATACACTGGGTTTTTATAACCCCCGGCGTCGCTAAAACCGTCGCTAAGAGCGTCGCTACGAGAGCGTTGCTATATGCGTCGCTATAAGCGTCGCTATATGCGCCGCTATAGGCGTCGCTATATAGCGACGCTCATAGCGACGCGCATAGTGACGCGCATAGCGACGGTTATAGCGACGTTTACATAGAAGACTATAGCGACGCTACAGAGCCATAAATAGCGACGCTTATAGCGACGCCCGAGAGAATTTTTTTTTGGTGGCAGGGCATTGAATGCCCTGCCACCCATCAACCATATTGTACTTGATTCACTTTTAAAAAAAAGTGCAAGGGTAGATAATAGACCCAAAATAATCACCCACAAGACGCATTGTTTGCAAAATTGACAATTGTACACATCATAGGCAAAATGAATTGATTGGCAAATGTAATAATGACAATTGTACAACATCATAGGCATAAAGAATTGATTGGCAAAAGGAACTGCGGTGACAAATGTAATAATATACATGGTTCAAAAAGACGTATAAAATCCGTCTCATGATACATAAGCTATGAGAAACCCTAAACTAATGCTATCTAGCTACGGCTAAAAACTGACGTCGTCTAGTCAGACGTCTCATCGCGTCCAAGTGGCGTATCTGTCGGATTCTGCAAAAAAAGACAATAAGACAGCTTTCAGTAAGTATAAACATATAACGACATTTATAAAACAATACAAAAAATAAAAAAGAGTAAACCCTAATACTAACCATGCCGCCGCGAGAACTGAGAATGTCCATCAGGGCGTTTAAGCCCTTCCTGCCTGTGTACTCGCGCTCGTACGGTGTGGGATCACGTCCTGTCATCGACCACTGTCAAAACATACAAAGATTTCATTATGTTAGAATTAAAAAACTCATAAACCCTAAACTATCGAACATAAAGAGCAATGTGAAAACACTTACAAAATCGGCCTCAAATGATGCCCATCCACCGCTCCCCAAGTGGTGCGAGCTCCCTGCCTCTACTCGCGCTCTGGCTGCATCCTTTTGTTGCTTCCACTTGTCGGGATTCTCGCGCGCTGCTTTCTTCGCATTCTTCCAATCTTCTTTGGCCAGCCAATCTGGCCTGTTCCACCCATTCTTGATTGCTTTTTGCACTTCGGAACGCTTGTGTTTGCAGTATTCGTGCATTCGAATCTTCATCAGGTCTTCATTGAAGCGCTGATCCCGTGTTGGAACGGGAAACTCATCATGAAGTATGCTGATGACTCTGTTTTTTAAATCACTTAGTACTTCACTCCATTTGTTTAGTATGTAGTGTCTAAACAGCTGAGAGCAAAGACCACGCATGCGCGAGATCACCTTCTTGCCATCATCATCCATGATGATGCCGCCGCTGATGTCGACGGAGTAAGGCAAGCCCTCTGGCCGGTGACGCGTGAACCTGGGTGTCCCGGCAGGGGTCTCTAGCGGCGTGTCGATGGGGGTACGGACGTCAGGTGTCTCCACCGGCGTCTGGGCCCCGAAGCGAGGAGTGTCGAGTGGGGTGGCTCCTGGCGGAGTAGGTAGAGGTGTGTAGCTTCTAGGAACAGTCAGCCGTGCAAAACCTGGCGTAGATGGCGATGCTGTGGCTGGTGTGGGGGCGGGCAAAGAAGGGGAGGGTAAAGAGCCTCGTCGAACACGAGGCGGTGTGGAGGCATCGGTGGCGGAATCCCCACAACAACCGCCACCGCCACCACTAGAGCGTCGGTGTCTAGACGAGTGTGAAGCTCGTCTCGTCGACGCCGAAGCTTCGGAGCGCGCCGAATGCTCCGAAAGAGAGGGAGATGCGGATGGAGTAGGAACGCGCGATGATGCGCCAGAGCGATGACGCTCCACGTACCACTGTCTCTGCTGCGGTGACAAAGAAGAAAGAAACTCCTCATCATCCATACCTGCATTAAACACACGAATATTTAAACTTAATATTGAATGAATAGAGTAGACAATGACGCAAAGACCATTAAATACAATGACGTAATGACGCATATAAATACAATGACGCAATGAATTGAGTGATAGAAGAGGCAAGTCGAAAACTCAGAATCTTCAATCAAAAGATGTGAGCGCGAGTAGAAAAGAGCGTTATACACCATGGAAGGTACTTAGAGAGCCAGAGCTTTTACAACACGGAGCAAAATTGTTCAAATACAATATTTGTGGCTTTAAGAGATCTCTCTCTCATCCTCGCATAACTCAACATAACTTCCTATATCTATATAGAGCTCTCCGTTTAAACACATATCCTCTCTTTCATTTTGTAGCTCCTCTACATGCACCCCATATAGAGTAGTAGCATCTTGATGCTCGTCTGGCACCACCGCAGCGGCTTCTGATTGAGCATCTTCTCTGATCTCCTCCATTGATGTCGTTGTGATTGGCACATGGTAGCCTTCATACGTCCTTGCACTACGAGGGGCTACCTCTATGACGTACCACCAGTTTGATGTAGACTTTGTAGGATGAAATATTACCTGCCAGAGCCACATAACGTACATGAGAGCTTTCAAGCACATAACTTGTAAAAGGGGGATGTTAACTATTTACATACTTACTTGTTCACAATGCTCGGGTAGTACGAAAGTGTCTCTTAGGTCAGTCCATTTCTTAGTAGAATCCACCTCAAGAAAACCAGACTCTCCTCTACGCACAGTAGCGTTGCGACCCTCCATGATTATCTTGAACCATTGCACGTCGAACAAGTCGACAAAAAATCCTCTGTAATCGATCCTCAAAATCTCTTGCAGCGTACCGAAGTAAGTGAGTTCCGCCACCACAAGATCTGCATCAGAGGAACGTCGTCGACTAGACTGTTCAAATTTTGCCATGATTTCACAATCTTGAGTAAAACGCTTTTTGTCGATTCGTTCCACCCTAAAATGTCGACCTTTACACCATGCTGCTGTGTATGACTTATACTACAACGAACAAAGATTATGAGTGGCCGTTCAAACGTTTATAAATAAAGTCACTTGCTAGTCGTACATTGCAAACTTACCTTGGTCGCGCAACCCCGAGAGTACTCCCACTCTTCTTCAGTCACTTCGTCACCGCATTGTTGTGCGCTTTTCAATTGGTTGTGCAACCATCTTAAGCTCATGAAGGTTGGTAGGCTCTCCAGAACCGCTGGATAGTGCATCGGTGGTTGTCTTCCCCGTCTCCACTCGATTCGTGCCCTTTGTCGCTCTTGCTTTGCATCCTCATATTGTGAAATCCACTTTTGCATCACTGGATTGTGAAGCATGCAAAATCGGTTGATTTTAGCCTCTAGATCTTCCATCATCTTCTTCTCAACACCAAGATTGCACATGACAATCATCAACTATGTGAACAAGAAGATGCACCTGAATGGTTAGCATTGTAGTAGGAAAATGTTTCTCAAACATGCACACAAGCTCCGCAGCATTTAGTTTGGCGAATGGTATGGAGTCTACGTTGATCTCCTTTTGTGAGATCCATTGCACCAGCTTTGTAAGTTTGTAGATAGTGTTACGGATGTCGAGAGACAAACATCCCTCAATGGCAACCGGTAAAATAAACTGTAAAGTATGTGCAACAATGATATTAAAGTCCACATTTTATGCAATGATATTAAAGTCCACTATGAACGTACCTGACACATTTTATGCCAATCGTGTGACTTCAAACCGGTAAGCTTTCCTTCTTTAGTAAAACACGTTCGGAGCGAGTGCATTACGCCAGTGGGGGTCCGCAAAGATCGAATGGTCTCTTTTACTTTGCATTCTTGGGCTCCTGTGAAAATCCATGGTGCTTTAGGGAGTTTTATCGATCCATCAGACGCTGTTTGCGGCCAATATTGCTCCATACGATCCACATTTCTAAGGTCAACTCTGGCTCCCAAAGTATCTTTCTTGCCGGTCAAATGGACCCATAGTAGATTACCCACATTCTTGAATATGTGCATTGGATCGAGCAAGTGATTGATCATGAGTCGGGGCCAGTATGGTAACTCGTACCATAGAGATAGTCTCTTCATCCCTGGAGGCAATCCGTCATCGCACATCTCCTTCTGCTCTAACCATGCTTGTGCAGACATCCTTGGTGGCTCTCTTCCCAAAAAGCTGTCGCGTAACACATGATTCTCTGGAAGATATGCTTGATGACCTTCGTAGATTTGCTTCTTCAGTGAGGGTGCCCTACGTGCATTCAGTCTAGGTCCACATGTGACACATGCTCTGTATTCGCTTGTTTAAAGCCCTGCATGTATACACATGATAATAGATCAACTATGGGAAAAAACAAGATTTACAGTGTCTGAGTGAGGAGTGTCAATAGATCACCTGAGCATTCTGTTAGCCCGGGATAGTCATGCATGGTCCACATTAGAATGCCTCTGATCAAAGCATTCCGTCGTCCTGTGTGTCGGCTCATATCCACCACCTCTATGCCAATCCACAATTGTTGTAGCTCTTCCAATAGTGGACGAAGATACACATCCATATTCCCCACTTTATATCGCCCTGGCACAATCAAGCTTAGCCATAGGTGCCCCTTCTTCGTAGTCAACCACGGGGGAATGTTGTAGTTGACGATGACAACGGGCCATACACTGTAAGATGTTGATCTTTGACCAAATGGATTTACGCCATCCATAGCCAGGCCTAAGCGCAAATTTCGAGCTTCCCTGGCAAAATCCGATCATGTTCCATCTATATGTTTCCACGCTACGCAATCTGCAGGAATTCGTAGCACACCATCCGAAGATTTATTCTCCTCGTGCCATGATGCTAGGGCGGCCATGGACTTACATTCGAAGAAATGCTTGATGCGAGGAAGCAGAGGGAAATGTCGCAAAACCTTTTGTGGAATTTTTGTCCCGTGGAGATCTACTCGATATCTTTCGGAATCACATTTCGGACACTTCTCCATGTCTATGTATTCCCCTCTGAAAAGAATGCAGTCATTAGGACAAGCGTGGATAGAATTGTAATCCATCCCCAAGTTTCGCAAAATCTTTCTTGCTTCATCTCGGGAATCTGGCATCACATTATCAGCTGGTAGTATGTGCTCTTTTAGCAATCTACACAACATAAAAATATGATACAGTCGTGTAAAAATCTATCAGATCATTATACATTTAGAGTTTTATTAAAGTAAACTAATTGTAATAGATCACCTGAAAAGCGCTGTGACGCTAGTGTCACTCCATCCAAACTTTGCCTGCATGTTGAGAAGAACCAGGAGTGCTTTCAATCTAGACATACGTGCTCCATTATACAATGGCGTATCGGCTTCACTTTTCATATCATCATAGATAAGCCTTTCTGAATCCATGATCGTCTCGATCATTTCATCAATCTCGGGCTCAAACATTGCCTCGTTGGGAATGTGCTCTGCATGATCATCCCCCGAGCTGTCAGAGGCTACATCTTGTGGCCTCACATATGCTGCTTGACCAAAGCGCCTGCAAACACGTCTATTGGGTTGCAAGATTGCTGCTTGTTGGCCAGCGTCAGAGTCCGACGAGTTATAATTGGCAACAACTCGATCTATAATAGATGGATCGAACTCGCCAAATTCGCGAACGTGCTGCAAAGAAACACGTCTTGTCCGTCGCACAGCATGCTTGCATTGATTACAAGGACATAAGACCCTCGTTGAGAGATAGGTGTTTCGGTTGGACGGTCCCACATCCTCGTCGCTACTCATAATGAGGATAAAAAACTTATAACGTGGACAACAAATTTAATATTCTATTGGCATTCTTCGTCTTATCTCTCTCTCTCTCTCTCTCTCTCTCTCTCTCTCTTTACCTCACATTCTCTAGTCATGTCCAATCCCCGCACACCTCGGTCTAGAGGTGCACGGAGATCAGAACCACCGGGTTATAATCTCGTCTTTATTGGTCAATACCTATATTTGTGGGTACAAGAAATCTACACACCCACGTCTACATGATACTGCATGTAGTGGACAAAACCCCTTTGCCTCTTCTCTAGCTGTAGCACTTCACAGCATCTTAACATCTTTTCACAGTAGATCTTTTCACTGTTCGTCTAACTCTAAACCCTAAACCGTAAGTAATTCTTGCGTGGACTCGATCTAACGTAAATAAGCGTAAATCTAAATAAACGTAAATCTAACTAAAAATAAAGCTAAATCTAATTTAACGTAAGTTTAATGACTAGAGGTTGTCTAGATGGTCATTGTGTTGGGGATGTAGTGACTCTTGCCGCCCTGAAGATCCACCTTCTTCCCTATCTTCTGAAGACATTTCACCAGTACTTTTGGATCGACGGAGCCCACCATGAGTGAAGGCAGCAATACCCTATATTCCATTGAGGGCTTTCTTCACCCGCTTCATGCAGGCATCGCAGTCTATGGAGACCTAAATCTAATCTAATATAACGTAAATCTAAATCTAGCGTAAATAAACGTAAATCTAGTTAAAAATAAACCTAAATCTACTTTAATGTAAGTCTACATATAACCTAATCTTTAACGTCTTTTAAGATAGTTTCCTACGACGTTATAACTCTCTTCTTCTTGTGTGTGTGTGCGTGTATGGATGTGTGTGCCAATAAAAAGAGATAAATGGTATAATCTTTCTATCACCCATGCCAAGTATGATAGATTGATTATGCCATTTCCCTCTTGAATAATAGGTCTTGAGTTCAACTCCTCGTCGGCTAGATCTTTAGGTCTTTTAATTTTAATTAGTTTCCTACGACGTTAAATTAGTTTCTCTCTCTTTCTCTCTCAATGTGTGTGTGTTTTTTTGGATCGTATGCATGTTTTCTCTCTCTTTTCCTCTCTCAATGTGTGCGTTTTTTGTTTATGCATGTTCTCTCTCTCTTTTCCTCTCTCAATGCGTGCGTTTTTTTGTTTATGCATGCTCTCTCTCTCTTTTTCTCTCTCAATGTGTGTGTGCATTCTTTGTTTATGTATGTGTGTGTGCGTTTTTGTTTTTGTTTGTACTCTCTCTCTCTCTCTCTCTCTCTCTCTCTCTCTCAAAAACACTATGTGTGTGTGTGTATGTGTGTGTGTGTGTGAGAGAGAGAGAGGGAGAGAGAAAGAGGGGAAGGGAACATGAGAATGAGGAGAGGGAAGGAGCATACCTGGCTCTCCTTCCTCTCCTCGTGTGTGTGTGTGTGTGTGGAGAAGAAAAAGAGAGAGAGAGAGAGAGAGAGAGAGAGAGAGTGAGGGAGAGCGTTACCTGCTCCTTGCTTGAGGGCGCCGAAAAACTCAGATCTGAGATCTGAGTCTTTGGGCGCACTCGGTTATTTTTTTAGCCCAGCTGGCGTCGCTATGAGCGTCGCAAATTTACAAAGAAATTTGCGACGCTTATAGCGACGCCGGGAATTTTTTTTTTTAGCGTCGCTAATATGAATAGCCTCTTGTAGTGTGGTCGATGACAGGACGTGACCCCACACCATACGAGCGTGAGTACGCAGGCAGAAAGGGCTTAAATTCTCTGATGGACATTCTGAGTTCTCGCGGTGGCATGGTTAGTATTTCACTTTACTCTTTTACATTTGTTGTATTTTAATGACAAGCTAAGAAAATAAATTGTTTTGTAATTATATGTTTATACTTATAGAAAGTACGTCTTATTGTTTTTTTCTGCAGAATCCGATGAATACGCCGCTTGGACGCGATGAGACGTCTAATTAGATGATGTCAGTCTAGCCGTAGCCGTAGCCAAATATCATTAGTTTCCTTTTGTCATAGATTGTATATTGAGATGACATGTGTACGTCTTTTTGTAACTATTGAAAAACCATGTATTTTCTCAATAATGACAATTGTGTTGTAACTATTACATTTGCAAAGCTTAACAATCAAGTGATTTTGCCTATGGTGTGTATAATTGTCATTGATTTACTTTTGTCAATTTACTTTGATCCAATTAATTTTGTCAGTTTTTTGTATCTTTATTCTGCAAACAATACTATGCATGATGGAGTTAATGGTTATATTGTCTTGTGGGTGACTACTTTGGGTCTATACCTTGCAATCGAAAGCTTCATCTGAGCTACGCTTCATGAGTTGTATTTTTCAACTCCACTGTTGCTACAACTACAACTACAGGTACATGACACATGTGCACGTTGTTCATAGACTATTTTGGGATTGTATATAGCCATTTTATGGCTATTATGTGCTATTGAGACGGTACTTATGGGCTGATTATGAGCACTTTTTCGGCATCGACATTGTCTTGGGGTTTCCAGGCATCCATCTCCTCACAGGTTCTTGCATACATATAGGACATCCAAGTTTCTTACAGGTTGCAGTGTTTTGCATCAGCACAGATTTCAGTGGGAGTATTTGATGTGGATATGCATTGTTTTGGCACTTTTGATAGTGATTGAGCTCTTTTGAGAGCGGTTTTACTCCCCGCAGGGATTTGTTTACTTCTTGCATATTTTGTTTGGTGCCTGTTTGAGCGCGTATACTGCACCTTGCAATATTGTTGATAGTGGATTGTACGTTGAGTTGCGGAAACTGCCATATGTACGTTGAGTTGCAGAAAATGCCATATGTACCTTTTCTGGAGCCGATTTGGCTTGTTTCTGGCAGTCCCGACCGTTTCTGAGACTCAGTTCGGAGGCCCTTTCTAAGACTGGGCTGGTTTCTTGTCTGTATAACCTTTTGTGAGGGTCAATAGCGTGAGGTTTTCTTGAGCTTGGGGATTCTCGAATGTTGAGATCCTTTCGGTGATACAAGTTGCGGGAGTACCCCTTTTTTATGGCCTCGCCATAGGACATGTATAGAGAGGGCTAGGTGCATTTGACGTCGTGTTGCCAGTCTTGGGTCAATTTTTTGACTTTTTAAGCACAATTAGTGGTTGATGCGCCGGTCTTATGCTCTGAGAGTATTACTTTTTATGCGTTACTGATCTCTTGTGATAGTTTTTGATTGAGATTCTGTCAGTTTTTCTGGGGAAACTTTGCCGAAATTTTTCCCGAATTACCAGTGTTTATTGCCATATTATCTTTAGCTTGCAGCCATGTCATCTAGTGGTGAAAAGGATATTTACATTATTCAGAAATTTGATGGGACGAATTTTGCTATCTGGAAAGAGCAGATTCAAGATGTTCTTATACAAAAAGGCCAATTGGATCCTATCATGGAGCGCCCAGAGAGCGAGTATACAGATGTTGAGTGGGAGAAACTTGATGCTAAGGCCAAATCTACCCTCCGTTTGCATTTGGCCGAATCTATGTACTTTACTATAGTTGGAGAAAGGACTGCTAGAGATGTATGGGATAAGTTGTGTTCCAGTTATAAGAACAAAAGTGCCACTAATAAGGTTTTCTTGATGAAGAAGCTGTTTGACCTTTGTATGAAGGAAGAGGGCACTATTTCTACTCACATTAATGAGTTCAATATCATTTTCACTCAGTTGACCACTCAGGGTTTGGTCTTCGATGAGTAAATCAAATGTATATTCTTGCTATGCAATTTACCCTCGTCTTCGGATACGTTCTGTACTGCGATTATCAACTTAGCACCTGGTACAGGTCTAGTGTACAATGACGTCCTTGGGAGTCTGTTTACCAAAGAGATTCGCACGAAATCTCTCGAAGGCAAGAAGGATGGTGATGCGTATGTTGCTAGTGATAGACAGAGGGGTCACACTCAAAGTCGTGCCAAAATGAAGGAATGTGGAGGCTCACGTAGTAATTGTCAGGGTTCTATGCGTGATTTGGAGTGCTATCACTACCATAAAAAAGAGCATGTGAAGAAGGATTGAAGGAAATGGTAGCAAAGCAAGAAGGATAAACAATCTAGTGAAACTTCTAAGTCTGATGATTCAAACAAGGGCAAAGCAAAGTTAGAGGAGATCAATGTGCTAGAGTCCTCATATGCTCCTATTGTAGAGACTCTTTCAGCGGTTGTTATGCCACTTACCTCTGACGTATTGTTATTCATAGCAGATCTACCTGTCGAGGCTCTTGTTACAGAAGATGTGCAGTATGCATAGAATTGGATAGTAGATTTTGGTGCGAGTTTCCATGTGACACCACATAGAGAGTGGTTCTCTACTTATTCTCACTCTTGTGGCAAAGTGAGACTTGGTGATGCTTATGAATTAGACATTGAGGGTGTCGAAAACGTCAAATTGCATCTAAGGAATGGCACGCACTTTAATTTATGTAATGTCAGACATGTGTCCAAGTTTACGAAAAGCTTGATTTCTGTTGGTCAGCTTGATGATTTGGGCTACAACACCACATTTGGCAATGGTTCGTGGATAGTACGCAAAGGTAATCTTGTTGTACTCAGAGGTCAGAAGGATGGTACCTTGTATTCCATGCATGTGTCAAATGTTGGTCATGATTACATATCTATAGCTGAGCTGTCGTCTACTGAGTTGTGGCATTGCCGGCTAGGTCATATTAGCCAAAAACGAATGAGAACTCTGACTCGTTTTGGCTACTTACCTATCTTGTCTTATGTTGACTTTCCTGTTTGTGAGCATTGTATCTATGGCAAACAGACTAGTTCCGTGCACTTACCATTGGGTCAAAAGCGAGATGAAGCTCTAGATTTAGTACATAGTGATGTTTGTGGTCCTATGTCAACCACATCTCTAGGGGGGGCCATATATTTTGTGACATTCATAGATGACTCTACTCTAAAGGTGTGGCCATATCCTTTCAAACACAAAGATCAAGTTCTTCCTGCGTTCCAAATTTTTTTGGCACTTGTTGAGAATCAGCCTGGCAAGAAACTCAAGAGGTTGCGGAGTGACAACGGTGGAGAGTATGTCTCCAAGGAGTTTGACAATTTTTGTGCTAAAAGGGGGATTAAAAGGCAGTTTACTGCACCATACACACAAGCTCAGAATGGAGTTGCTGAGTGCATGAATCGTACGATTTTCAAGCAAGAGTCACAGCCATGCCTTCTAGGGAAAATCTCACACAAGGCTTTTGGGTAGAAGATGTCTTGACCGCAGTGCACATTATAAATCGTTCGCCTAGTACGCCATTGAATTATGAAATTCCAAAAGAATTATGGTCTAAATGTAAGCCCCACTATGACCATCTACGTGTTTTTGGTTGTGAAGCTTATGCTCATGTGCCTAAACAACTTCGCCAAAAGTTAGAGCCAAAGTCACACAAATGTATTTTCATTGGATATGGTGCAAATGGAGAGATGGGATATCGTCTCTAGCACCCGGAATCTTGTCGAGTCATCCGTAGTTTAGATGTGATCTTCAATGAGTCAAAGATGCATAAACAACCAAGGAAATAGAGATTAGGAGAGTCACTTTTGAGGATGTTTCCTCAAGAGACAGTGAAATCAACTCAGCGGGCTAGTAATGTACCTCCACTAGCAATGCTCGAGAGGGAGCGGATAGCAATGGTCAAGGAGTGAGACGGTCTACTAGAGTCTTCGTCCACCTGCGCGTTTCAAGCCAGGTCTTGATTACATCATGTTGACCGATTACGGTGAGCCAAGCTGCTACCAAGAAGCCATGCTGGCGGATGATGTGGTGAAGCGGGAGCAGGCTATGCAATATGAGTATAACTCGATTCTGGCTAATGACACTTGGGACTTGGTAGAACTGCCAAATGATGCAAAAGCTTTACCTTGCAAATGGGTTTATAAGAAGAAATTTACCTCAGGTGATCCAAATCCAAAGTACAAGGCTAGACTTGTAGCCAAAGGGTTCAAACAGAAAAAGGGAGTCGATTTTGATGAAATCTTCTCGCTTGTGGTCAAGATAACAACGCTTAGAACCGTACTTGGTCTCGTAGCGATTGAGGACATGAAACTTGTCCAAATGGGTGTGAAGATAGCATTTCTCCACGGGGATCTCGATGAGGATGTTTACATGCTGCAGCCTGAAGGGTTTGTTCAGGAGAATACATCTCGTGAGGAGCTAGTATGTAAGCTCAAAAAGGCACTTTATGGCTTAAAGCAGGGTTCAAGGCAGTGGTATCATAAATTTGATGCATGTATGAGGTCTCAAGGATATAAAAGGAGCGAAGAGGATCACTGCTTGTACACAAGAAAGTTAGATGATGGCTCGATGATCATTCTAGTTTTTTATGTTGATGACATGCTTATAGTTGGGAAATCCATTGCGGAAATTGCCAACTTGAAGAAAACACTTAGCAATAATTTTTCAATGAAAGATTTGGGGGATGCTACACACTTTCTTGGCATGCGAATCAGAAGAGATCGCAAACGTCGTATTCTTGAGTTATCTCAAAAAACATACATTGAGAAAGTTTTGCAGCGTTTCAATATGCAGGGGAGGAAGCATTGAGTACCCCAATGCAGGCATTCTTGAAACTCAGCAAAAGGAAGATGCACCCAAATCTGATGTTCAGCGAACTGAAGTGGCTAAGGTACCATATCTTTGGTAGTGGGCAGTCTCATGTATGCTATGGTGGCCACAAGACCAGACATTGCTTTTGCAGTGGGAGTGGTGAGCTGACATATGGCAAATCCTGGCAGCAAGCATTGGGAAACAGTGAAGCACATTCTTAGGTACCTCAAAGGTACGATCTGCAGGTGTTTACGCTTCAGGAACAATGATGCATCCATCGTGGGTTATGCAGATGCAGACTATGTGGGTTCAACAATAGAAGATCAACATCTGGCTATGTCTTCATATTTGCTGGAGCAGTAGTATCTTGGAGGTCATGTCTTCAAGATTGTATGTTGCATTGTAGGATGCAAGTAAAGAGGCTGTATGGTTATCTCGCTTGGTCAGAAATCTTGGCATTGATGAGACTCCAGTGATACATTGTGATAGTCAGAATGCTCTTGCATTGGCAAGGAATCCTGTGTTTCACTCCAAATCGAAACACATTGAAGTCAGGTATCATCTTGTGAGAGATTTCTTGGCCAAAAATCTCATTGATTTGGTCAAGGTACACACTGACGACAACCCAGCAGATGCTTTGATAAAAGGCTTAGCTTTGGAGCGGCTTACACATTGCAGTGAGTTGATGGGTATAGGTTGAAGCCACTGGATTGCTTCATGGTAGTACAAACTAAGTCACTTGGGCTGCGTTGTTGGCCTTCAAGTAGGGGTTTGTTGGGATTCATGCCAACTGGCCGGACATCCCACTTACTACTAACTCATCTACTAACTTAACCATGCATACACTTATTCTTTAATACAACAGAATAAGGAGCTGCAAGAGGATAACGTTGCTATGTGCTCCACCCAAAGCAAGTCTCTCTTTCTCTCTCTGCTCTCACACTTGCACTCGCACATGCTTTCGTTGGCACCTTCAATGCTAGCTAGGGTGGCTGAAAGAGAAACAAGGTGCAAGTGTGTGAGTATGTGTGTAAGCAAGATTATCACTCAAGTGAATTAGGTTCCAAGATATAATTAGCTTGGAGTCATAAACACAATCTTGAGTATTGACTTAGCTTAGCACAAGCTCACCATAGACGAGCATGTAGTGCAAAATAGAGTTGTGTTTATTCATTCATGAAATGAGCTTTAAGTAGCTCTACAGTCTTGCTCCACAGCATGTGGGATAATTCCACTCTTCTCTCCTTGACTCACAATTTAGGACAAAGCTCACACTTTACAAAAAGGATCCTCTCTCTCTCTCTCTCTCTCTCTCTCTCTCTCTCTCTCTCTCTCTCTCTCCCTCTCCGTCCATAGGATGGGCCACATACTCGTAAGGTTTAATTTGAAGGTTAGGACACCCATAACAATTGGAGGAAAAAACCTAGGTTTGGCATAATCCCATGTATAAATTTTGAGATTTATCCCAATTTTTTTTTTAAAAATTTGTTTTTAGCAACACTCACTTCACAAAGGGAACATCCCCATGCTCCAAAAGAGACATGGATGCAAAAAGATTTACAAACTCTTTGTTCCAATCGCACAAATCCCGTGCAAGTCAAAGAAAATGTTCTTATGAGTGCATAGGGTCGGCTGGCAACACTCAAACCCATGACCCGGGCCACGGAGGTCAAGCACTCAACCTTAAATTTTAAATTGAAGGTGAGAATACCTCCAAAATCAAAGAAACTGCCAAGTTCACAGAACCTAAATTAAAATTTAGAGAATCTACAGAGTGCAGAGAAGTTTGGTGCAAAAACCTTCAAATATAGTGAATTTGCCTCTAATTCTTTTATGAAAAAGCGAAGTATGGCCGAATGCTCAAAAAATAGGGTAATACCTCCTCAAGATTTTGAAATTTATGTCTAAATTCTAAATTTCAAGGTGAGGAAACCTACAAAGTATAGAGAAATCAAGTGTAAACGTCTTCAAATATAATGAAGTTGCCCCTAAAATTTCTCTTACGTGAGTTTTCTAAGTTTTTGGGAGAAAGCACTCTGTGTCAACTCAATTTAGCATAACTCCCCTTACAAAATTTTGAGATTTGTCTCAAAAATTCTAATTTTCCTTTAAGCGCTATAAAAACCCTGAGTTTATTGCAATACCACTATGAATTTTAAGATTCACTTATAAATTCCAAGAAAATCCGAAGGCGGGAGCACCCGCAAAGCTTAAAGAAATCTAGTTTCTACACCTTCAAAAACAACTGAGAGCTGTTGGAGTTGCCTCCCATCGTTTGCCTTTGCTGTCTGTTGAGGTCTGATCCTCCCTTGGGCTTGCATAACTTCTGCCTTGGATTCATCTAGTCAAACTTTTTCAATTCCATTGATTCCTGATTCCATCAATTCTCAATTCCGTAGATGTCAATGTCAATTGTTGATTCTTGATTCTCGATTGAGGCTTTCGTCAATCGTCCCTTCGTTGATTTTTTATTGTAATATCAATGCTTATTTTCCAAGCCCTTTTACCCCCCCCCCCCCCCCCCCCCCCCCCCCCCCTCTCTCTCTCACACGCACATACACAAACTCACTCACATAGACTGTAGTGAATGGCGCTCTCTCTCACTCACTCACTTACACATGAATTCTCTCTCTCTTTCTCTCTCTTTGTGTGTGTGTGTGTCTCTCTCTCTCTCTCTCACACACACACACACCCACACACATGCTCTCTTTCTCTCTCTGTCTCTCTCTCTCTCTCTCTCTCTCTCACACACACACACACACACACACACACACACACACACACACACACACATGAATTGCATGGACCATTTTCTATTTCTTAGTACTCTCACACACACACAAAAGCTTGCCAACAACAACGTGGCTCTCTCTCTCTCTCTCTCTCTCTCTCTCACACACACACACACACACACACACACACACACACACACACACACACACACACACACACACACACACACACACGATGAATCGCATGGACCATTTTCTATTTCTTAGCACTCTCACTCACACACAAAATCTTGCAAGCAACGTCTCTCTCTCTCTCTCTCTTTCTTTCACACACACACACACACATACACACACCGTCAATAAAATCTAATATCTAGCTTACCCAAATGATTTTTTCATATTAAATTGATCATTTAATGTGGGAGAATAAATGGGAACAAGAGTTAGAATTGAGACATGTGCTTCTAGACCTATCTCAGCACCGGGACCAAAAAGAGAGAGGGTTGCATCTCAAGACGGGTCTAAAACGAGATGGTCTACCAAAGAGAAATGTGCAATAAGTGATTCTAGACTTATCTCAGTAGGGGACCAAGAGGAGAGATGGTTACATCTCAATACGGGTCCAAAACAAGGTAGTCTAGTATCAAAGAGCAATGTGCATCTAATGGCGCTTACAAGACCTTACGGTTAGCTTCATTAAAGACCTCCAATGGTTAGTGTTAAAAGTTCTTTGACCTTAGGCAAGCTAGGGATGAGCTTGAGGTGGGAACCCAACCTAAGCTCTTGAGGTGCTTGTCGTGCTTGATGACTAAGGTAGAAGGTGCTTGTCATACTTAATGAGGAAGGTGCTTGAAAATCTTCCTATGCATGAAAGTCCCAAACTTAGGGGAATCTTTGACTTAACTTTCCACTCACCCAAAGGGCACCCCTTTTCTCAAAGGGCACATGGGACACATATCAGACTCTCCCTATGCTTAACCACATGGTGTGCTTGAATGCTATTGGTTGGGCTAAAGAGGGGTCCAATGAGATTCTAGTTCCATCCAACAAATATCTAGATATTTTCAAGCTCTCTCTCTTTAAGGGGTAAGGAGGACACTTGTCCAAAGACTACCCATGTACTTGAATGCATGTTGCATGTGATTGACTAGGGGGGAGAGGGGTTCAATGAGCTTGAAACATGTGTAAAAGCTACAACTCGCCCCCAAGCAAGTAGGGGGGGTGTTGGGGGGGATATACGCCACACCCCACACACACACACACACACACACACACACACACACACACATTTTGTGGATTGATTCTCACTTGGTGAAAGTAGAGGAACTCCACCTCCTTCTCCAAGCTTGTGAGAAGTGAGAGCCTACATCAACACTCTGTTGGGGTATAAAGCCCAATGTGGTCGCCCAGGTAAGTGGGCAGGCCGCCAGGTATGTACACATATTCTTTTGTAAAAACCTAATAAGAACTCACTATGCTCTACACATTACAGTAGAGCGAGTTCACCATATCATCGTGCTCTTCTTCTCGCACTCTCTCTCGCGTCGCACTTGCTCGTACTCCTTCAACTGGTATCAGAGCTCAGATCGAGGCTTGGGGCAGCACTGCAGGAGGCTAGAGTCACCAGCTCAGATTGGAGTGAAATTCGACAGGCGAAGACACGGCCCCAAATCCTGTGGGATAGCCCTAAGGGCTAGGTGTACTCAGAATTTCATTCTGAGGTCGTCTCGGCCACCGTTCGGCTTCGACAAAGGTCTGCGCAGGCCATTTTCGACTATGTGGTCTCGGCGGGTGCAGATCCAACTCTGCAAATTTGGGGTTTTTCGGCCTACGACTGTAGGTGCTGAGGATATCGACACTCCCAGAGTGTTGATTGTGGTTGTCTACACATCGAAGGACGGCTCACAATTCTTGGAGGCGTGTCACATACGACACGGGCGCATCTACACACAGACTGTAGGCAACATCCACTAGTTCATCAGGTAGATTGTGTTTGCTGCTTGATATTCCAGATTTCATCGTGACATTGCAGGTACTTCCACATGGGATGTATTGTCAGAGATGATGTATGTCTGTTGAGGGTTTGCTGGCTGTGAGTCACGCAGCAAACAATCGCCGCAACGGTTACAGCATACAGTGGGAAATTTGTGGATGTATGACTTTGTGGGAAGTCTATGTACTGTCAGATTTACTGCAGCCTTTGTTGAGGGTCGAGTGAGGTTTTATTGAGCTGGGGGATTCTCGAATGTTGAGATCCTTTCGGTGATACAGGTCTTGGAGCGATCCCTCGAGCACCCTTAGATAGGCAGCTAGGATGTATTGACTTTGAGTTAGATAGTTGGGATTGCATCTTTGCTTTACTGCCGTTGAGGCATTGTTGCAGTCTATGCTTATAGGACAGTGACAGGACTGTGAGAGACAGTACAGGTGCAGGACAGGTTTACCCGCAACTTACAGTGTCAGAGAGACAGTGTTTTTTGAGCTGTTTTTTGAGTACACCAGAGCCATTTTACAAAGGAGACTCTGCCGAAATTTATGCAGAATTTGAAGCTTTCTTGGTTCATTTGACAGGTTGATATTGGTTCAGAGGTCAGTTTACAGGGGAAACTCTGCCGAATTTTTCCCAGGAAAGTAAACCACTGTGAAGCGTAGCTATGGCTGGATCACAGGACACTGCTCTTTACAATATCAAGAAGCTGGATGGAACCAATTTCCCATTGTGGAAGAAGCAGATTTGGCACATGTTGGTACAAAAGAAGCAGATAAAACCTATAAAGCTCGAGGGGATAAAACCAGAAGATATGGACGAAGATGAATGGAGCGAAATGGATGAATTAGCACTTTCTACCATTATGCTGACTTTGGCAGAAAGCGTTTACTTCAATGTAGCAGACGAGATGTCGGCTTATCAAGCATGGTTAAAGCTGAGTGATCTTTATGAGAAGCAGAGTGCAGCTTCACAGGTATACTGGCTTAAGAAGCTTGTTGACTTGAAGATGAAAGAAGGGACACCTATGTCCAATCATCTGAATGAATTCAACACAATCTATAGTCAGTTGTCAGCTCAAGGTGTCAAGTTTGATGAACCTGTTAGAGCTATGTTCCTGTTGATCACATTGCCGGAAAGTTGGGACACTTTTCGCACAACTTTGAGTAATTCTGCACCTCCAGATGGTTTGAACATAGCAGGTGTAGAAGGAAGTCTCCTTACTGAAGAAACCAATAGAAAGACAGTGGACAAAGGCAAAGGAACATCCTTAGTTGTCAGGGGAAGGACCAAAGAAAAGTACAAAGGTGGAAAGAGGAATCAGTCTCGTAGCAAGTCCCGCAGTGCTAAAGGCAAGAGTGACATAGAATGCTACCATTGTGGCAAGAAGGGTCACATGAAAAGAGACTGTAGAGAATGGAAAGCAGAAAAAGGCAAAGAGAAAGATGAAGACCATGGTGAGAAGAACAAGTCCTCAGTGAAGATTCAAGAAATAAATGTGAACATTGTCTGTATGGTAAGCAAACACAGCAGCCACATAAGCATAGAAGTAGTAGAAGAGATACACAGTTGGCACTTGTTCATAGTGATTTGTGTGGACCTATGCCTAACCTATCTCTAGGGGGAGCTTCTTACTTTATGACATTTATAGATGACTACTCGAGGAAATTATGGGTTTACTTTCTCAAGCACAAGGATGAAGTGTTTAGTGTTTTCAAAACATTTGTGACACTTGTGGAGAATCAGAGTGGCAAGAAGCTTAAATGCTTACGCACTGACAATGGTGGAGAGTATGTTTCAAAGGCCTTTCAGGACTTTTGTGAGTCAAAAGGTATAAAACGTGAACTTACTGCTCCTTACAATCCTCCTCAAAATGGTGTTGCTGAGAGGATGAATAGGACCATACAAGAGAAGGTCAGAAGTATGTTGTCTAATGCATAACTGCCAAATGGGTTTTGGGCTGAAGCTGTATCAACAGCTGTTCATCTTGTAAATAGATCTCCTAGCAAGGTTTTGCAGAAGGATTCAGTGCCAGAGATGGTATGGTCAGGCAAAATGCCCTCATACAAGCATCTCAGAGTCTTTGGCTGTGAGGCATATACTCACGTTCCAAAGGAATTTAGGAACAAACTTGAGCCAAAGAGTAGAAAGTGCATCTTTCTAGGCTATGGTAATTCTGGTGAGATGGGGTACAGACTTTGGGATCCCGAATCCAGAAAGGTTGTCCGCAGCAATGATGTTCACTTTAATGAATCCAAATATCATTCTAAACCAGAGAGGGTTGAGGAGATTAGAAGAGTTGTCTTCCAAGAAGATGGACCTGCACGTGCAAGACAAAATGTCAGGGCTCAAGAGGAGCAAGGACAGGATAGAGTGGAACCACAGGTTGTGGCTGAGCCTGAGCCACCTATTGTGCGTAGATCTGGACGTGTCACGCGACCTCCTGATAGGTTTGTTCCATCTATGAACTATGTCATGTTGACTGATTGCAATGAGCCTTCATGTTACAAGGAAGCAGTGCAAATGAAGGACTTCGGGAATTGGCAATTGGCCATGCAGTCATAGATGACAGCTCTGTATAAAAACAAGACATGGAAGCTAGTTAAATTACCACAGGGCAAAAAGGCTCTACCTTGTAAATGGGTTTACAGGTATAAGATGGTGCACCGCTCATGATAGTCAGCCAAAGTACAAAGCAAGGCTTGTTGCCAAGAGCTTTAAGCAAGAACAAGGCATTGACTTTGATGAAGTCTTCTCTCCGGTGGTCAAGATGACTACATTGAGATGCTTTCTTGCATTGGTTGCCATATTAGATTTGGTGTTGCACCAAATGGATGTCAAGACAACGTTCTTGCATGGTGATTTAGATGTGGAAATTTACATGCAGCAGCCAGAAGGGTTTGTTGAGAAAGGCAAGGAAGATTGGGTATGCCAGTTGTTAAAGAGTCTTTATGGCTTAAAACAATAACCGAGGGCATGGTACCATAAATTCCACAAGTTTATGCTTTCTCAAGGCTACAAACGTAGTGAGTTTGATCACTGTCTATATACAAAGAAGGCTAAGGATGGTAGTTGGCTGATCCTTATTTTGTATGTGGATGACATGTTGATTGCTGGCAAGCACTTGGAAGAAATTTCAGCTTTGAAGTCAAAGATGGCAAAATCGTTTGACATGAAAGACATGGGTGAGGCAAGTCATATACTTGGTATGCGCATTGAGAGAGACAGATCAAAGAAGTTGATTTGGTTATCTCAAACAGAGTATATTGACAAGGTTTTGCAACGTTTCAATATGGAGAAGGGAAAGGCACTGAGTGTTCCATTGCCACCATATGTGAAACTTAGCAAACAAGATTGTCCTGTGTCTGAGGAAGAACAGGCTGAAATGGATAAGATTCCATATGCGCCTGTAGTGGGTAGTTTGATGTATGCAATGATTGCTACTCGCCCAGACATTGCATATGTAGTGGGAGTAGTAAGTCGATACATGTCAAACCCAGGCAAGAAACATTGGGAGGCAGTGAAAGGAATATTGAGATACCTGAAAGCTACAAAGAGTATGCGTATATGCTATGGGAGTCAGGCGCTAAGTGTAAAGGGTTTTACAGACTCAGATTATGCAGGTGACTTAGACAACCGAAGGTCTACGTCAGGGTATGTCTTTACATTGGCTGGTGGAGCAGTATCATGGCGTTCTAGATTGCAAGATTGTGTTACTCAGTCTACTATAGAGGCTGAATATGTTGCAGCATCAGAGGCATGCAAAGAATCAATTTGGCTTAATCGACTAGTAACAGATTTGGGAATCAAAGAAGAGATGCCTGTGTTATATTGTGATAGTCAAAGTGCTATACAATTGGCTCGCAATCCAGTTTATCACTCAAAGACAAAGCATGTGGATGTGAAGTATCATTTCATCAGGGAAATGCTCGAGGATAAGCAACTTCAGCTTGTCAAAGTTCACACCACAGAAAATCCTGCTGATCTACTTACAAAAGGACTTCCCTGAGAGAGCTTTGCACATTTTTGCAAGCAATTAGGTGTAGGGTAGTACATCACTTCTCTACATCTCTTGTATATTAGCTTGTATAGTAGCTTCTCTCACACTTAAAGTACCACATTGGACTTTAAGTCGGAGGTTGTTGGGGTATAAAGCCCAATGTGGTCGCCCAGGTAAGTGGGCGGGCCGCCAGGTATGTACACATATTCTTTTGTAAAAACCTAATAAGAACTCACTATGCTCTACACATTACAGTAGAGCGAGTTCACCATATCGTCGTGCTCTTCTTAACGCACTCTTTCTCGCGTCACACTTCCGCTCGTACTCCTTCACACTCTTCGCAATGCAAGTCCAACCAAGAGCCATGCTTCAATGCTTAAGCTTGCCATCTTCTCCATCTTCATTACTATGCTATTATGTTTGCTAGCAAGACGAGTGATGAAAATTGATGAACTATTTCTTTCTCCTATGTAATGTTTCTTCTTCCTCTTCCTTATCCTGATTCCCCGCTAGCTCTCTCCACCTTCGAAGGTGTTTGAGGCCTTGGGACTGAGGCTTGGGATAGTTAATGCTTTCTACAAAGTTTATGCTATGCTGGTGATGCATGAAGCCTTCCATCTTCATTGCATCACCTAGGTCACAAGAAACACAAAGATTGTATTATACCAAGTCTCTCTTGATGGGAGAAACTATAGTACAAATGCCTATTGGAGGGGGGACCGCCGGCTCTGTATGAATTCAGTCCTCAACTATTGTCATGTTCTCTAAACTGTCTCTTGCAAAATTATTGTTCATGCCAAGTTAACTAAGTACCATGTTTATGTTGCCACCATCAATTAAGTTCACCCGCTATGCTCACGAAGTAATCTCACAAAAGTGCTTCATCTAATTTTTTAATTCCGCTACTCTCAAAGTTCATAGGCCATTTCTATTACATTGGTATCAGAGAATTTGGTTTCTCTTTTCTTGCTTATGAAGAGAGGTCCTTAAGTAGCCTATTAATGGTTGTTTTTGTTAATTGTATTAGGGTAAGTGGGAATGGGATCTATTATCGGTTTTGTTGAGCCCACTATGTGGGATATGGTGCACACCTTGAGAGCTTTGGTCTTAATAATGGAATTTTTTAAGACTTTCCTACAGCTTTACCATTATTGATCCATAAGAAGTCCAAAAGGAGCTATCCCTCGGCAACTTCGCTCTGTTAGACTCACTCCATTACTCTCTATAATTAACCAATTTGAGCCGTGGGTGTAGATACTTAAGAGCCTATTTTCAAAGGCTAAGAGGAGTAGCAACTAAGGTTTTGAATTGCCAAAGCATAGACTAAGTAAACACATAAGTTAAATTAACATGGCTTTTGACAATAACCCAGAGAGTAGAATGAACATTGATAACTTTGATTTTGCACATGAAGGTGATGATGCCCCCATGTTTGTTAATTATCTTGTCACTAGGTTGCAACAAGCTATGGGCAACCCCGCTTTGCAAGCCGAAGTTACTCAACAACTTCGTGCTTATGGAATTTCCTTTCCTCTCCAAGAGGAGAGAGAGCTTAGGAGGCCTCTTGATGAGACCCCCAAAAGAAGACTCTTGCCCATATGAGAGGAAAAATCCAAAGATCAAGAAAGTAATGAATCCCTAAATTCCTCCAAAGATGTGACTCCACAAAGAAGGCGAACTAAACGATCGCCAACTCCTCCCAAGAGGAAACGGTTAACCCATAGTCCTTCTCCTCGTCACTCCAAAAGGGAAGAGAGGAAACCAAGGAAGAAAAGGCAAGAAATAGGTCACCCTCTTCTCCTTCTTCTTCACTTTCCTCTTCTTCTGGAAAAAGCTATGGCTATTATCCTAGAGAATACAAGAGGGGAGGACATCGCAAACCTTACCTTGCATGGGGAAGATCACAAAAGCTCAAGAAGTTCAAAGAGGGAGGAAAGAGTATCTCTTTTCTCACCTATGATGGCACCTTTGGTGCTGCTGACAAAGTATTGGACTTCATCCAACAATTTGATGGGCCTCTTTGGAGATGAGGGCTTCACGGAGTCCTCCAAGCTATGCCATGTAGCTATGCAATTCCAAAAATCAGCTCGTCAATGGTGGGCTAGCCTTCGTGGCAACGGTGACGCCCCAAATACATGGAAAAATCTACGAGTTTACATCATGAAGCAATTCCTTGCAAGTGATGCAAAGGACAAAGTGCTTAGCAAATTGTGAAATTTAAAGCTTCTCTCTCATGAGTCTATCCACAATGATGTGGACAAGTTTTGGGATTTATATCTTAAGGCTATTGTCTTTCAAAAGATAGACTCCATCGAGAAAAAGAAACAATTTTGTGTGGGATTAGCCAAAGAGATGGCCGAGTATGTCAATTCTGAACGGCCTGGTTCTATCACCAAAATAATCAACCACACTATGGTTGCTTCGTGCAACAATTTCTAACAAGGGGCTAGACGGAATGTCAAGCCCATGGAAAATATAGACAAAAGTGATGCCAAGAGGAAAACCAATGCCCAACATTCTTACCAAGGCTATTTCAACAACAACAATAATCGGTCCAAGGAGAAGGGAGTTTACAAAGGTAAATATAAACTCTCTCCTAAAGAGCTAGAAGTTTTTTTTAAAGGACCACAAATGTTTTAAATGTGGGGAGCAAGGCCATGTTTATCTTCCTTGCCCCAAGAGAATTGTTAGGAAATATAACGTAGCTAAATAGATATTTGAGTTGTTTACTTAATGGAGAGAGATAGATTTCACACACAAGAGATTATAGAGTAGAGAGAGAGAGAGAGAGTACACACAATATACGTGGTTCACCCAATGTGGGCTACTTCCACGGGAAAGAAGCCACTCAATGGCTTTAGTACTTTAAAACAAGAAGTAGTTTACAAAGGGATTATACCCTTCCTAGAGCTCCCGTCTTGCTTCACTCTCACCACCTTGTTGCAGCAACTTCACACTATGAAATGTGTGTAGAAATGGCATCCTTTTATAAGCCAAAAGGGCTGCCCTCTCTCATGAGAGGCAGCCATGTGTAGTTGCCCTTGTGTAGATAAGTCCAAATCGGATCCTCCAATCCGCCCATGTGCGGCCGCCCTTGAGAAGACAAGTCCGCTTTTGAACTCGGCCACCGGCCACCGCCCATTGACTTCCGACCACCAGCTACCGGCCAACAGGCCAACCGACCAGTCTTTTTTCGACCACTTTCCGGTTGTCGTTTGGCCATAATATTCCGACGAAAAGGAATATTCTGGCAAAGGAAAAAAAGTCTCGGGGGCTTCCGCCCCCAAGGCCCCTAAAGTTGCCCCTGAATTTTGGTTGTGAAAATTTTGGTTTCCGACGAGTGAATATTATTTCCGGAGAGTGATTTCTTCACGCACGATGGCTTCTCCTCATAATGGGGGCCTTACAAATGTGCATTTTTACCACGAAAAAATTACAAGGGATAAATCAGGCTCCATACTTAACAAGAATTGCCCGCAATGAGACTCCTAGCGCGTCTATGTTTGAAGCTCCAAAAGAGGATGCTCATTGCCAAGGATTTCTCCTTTCCTATGCTTGGGGAAAGATGCAAGAGCATGATGCCTTTATTTTGTTTGACCCTAGTTCAACTCACAACTTCATAACCGCGGAGTTGACCACTAAGCTAGGCATACAAGTCCACGAGATGGGAGATGCATTGAAAGCCGATGGAGCTATCAAGGGACAAGTCGTCTCAATTACTTCCTTAATTGGAAAATTAAGGCTTCATGTCCAAAGCTATGTGGACAAAAAGGATTTCTTCATCTCCCCTCTCAAACATGAGAATGTTATCATTGGGGCACCATAATTTAACCGCATGGCTTCCAAGATGAAGTTCCCTGAAAGGAGAATCTAGTTCACCTATAGGGAAGAGAGCATGTATATAGATGCTAATGAGTCGGGGAATACCATATCCTTGCAATAAAGGGAATCAAGAGGAATTAGAGTTATCTAATTTCCTAAATGGATCCCAAGATGTTTTCATTGATGACATCCCTAGTGAGCTACCTCTAAAATGAGGGATGATGACCATGCAATTGAGCTCCTATCAAGAAGCTCACTGCCTAACAAGCCTCCTTATTGAGTTTCACAAGATCAACAAGAGGAGATCATGAGGCAAGTGCATGCATTGGTGGAAAAAGGGATGGTGAGGTCTAGCTCCTCTCCATTTTGTTCACCATCACTTTTAGTGCAAAAGAAAGACGACACATATCACATTTTGTTGACTATGGATCACTAAATAAGATCACTATCAAAGATAGATTTCCCGTGCCGTGGGTAGAAGATCTACTCAATAAGTTACAAATTTTGGCCTGACAAATGCTCCAGACACGCTCAAACTCATGATGGACAAAAATCTTTAGGCCATTCAAATTCTCTTGAGGAGTACAAGCGACACCTCCAAGTAATCTTTCAAGTTGTGAGAGAAAATAAGAATTTCATTAATCATACAAAAAGTAAATTTTTCCTACAAGAGATTCAATATTTAGGTCACATTATCTCTAAAAATAACACCCTTATGGATCCAACAAAGTTAGAGATGATAAAAGGATGGCCTAATCCAAGGAATCTAAAGGAGGTACAAAGCTTCATAGGTATGTATGCATACTATAGATGCTTCATAGGAAAAATTCTCTCTAATAGCAGGCCCATTACATGACTTAACAAAAAAGAACGTTAAGTATTCATGGACTGCAAAAGTGCAAGAAAAGCTTTTGAGAAGCTTATCTCTCAACGTTGCTCACACTATTAGATCTCTCAAAGACATTTGAGGTCCAATGTGATGCTTGTGGTGATTGCCTTGGAGCTATTTTGCTTCAAGAAGGGCATGCCATAGCATATGAGAGTCAAAGACTCAACTCCGATACGTGAGTATTGGGCAAATACAAAAAAGAGCTACTATCTATTCTATATGTCCTAAACACGTGGAAACACTATCTCTTGGGGACTCCATTCATCCTATGAATGGATCACAAAGCCTCAAGAACTTCATGACACAAACCAAGCTTTCCAACAAACAGAGCAATTGTTTTTTGCAATTTACATTTCATATTGCTCACATTGCTGGCAAGCACAAACAAGTGGTCAATGCACTTTCAAAAAACAACCAAGGGTAAATGTGGTGTCTATAGCAACTCACAATGATCTATCTTTTATGATAGATGAGTATGCTACTGACGGAGACTTTAAATATGTAATTACATCCTTTTCAATAGGGAATAAAAAAAGAACCATTCACCTTGAAGGATGGTTATCTTCCAAATGACAATAGGCTATGTGTTAATCACCCAAACAATACGAAAGTCATGTATGAATCCCATACTTATCCTTATGCGGGGCAAAGAGGGATTTCATAGCTCTTCGAGGAGTAGAAATGTATTTCTGTTGGTCTACCATGAAAATTTAACATACAAGAGTATGTTTCAAAATGCGTGGTATACCAAAAGTTGATTTTTGATCGAGGGAAGCAACTTGGATTGTTTTAGTCGACAAGCTTAACAAGAAAACACACTTTATGCCTATCAAAAAGACTATTAAGGCACATCAAATGGCAACCCTCTTCAGATCTCAAATTTTTAAGCATCATGGCTTTCCAACATTCATAGTGTCGGACAAATATCCTAAAATGATCACAGTAATTTGTAGAAGGGTCTCTTTGAGAATCTGGGAAGATTAAATTTTTCTTTCGGTCTATCATCCACAAATGGATGACCAAAGTAAAATAACTAATCTAACGATTCTTGATCTACTAAAAACCTATGTCATGGAAGTGGATCAACATTCTCAATGAGAGAAGTACCTACCTCTTATGGAGTATGCGTACAATGACATTGTACATACTTCTATGGGGAAAGCACCTTTCGAGGTTAAAGAGGGAAGACCCAAAAGTCCCTTACTACTTAAAGTACATGGGAAGATCTTCGCTACTAATGAATATAGACGAGACTCACATGAATCTTTTCCAAAGATTAAAGAGGTTATATCCATCTCAAAGCAAAGTAAAAAAGGGCTGCTGCTAATAAGCACAGAAGAGCCTTAGCCTTTAAGTAAAACGATTGGATCTTGCTAAAGTTTCTCAAGGCTCGTCCAAGGCATACTATGGGCAAGATTCCTATGGGCCACCAAGAGTATTATGCTAAACTAGCAAAAAGATACTATGTTCCTTTTTAAATTCTTAAGCCAATCAATGAGATGGCTTATCAATTAAAGTTGCCCCAACCATTGGATCATGCACCATGTTTTCCATGAGAGCATACGTAAGCCTTGAAAAGGAGCACCATCAAAAGGAGAGATGGTTTGCAGACCCTCCAAACATCGGAGATCAAGTACTTCAATCTGAGAATGACATGAAGACAAGGTATTAAGAAACTGTAAGATTATCTGACGATATCTTATTAAGTTAAAGAAATATTCTTTTAAAGATGCTAAATGGATGCAAGGAACCTAGATTAAGGATAATGTGAACCTTGTCAATGCTTACAATGATGCCTTAAAGTAAGCATATGAAAGTGCATTCTAAATGAACAACATTTTTGTCTTATAAGACTAGATGTTGACGGGAGCAAAGCGAACCCCAAACCCCGACGGCCTCTAAAACACCGGGGACCGAATGGCGCGCCTCGAGCCTGTCATGGTAAAGCAAACAGGGGGCACCACCTAGCTTCAGCGGCTAGGACGCAAACAACACACCACCATAACAAAGTTTTCATCCAAGAGAGATGGATGCTTGGGAGTAATGATGAAGAGGAAAGGGAATGAGATCAAGTGAGAGAGAGAGAGAGAGAGAGAGAGAGAGAGAGAGAGAGTGAGGGAGGGGGTATAGTGGCTTAGTACTTAGGCACCACAAAAGGATGGCGAATCCGCACACCCTTCACACATACACAAGCTCACTCCAAACACAAGACTAGGTGGCGATTCCGCACACCTCACATGGGAAAAACATTGCAAGAAAACATACTCACAAAACCTCAAGCTTTATTTAGAGAATAAGGCGATGAAATGGGGAGCATAGGGTAGGGGAATGAGAAGGGAGAGCGTGGTAGAGCACATGGCGGATAGGTGGGAGTTGATGGCGAAGACTCGCACGAAGGTTATGGCCATCATCCTTCATTTAGTTTCCCTTCATCTTCCATAGCCCAAGGGTGTAGAGGTCATGCTCAAGACGAGCATGGTGATTGCGGTGATGGTGATGGTGTGGGTGTGTGTGTGTGCACTAGGTACACACAATGCATAGTGTACTCTTTGGTGATGGTGTGTGTCTTTAGTGTGATGGTGACCCCTCTTTATATAGAGGAGGAGGGGGGAGAAATTCTAGAATTTAGAAATGAAGAAATCATTTTCTACATAGGCCATGTGGCTGTGGGTCCCACTCATCTGGCTGTGTGTATATGTGCCAGAATAGAAGTCTCATGAGAGAGAGACTAAGAGAGAGAGATGGGTTGATGAAAAAAAGTGAGAGGTGACATGGAGAATAAAGTAATTACAAGAGGGGAGTGTGTTTAGAGGTGAATCTGTGTGCAGATGTGTGTGAACACAAGAAAAATCAGGTAACCACCGGGTGGGGATGGGTCTGTGGGCACCTTTTTGAGTGAAACTGAGTGTGTGTGAGTGTGGGGGAGGTTATTTAGCTACAAGACAAGAGACATGGCGCCCTTTAGAGAGAGAGGGGGGTATTTGGGTCATGGGATATGATAGGATAGAGAAAGAGAGGGTGGGGTATACTATTTTGGAAGATAGGGTAAGTTGCATGTGAGTTAGGGTGCATTATTGGTGAGTTATAATGCATTATTGGTGAGAGGTGGGGTAGCTTGAGGGGAGAGAGAAAGGAGAAAGGACAAGGGGAAGAGAGAGGGGAGTTGACCTTTTGAGTGGAGGAGAGGAAAAGGGACACCCGGCGGGGCAACAATGAAGAAAAAGGAGGCAACGTGGGGATGGGCTACCCCGCAGGCATGAGGTGGCCTATTTTACCTTTCTTATATATTTACATAATCATACTTTATTTTTTTCTTACTTTTTCCAATGCCTTTTATCACTCCCTCCCTAAGAGGGGGTTTTCATGGGGTGGGGACGAGAGAAGAGGGGTATGGGAGCTTGGCTTGTAAAAAGCCCCCATCATTAGCCCTCCCCTTTTGGCTAGAGGTATTCATGTCTCTAGCTCATCTGTTTGATCATTATCGTCGGAGGTGGCGGCTGATGGTGTGTCCTCATCCGGAATGTCAATTGGTGGAGCCTGGTCAAATCGAAGAAAATAAGGTTTAAGTCACCAACCATTTACCCTGGTTTTATGAAGTTTTCCATCAGCCTCCATAAGCTGGTAGCTTCCATTGGCATACTTTTTCCTGATGATGAAAGGGCCTTCCCATTGGAGCAGGAGTTTCTTATCCTTGCGTGTGTCGAAGCGATTTTCGTAGCAGAGCACCAACATTCCTTTCTTCAATTATTTTTTCCGGAGATGTTCGTTAAAGCTAAGCCGTCTATGCTCTGCTTGTGCTGCATAATAATTTATTGCTTCTTCTCTGTCTAGCTGCAGTCTTTCCAAGTTGATGATGTGATCTCTCAAATGCATGTTGGGCTGTTGAAGTTGGCTTGCCATTACTCTGAGACTTTGTAGTTGCACTTCAATGGGCAAGATTGCTTCCTTACCAAATACTAGATGATACGGTGTGAATCCCAAGGATGTACGAAATGAAGTTCTGTAGGCCCATAAAGCTGGTAGTAGATACTTATCCCAGTCTCCGGGATGATTGTTTACCTGCTTGGTAATAGTTTTAGAAACCATTCCATTTACATTTTCAACTAGGCCATTACATTGAGGGTAATATGGTGAAGAGTGCCTCCTTGTAATGCCCAGTTTCTGCATTAATTCTCCTACCAAGTCTGCTCTGAAACCTAGCCCTCTATCAGAGATGATCTCTAAAGGTGTGCCAAACCTACAACATATGTGCTCGTAGATAAATTTAGCTACCTCTACCGCTGTGATTCTAGTGGTGGCTATAGCCTCTGCCCATCTACTCATGTAGTCGACCCCCATGATAATGTAGAATTTTCCTGAGTTGGCCCTAGGTAATGGCCCAATGGCATCGATACCCCATTTTTCAAATGGGCCATATGAGAGAATAGGTATTTGTGGTTCAGGCATAAGTGACCTAGTGCCGGCCTTTTGACACAACTTACACGTTTTGCACCAGTGGTGTACATCACGGTTGAGGCTAGGCCATATGAAGCCTGCCTGCAAGATTTTCCTACTTGTTATGTCTAGGGCAAAGTGACCACCACAAACCCCGTCGTGACAGCTGGCAATTACTCCCGTGATTTCCTCAGAGAGAGGGACCTTCCTGAGTATTTGGTCCTTACCCTTACAGTACAAACCGTCATTGATGAGTCGATACCTTGTGGCCTTCCGCGTCAGCCATTGCTTCTGTCCCTTTGTTAAATGTGATGGGCATTCCCCTGTTTCCAAACAATGCATGATGTCAGGCAAGGCATCACTGCCTTGAAATAGAGGGAGCTTTAGTTTTATTTCTCCAACCACCACTTCCTGTAGTCTTTCACTTGCTAGGGCATCTGCTTCTTGGTTTTGAGCCCTTGGGATATGGTGTATTTGAACTTCTTCAAACTTACCCAACAAGGTTTTTACACCACTTAAGTGAGTCCTTAAACTAGGATTCTTGCATGTCCATGCTCCATTTACTTGCCTTACCAGAAGTAGAGCATCCCCAAATACATTAAGGCGTTGTACACCTTGTGAGACGCACCATTGTAGACCCTTGGTTAGTGCTGCATACTCAGATTCATTGTTAGAATGCGAATCTAACAATTGGCCCAACGAAAATACCTTTGTCCCTTTGTCATCAAAGACCACTATGCCTGCAGCTGCTTTGTCGAACGCTCGCTTGTAGGCTCCATCAAAGTAGCGAGAGTATGCTCCTTCTACCATCGGTGGTACTGGAGGTAATCGGACTTCTCCTTCCTTAGATTGCTTCTCCTTCCCTTCAAAGACTTGGTAGGTCATGAGTCCCCCCAAACTTGCCCTTGTCGTTCTTTCTACCTGTACCGTGTAGTCAAACTCTTGCAGACGAACTAGCCATTTAGTAATTCTAGCAGACACATCCATGTGTTGTACAACATAGGGAAATATTTCATCCGTGGTTAGAATCACAAATTGCTTAGGCAGCAAATATGACCTAAACTTTGTAGTTGCAAATCTAACAGCTAGGACTAAGTGTTCCACATGGGTGAAACCTTTCTCTCCTGCTGTCATCATTCGACTAGAGAAGTAGATTGGCCTCATGAAAGATGTCGTTGTATCCTTTTGGAGTAGCACAACCCCCAATGAGTCATCACCAACACTTGAGGTGACATAGAATTTTTCATCCCACTTAGGTGGTGAGATAGTTGGTAGAGTGGCTAAGACCTCCTTTACCTTGTTGTAGTGATGTTCACTTTCCTCATCCCAAGTGAAAGTTGATCTTTGAGTGAGTTGTTGCAGTGGTAGAACAAGTTGTGATAGTAGATGTATGAATCTACTTAAGTACCTCACCTTCTGTAGAAAAGAGACCAGTTGACGTGCGGTCGTTGGTGAAGGTAGGGCTATGAGTGCGGACACCTTACTTGGGTCGGCGTTGATACCTTTTGCTGAAATTTCATGGCCTAGTAGAATGACTTTACTCTCCCCAATGTGGCATTTATCCACATTTAATTGCCCACCTAGGCTCTGAAACCTAGCCAAACCTTCAGTTACCTTTTCTAAATGTGAAATACGGGAGCTATATATACAAAAATCATCAATGAACACTCTTATGGATGTTCCAAAGAACGGTTGAAAAACATATGTGACATATCTTTGGAATGTGGCAGGTGCATTTGTGAGACCAAATGGCATAACCCTGTATGCAAAACAACCCCATGGCGTGATAAAAGTGGTTTTTAGCTGATCTTCCAAGGCTATGCGTATTTGAAAGTATCCTGAATAACCATCACAGACGGTATAACATTCAAAACCCGCTACTTCATTCAGAATTTCATCCAAGAAAGGGAGAGGAAAGTGGTCTCTCTTTGTAGCTGCATTTAGTGGTTTGTAGTCAACACAGACCCTCCACTTACCATTCTTTTTAGGCGTCACCACTACGGGTGACACCCATTTTGAGTTTTCTACAGGATAGATGAATCTCGCCTCCAGCAGTTTCCTTACCTCGGCCAAGAGTGCCTTTTCTTGTATGACCCCCCAGTCGTCGTAGCTTTTGCACAACTAGTTTTACCCCTTCCTTCAGCTTAATATGATGTTCCACCACTGTAATGCCTGTGATTCTTTCATAGTTGTCAATGAACAGGTTAGGAAATCCCATCAACATTTGCAAAAAACTATCTTTCTCCTCAAGTGTTAATTCCATAGACAACATACCCTTCAACCTACTTCCTCCTAGGCCAGGTGATTTTCTCTCCTCTTCATTGGGTTTCCCTTTTGGCGATGGATCACCAGTTGTGCTTACCCTTTGTGGATCCTTCATAATGATACCCATCACATCAATGGAACTGTCACTTTCGTCGGTGGATGTGGTCTCCTCCTCAGAACTGGAAGATTCGCTAGTGGTTTCATCTGCCGATGTTTCCAGATTCATTTGCTTCTGCTTGCCAATCCTCATGTCGTAGTAGATTGTCTCCCCTTTCTTACCGGTCATGCGTAGAAGGCCAGTACCCGAGTCCTGTTTTGCCTTCATGGCCATCAACCATGGCCTTCCCAAAATTAGTGGATAGCCCTCCCCCTTAGTAGGCATTACAAAAACATCTACCTCTACCTCAGTGTTGAAAGATTTTATTTTCACGGCACTTACCACACCCACACACTTTACTTTTGCGTTGTTTGCCATCTTTGCCTTGCATGGAGAAGGCCTGTCAACCTCGAGCCCTAATCGAAGCATCATAGCTTCGCTCATTACACAAATTTGTGCACCTCCATCAATGTAGGTGTTTCCAACCCTCTTTCCTTTTATGTTTACGTCGACAATTGGAAGGATGTCATCCATGTTGCATCCCGAAATTGCTCCGGCTACCTTTGTTTTGGAGCATCTTGTACTTACCATTTTAGACCATTGTCGCCTTACTTTTGGTGCAAGATGTAGCAGCTATGGCCATGTAATCTTCGGTCCTTGCTCTTCCACATCCAATGTTAGATCATAGGGCTTAGAACTTTCCCCTAGCTGGAAGTCAATGATTCCCAATTTCCGTTGTGGCCTGGATGGCCTCTTGCTAGTTTCTCCTCTCATGCTTCTCTCATCATCTGATTGTGTAGCTTTCTCCCTCCTAGCTCTTTTCACAGTCATGGCTTCAAGTGGTTCTAAAAAGGTTACCTTCTCCTTACCCTTGTCCCTCTCCTTTGCTCTGGGTGGATCCACTACTACGGCTTTTCCTTTCTCTTCTAGCCTTATGATGTTTACAGGGCGATCATGTGGTGGGGCTGGTGGAAGAGGTGGGATGGATGCTTGTAGTGGTGTCTGGGATGGACGTAGAATTTGTGTTGGTGGGGGTGGTGATCGGGGTGGGGGTGTTCTTTCTGTAGGGGGTGACAATTGGTTCCTCCTACCTCCTCTATTATAGTTTTGTCGTGGTTTGGGACAGTAGTACATACCGTGACCGTCTTCTCCGTAGTTGTAGCAATGATACTCCCTGTTTTGTCGTCGTGCTCTTCCAGGGTCTTGATCTCTTTCTTGACTCCTCCCTTGCTGTATTAAGTGGACAGACAAATTCTGCAGTTGGTCAGTAATATGGGCCAACATATCTTGTTGGTCATCTCTTACCCCAAGAGCCGGTGGTGGTGGTATGGTGGTTGTCGTAGCTGCTGGTTGACGCGATGTTCCTGCTTTTGTTGACTCGGTTTCTTTGGCTTTCATTCGTAGCTTCTTGTCCTTTAGGCGAGCAATCTCAACGGCTAACTCGTACATAGCCGGGAATCTACCTTTCACCTTCTCCTTGAGAAGCGGCCATAAGCCATGCATGAACCGATCTTTTTTTAGGAAATCGGGTGCGGCTTCCCCCCTTGCCAGTGACTCAACCCACCGTTCCCACAAATCCACAAATTTGGACTCATAGGCGGCATATTCTAAAAGACCCTCCTGCTTCAAGTCTCTCAACTTGTCCCACAACTTTTCTGAAGTGGTACCTCCCCCAAAGCGCCTCTTAAAAGCGGTTTTTAAGGGTTCCCACTCATCCTTGGTTGCTTGTGGAAGTGCATTGTACCATGATCTAGCTTCTAGCTTCATGAGATGCTTAAAGATTCTAACCCGGGATTCATCCGTATCTTTGTTGCTCACTACACATGCTACTTCAAAGTCATCTAGGAAGTCTGTTACCAAATCCTCCCCCTTCTTTCCTTTAAATGTTGGAAATGCTACACTTGCCATGATTACTGAGAGAGAGCTAGAAAGACACACTGCTTAACTTGCAAAAGTTTTTTTCTTCTTTACAAGGAGGCGTGTATACCCTCTTATACTAGGACATAGATTAAAACTTCAAACGGTACATTGCCTTGTACCAAAGGTAAGACAAATGGTTGATCTGATGCCAGAACCTCAAAAAACCGCTCCCCACCCAGCATGGTGTCAATGACGTGCTGGTAGTGATCCTTCAAGTCTAGTATTACCTTGATTGAGCGTACACGTGTTGGTATGTGTGATCTGTCTTGAGGTAGGTTGTATTGATTCATGTGAAGCTTAGAGGTGCTTAGTCACTGTCCAAGCTTGTGGGAGAGGGTGGTGTTCTTTCCTGAAACAAACTCAGTAGATCCCTAGTTTCTCTAGTGAGAGTGTGAGCCAATGCTTCTGTTATCTGTGCTGCAGCATCAGGTGCGACTTGAAAACTGACTGTGATAATTACCTCGGTGACTTGAGTTACCCGATTCTCAAAGTAGAATAGTGTTGATTCTCTATTGTGTAGAGATCCTTCCATTTTTTTGTTGTGGGTTGGTTGTAGGTTGCGGACATGGTTTCGACCTTCTCCTTCTTCTTCTTGGCACTTGGCCTATGATATCCACTGGGTTTGGCGTGTTGGTTGACTCTCCCACTGCAAATCGATTACCGTTATGCCTGGCACTCGAGCTTCGATGGAGATGCAGAGTTCGACTAGTTGTGCTTGGAGCTCTTCTTCTTATGTCCTCCAATTAGCAAATCCTGCTAGCCATTCATCCATTCACAATAGTTTAGGGGTTTCAGTCTTGTAAACTGAAGGGTTTCATGAAAAGTTTCTCAGTGGGGGCAGCAAATGACGGGAGCAAAGCAAACCCGAACCCCGACGGCCTCTAAAACACCGGGGACCGAATGGCGCGCCTCGAGCCTGTCATGGTAAAGCAAACACGGGGCACCACCTAGCTTCAGCGGCTAGGATGCAAACAACACACCACCATAACAAAGTTTTCATCCAAGAGAGATGGATGCTTGGGAGTAATGATGAAGATGAAAGGGAATGAGATCAAGTGAGAGAGAGAGAGAGAGAGAGAGAGAGTGAGGGAGGGGGTATAGCGGCTTAGTACTTAGGCACCACAAAAGGATGGTGAATCCGCACACCCTTCACACATACACAAGCTCACTCCAAACACAAGACTAGGTGGCGATTCCGCACACCTCACATGGGCAAAACATTGCAAGAAAACATACTCACAAAACCTCAAGCTTTATTTAGAGAATAAGGCGATGAAATGGGGAGCATAGGGTAGGGGAATGAGAAGGGAGAGCGTGGTAGAGCACATGGCGGATAGGTGGGAGTTGATGGCGAAGACTCGCACGAGGGTTATGGCCATCATCCTTCATTTAGTTTCCCTTCATCTTCCATAGCCCAAGGGTGTAGAGGTCATGCTCAAGACGAGCATGGTGATTGCGGTGATGGTGATGGTGTGGGTGTGTGTGTGTGCACTAGGTACACAGTGCATAGTGTACTCTTTGGTGATGGTGTGTGTCTTTAGTGTGATGGTGACCCCTCTTTATATAGAGGAGGAGGGGGGAGAAATTCTAGAATTTAGAAATGAAGAAATCATTTTCTACATAGGCCATGTGACTGTGGGCCCCACTTGTCTGGCTGTGTGTATATGTGCCAGAACAGCAGTCTCATGAGAGAGCGACTAAGAGAGAGAGATGGGTTGATGAAAAAAGTGAGAGGTGACATGGAGAATAAATTAATTACAAGAGGGGAGAGACGGGAGTGTGTTCAGAGGTGAATCTGTGTGTAGATGTGTGTGAACACAAGAAAAATCAGGTAACCACCGGGTGGGGATGGGTCTGTGGGCACCTTTTTGAGTGAAACTGAGTGTGTGTGAGTGTGGGGGAGGTTATTTAGCTACAAGACAAGAGACATGGCGCCCTTTAGAGAGAGAGGGGGGTATTTGGGTCATGGGATATGATAGGAGAGAGAAAGAGGGGGTAGGGTATACTATTTTGGAAGATAGGGTAAGTTGCATGTGAGTTAGGGTGCATTATTGGTGAGTTATAATGCATTATTGGTGAGAGGTGGGGTAGCTTGAGGGGAGAGAGAAAGGAGAAAGGACAAGGGGAAGAGAGAGGGGAGTTGACCTTTTCAGTGGAGGAGAGGAAAAAGGACACCCGGCGGGGCAACAATGAAGAAAAAGGAGGCAAGGTGGGGATGGGCTACCCCGCAGGCATGAGGTGGCCTATTTTACCTTTCTTATATATTTACATAATCATACTTTATTTTTTTGTTACTTTTTTCAATGCCTTTTATCACTCCCTCCCTAAGAGGGGGTTTTCATGGGGTGGGGACGAGAGAAGAGGGGTATGGGAGCTTGGCTTGTAAAAAGCCCCCATCAATGTCTTTTTATTGTGCACAAATTTAAATAGTATGCATAGAATCATGTTTGTGGTGACGACGTCTCCCAAACACCAAGTAGAACTTGTCACTCTACTTTGTAAGAATGATATGGACTAAAGAGAAGACATGCTTGCAACAGCTACGTCTCCCAAGCACTAAATGGATTATTCATCCATCTTGGAATGATGTCAAAGGGTAAAAAAGGATCGTCTACCCGCTAAGTAACATGTAATAATGACTAGGCTTTATCTTCTTTACCTCATAGTTGAGGACGACTATGATTTCAAAAGAGAGGTAATGTCATAAAAATCTAATATCTAGCTTACCCAAATGATTTTCTCATATTAAACTGATCATTTAATGTGGGAGAATAAACGGGAACAAGAGTTAGAATCGAGACATGTGCTTCTAGAACTATCTCAGCATGGGATCAAAAGGAGGGATGGTTGCATCTCAATACGGGTCCAAAAGGAGACGGTCTACCAAAGAGCAATGTGAAATAAGTGCTTCTAGACTTATCTCAGCAGGGGACCAAGAGGAGAGATGGTTACATGTCAATACGGGTCCAAAAGGAGGTAGTTTATCAAAGAGCAATGTGCATCTAATGGAGCTTAAAAGACTTTAGGGTTAGCTTCATTAAAGACCTCCAATGGTTAGTGTTAAAATTCCTTTGACCTTAGGCAAGCTAGGGCTGAGCTTGAGGTGGGGGAACCCAACCTAAGCCTGAGGTGCTTGATGACTAAGGTGCGTGCTTGAGAAGGTGCTTGAGGTGCTTGTCATACTTAATGAGGAAGGTGCTTAAGAAGCTTCCTATGCATGAAAGTCCCAAACTTAGGGGAATCTTTGACTTAACCTTCCACTCACCCAAAGGGCATCCCTTTTCTCAAAGGACACATGGGACATATGTCGGACTCTCCCTATGCTTAACCACATGGTGTGCTTGAATGCTAATGGTTGGGCCAAAGAGGGGTCCAATGAGCTTCTAGTTCCATCCAACAAATATCTAGATATTTTCAAGCTCTCTCTCTTTAAGGGGTAAGGAGGACACTTGTCCAAAGACTACCCATGTACTTGAATGCATGTTGCAAGTGATTGGCTATGGGGGAGAGGGGTCCAATGAGCTTGGAACATGTGTAAAAGCTACAACTCGCCCCCAAGCAAGTAGGGGGGGTGCTGGGGGGGATATACACCCCACACACACACACACACACACACACACACATTTTGTGGATTGATTCTCACTTGGTGAAAGTAGAGGAACTCCACCTCCTTCTCCAAGCTTGTGAGAAGTGAGAGCCTACACCAACACTCTTCGGTATGGAATGCAAATCCAACCAAGAGCCATGCTTCAATGCTTAAGGTTGCCATCTTCTCCATCTTCATTATTATGCTATTATGTTTGCTAGCAAGACGAGTGATGAAAATTGATGAACTATTTCTTTCTCCTATGGAATGTTTCTTCTTCCTCTTCCTTATCCTGATTCCCCGCTAGTTCTCTCCACCTTCGAAGGTGTTTGAGGCCTTGGGACTGAGGCTTGGGATAGTTAATGCTTTCTACAAAGTTTATGCTATGGTGGTGATGCATGAAGCCTTCCATCTTCATTGCATCACCTAGGTCACAAGAAACACAAAGATTGTATTATACCAAGTCTCTCTTGATGGGAGAAACTATAATACAAATGCCTATTGGAGGGGGTACCAGCTCCGTATGAATCCGGTCCTCAACTATTGTCATGTTCTCTAAACTCTCTCTTGCAAAAGTATTGTTAATCCCAAGTTAACTAAGTACCATGTTTATGTTGCTACCATCAATCAAGTTCACCCGCTATGCTCACAAAGTAATCTCACAAAAGTGCTTCATCTAATTTCCTAATTCCGCTACTCTCAAAGTTCATAGGCCATTTCCATCACACACACACACACACACACACACACACACACACACACACACACACACACACACACACACACACACACACACACACACACACACACACACAAACACACACAATACGTGAATGACATCCACAATAAATCGCTAGAATCCCATCACTAAATCATTGAGTTTGTTGCACTTCATTAATGTAATGCTCCTCCGTGCAATGCTCCAGCACCTGAGGGAATGATAATATATTGATTTGGTCTTTGATACACATAGACACATAGAGACAACCGGTCCCTCCCTCCCTCCCCCCCCCCCCCCTGCCATCTCTCTCATACACACACAAATACATACTAACAAAACACGAGCATGTGTGTACAACTGCTAAGCTTTGAGTAGCAAGATCAGAGATCATTCATGACATAGAAGGTCTGTGCAAGCTTACAAAGCCTTGGGGACTATTTTACACCCTCTTGTCAGGTGGGATCGACGGTCCACAATCTTGAGAAGATGTGGACAGTCCGTTTATTCTAAAAAATTAAAAGATTCCAATTGGGTTGAGTCTCCACGACTTGAACCACCACCTACCACATCGGAATCTATGACTCTCCCACTAAGCTATCGCGCATCACTTGAAATGGAGGTGAAAACGTAAAATGATATAGCAAAAATGACAGGGTAAGGATCACATGGTGTTCACTTGGAGATTGCTTTAGGATGGTTAGGGTCACACAATGATCACTTTGAAATACTTGGGTTTACAAGGTGATCGTATCTCTATTGGGATTTGCATGGGGATCACTTGGCAGTCACATCGAGTTTACTTGGGGTTCACTTTAATTGTGATCACATGGTGATCACTTAGGATTAATCAGCCATTGATGGATACAAAACCAATGTGTCGACCCCCAACTTATAGGGACAATTGATCCCACCTGAGAGGGGGTGTCAAATAATCACGAGCCTTACAAAAAGGGAGGTCCATTGGAGGATACATGGGGGAGTTCTTTATGGACTTCAAAATGCAAAGTAAAGCCACCCTTCAAAGAAACAAAAGTAGTGACTGGTCACCCTACAAATTTCATTTCACAATTGGAGTAAAACTACATGGCTCTAAATACTATGAATATAGATAGAGTACTTATTGACTTACATTGCCAAACGCAGAAGTCTTTGTGTTTTCATTTTCTACCATGTCAATACTTACCTTTCACTTTTGCATTTTAAATTAAGTGTTCTTTAAGGTTTTCTTTGAAATGGAGCAGTGAATGATACATGGAGGGTCTCTCCTTCTTGAAAAATTTAAGCTGCTTCATATATAGTATAGAAGTGAAAAGCTCACATTGGCGTTCAAAAACAAAATACAGTGAAAAGGAAGTAAAATAAAAACAATAAAATAAAACGACCCATCTACAAACTAAAATAAAGTTTTTTCCTTTTATTTTTGCAATACTCTCTCCAACTGAGAGAGTTAATTTTAGATTAGCGTCAAGCCTTCAACAAATCGTACACAAAAACCCATGCTCAATATGTACCATGGAGGGCATGTCCAAAAAGAATTACTAGACTTCAGAGACAACCTTGGGCTTTTACAAGAGCCCATACACATTACATCAAATTGCTAAAGCTATGGCATCTCAAGTGAACTGCCAATGTGATCCCATTATTTATTTTGGCTTTTAGGTACTTAGTTTACTTATTTGTCAAAGTCTAGGTAGGGCAATTTACTTAGATGGGTATATATGCAACCCATTGCCCCCATTGTAAAAGCATCAATTTAATCATTGCAAAGGTCAATTGGTTCAGGAGACTCTCTCTCTCTCTCTCACACACACACACACACACACACACACACACACACACACACACACACACACACACACACACACACACACTCACTCTCCTTGGGAGTGCAAATTGGATCAAACCTTTGCACAAAGGAGGAGATGTAAACAATGTGAACAACTATTGCACTATAATGGTTGGTTCTTTCATGGCAAAGTTATTTGGATGTATCATGGAGATGAAGATAAGTGAATGGACAGAAAACAATGGCAAATGTGCGCTTGGACAAGCATGTTTTTGAAAGCATCATAACACTATTGATCACCTTGTCACTCTTTGAGTTCTTATGGAAGCGTCTCGATTGAAAGGAAAAAAAGTTGTATTGTTGCTTTGTGGACAAGAAAGCTTTTGACATGGTACCATGAGGAAATCTTTAGAGACGTATGCAAAGCCTTCAAGTGCCGAGAGAATTTATGCATGCAGTCTTTCGCATCTACCAAAAAGTGATATGTCAACTACGTATGGGAGATGGAATTTCAGGATTTTTTGCAAGCACGATTGGTGTCAAACAAAGATGCCCACTTTTCCCAACCCTCTTTGGGCTACTCATTGATGAATTGGAATACATGGCTCTTGATTTTATGCAACAAGAAGGCATAGAAGAGGTAAGATCAGAAATGCGGTGATCATGCTTTTGCTTTATGCCGATGATGTAGTGCTCTTGGCACATACCTTAGAAGATGCCCAAAAGTTTATGAGTGTCTTGGAATGCTTTTTCCTACATAGTGGGCTGATCGTGAATTGATCCAAAACCAAGGTTATGCTTGTAAAGACCCTCAATGATGATAATCCATGCATTTTATACAACAATGAGCAACTTGAAGTGGTAGATAGCTTCAAGTACCTTGGCCTTGAGGTACCATCCAATTATAAATGGAAGGATTGCACAATGCATCGCTTTAAAGCCAGAAAGAGGGTTTATTATGCATTTGAGAACAGGTACAATGCTGGAGAGATTAGGTTTTGGGATCTCAAAAAGTATCTCTTTGACACATTGGTGACATTGGTGCTTCTTTATGGAGTGGAGATGTGGGGTGGTAGCATCGAGAAGTCTACTTGGAAAGAGTTTGAGAATGTCCAACAACGTTTTCTCACCAACTTTCTCCAAGTCAAGACACAAACACCCTACATGCTCTTACTTCTTGAGTCTGGATTGCTTCCCATTGAGGTCTTGGGCATGCAAAGGGTTGTGGAGTACATGCTTAAGACACAACGTAACCCTTTGTATCGACTTCCTAGAATCCCATATGAAGCAAGTGAAAAGGTCCAAAAGACATGCAAGAGCAAAATACTAAGTTCGGGTGGATGCTTGACATCAAGAAATGGTTAGGAACATGGGATGCATGTCACTTGGTCAAGGATGCGTCGATCGACTCCCAAGTTAATGAGGCCTTCTTACAACGCCAATGTATCACGGCTTGGGAGAAATCCGGAGGTTCTTGCTTCAGCCATTATACTACAAATCTCTCTTCTTCTTTGAATGAGGTAACCGAACCCATCCCTACATTCTTGAGCCCATCCCGTTGAGTGCGATCTGCACCATTGCCTCCATTCATCTTAGCGCCCATTCTCTATGCTGCGAGGAGACAGGACGTTGGGGCACTGGCGAGGAGTCTCATCGACTTTGCACCTTATGCCGTCGTCAAGTGCAAGAGAGTGAGTACCACACACTACTTGAGTGCTCAACTTTTGACCACATTAGCTCCTCTTTTCCCTTTATATTTAGCCATGAGCTCTTCCTACATACCTTCCTCTCCCAACCACGATGATGTGGACTCTCTATTGGGATGCTCATTTTAGCCATTTTTGAGCATCGAGAGTCACTTATGACCTCCACTCACACCACGTGACATGTTCATTTGGTCACATATGTCATATTTGACCTCCGGGGACGATAATAGAACTCTCTCTCTCTCTCTCTCTCTCTCTCTCTCTCTCTCTCTCTATAGCGAGCTCTAACCCTAGTAGCGAGTGAGCTCTCCTATGCTTTTGTCCAGTCTCCCTTGGGTGAGGGGGCAGTCCTAGGGGAGGCCATAGAGCCCTCCCCATCTCTAGTAGAAACCCGCCCCCGCTCTGCTTGCGTGCACTCTTGCTCTTTGCAGCTTCGACCCTGCTCGCCAGTTTCGGCCCCTACTCGCCTGGCCACCCGCCCAAGCTCATCCCAGTTTCTGCCTCTGCCCAGGCCCAGCCACCCGCTCAAGCTCAGCCTCGCCAGTTTCAACCTCTGCTTGCCCAGGTCTCAACCTGCTACACAAAGAGGCTTCTTTTAATTAAATTGAGTATAAGACCTTAATGTGAATTTGTTTTCTTGACCGAGTGCCCACCATGGTTACTCGGGCCTCATCTCGCGAGAAGCCCACATTTGCCGGCGTCGTGGCAACACCCCCAAAGGTGGACATCATGTCCCGGCTTCAACATGAAGTCGAAAGACTTCGCAAGGAAAATGACACCTTGAAGGAAAGACTCGCAGCCATCGAGTCTCGCCTCACCACAGTGGAAGACTCCAACAAGGGAAAGATGGAACAGAAAGAAATCAAGCTCAATACTGAGGCAGAACTGACCCTCATAGAGAAGGTCAAGACTCAAGTGCAAGATGTCATTTTTTGCAAAGTTGACGATCGTGTGGCATCTACGCTATGCAAACAGTAGTGATGCTCTCAATGTCTGCATTGGCGGGCTCCCAAGCGATTGGCAAGGAAAGGAGGACCCCAAGTTCCACGAGTTTTTTGCTCACATCCGAACAACAACCCCCATGATACAATGGGATCCAGCGACAATCACCACTCTCGCCCACAAGCATTGCACCAACCGTGCAATCCTTACCTTCAAGACCAAAGCGGATCAAGCCAAGCTCCTTGAGCAATCGAAGCTTCTCAAGGACACAAAAATTTGGTTTGCCAAAGATCTCACACCCACCCAACTCAAACAAAAGAAGGCCGAACTCCAAAAGATGGGAGGAGAAAAAGCCATCATCCAAGAGTTTTGAACTCCCAACCCCCCCCCCCCCCCCCCCCCCCCACCTACCTCATCTTAGAGTTTTGTTCATCCCACCTTATTTTTTCCCCCCCACTTGATGGACCCTCAGTCCTTAACTGATATGTATGAGATGAAATCCTTTGTATTGTTTTGTCTTTGGTCCTATAGGTCATATATGACCTCCGTGGACGACAATTCAATCTATCTCTCTCTCTCTCTCTCTCTCTCTCTCTCTCTCTCTCTCTCTCTCTCTCTCTCTCTCTCTCTCTCTCTCTCTCTCTCTCTCTCTCAGTAGTTTGTTCGCTTTCTAACAACCCACTCTCCCAAAAACCATGCAGTGGAGCCCATATTACTAAGGTGCATCTCATTCTCGCTCTCTCTCAGCTCTCTCACCTTTTTGTATTCGGTATGTCATTGGCCTGGCCAGTAACCACAACAAACACACACACACACACACACACACAGAGTTCTCGCCGCTTTCTACTTTCTCTGTTTAAAAAAAAACATGCAGTTTTGTTTTTCTATGATGCAGTCCGTCATGCATGACAAGAGTCGTCAAGCCATTAGTTACACCAACCTCTTTAGGCTATCACTATCACTACAGGGCACAATGTTCTCCATTGGATGCACATTGATCCTGGCTTCGCCAAAACAAATGCAACCCCCAAAACCTTTCCTCTTTGTCAACCTCTCTTGCGTCGTATCATTTATTTATTTTTCTTCCTACCTATAATAACCTTACTTAAACATCTCCCAACTTACACTTGATGCCATCACACACCATCTTCGCCGCCGCCTCCACCATCACATGTCCCCCATCGTGCCTTGCCCATGCATAGACAGATGCACCACTTTGTTATAGAGAGGCTACATCATTGCAAAAACTACCATTTTTTTCCTTCACTACCTCATAAGTGACCGCAGTTGGGGAACGAAAGCTTCAACTATGGATGGTTTGTGAAACAACAAATTGGCATGCTATGTAGCCAGGCACCAAATTAATGAGCAGTGGAAATTCCTCGATTGACAAAATTGCTTGGCAACTAGCACACTATCGCAGACAACCTACTTGGTTGTGGTGTCACCCACAATTACCATGCAACATGTAGACCATAGTTGCACCTGCAGTACTTGAGCGGTCATCTCTCAACCAACACATGAAGCCGTGAAATGCCCATCATCCCCCCCCCCCCCCCCCCCCCCCCCCCTCTCTCTCTCTCTCTCTCTCTCTCTCTCTCTCTCTCTCTCTCTTCTCCTAACCCCCTCCCAATACAACTACTTACAAAGGTGGACATTGACGAATCTCTTTAGCGATCGGTTCCATTCTTTCTTGGACAATGTCGATTGTCAAGCATCACGGGCATTGACGATGATGATGATTTTAACAAGTGGATTTTAGGCTTTTAGTTTTAGTCTTTCACTTTAATTCATTTTATTTTTGTACTTAGGCATTGGTTTAGATCCACAAGGATTGTATCAGTTTGGTCTCATATGTAATTTTGGCCTTTTGAAGACGGTTAATATAACATTTCATTTCGTTTCTCTCTCTCTCTCTCTCTCTCTCTCTCTCTCTCTCTCTCTCTCTCTCTTTCCCCCCTTTCCGACATCCCTTTTGGATGATGGTCAATATCAATGATCAAACCAAAATGTGGCCCCTATCGTTGTATTTGATTGTCCACAACCTCGCAAGTCGATGAATTTTTGCCACCCAGACGCACACTCACTTGTCAATTTGGATGATATATGCACACGCGCACACACACACACACACACACACACACACACACACACACACACACACACACACACATGGTGAGTATCTCACTAATGCGCAAACCGCCATCCCTACTTGATGGATCCTTCTTCTTCTATTCAAGCTAATTAGACATTTACTTCGCCCTAATTTTGAACGAGAGGACTATACCTCGTGTGGTCTGCATTATCTGACTTTCAAGGCATTATTTAGCCTAGTTTAGATATTTGTACAAGTTGCAGACTCCCATACTACCTACTAAAAGTTTAAATGTGAAGCTTACATTTCAATGAGAATAAGTCCTCTCTCCATAGTATTGCCATCCCACCCCTCCCCTCTCTCTCTCTTTTTTTTTGAAAAAAAAACGCAATTTGCATGTTGTATACACATTACATTGGTAAAGACTTGTGAGTTAAATCTAGCCTCCAGAAAATCTCCTATAGATGTCCAAAAAGACTTGCCTTTTTTAAGCTCGAGACTAAAACTCCTATCAACTTCTTTTTGTGAGGTATAACTGAAAGTTGAAGAATGCCACTGGGAATCAAATCTGGATATTTACATACCCACACATAGACCTTAACCATCAGGTTACTATCCTGTTGGCATCCTAGCAACTTCTTGCGCTCGACTATTCTCAAGAAAAACCAGTGCATTCCTTCAAATCAAGGAGTGGCAATTTTTGTGAGGACATTTTGAATTCATGTTTGCAACCCAACTAGAGACTTCTTTGCAATGGTTTGAAACCATAGAGGAGCATCATGTGTATAGACTTTTTCTAGTTAGCAAACAATGAAGTGACTAACCTTTTGAAAATAGAAGGACATACAATAGCACTACTTTGGTACTATTTTATTTTAGATATCTACTATATCTACTATAACATAATATGGGGGAAGGGGGAGCCCTTTACACATGTTGCAATTTGCGACCTGAAGGCTAAAGTCCAAAACAAAAACAAGCCCCTTTGCATGCGATAAAGAGGGAGAGAGAGAGGCCGCCGAAGGCGGCCGGCCGTACTAGTATATCATAAAGCAGCTAAGCAAAAAGTTGATGTGACTAGTTGCCACGATAGGTAGTGTACGAGAAAGAAGACAAAAGAGCTGGAACCTAGAAATGTTGAGACACCTGAGCAGGTTTTATCTCAGAAACAACTAAAACGTATGGATAAAAGCATTCAATTGTGCCATTTATATCATCACTACTATTTGAGTTTTGAAAATACGTCGCAGTGTCAAAAGTCAGCTTGTACCTTCCCACCATCACATTGCTCAAAGGTGCCATTAATGGGCCAGATCGACCATTAGAATGAGTGACCAATGAGCCAATAGAGATCCACTCCCTAGACTCCCCTCGTTTTGAAGAAACGTTCCACAACTTGAGCATCACTAGAATCCATGCACACATCCAGCACATGCGTCTTTAGTGGTGGCTGAGTGGAAGAAATCTGGTTGGGCACAGATAAATGACTTGGTGGCTAGGTAATGACAGCTTGCTTTCATCAAAAAAATTGCCGAGGTGATCCAAAACCTGAATAAGTTGTTAATGGCCCAAATCCCCTATGGCCCAAGATGTTGCTCCCGTTTCTATGCTTGAGAAAAATCTATCTTCAAAAGATCACCCCCGAATACCAGCTAGGGGCTGATCCGTGGAGTCAAGGTGAACTCAAGCTTCCCTCTCCTATGAAAGCATATGACATTTGGGCGTTGAAGCCATCTATTATCTTCTGAATTCGGTGGCCTGGGTGAGAGCCCTCACTTGTTCACTTAGGCTCCCAAGGCAAGAAGCTCCTAGCTATATTCACATACACCACCATGCTGATGGGTTCTCAAAGATCCCTTCTACTTATAAGCTCTATGATCATCACATGTATGCATCATGATTTTGATATAGTTGTATCCACAATTATGTGTGAGAGTGTGGCCTTTTATGTTTCCATAACTGCTTGCACAAGGACATGTGTGAGAGATGTGGGTTTTTATGTCAACATAAATGCATGTGCAATGATATTTGTGCCTTTTTATGTGCATAGCTTCCTTGTCAATGTGACTTATGCTTTTGCACATGTGATAAATATGAGGATGAATCCTTCAAATGCAAGTAGTGGTGGTGAAGGCTTGAGTAATTTGGTTGAACTATGCTGTATTGAGTTTTGCAGGTCCGAGAAGCTTCCACTGCTTGCGACGAGCTCGAGAAGGGAGCCGATTTGGCCCTCTCTAAAGCAAACTTGGAGCTTCCGCATGTAGGTTTTTCATCTTGCGAGGGAAGTTAACTCAAATCCGTGCAATAAGTGGAAACACTTTCTACAGCAGATGTTGCTCACAAAGACGCCCCCCCCCCTTCTCTCTCTCTCTCTCTCTCTCTCTCTCTCTTGCTCATGCAGGGTGCTAGCTCCCACTTGATTCAAAGGGCTACACCCTCTCTCTCTCTCTCTCTCTCTCTCTCTCTCTCTCTCTCTCTTGCTCATGCAGGGTGCTAGCTCCCACTTGATTCAAAGGGCTACACCCTCTCTCTCTCTCTCTCTCTCTCTCTCTCTCTCTCTCTCTCTCTCTCTCTCTCTCTCTCTCTCTCTCTCTCTCTCTCTCTCTCTCTCTCTCTCTCAGGGCATTAACTCCCACTTGACTCAAAGGGATAGAAACAGGGATAGAAAAATACATTTTCTCTAACCCTTGAAATTATCTCAATTTTTAGGTCAAAATTTGAAGCTTTTGCTGGTAATCACACTAAAACATATGTAAATTCCCACATTCTTAAAGGCAAGCTCAAAATCTAGCCCTACCATTTTAGCCGTTTAAAATACACTCGGTTTTTTTCTAACATTGGCTAGAAAAATACATTTTTCCTAACTAGTGAAAATAAGGGAAAATTTGAAATTCTCCTAGTTTTTAGATCAAAATTTGAAGCTTTTGTCAGTAATTACACTAAAACTTGTGTAATTTTTTTGGTTTCCTTAAAGGAAAGCTCAGAATATAACCGGGATCATATGATTTCAACCGATCAAAATACACTAGACACTAGGTTTTTTCTAACAGTGTGTGACTTGAACATGAGCATGAGAGAGAGAGAGAGAGAGAGAGAGAGAGAGAGCGAGAAGGGCGGAGAGAGAGGAATATATATATATAACCGGGATCATATGATTTCAACCGATTAAAATACACTAGACACTAGGTTTTTTCTAACAGTGTGTGACTTGAACATGAGCATGAGAGAGAGAGAGAGAGAGCGAGAGAGAGAGAGAGCGAGAAGGACGAAGAGAGAGGAATATATATATATATATATATATATTGATAGCCGTTTTTCGGCTCTCTATAATTGCCATAGTGAGTTATCTCACCCTATCAAATCACTCAAACACTGTGGTTACCCTCACCCTTTCACTGTATATAGGTGCGTGTGAGTTAGGGGACTTTTCCCATATCTCCTTACTGAAATAAAAAACCCTCAATTAGCTAGTCATTGGGCTACTTGAGCCAAAAAAAATAAAAAAATAAAAAATATAAGTATATTATGGCTCATGCATATGTAAATATTTCTTTGTATATAGGACCTAAATAAAAGATTTTTTCATAATTATTTTGGTATTTATTTAAATATTTCTACCTAGGTATGTGTTATTTATGCTCTGTACATTGCCTCACCATTACCACAATTTTTCTTACCATTTTTATACTCTTTATTCCATATAGAAATATTTTCATGTAAGCTTCTCTTATATTTGGTGTAACTCCACCCCAACAAAAATCCAAAAAAACTAGTTTTATTTATGTGTATATTTTTTCACTATTGTGATTTTTCCCTTCCTACATCTATTTTGTTTTTTTTCTAAAAAATTAGAGCACCAAAAATATTTATCTTTTTATGGTAGCCTCATAATGAGAGAGATTTCTTTTGACCCCTTTATATTTTTTCCACTTATATTATTTATATTTGACATGTACATATTTTTTAGACCCCTCAATATTTGATTTTCTTAGTTGTACTATTCACTTATATCATGATCTCAACAATATCTTCAATTATAGACCTACCAAATAAGGTCAAGGGTAGGTGGCATGCATACATGCACTATGCAGGGCTCACTCTTGGAGGTATTCAAAAGAATCATCCAAAGAAGGACCCCACAAGGACTTTGTGCAGTGGAAAAAAACAGTCGGTTTTGCTGAATTTTTAAAGTTCACTTGCTCTCCGAATTTGAAAAGGTGATACAAACAAAAGTTGTAGCTCGTGGGCTGAACTTTTGCCTCAAAGTTTTTCATATTTTTTTGAGCTACGAGTTGTGAGCTATGATTTTATTAGTGGACCCCAGTTTTCCCATGCTATGCAGCCACACTCTCTCTTCCACTTTAACAATTTCCTCTTTCACACACACTTCTCCACTCATCATCCCCACCTCTCTCACCACTCCTCTCTGCACCCTACTCACCTTCTCCTCAACCTTGAAGAATAAGAGAAACCATGGTGAACTCATACCTCCCACACACAATTCCATTCCAAAATTGATCACCTAGTCTCATTTTTCCTCCTCCAAATTACCCATATCTATCAAAAAAACCACAAAATTCAGCCTCTTCTCTTAAAAGACAGCATCATGGTGGTTGATTACTCAGCTTCAATTACCTTATCTCTCAAGGAAGGTCAAGAGTGGAGAAAAAATGTACCGTCAAAGCTAGTGGACCGTCAACAAGCGTGAAAATTGGCCCTACTCAAGACACTTGGAGCATCAACCTTGTAAGAAATCCACCTTTTCTTACCTCTTAAGAGTTTTTCTTCCTTATTTGTATCCTACATGGATACTCCCATTGTAAATATCCAATTCCATTTGTAAATTAATACTAACTCTACTAACACTAACCCACTATGAAAAGTCCTATCACCTCCATTTCTCTCCTCTCTCTTTCCCCACCAACTTCTTGATAATTCCAAGCAAAAGAAATTAGGTAAATTGCTGAAAATCTAAGCTCAACCTCTTGAGAAGGAGCTCTTGAGTGGAATCTCATTGGCATTAGGCATATGTATGTGTTGTATTAGGGGTGATTATCAAGGGAACTCTATGCCATTGTAAGAGAGAGTGATCATTAAATTGAGAGTAGGAAATCTATCATTTCTCCTACTAGTGTAAGCCCAACATTTGCTGAATCAAGGAGGGTGAATTTGGACTAAGCATGGATACCTTGTCTCCCTTCCATCGTGAAGTCATGGACAATAATGATATGTAAGTGTCTTGGTGTTTTATTTAAGTTCTTGATAGCTTGTCTCTGGGTATTGTTATAAATTTAGCCATAAATCCCACATGCTGTAAGAGGGCGATAGGGTGGAGAGGACTCCCCTGGCCTTAAGGCAGTGATTGGGGTGGCTTTTTTCTTGTGATGTGTTGTGGTGTAATTTACTCAGGCTATGTTGAACAAATACTAATCTCACTTTGATTGGTCATGACAGATTTGTAAGAAGGCATTAGTGCAACAAGCACCCCCTTCCCCCTTCTCTCTCTTTCTTACATATATATATTTATGTTTGCTTGATCATTAACGATACACTTCAAAGAAGCCCGAGCACCATCTCTCTCTCTCTCTCTCTCTCTCTCTCTCTCTCTCTCTCTCTCTCTCTCTCTCTCTCTCTCTCTCTCTCTCTCGTGTTTTAGTGTGTGAGAGTGTTCCATTGGTGTTAGGGTTAGTGTAAATTCCTTGCTTGTTTGTGGGTTGCTCTAACGATTCTCCTCTTTTGCGTCCTAGTTCGCTCTTAAACTAGGTGGTGCCCCTTGTGTAGTTGGGATTTGGCTGGGGGTTTGTTGTTTTGGTTTGTGTTGTGTTGTGCCCCAGCCACATTGAGCAGCACGGGAGCCTTGAAGGGTGTCTAGAGGTTGCTCTTCCTGTTGCCCGCCCCGGACCGCTTCAAATTGGTGCCCCCACGGAGGACAACAACTCGTGTATGTTTTTGTGTAGCATCAACTTTTAGCATAGTCAAGTAGTTTGCATGAATCACGAGAGTTTGTATGATCCTTTCATTCCCATTGCAAGGCAAAAGATACATATAATTGTTAGTACTAAGTTGCAATTTCAACGGGTAATTCGTAGGATTTTAGGTCCTCTTAGGTTAGCCGAGATAAACACTTCGGTAAATCCTTTTATTTTGCCTCTCATTAGGTACGATATTAGCTTGGACGTCTATATTTTTGTGTTATTTTAAGCATTAGGACATGCATAGGCCATGGATAATGGCCCAGGAATAGAGGTTTTTCCCTTTCATTTTAATCCACACATTAGAATAAACGTTGCAATTAGTAGAAAGATCCATTTTCAACAACGAATGGTGTTCATGTTTGGTGCCCAAAGAGTAGGAGAAATTCTTGCATCACCAAATCCTGTCATTCTACCTCTCATCAACTACCACACTTCTTTTGATGTACATGTGTTCATTTTATTTTAAAATGAAGTGCAGCCCGGCAAAATAGTGTGTATGTTTGTTTTTTCTTTGTCCAAGTTGTTACAAGAAACAAAAAACGATCATTTGTTCTAACAGGGAATGTGTGTGCAGTGAAAGTTCAATCCTTAGAGATCTAGCTCTATTCCCAATTGAGTTACAGGAGCAAGTAGTAAGGCGTCTCCCTCATAACAAGAGGGTGGTGAAGTTAAGACCAAAGGTCCTACGCGTGGATTCCATTTTCCTCTTGTTGTTGGGCACTAAGGAAGAACGCGCATTCATCCAACTAGTGTGTGCCCTAAGATTGGTAAATAGAGTGAAATTTGGCGTTTGGCGAGTGCATTTCACCATTGAGGAAGACTCTTCAGGAAACTTGCGGCCAGAGTTCATGCTTCATAGACTCACATTTGGTGAATTTTTCCCTCATTTGCGTCTTATTAATAGTCTTCCTTTCGCTTTTAACAAAGGAGATAGGGAGCTATTCAGAGCTTGTCTTAATAAAGAGAGCATAGAGAAGATTGCAAATTTGTATAAATTCTCATCCTTCTCTACTTTCTATGACACTTTGTTCATAGAGACATTGTAAATCTCTTTATGCTTTTGAATGATTTAACCATAATCCTAAGGAGTTTTTGTCTAGGAATTTTGTAGCACAAGTGGAGTTTTTAAATCTTGCAAACTTGATTGGACTTGATGAGGATGTTCTTTATGAAATTGTGAGAAGGTTGCCTCACTCCGACTGTGTGGAACTCGAAGGAAAGGAGCTCCTAGTCAATTGCTACTTTCTCCCGGCCTTCGACGAGCATGAAGATCTAGTTTTTATACAAACCGCTTGTGCGTTGGGAATTGTAGAGCAAGTGCAATTTATCACTTGGGACGTGGTTGCTCTTTTGGATCCAGAAAATGAAGTTCTAGAGATTTCTGTTTATCGCCTTAGCTTTGAAGAATTTCAACCCTTCTTAGAGCTCATCAATAGTCTACCTTTTTGTTTTGATCAAACAAATCGAGACCTCATTGAAGCTTGGATAGCTGAAGAAGAAAACCTAGAGTGGTATTTTCTTACTTCTTCATTTGTAGGCGAGTGGTTCTAAATCTCTATTGTATCCCTTATTGTAACTCGTGTTGTAATCTTTCATAATAATGGAGAGCCAACGCCAAATGTCTGGATATCCTCTTTTCTTTGGAGAGCCTGGAGAGGATGCAGAAATATTTTTAGCAAATTTCAAGATGTCTTGCCGTATCAAGAGGATAGTAACCGATCAAGAACGTGTAGAAATGTTTGAGGTGGTCCTTAGGAAAGATGCTAGTACTTGGTTTGACTCTTTGCCTGAGGAAGTTAAGGGGAATTACACAGAAGTTTTGAATCGTTTTAAGAGATACTTCTTTGATCCCCAAAACACTCAAAAACTATGGCAATACATTGTTTCTCATAAGCAAAAAGACTTAGATGACTACTACTTGTACAAGCAAGAGTTTCTACATCTTTGGGCTCTCTGGATACGAAATGTTGCTAACCCTGGTGATGGTGCATAATTTTTAAAGAAGGAGAGGTTCATAGCTGGACTCTTTCCTGACCTTAAGGTAAAAGTTGAGGCGGGTGCACCTGCTACTTTTGATGCAGCTGAAACTAGGACTGCTGAGAAGTATAGGAAACTCAAGTGCTTAAGGGGAGAGGTTCCAATAGAAGGTCTTAGACCCAAAGGTAAGTCACAAGCATCAACATCTAGGGAGCTTCCTGAGGTAACGACTGAAGTGATTGAGAAGTTAAATGAATCTTTAAGCAGCCTGTCAATTCACCTTGCACAAGCTGTAGGTCCAAAGGGACAAGCAAAGAAGTCTGAAGAGCGAGACCCACGACCTAGGAGAGTCTTGCAATGTTGGAATTGCGGTGAGTCTGGACATGGGATGTATAATTGTCCTTGGCCCCGTGGGGAGCCAGGGAGACCTAACTTGAATTACCCAGTGATGAATGCAGGTGAAGGAACTAGTCAGCAACCACGGCTTATACAAAGGCCAAATGGAGCAAGACCACCTCCACAAGGAGTGGAAGGAGTTCCACCTTTGCCAGACCCAAATGTGCATGTGGTAGAGGTGACAAATTCAAGAGAGGTTGACATGGAAGCAAATGGCATTAAGCGTGGCCAGGGGAAAGGTAAGGAGAAAGAAGGAGTTACATCACAAAGTGACCATGGACGAGAAAAGAAGGCAAAGGAGACCAAGGAAGCTAAGAGGACTCGACGTCATATCAACCTCCAAGACTTTCCTCTTAGACATGGAATGGCTCCATACAACCTGTTGGAAGACATGAGAGGTAAGGGTCCTGATATCTCATGGCCTCAATTTCTTGCATTATGTCCACAAGTTAGGAGGGATTTAACAAGGGCAGTTAGCACTAAGAGAAAGGTAAAAGAGAGTGTTCCTGTTGTAAAAATTGCACAAGATGAAATGAATGAGGACATTACACCTGTGTTAGATTGTTACATAAGAGGGAGATTGGTTAGGAAAGGTCTAGTGGATGGGGGTGCACAAATTTGCATCATGACAGAGGGACTCATGCAAAAACTAGGCATGCACATCCATGAGACACCTGAAATTAAGGTCAAGATGGCAAACAATAGCAAGGCTAGGTGCGTAGGCATTTGTAAAAATGTTTTTGTGGAGGCCTTTGGCATTAAGAAGGCAGTGGATTTCTATGTCATGTCTACCAAAGGAAATGGTTACCCATTTATCCTAGGGAGACCATGGCTAATGAAAATGCGAGCTTTGCAGGATTGGGAGAGTGGAAAGCTAATTTGCAGGAACGACAATCATAAGAAGGTTGTCTTTGACATGAAGGAGCAACGCCAAGAGGAGCTCCATGAAGAATCATCTCAAAGTGAGACGGAAGAAGGTTGGACCGATAACACTTTAGAAGAAGAAAGTAGCGGCAGCATTACTGAAGAGGAGTCTTCCATCGAAGTCATGGGGGTAAGGTTTAAGCCAACCAACCAAGAGACCTCTTGTCAAGGTTTGGAGGAGGTAGGTTCCCAAGAGAACCAAAAAGTGGAAGATGAAAGAATGCTAGAAGGTATGCTATCTACAACACTTACAAGGGATGAAAGAGAGGAGTTCAAATGTGTGCTAAGGAAATTTCCTAGGCTTTTTGCTAAAGACTACACCGATGTGCGTGGAGTAGATGCTGTTCAACACAAAATTGAGTTGAAGCCAGAGGCCACACCTAAGGCTCAGAAGCTACGAAGGCTAGGAGTCATCAAGGAGCAGGCTTTACTCAAGGAGGTAAGAAAGCTTCTAGCAGCAGGTTTCATTTATCCAGTGGAGAATTCAGAGTGGGTCTCTCCCGTTGTTGTCACTCCTAAGAAAAACGGAAAGTGGAGGGTGTGTGTGAATACGTCCACTCAATGAGGCAACAAAAAGAGATCACTTTCCCCTCCCATTTCAGGATGAGATACTAAATGAGATAGCTGGTCATGAGAAGTACACTGTGTGTGATGGCTACTCAGGCTACTTTCAAATAGGTATCGCATTGGAAGATCAATTGAAAACAACCTTTATCACTCCTTGGGGTTGTTATGCTTTTAGAGTCATGCCATTTGGTCTGACAAATGCTCCTGCAACATTCCAACGTTTCATGAACATGGTGTTTCAATCATTCTTTGGAAAGTCAATTAGGGTGTTCATTGATGATTTCTGCATTTATAGCTCAAAATCATTGCATCTACAAAGGGTAGAAGAAGGTTTAAAGAAGCTCTACGACATGGGAGGTCAACTCAACCCCGACAAGTGCCACATAGGTGAGGATGAAGTGATCTTGCTCAGTCACAAGGTTTCCTATAAAGGCATTGAGGTGGATCCTTCAAAGGCAAAGGCTCTTATTGAGCTCCCATCACCGAAGAGTCTTAAGGAGGTCATCTCTTTCATTCAGAAGGTGAAGTATATGTCACGCTTCATTCACTTAGCCTCGGAGTTGCTTCATCCTTTGCAAAAGTTGACACAACAAGTAGAATTTGCATGGTCTGATGAGCTTGAAGAGTATTTTTGTAACATTAAAGTCATTTTGTCAGAGCTACCAACACTCATGCCTCCTTGTTGGGAGTACACATTCTTTGTTAGCTCTAGTGTTGGAAGGGAAACAATTGGTGTTGTGTTGCTACAACAAGATCCCCACAGTACAAGGATGCGACCCATCTACTTTGCTAGTAGGGTCATGAATGCTTTGGAGAGAGACTACACAGAAGCAGAACTCATGATGCTTTCTCTCATGTTTGCAGTGAGAAAGTTTAGATCCTACGTGCTACCAAAACCTTTTGTAATTCTCACTACAGAAAATTTGTTCCCTTGGGTGTCATCTCAAATGAATCTTAGTACTAGGATCTCAAAGTGGATTATGGAGTTGCAAGAGTTCCAATACTCTTTCAAGGTAGAAGATAGTGTGCGTGCACAATTGGCAGGGATTCTCACTTATAGGGTACATGAGAAGGAAATTAAGGTGCCTCAAGTAAAGACCCTACCATTGCCACCACCAAAAAGTATTCCCAATGCTTTTACCTTGTTCTTTGATGGAGCTTTTCGACGAGCCACAGGGAAAGCAGGGGCAGGGCTAGTGTTGTTCAACCCAAGTGGAGAGGTGGTCATGAAAGAGAAGGTCAATCTACTAGGTTCAACTAGAAACAATGAAGCAGAATACGACACACTACTTCATGGTTTGAAGATGTGCATTGGCCAAGGGATAAAACATCTCATGGTAAAGGGAGATGCACTTCTCATTGTTAAACAGATTTTAGGCATTTGGGCATGCAAGAATGAAAGCTTAAGGACAAAATTTCATGCCATTCGTAGGATGTTTAATCAGTTTGAAGAAGTGCAACTATATCATATTCCGAGGAAACAAAATGAAGATGCCGATTTACTTGCACAACAAGCAGTTACATGTGTTGAGAGAGAAGTGCAGGTCATCATGGTGGCAGCAGCTGTCAAGCAACCGAGATACCACGGGTTGGAGTCATTGTCTCCCATTATTGGCTACATTTTGGAGGGTGAGTTTCCACAAGACTTCACGAAGGCTCAGAAGAGGAGATTCATGAAGAAGGCAAGTTTCTATCTCTTCCTAGAAGGCTCCCTCTATCAAAGAGGGAAGGATCAAGTGTGCATAAGAGTACCAACTATCGAGGAAATTCCAGCCATTCTAAAAGTTTTGCATGAAGAGGCATGTGGTGGTCATTTTGCCCAAGAATCAACTATGAAGAAGATTTTGTTTGCGGGGTATGTCTGGCCAAGTCTGCATGTGGATGTCCAACATTGGTGTAAAAGTTGTCACAATTGTCAGGTAAATGGGAATAGAAGATTGATTTATGGTCCAAGGCAAATCGTGCTTGCAAATGGACCCTTTGAAAAGTCGGGCATTGATGCTATGGGTCCTCTGCCTAGGACAAAAAATGGTAAACTCTACATTCTAGTGGCTGTAGACTATATGACTAGGTGGGTGGAAGCACAAAGTGTGGCAAAGGTAAATGAGAGGACAGTGAGCAAATTCGTCTACACTCACATTTGTTGTAGATTTGGCACACCTTTGGAGATTGTTTTTGATAATGGTCCAGGGTTTAGAAAGGGATTGCTCACAGAAGTCTGTGAAGAACTTCACATTCTTCATCGTCACAGTACACCCTACTATCCCCAATCAAATGGTTTGTAAGAAAAAGCTAATGGTGTCATTGCAGGCATCATTAGAAAGATGGTGAAAAACAAGATGGTACATGAATATACCATCATCCTGGGGGAGGGCTAATGATAGCCGTTTTTCGGCTCTCTGTAATTTCCATAGTGAGTTATCTCACCCTATCAAATCACTCAAACACTGTGGTTACCCTCACCCTTTCACTGTATATAGGTGCGTGTGAGTTAGGGGACTTTTCCCATATCTCCTTACTGAAATAAAAAACCCTCAATTAGCTAGTCATTGGGCTACTTGAGCCAAAAAAATAAAAATATAAAAAATATAAGTATATTATGGCCCATGCGTATGTAAATATTTCTTTGTATATAGGGCCTAAATAAAAGATTTTGCATAATTATTTTGGTATTTATTTAAATATTTCTACCTAGGTGTGTGTTATTTATGCTCTGTACATTGCCTCACCATTACCACAATTTTTCTTACCATTTTTCATACTCTTTATTCCGTATAGAAATATTTTCATGTAAGCTTCTCTTATATTTGGTGTAACTCCACCCCAACAAAAATCCAAAAAAACTAGTTTTATTTATGTGTATATTTTTTCACTATTGTGATTTTTCCCTTCCTACATCTATTTTGTTTTTTTTCTAAAAAATTAGAACACCAAAAATATTTATCTTTTTATGGTAGCCTCATAATGAGAGAGATTTCTTTTGACCCCTTTATATTTTTTCCACTTATATTATTTATATTTGACATGTACATATTTTTTAGACCCCTCAATATTTGATTTTCTTAGTTGTACTATTCACTTATATCATGATCTCAACAATATCTTCAATTATAGACCTACCAAATAAGGTCAAGGGTAGGTGGCATGCATACATGCACTATGCAGGGCTCACTCTTGGAGGTATTCAAAAGAATCATCCAAAGAAGGACCCCACAAGAACTTTGTGCAGTGGAAAAAAACAGTCGGTTTTGCTGAATTTTTAAAGTTCACTTGCTCTCCGAATTTGAAAAGGTGATACAAAAAAAAGTTGTAGCTCGTGGGCTGAACTTTTGCCTCAAAGTTTTTCATATTTTTTTGAGCTACGAGTTGTGAGCTATGATTTTATTAGTGGACCCCAGTTTTCCCATGCTATGCAGCCACACTCTCTCTTCCACTTTAACAATTTCCTCTTTCACACACACTTCTCCACTCATCATCCCCACCTCTCTCACCACTCCTCTCTGCACCCTACTCACCTTCTCCTCAACCTTGAAGAATAAGAGAAACCATGGTGAACTCATACCTCCCACACACAATTCCATTCCAAAATTGATCACCTAGTTTCATTTTTCCTCCTCCAAATTACCCATATCTATCAAAAAAACCACAAAATTCAGCCTCTTCTCTTAAAAGACAACATCATGGTGGTTGATTACTCAGCTTCAATTACCATGTCTCTCAAGGAAGGTCAAGAGTGGAGAAAAAATGTACCGTCAAAGCTAGTGGACCGTCAACAAGCGTGAAAATTGGCCCTACTCAAAACACTTGGAGCATCAACCTTGTAAGAAATCCACCTTTTCTTACCTCTTAAGAGTTTTTCTTCCTTATTTGTATCCTACATGGATACTCCCATTGTAAATATCCAATTCCATTTGTAAATTAATACTAACTCTACTAACACTAACCCACTATGAAAAGTCCTATCACCTCCATTTCTCTCCTCTCTCTTTCCCCACCAACTTCTTGATAATTCCAAGCAAAAGAAATTAGGTAAATTGCTAAAAATCTAACCCAACCATGGTTAGAGGAGTAACCCTAGCCTTCAAAATTGCTATAAAAGGAGGGTGTAGCTAGCACAAAAGAGGGGAGAAGAAAGAGCACTATGCTATAGCTTGAGAAGCCAAGCTCAACCTCTTGAGAAGGAGCTCTTGAGTGGAATCTCATTGGCATTAGGCATATGTATGTGTTGTATTAGGGGTGATTAGCAAGGGACCTTTATGACATTGTAAGAGAGAGTGATCATTAAATTGAGAGTAGGAAATCTATCATTTCTCCTACTAGTGTAAGCCCAACATTTGCTGAATCAAGGAGGGTGAATTTGGACTAAGCATGGATACCTTGTCTCCCTTCCAACGTGAAGTCATGGAGAATAATGATGTGTAAGTGTCTTGGTGTTTTATTTAAGTTCTTGATAGCTTGTCTCTGGGTATTGTTATCAATTTAGCCATAAATCCCACATGCTGTAAGAGGGCGATAGGGTGGAGAGGACTCTCCTGGCCTTAAGACAGTGATTGGGGTGGCTTTTTTCTTGTGATGTGTTGTGGTGTAATTTACTCAGGCTATGTTGAACAAATACTAATCTCACTTTGATTGGTCATGACAGATTTGTAAGAAGGCATTAGTGCAACAAGCACCCCCTTTCCCCTTCTCTCTCTTTCTTATATATATATATTTATGTTTGCTTGATCATTAACGATACACTTCAAAGCAGCCCGAGCACCATCTCTCTCTCTCTCTCTCTCTCTCTCTCTCTCTCTCTCTCTCTCTCGTGTTTTAGTGTGTGAGAGTGTTCCATTGGTGTTAGGGTTAGTGTAAATTCCTTGCTTGTTTGTGGGTTGCTCTAACGATTCTCCTCTTTTGCGTCCTAGTTCGCTCTTAAACTAGGTGGTGCCCCTTGTGTAGTTGGGATTTGGCTGGGGGTTTGTTGTTTTGGTTTGTGTTGTGTTGTGCCCCAACCCCATTGAGCAGCACGGGAGCCTTGAAGGGTGTCTAGAGGTTGCTCTTCTTGTTGCCCGCCGCGGACCGCTTCAATATATATATATATATATATATATATATATATATATATATATATATAGAGAGAGAGAGAGAGAGAGAGAGAGAGAGAGAGAGAGAGAGAGAGAGAGAAAAGCTCGCTCCATTTTGGAGGGGAGGGAACTCTTTTTTTGTTTTTGCTTAGTTGAGAAAAAATCTAAAAGAAAGCTCCCTTCGTACCTCAACTCTTATTGATCAACACGTCCAGCATGGTTTGTGCCATCTAACTTCTTGATGTAATATTCATCTTTCTTAGAAGAACCAACCATAGTGTGCCAAGAGCAAATACAAGAGAATCAAACTTCCAATTTATGGAGGAATTTTTGCAAAAACTTTGGTAGAGTCTCCTTTGCACGAAGAACAAAATCTCAATGAGAACTTAGCAATATATCGAGCAAAAGAATATAAACTAGACAAAAATAATAAATCTCACTAACAAATTACCATCAACATGGCATCAAAGTACCTATACCCATCTATACATAACCTATGGCAAGGATACCAAAATAGGGAACTCCAACAACCTGTATCACCAAAGGTATCTCAATATTTGAGAATACCCTAGCTCAATTAATCCTTACACACGACCCTCCAAAAAGCTAAGCAGACACAAAACACTAGCCATAGTCTTTGAATTGACTCTTTTGATCCAAGTTTCAAAAACAGTCGAGAAATTGCCAAGAAAATATAAAAAAATGGCTCACACGGTGTCGTGATGTGACACGTACATAGTGGGAACGCATGCTACAAGAGTTATCTTGTAACTTTTTAGATACATAGTTATATTTTCTATAATGTACATATGCATATTTAAGTATAATAATATGCTTTCTATCTCATCATATTATTTATCTCAGGGGTAACCTATTCTTACTTTACCATCAGAAAATACTATGGGAAAAGCGTCAATAGCTCCACCTCTTTAACTTGGGACAAAAAAAAGCATTGATTCTTTATTTCTACTATCTCATTATCATCTCACACCTTAGCTAGATCCTATATCTAGGGTAAACTCCAATATATATATATTCTATGTATTTTTCATATTTTTCTTATATTTCTTTTTAAGTAGCTACTAGGGGGGAATCAAATCCTAGTGGGACACTAGGTGGCATGATTTCAAAGATACACTTATTTTAATGCATTATTGCAAGCATGATTACAAAACTTTTCAAGGAGCAATATCATGCTTGCATATGGCATGAGGTGTCCTTTGGAATCAAATGAAAGTCTAAGCTAAGGGGACCATAGGAAAACTTTTGCTGCTGCCAGAAATGGACCCTATTTTGATGATTTTTTTACACAAGGTTCCAATCCGAATTGGAAAATGATTTTAAAATGAAACTCGTAGCTAATGAGCTGAATTTTCTGCCCATATTTTTACTTTTTTATTTGGAGCCACATTTGAGGAGATATGATCAAAATACTGGACCCTAGTCTGCCCACATCATGCAGGGATAGCTCATTTCCAACTTTTCCAATTCCTGTTCACACTGGCTCCTCTCTTCTTGTGTAAACCCTTGGGGGTTCCCTTCACCTATAAAAGGGGACCTTTTCTTCCTTGAAAAGAACTCAAGCATTCAAGCCATTGATGAGAGAAATTCTTGAGGGAGTGAGTAGTAATGACAAATTGTACTTAGTCATTAACATAAGCCTAAGCCTACACTTTCTCCTAGAAGAAGACTAGCCATTCTTGCAACAAGCTAACATTGGAAGATCAAATCTAATCTAGATCTAGCTTGATGTAACCAGTCTTATTCCAATGTGTTCAATTGCTTTGGTTAGGAAAAAGTCAAAACTATGTCCAAAACCACAACCATTTTCTCACAATTCTCTCAATTGTCACTTTTAGAAACCCCTAACTTCCGGATGCATTTTGAGGCCTTAAACGAGGTTTTTTAACGTTGACCAACAATGAATGACCTAAGGGTCTTTGATTGTTGTTCAGGGATTACATTGAATCTTGTAAAGCTACTATGGAACTTTATTTTGATTCAAAACAAGTTATTGAATCCGATACCGGGAGCTCAAGTTATGGCCAAAACGGTCTTCTATTGCATTCAATCTTCCTGTAGGTCAAAAATTTTAGAGTGTCAAAACTAGATGCATGCTTTGGTCCACTTACAAGTATCCAAACTTGGTTTTGGAATGCTATTTGGGGATTCTTGGGTCAAAAGAAAGTCCTTTGACTGGTCAAAGTTACTGTCTGGTCTCAACCTATGCCTGGAGTCTTCATACGTGTATGATGTCTCCTAACTCAGATTTACTCCAAACTTTAATTGTAGACTCTCCTTGATGTACTCTAACCACTCCAAGTCTTAGTTTGTGATTTTGACACTTTTAGTCAGGTCTATCACTCCTTTTTTTGTTTGTTTGCTTGCAATTTTCCTGGGAGGTTAGATAGACCAAAAGCGATCCAAATTGAATGAAATTTGGTCTCCAGGCTTATTTTGTGATGGCAAACACTTTTGTGAGATCAGAGGTAAGTTTTAACCTCTAAATTGGGACTTGAGACATCATACATGTATGATGTCTTTTGTGGCAAAATGAAGTGACTTTTGTTCTAAAGACTCTTTATTACTCAAGCAACTCTCTACAACTTCTAAAATTCAATTTCAACACTTTGTGCAAGGTATTACAAGCATGAACCTTTCCCAATTTTCATCTTTTGGCACTTTCTAGCCCAAAGGTGCTCCAAATGCAATGAAATTTTAGCTAGAGTTATTTTGTGCTTTAGGACACTACAGTATACTCAGATGTCTGATTTGACCCATATTTGGCCTCTAAGACATCATACGCATATGATGTCTTTTGGCTCAGATTTCACTTCTACGTCTTCCCAAGGTGCTCCTTAACTATGCTATTATTCTAGGAAGACCATTCATGAGGCAATTGAAAATGGTGTGGGATTGGGGTTATGACCATATATACTTGAGACACATGGAACCCCGGGAAGGATAAACATAAAGGAGCATAGTTACAAGGATGCGGCAAGAACCCCTGTGGAGGAGTTTGATTCCGCTCCAATAGAAGTATCAAAATTTTGAGCATGGTTGTGTAAGCCTAAAGAATTGTGGATGTGTGGAGCTTTGCAATGAGGAAGCTTAAAGCGAGAGGAATGCATCCTAGAAAGGGAAACTGAAGATAAGGATTATATCTCAGAACCATTTTGTTAAGAAGCTTTAGAGCCACTTGAAGGGGAACACATCTTGGCTACTGTGGATGTGTGCTCTATTCAAGACTAACAACAAAGTTTTGTGATGAAAATGGCTATGATGTCATTCCTTACTTTGTAGTGAGTGTGATCCAAGAAAATGAAGATAAAGAAGAAGATGAGTTCTATGACTCCGTAGAACACTTGGAACTGGAAGAAGATGCCGACAATGGAAATCTATACAACCCAATAGGTGCCACGGATGACACTTTAACTAATGCTTGCACGGTTTTATGATTGTCTAGATCAAAGACTCAGGAACCAATGTCATCGCTACAAGAATAAAGTGCATCAATAATGGATTCCAAAATCCCTGGTGGTGACACAATTGCAACAAGCATCCTCATATGTGGCTCCTATACAAGAAGAAAAGACTTAGCCAAGAATACGGCCATGTCAACGAGCTAAGAACGCGCTATTCAATTGGCTAAAAAAGTCTTCCTAGAAACAATAGTCCAAGAGCAAACAGATAGTAAGTTTCCCTAACTAGTCAAACCACCAAGAGAAAGTGCCAGATATCAATCTTGCTGAGTATACTAGCCACAATAATGATTCTTATGACATCCCCTACTAGAAACTCAGGTCATCACCTGCACTAGCAACTTCTGTAAACAAACAAGGAAGGCCAAAAGCAAAGAACAAAAAGTCAGAGACAAAAAAGTTGACAAATTTAGATACCAAAGAGCCAGCTCTGAAAAAATCAGGTATGGATCAAGAAGACAAATATCTTTGATGAAAAATCACAAGATCCAACACCAAAAGGAAAACAAGTGAAGTCTACAAGAATCGCTAAGAAAATCACAAAGTTGTAAGTTTTCGCAAGTCAGATTTGGGTTCCAAAGAATTTGATTCAAGCACAAAGAGATGAAGAGTTTATTTGGATTCCAAAACAAATAAATTATCTACTCCCAAAGTCTGAATTTTGTCCCCAACCAAGCATACACAAGGGCTCAAGCAGAGACCGCTACTGACTAGCACAAAGACAAGGTGGATCCCAACGAAGTCTTTTCAAACACAAACGAAGAAGGGACAAGTATGGGTTCCCAAACGAGAAACATCAATAAACCAACTAGTTATCACAAAGAAGGGGTCCCAAAGGAAACCAATAAAACTACTCTCACTGCAACGCCGATTGAATTCTTTCAATTACTCCTACGGTTATAGTACAGTTAGAAGAGAGCAAGTCTCTCACTTCAAGCCAGAACCCACTACTGTGGAACAATGACAAAGATGACAACTTTTTTGCACTTGATTGTGATAACTTTTTGACAAAATTCAGAGTATATGCCCTCATAATAGCCAACAAAAGGAATACGGGGACAAAAGCCATATATGAGCCCGTAGGGACATGTGTATAGTGTACATAGTATTTAGAGTTCTATTTGAAAGATTTTTGCTTTTTGTTGAGTTGATTTTTGGTTTTATTTAGTTACAGAGAGCATGACCATAGATCCACCTAGAGTGACTATATCCGAAGGCTGCTACTTGTTCTATAGAGAAGGTCTAACCTAGTGAAAATTCTCTATGCTAGAGACAAGTCTTGATCTAGTAGAGATGGATAGCATGCCACTAGATTTTATAGTTGTTGATGATTTGAGTGCACCTATCATAGAGATAAATTTCCCACTACAGTCTACATTTGAGGAGATTACTGATGCATATGACCATGCTTGCGTTGTATCACATGAAGCTATAGTTTTGACAAGTGACATGAGTCCTATGACAAGAGATGAGCTATACTTGCTAGCCACTACTCTACAAACAGATAGACCCATGCTAGTCTTGTGTCATGTGTGGTGAAAGGATGGGATTGTGCATATTAGCTGGGTTGCATTTATTTGGCCATATAATGAAAATTATACTTATTATTCAAAATTATACATTGTATTTTTGACTAATACCATATAAGATGTATAATCAAAGCAATATTTTGATCGAAGATTTCTTTGATCAAATATTTAGACTTTGATCAAAGAAATATTTTATCAAAGACTATATTATATATATGCTTCTTCAATCAAAAGACCACACAATAATTTGTGTCATTTGATAGCAACTAGAGCTAGAAGAGCATATAAAATTTATTTTGCAAAAATCTCTTTTCAACTTTCTTTTTTGGGCTAATTCATGTTGTGCTAGAGGAGTTCCTCGCACACATAATTAGTTAGCAGGCATGTAGGACTATTCCGAGGTTGTGTTGACTTACAAGTCACACTCTTGGGATAGAACTCTCTCTCATGGTTGTGTAGACCTATCAGTCACACTCCAGAGAGATTCATAGGGAGTGTAGAATCCCACTCATGATGTGTAGAGGCTACCTCGCATTTCAGAGATGGGGTAGGGTTTTGTCACTTTGTGCTATGTATGAGAGTTTTTTCACACTTCAGAAGTTGACAAAAAATGTGGACATATCTAGACTATCGTTACCAAGTTTAGTTTGCTTTACACGTTAGAGATATAGAGCTAAACTATAGTATATATAAAGTATAAACATTGCCACAATTGAAAAGTGAAAAGTTAAGCTTAACTTTCTCTTCATCTGCAATTGTATCAATGTGTATATTTGCACTGTATTGTTTATGCTTTTGTTTTACATATCCAACTCACCTTAGTACTAGTAAAAAATAGTGAGTGCTAAGATGAATCTTTACTTCTCTTTTCATGATTGTCTGCTACTTACAATATGTGAGAAAAAATATACTCTCTATGTGCTACTTGATACTATGATATGTAGCTTTTTCTAGATGTGTTGATTAATGGGTTGATTGTTGTGTTGTGTTGGAGACTTTGTTCTGACAACCAGTTTGATTGTTCAATCTTTCAACAATTTAAATACTAGTGTCCACTCCTGTGTTAGAGCTATTAGCTCACATAGTTGGGCTAATTTTATGTAACGTTGGTACAAGCATAGTGCATCAACCATAGAAGATGTCATGGGCAGGTATGTGCAGGCTAGCCGAAGCATGGTAAAATGCTGGAGCAGCTAGGAAGATCATGGACTGATTGGTAGCTGTGGATATGTATGGCTGATGTAGCTTATAGGCCAAGAAAGGCTACAGAAGGGGGCTAATTTGAGGAGAAGATGAAGGTGGTGCAACATGCACTCTTTGGGTCCAAGAATGTAGAGCTTGAGGTGTTGAAGGAGCAGGTCTAGACGGCTCATCAAACAGATCTATGGAGCCCAAGATATTGAGGTTTGCAGGTGCAGCGTGGTGTAGAATCTTGCTAGGCAGGACAGTTGGGGGTAGGTGGCCCGAGTGGATGTTAGTGTATAGGAACATAGTGCTCAATTTATGGAGCCTACCCGTCTTTTCAGATTACATATTATAGCTACGGATTGCAAGATATGGCCAGTTGAAGTTTTGCCATGGGCTAGGTTGGTGCCCACCTGACCGCATGGGGAGTCGTGTCATTTGGCCTTTTTTGAGCCGTGATAGAGTTCAAGGAGCTGCTATGCAATGTATGGAGCTAGCAAGAGTTGACTGCTCATTAGATGGAACCCAGAGCGGAAAGATATGGTAGTTGGAAAATCGGGTGCATTTGTTCGGAGTTGGTTGCAGATGAATATTCATGTTTTTGTAGCCTCGGTTCAGGGCCTTGGGGAATTCCAAAATGCGGAAAAAGCCGGGCATGTTCAAGTTAGCACAATGAAATTTTGGCCGGGCTTTGCGGCTTGGCAATCCAACATGGGAGCAGGATATGGGAGCTGGGGGAAGAAGGCCCAAAAAAAGAGGTTTTATATATACTTTGAATAGAGTTTTTTGGAGGTTTGGAGGCCATGCTCACCAATGGGCACCATGTGGCGGACCACTAAATCCCACATGGGATCTCGCACACGAGGAAGATGGGGTATATAGCTTGGAGTGGGACTTCATTTGGGAGTGTATGAGGGGAGTAGGAGCTCCTTGAGTGCAGCGATGGAGGACCAGCTTGCGAGCTTTGAGATGGGAGGCGGCGTGGAGGATTTTGGAAGGGAGTGACTAGCTTGGTGGCGGCCGGCGGCCGGCAGCCTGCGGCAGTTGGTGGTAGTTTGATGCACGCGGTAATGTGGCAGTGAGGTCTCCCACATCCCCAGTTTCTTGAAGGTAAAGGGGTAACCTCCCCCCCACTAGCAATATCGCTAGTGATCGGGTAGGGAGGGGTCCCACGGCAGACAATAGGGGAGTGAGAGAGCCAGTCCGAGGAAGTTCAAAGCCGACCAAGGGGCCTATCCCGCTACAAGGATCAGTGAGCCAGAGAGGGAGAGACAGTTTGAGAGGGCCCAAGGCCGGTCAAATGAGAGAGAGAAAGAAGGTGTTCAAAGGCCCAATAGGGCAAGTGCAAGAGTGAGCTGGGCGGACAAAGGACAGAGGTGTGCACCATGCAATGGTTGCCAAAAAGGAAAATGTACCAAGTGCAATCAATGCAAGGAAATTCCAAAAGGGTCTCAAGTGAAGTGAATGAGCTAGAGGGCTCACTTTTTTTATTTTTTTGGGCATAGCCACCCCTATAAAATAATGTGCACGTTAATTTTTGTAGGCTTTTGGCCATTGGGGCTTTTTGCCAAGGGAGTTTTTTGCCTATGTAGGCTTTTGAGCCATTGTCTAGAGGCTGAGGGTGGTGCCGGCACAGTGTTGATTGTACATGGTTGTATATGCAAGAAGGCTATTCATTGCTGTCTCTGGGTGTGTTCCCCTTCCCCCTTCTCTTCTCTTCTTGTGTGCATGTGTTTTCGGGTGTGTGTCGACGTGTGTGCCCTCCCAAAGTTTGTCGTACAAATGGAGATAGAGAGAGGTTGTGTGCATGTGGAAGGTTGTGATTTCAGCAAAGCAGAGTGATTGGGTCTGTTTGGTGCATTGCAAGGTGTGTGTGCGTATGGTTGTGTGTAGGCGGTGATTTGCTTGCGGGTAGTGTCAAGTTTGTAAGGTGAACTCTAGTGGATTGGGGTGTTGTGTATACCCTGGGCTATAGTGAGGCATTGTGTTTTGTGTTGGGTGTGTTCCTCTTTCCCCCTCTCCATCTTTTGGTGCCCCCGTTGAGGAGCTATGTGATGCTCCAGTTTGCGGTTGGAAGTGGTGCTTTTTAGCTGACAAAGTGGTTGGCTGATGGTCAAAGTGTTGGATGGTCAAATTTGAAGCTGGTAGAGATGGTGGAGCCAGGTTTTGGCCCCATCTTTATGGGCGTTGAAGATCTTGAGGATTGGTCAGCAGATTTTGAGTTATGGATGTTGTCGATGTGAATGTTGATAGATGGAAAAAAGCTACAGACGGTGCCATTGTTGATGGGAGGACAAGCCAAGGTGTGGCTCGATGGTTTAAAGAGTAGTGATCAAGGATCATGGCAAAGGTTGCAAAGTCAGTTTTTGGAGCAGTTTTGAGAGGTGATTATGCCAGAGGAAGCTAGTGCAAGGCTGAAGGCGGTACGCCAAGATGTGAGTAAGGATTTCTCTATTTTCAATGAGCAGTTTGAAGCCTATTGGAAACAGTTAGAGGTTGCTACTAGGGTAAAAAGCAATCAATACTTGAAGCTGTCGAAGCTGTTAGAGTGCTTGCATCCGAGGATTAGAGAAAAGGTCGAGGATGGTGCGGATACCTATGAAGACATGATCTATTTGGCCAAGATGAAGAGTAGAGAGGTAAAGCGGAAGCTGGAATTGGGCGTATTGAAGCTGGCAAATTATGTGCCTATTGCGGAGGTAGCAAAGTGTTCCTTGATCCCGACTGAAGGCGGTTCGAAGTGTTCAAAGTGCAGAGCCTGTTGAGGTAAGGAATATGGCTGGTTATGTTCCTTGGAGATTTCCAGTTTGTGATGTGCATGTGCCGAGGATGGATGAGCTTGTCAACGAGGAGAAGCTCCATGTTGAGGTGAAGCAGGAAGTGTTGAGATTCCAGAGCGGGTTAAGGAGGTAAAGCTTGTTCTTGTGGAAAGTTTGCATGAAAAGGTAGAAAAATGCAATTGGGTTGCAGAAGTTGAGGGTTCAAAAGCTGGTGAAGAAAGTGTGCAAAGCCATGATGATGGTCAAGCTTTTGTGGAGCAACAAAAGTGGATGAATATGCTGATACAGAGTCGGTATATGATGCCGACAATGAAGAAGATACACGCTCAAGTTGCTGGGAGACAAGCAAAGAGGATAGAGTGGATGAGTCCACATCCTATGGCGAGGAAATGGAGTCTGACGAACCTAAGCTGGTAAAGGTAAAGCTGCCTTATTATGTGTTTGATGATATGGTAGTAGTCCATGTGCAAGAAGTGCAAGGAACACGGCAAGCTAATGCGCGTGATGAAGACCAAGTGGAGAGATCCAGGCCTACAGATGATGGTATGAAAATGAAGGTGGTGTGTGGTTCCATGGTAGTGGCCATGCTGATGAAAGTGTTGGTAGAATATGCCATGGTGGTGCAACATGTGCATAAATTTTCCAGAAGAGATAGAGGAGTCGTGCCTATGGAGGAAGTCGAGGTGGATGCAATAGAGAACGAGTTTCTCTCTTCCTTAATGGAGCATGATGCAGCCGTAGAAGAGGTGTTTGAAGAACAAGTGGTTTAAGATGAAGAGAAGGTGATGCTGATCAACCTTGAAGGCCCAATTGACGAGGAAGGGCTCGATGATGCTAGAATTGAGTGTGTGGCCAAAGAGGAGGTTGTGTTTCCAAAGACAGTGATGCAACATACATGTCTAGTGGTGGATAAAGGAGAATCCCAGGCAGTGGCTTTGCTTCCATTGAAGGTATGTAAGCTATGGTTGATGAAAATGATGGTAGATACAGCTATGTAGTGGATGGTTCAACAAATGCAGGGGTCTATGGTCGAGGGCTCCACCTTGCTTGGTTGGGAGAGAGGGTTAGACATGTGTTTGAGCTTAGTTCCAAGTACATGTTTTCTGAATGGTGATACACTTGATGCTGCTTGGTATGGAGTAGAGAGTTTGCTGAGGGATGCATGGAGAGTTGAAGGTAGGCTATGGATAGCCTACACACGTGATGGTCTATGTGCTGGGGTACGACACTATGGTAAGCAGTTACAGATGGGTGGAAGATACCAAAGGCATGTGTTTGATCCACAAGGAAGCTAGGTGATGCAGGGGGTGGGGCAACCCACTTGAAGGTTTGGTAGTAGGCAATAAGACTATATAAATACGGTTTTGTTTTTTTTATAGTGTGTTGAAGGTTTTGCAGTTCGAAGGTGAATAAAGCTCTTTTTTGGTTGAGAATAAATGCTCAACTAGGGGGTGTGCAATGATGGTACAACCAAAGTGCGTTGACCATAGAAGATGTCATGGGCAGGTATGAGCAGGTTAGCAGAAGCATGGCAAAAGGTTGGAGCAGCTAGGAAGATCATGGATTGACAAGTAGCAGTGGATATGTATGGATGATGCGGCTTATAGGCCAAGAAAGGCTCCAGAAGGGGGCTACTTTGAGGAGTAGATGAAGGTGGTGCAAGGTGCAGTCTTTGGGTCCAGGAATGTAGAGCTTGAGGTGCTGAAGGAGCAGGTCCAGACGGATCATCAAACAAAGCTAAGGAGCCCAAGATATTGAGGTTTGAAGGTGTGATGTGTTGCAGATTCTTGCCGGGCAGGGTAGTTGGGAACAAGTGGCATGAGTGGATGTCAGTGTATAGGCACATAGTGCTCAATTTATGGAGCCTACCCGTCTTTTCAGATGACTGATCAAAGCTATGGATTGCAAGATATGGCCAGTGAATATTCATGTTTTTGCAGCCTCGGTTCGGGGTCTTGGGGAGTCCCAAAATGTAGCAGGAGCCAAGCACATTTGACTTAGAACAGTGAAATTTTGGTCGGGCTTTGCGGCTTGGTGATCCGACATGGGAGCAGGATATGGGAGCTCGGGGAAGAAGGCCCAAAAACAGAGGTTTTATATATACTTTGGGGGAAGTTTTTTGGAGGTTTGGAGGCCATGCTCACCAATGGGTGCCACGTGACGGACCACTAAATCCACATGGGATCTCACACACAAGGAAGTTGGGGTATATAGCTTGGAGGGAGACTTCATTTAGGAGTGTATGAGGGGAGTAGGAGCTCCTTGGCCACAGTGATGGCGGACTAGCCTGCGGGCTCTAAGATGGTGGCATGCGGCCCTGCAAGGGTGGTGGTGTGGCGGATTTTGGAAGGGAGTGGCTGGCTCAGCAGCGACCCACAGCTTGCGACAGTAGGTGGTGGTTTGATGCGCGCAGTGATGTTGCAACTTGTAGGGAGGTCTCCCGTGCCCCCATTTTTTTGAAGGTAAAGGGGTACACCCCCCCCCCCCCCCCCCCCCCCCCCCCACACACACACACACACACACACTCGCGATATCGCTAGTGCTCGGGTAGGGAGGGGTCCCGCGGCAGACAGCAAGGGAGTGAGAGAGCCAGTCTAAGGAAGCTCGAGGGTCAGTGAGCCAGAGAGGAAGAGACAGTTTGAGAGGGCCCAAGGCCGGTCAAATGAGAGAGAGAAAGAAGGTGTTCAAAGGCCCAATAGGGCAAGTGCAAGAGTGAGCTGGGCGGACAAAGGACAGAGGTGTGCACCATGCAATGGTTGCCAAAAAGGAAAATGTACCAAGTGCAATCAATGCAAGGAAATTCCAAAAGGGTCTCAAGTGAAGTGAATGAGCTAGAGGGCTCACTTTTTTTATTTTTTTGGGCATAGCCACCCCTATAAAATAATGTGCACGTTAATTTTTGCAGGCTTTTGGCCATTGGGGCTTTTTGCCAAGGGAGTTTTTTGCCTATGTAGGCTTTTGAGCCATTGTCTAGAGGCTGAGGGTGGTGCCGGCACAGTGTTGATTGTACATGGTTGTATATGCAAGAAGGCTATTCATTGCTGTCTCTGGGTGTGTTCCCCTTCCCCCTTCTCTTCTCTTCTTGTGTGCGTGTGTTTTCGGGTGTGTGTTGACGTATGTGCCCCCCCAAGTTTGTCATGCAAAGGGAGCTAGAGAGAGGTTGTGTGCGTGTGGAAGGCTGTGATTTGAGCAAAGCAGAGTGATTGGGTCTGTTTGGTGCATTGCAAGGCGTGTGTGCGTATGGTTGTGTGTAGGCGGTGATTTGCTTGCGGGTAGTGTCAAGTTTGTAAGGTGAACTCTAGTGGATTGGGGTGTTGTGTATACCCTGGGCTATAGTGAGGCATTGTGTTGTGTGCTGGGTGTGTTTCCCTTTCCCCCTCTCCAATGTAAACTTCTAGTGGTCTAGCGGGCTACTTCTAGTGGTCTGTGTTTGAAAATTTTATCTTACACTGCATTAAAGATAAATTGATAGTACATCTATTGAGAATAATTTCTTATTCAAGAATCACATTTGTTAAAAATTGTATATATTTCATTTGGTGCAACAAATCTTCTAAATTAAGTTCCTCTATCATCTTAATATGTTTAAATACTAAATGTTGATATTAGAAAACATGTTTGCATATTTAAACATGTTTAAATTGTTATTGATTTGTTAATAAACCTTTACTTGTTTTAATAGCCATGAAGCTATCACGAGCGCATTAAAAATCCGCCACTGAAGCTATTGTTCACTATTTACATGGTGCTGAAGAGAAGCAATTACGTCAATGTTTTGAGTCTACAGAGCCTTCCATTTTCAATGAATTTGTCACTACTTTGACAAAACATTGATTTGCATAATTACAACAATCATTCCCCACAGTATCATTTGATATCACAATTTTCACTAGTAGTCAAATGCAGGGACTTGTGAAGCAGAATTTGGAAAAAATCTTGGTTGTTTTGATTCTTTACAAAACCCTAACGTCCACACTCTCTCTCTAATACGTGAAAGGATGCAATTAGTCCATCAATTGCACGTAGAAATGAAAGGGAAGAGCAAGCTAAAAGTCCCTAGTAGAAGACAAAGAGTGGAGAATCTTATCGAGCCAATCACTGACATAGGAGAGACAACTACCACTCAGACCTCCATCATTGCTATATAGCTTGTCTATGCATAAGTGGGAGTGACTAGACCAAAGATTTGATCCTCTAGTGTTGCATATCCTCCAAGACTGCCATGTTTTCGACTTGCAAGCTCCCCAACTTGGAGAAGGAAGATGGGCATATGTGAAGAAAGTTTGTGTTCTACATCTTATCTTTTTAGACCTTGTGTACATAGCTAAAGTACTCAAGATCCAGCCACATGGGCCAACTGCAACACAACAAGCCATGGAACAAGCCATGACTTTAAATATCTAGCATCGAGGCATGATTTTTCCACATGGCATTGTGCAAAAATCCCCACAACCAATGCTTACTTTCAAATATTGGAATGGTGGCCATGTGAAGTAGTGGATACAAGAATGCCACTCCAATGGAAGCAAGATGGAGTTTTTGCAGACTAGAGCATTTCCAAGACAATATTTTACACACTGTCAATGCGCTTCTACACCGTTGAAATATCTACATCATCATGATTCTTTGCACAATGAAATTCACCCTCGCAACATTATGTTGCATTTTGCTGACAAAAATGTTTATTGTGACAGATTGGGGTGCTTTGACCTTGTTTTTGACTACAAAGACATTTCCAAAGCTAGGAAATCTATCTTTGGAATCTAAACAATCACATTCAAGACTACCCTTGGGCTACCCTCAAGTGCATCTCCACCAACCTCCTCCCTTTTCTAAATCCACGGATGTATATTCTCTATGTTGGGTTTTAAAATGCATACTTGATTGCATCCTTGAGGCAATTGATCTAGAGCAATGGGGTTTTGTAAAACAAAATACATTGAACACTAGATTTAGGAAAAGATAGAAATCCCCAAAACCAACCTTCTACCGTTGATTTGTCCATATGTGTAAATGGAAACCACTGATTACAACAAGGCACAACAGATTGTTAGTGAAGAGCAGGTTCTATGTGGTTGAATGAACTTATAAGTCATTGCCAACATCCAAGAGGATGAACTGATGCTAGAGGGTGAACTCTTTAGTCACCAACAATACAAAGAATTGTGTCCGAACTATTTTGTTCACAATACTCTCTTTAGAACCAGTGGCCATGCATAAGGAAATTTACCAATGAAGCTCTCTAATTTGTAGCATGTTGGTTTGGCAAGAGTTCTTATCGAACAATTTATACACCAACAACAAGATGTCCCCAAAAATAACCAAATTTCCATCTACTTCATTCAACAATGCTATTACATATTGGGAAAAAGGGTTAACTAGGATGATAAACCTCCTAACGCAGGCATTGGATATGGCCGCATATTGATAAGATTTCATTACAGAATGAGAAAAGACTAGCACCATCATGGAAGTGTCCAGTCATCCTTTTGCCAGAAGAGCATGATGTCATTGTGGAGATGGCGATCCAGAGAGTTGACTTAGCAAGCCAAGGAGAAACTCCTACAATCTTGTGATTAATTGAAAGTGTTAGAGCTTGAGACACATCTCAATACCATGAGAAGAGATATTTCACTAGCTCAAAGCAAGCTTGCAAAGTACAACAAAAATTTTGGTCCTATTTCAGAAGAAGACGTTGTAGTAGCCACAGTCAACCTCAATGCCTTGTTGACTGCATCTTCCAACTATGCATCTCTTGGCTCTGATGAGTTTTGTTTGAATGAGATTTTGGCAGAGCTCACTCAACATGTTGAGTTGTAAAAGAATTTATTTCTATTGTTGTAATCATTCTACATAGCCAACTCAAATATTTATCGCTTTGTGTCTTTTTAAACCATATACATGAACTGTATACAATACGTGTAACAGAAAAGTGACAGACAACACGACAAATAGTGACATAGTAGAAAGAGAGAGATCATCATGACAAGAACTACATCATAAATCTTGGCCAACAAAACTTGGCCAAGATTTATGATGTACATGTAATCATTCTACATAGCCAACTCAAATATTTATCGCTTTGTGTCTTTTTAAACCATATACATGAACTGTATACAATACGTGTAACAAAAAAGTGATAGACAACATGACAAATAGTGACATAGTAGAAAGAGAGAGATCATCATGACAAGAACTACATCATAAATCTTGGCCAACAAAACAAAGAAGATTACATTGTACCAAAAGTGATTTTAAACAATGTCGTCACACAATCAAACATCGGAAGCATGTCATCAACTTCTTTGAGGTCTGAACATTCTGAAATCACCTCCCACTCTACACCTAAGAAACAACTGTCTCATGCATTTGTTTTATACAAAATCATTGTTGATACTCTCATTGCAATGTTGGTTGGAGTGTAACAATATCATATTGCAAAACAACTTCTTTGAGGTCTGAACATTCTGAAGTCACCTCCCACTCTGCACCTGACTTCCATCACTTTGCACCTAAGAAACAAATGTCTCATGCATTTGTTTTATACAAAATCATTGTTTTGATACTCTCATTGCAATGTTGGTTGGAGTGTAACAATATCATATTACAAAACACATATACCAGAGCCGCGACTCGTTTTGGCTACAATCTATATCTTTTTTTGGTGTGTAGGAAGTCAAATGAAAATCAATTCCTCTTACAACTACAACTTGAAGTAGCAACATATAATACTCTAATAGCTACGTGCTTCAATTCTATCTTCTCTCCACCATATTCTTTCCACCACATAGGCACATTGAATTTTTTGATGGTGTCAATGTGCTAAGGACCACCAAACATACCAAACCTATTTGCATACTCAATGTGTTGGTGAGATGCATCTTTCCTCCCTTCATGCCCTAAGAAATACATGCACACAATTTGAAACCACACATCACTTCATAATTGGAGGGTTGTTCATGGAGCTTTTTTGGATCCAAAGAAAATGCTATGCTATGTAATGATGTGTGCATTTGCACCCATCGAATTTTGCACATGAAACCAAAAATGATTTGTCTTTTCTAGTGTAGTGTAGGATTTTATGAAATGAGAAAATGAAAATAGACATATGCTACAATAAACTCCATTTACAGAATCTCATACAAACTTCCATACATGTGAGCCATACATATAGGCTTTGAAGTTGACATTCATTGGTTGGGAGCATTGCACCATCTTCCTATTGGCCTAACTAATAATTTCATCCATCCTAGATGACTAGAGTGGTTGGGCTTAACCCCAAAAAATGCCCACTGAAGACAAACTTGGGGAGTTTTACAATGAGTGATATGATGCTCATGGTTCATGATTATCCGAAACTTCTTTCAAAAGTAGCCTACTGCAAGTGAACGGCAGCTACAATGAAGGCGAGGTTGATTTTGTTGCACAATGATGGCAAGGTGGAGCTAGCATGTAGGGACTCAGTTGCAACACGGTTGAAGTGGGGCACTGGCCATGCAGTGGAGCATAGCAAGCACAAACATAGAGTGGACGAGCACAAATGCTGGAGTAGCCTTAGAGAAGTGCAACAACGATGAGTAATGATGAGGACGAGCGCAACAACTAGGGCCAATGTATTTCAAGTTGCCTAAGCTATTAATTATCCCAGAGATCTTCTAGCTAGAGCCTAATTTTTTCGGGTTCAAAGCCCACTAAGCTACAAACTATGGAGACCCTTCAAAGCTTTGGGATCTATAGCTCTATAGCCTCGCTTGGTGTGGATGACGGGCTCACAGGGTAGTGGGAGTGCTAGATGATGCAAAGCCAAGAAAGGGGGGCAAGAGAAGCACTAACCTATCAGCGCAATTAGCAAGCTTCAGCGAGCAGCTAAGAGGAATATCTGTAGCTTCAGGGAGGTTCAAACCAGGAGAAACTCCTTTCCCAAAACAACTAGGGTGCTGAGGGATGACCCCATGAAAAGTTGATGCTTTCTCTCTCTAGACAGTAAGAGTTTGTCGTATACCTCAACAACTTGCTATTAGCAGTATTGACTTTGAGCGATGCCTATGAGCCTTGTCATTTTGATAAAAAAGTTTTGCTATTATTTGAACAAACAAACCAAAACAAAATAGATGGAACTCGCACATGGGAAAAGAGAGCTATCAAATGAGGATAACGAGTAAACTAGGGAAAGGCTTAGTGACCACATGGCTCTGATACCTGTTGTAGGATTTTATGGAGTGAGAAAATGAAAATAGACATATGATACAATAAAATCCATTTACAAAATCTCATACAAACTTCCATACATGTGATCCATACATATAGGCCTTGAAGTTGGCATTCATTGGTTGGGAGCATTGCACCATCTTCCTATTGGACTAACTAATAACTTCATCCATCCTAGATGATTAAGTGGTTTCCCGCATTCTCATACTTGTCAAGTTGGGTTTAACCCCAACATGTAGCCTTGAAATTCCATAATATTCTCAATGTCTTCTGACATATACCAATACACATTCCCAAAGACAAAAGAATATTTATCCACCAAAGGCAACAAGTCAACAAAGGGTTTAGTAACATTGACAACCTTTGTCACATTCCTCAAAAACACTGAAGAATTGACGAGTTGATGAACCCTTAATGCTGTAGCTTGATAGTTGAGATATTTGCTAAGCCATGCATCCCATCTCCTATCGGAAACTGTCTCCACTGGATCATGCTGAACATCTTTCAATGTTGACAACACATAATATGTAGTAGCAAACCTAGTGGCACAAAAAATTTATAATGCCTTGTTAGGGGACTTTGTTTTGAATAAGGCCTATGAAAATTGATGCTCTCTAATGATTTTTATGACTGTGGTTGCTTCCAAAAAGTGGTCTTTATTTCATCAACTTTGCCAATTTCTTTTAAAAGAAAATTGATAGTATGTGCACCACATGGTATTCATGTTAATTCTGGGTACTTTACTAGAATTGCAAGACCCGCTCCTTTATAGTTTGCAACATTTTCGGTGATGATGGCTATTACATTCCTTGTACCTCCACCCTTTGATATGGCATGCTCATAGATCTTTGAAAGAAAGGAAATTGTTTTTTCTTTCAAAGACATATCAATGGATTCTAAGAATACTGAACTTTGGTAATTTCTCCCTCTCCAGATGTTAGAATAGGGCAAGTAGACATTCAATTTCTAGTTTTCTGGGCATTTTGAACGCAATGACGGTGTCAAAATATTCAAATTTTGACACTTGTTGATAGGTTTGTGATTTGTTTTCATTTCAATGATGATGCAAGCCACAATGAATGAGCGGAGCCGGCCTCGTGAAAAAGACACTTGTATTTAATGAAAAAGTGACCGTTTTCAAGGACTTTTGAGTTAGGTGTACTTTTCAAAGTATCTAGTTGTCCTTTTGGATGTACTCAATAAGTGCAAAGACATTTTACAAAAAATTTCTAGAGAGAGAAATAGAATTTCTTAGAACACCCTCCAAATGACCTTTGAAATCTTCTAATGCTCCCAAAGCAAGAGATTGCAATGCATGCCATAGTGCTAAAACTCGGTGAGTTTGACGTGGACATTCCACAAAGGTGTAAACTCAATTCCACTTACATTTGCACGTGGAAAATCCTTTTGTCCATCTGATCAGGGTCGGTCCTCATTTTTCTTTGTACCAACCCGGATTTCATCTTTCCTTTTCTTTTGCACTCTTTGGCAGCTCTGCAATTCCTTGGCTTTTCTTCAACTGGTGCTTTGGTTCTTCTTTTCAAGAATTTTATTCAGGTCTTTTTGCTAGTACAGGTTTCTCTTTTTTGCACTCGTTTGTCCTCCCAACTTTCCTCCCAACTTGTGAGGAGAATAAATGGCCTCTCGCCAACTCCAACAAATTCTTCTTTTCAAGACTTTATCCAGGTCTTTTGGCGAGTACAGGTTTCTCTTTTCATATTTCCTCCCAAGTTGTGAGGAGAATAAATGGCCTCTTGCCGTAATTCTTCAGGTTTTTTGTAAATCTTGGTCTCTAGAGTACTTGATCAATCTTTTCACACATGTGTCAACCCACAATTGATGTTTGTACTCCGCTCTCACAAAAGTTTCTACCAAGAAATTACCCAAATCTACATTCTTTTCTTCAGTTCTCGTGCCGAATTACAACTTTTCTTTGTCTCCCCCTCGAGAGATGTTATCTTTGTCAAATTCTCTATGAGAACATGTGTGATTAGGGGTTCTTTATGGCTTATGCCCTATAAGACAAAGCGATGAATATGGGAGTGTGCCCAATGCACGATGAAGTAAGGGTGGGAGTGACTAATAAGTTTGTGGTTAGGACACAAAGATTCTTTCACATACATAGAAAATTTCAAAACTGTTTTGTCATGTTCTCCTCAAGAATTTGTGTCTTAGCAAAAGGGATCAGATCCTCCATAGAAGAATCATCTTTCTAAGCTCTATTACCTTTGTAACAGGCTTGAACAGTCCAAGAAAAAATGAATAGCAACACACGAACATAAACTTCAAAATCATTGAACTGAGAGAGAGAGAGAGAGAGAGAGAGAGAGAGAGAGAGAGAGAGAGAGAGAGAGAGAGAGAGAGAGAGAGAGAGAGAGAGAGAGAGAGAGAGAGAGAGAGAGAGAGAGAGAGAGAGAGAGATGGCCTGGAGTAGTTCCGTGATCAGAGGTTTAGCCCCAAAGTCTGGTGCCCCTTTTGATATTTCTTTATCATTAGGGAAAATTTCGACTCTCAAAGGGCCATATAAGGACTTTGACTTTCTCTCTCTAGTCCAAAATGGGTGCACGGTAAAATTTTTACAAATGAAATAAAAAATCTTCGGACCTTTTGGAATTAGAATGTACTCATTGAGATCTATCCATTGATATATAGCATGCCATCAGATTCCTTATATTCTAGAAGATTCTTTTTTTTTCAATGTGTCAACTCTGTCTTATAAATGGAATCTCTTACCACATTTCAGTTTCAGTGGGGAGGCCATAACTTCTACAAATCAACTCCAAATTTGTCAAAGTTTGGGGATTTAGAACCTACTTTTTAAGATCTTTCCTATGATAGAGGATACAATGATTTTTTATAATATTCCTATCAGTCTCCCCATGTATCCATCCGCTAATTGAAGTTTCACTTGGATTTTCCTTAGAGTAGGCTTTCTCCATTTTTCCCACATTCTCTTGGTTGCTACGGAAATTCCAGCTCCACTATCTAATATCGCAACCATCTTTACTCCTTTGTATTCCACAGGTAAGGTCATGTTTCCTTCTTCTCCCTCACATAAATTTCCCACCTTATTTATTGGTACAGATTTTGATTTAGACTATTCTAGCATTTGGTTATTTGATATTTTCGAAGGAATGTTTTGTTGAACAACCATCAACCCTATTTTCTCCAAGTTTTTTTCCACTTCTTTCCAAAGATGAGGTCTAATCTGTAGTAACTCGGATAGAGCAGGGATAGAGTTAGCATGTAATGGATAGGAGACAACTTCAACTCATGAAGAGTCTTAGTGTCCCTCATCTTAGGATGAGATATCCATTGAGATGGTACTTTGATAACTTTTTATCTTGTTTCAGGGTCGCCAATGAACAAAGTAGTGTTTAAAGTTTGAGGTTTGCTGCGTTCCGATATCTCTATCCCTACATCACCATATAGTGATGTAGGGACAAAGACATCCAATCACCATATAGTGATCGGATATTAGAACTCATGGTCTAAATTGATTTAAGTGATAGGGTCTAACTCAAGGGTTGCACTTCCGTCTTTTTTGTTTCTGATATCCTCCCATAGATGCTGTGGCCATGGTTTTTCTACTTCCAAAATTGGCATCACTATTTGTGGGCCTATCCCATTTGTGGTATTGGCTACTTTCCTCCTATATAAAGGTGCCTCAACTTCTTGCTCTTCATGGTATCTGTTTTCAACACCTTGATTCTCCATTTCTTGGATTCTTTGCGGATTACTACCTCAGTTTTTGGTGCATCCAGGACATGTGGTTCCATAAGAGCTTGGGCCACCTAGATGAGCTCCTTGCATATCTGCAACCTCTCTTTTTCATATCTTGGATGAGGATACGTCAACCATCTATGCTCTTGGGTTTGATTGGGTTTTAGCCTAGCTTCATAAGCCTTCGAAATTGCATCTAAAGGCTCAAAAATTTTGTCCACCAAGATCGAACCTCTCGATGGTAATTGTGATGGTTTTGCTACAACAGTTTTTTCCTTATGGTTCCGTTCCAATCTCAATTGCTCTTTGGTTTGGTGCAATTTGGTTTCTAAGGACAATTTTTCTTTTATCCTTTGGCTTTCATCTTGTCTCTTTTTTCTTTCCAAGAATTTTTTGGGGTCCTAACTGACATGCTCCCTATTTTAGTTTGGCTGCGTGGGGTGTTCTTGTCTCTCATAGGAATATTCCTTGCGGATTCTTGGGATTGTGCTCTTGTTATAACATTTATTGGAATTGTTGGTTCAATTTCTGATCCACTTGAGCTTGAAAAAATTCAGATTTTGTTTATGGGAGCTTTTCCCTTGTTATCAAAATTTTTTGGACAGTGTGGAATTAGATGGTTCTCCGTACATCCCTAATAGTACCCAAAGATTTTGATGCACTCTCCTTTTTGTGGAAAACTTCTTGCCCAATGATCACCTCCACATTTATAGCATGGTCCTACTAGTGGTGGGGAAGCTTGTGGAGCTCCCATAGGTTGTCTTGTTATAGGAGGGTATCCCCTAGGTTTGTAGTTCTGATTTGCCATAAACATGAGTGTATTTTCAACGATCACATAATGGTTTTTTGTTGGTTGTGTTATGCACGATGGTTTTGTCATCCCCTCAGAACTTATCCATGGGATTTGTCTTTTAGGACTATAAGCACAACTGTCTAATCCTCTCTCATAAGTATTGTCTGAATCTTCAAAGTATGAAACTACTGGCATCATTCTTTGATCCGCAGGTGCCTCTACGTGTTGTGAAATTCTCACCATGGCTCTGTTTTCCTCGGGTAAAGGAGGCTGTTGTCCCAATAAAGGTTGAGGTTTCCCCCCCCCTTTGGATTTTATTGTTTGTTCTATTTGGTATTGTGGAGGTGGTGACAAATGTTGAACTCTAGGAGGCCCATATGCTCTTTCCCTTACATAGTTTCTATTGTAGAAACATTTGTGGGTCTCATGGTTTGTGCATTTTTTTTTGGTAGCACACCACTTCAATACACACTATACATTTTCTCCTAGCCTTGGCTGCATGTTGCACCACTAAGTCAGATGGTGTCCTCCACAAGTGTCACATTTTTGTGTGGGTTGTTGTCGTGTGTTTGAGCTTGACCTGCTACCTTGGTTCATCCTTCTGATCACATCCTCAATCATCCTTTTGATCACTTACTTCTGATCCATTCCTCGATCATTTGATCAACATCCAACACAATTGGGTTTTTCCCTCTCAATTTCAATGTGGATTCACTAGTGGTCAAAGAGGCACTACTTGTCCCTTGGTCAGTATCCTCAGTCAACTCCCCATACGCTTTACAATTGTGTACTAGATACAATGCCTCTCTACTGACCTGCTCGAAGGTAGCACATGCCTTCAAGTGCATATCATTTTTGAGAGTCTCATTCCACAATCCCTTTGTGAAAAGAACTGTCAATCTCTCATCGTAAGGTAGATCTCTCGCAAGACATCTTTCAATGTACTGCTTGAATCAAAGCAAGGCTTCCTTCACCTTTTCTTTCTCCTTTTGTCTAAATGCATAGATTTGGGAGATCGTATTATGCTTGATCCCTCTCTTTGAGAATTTCTCTACAAATTATCGTAGAATTTTCTCTATGTTGGGAAAATTTTGGGTGTTTAATGGTTGGAACCAGGTAAAGGTTGTTCCTTCTAGGGTCAATCCAAATCCTTCGTACTGAGTATGGAAATTTGTTACTTGCTCCACCCTTAACACTTGTTTGAAGATTGAAACATGTGCATACGGATCTCTCAATCCACTATACTTTCTGGGTACACAATTGTCCACTTGAGATGGTCACATACATTTGGTTTTGGCAACCATTCTAACCATTGTTTGTCCTCTTGATAGGATATCTCTAGCTTTGTATTCTTCCCTTGATACTACAGTTGGTGTCATGTCTGCTACTCTTTTATGTGGTCGATCTGCTCGATCTCGTGTAAAAGTCAGAGGGGTTCTTGTTGCGTAAGTCAAATCAGGTGCTTCACTGCCTTTGTATGTGTTCAAAGAAACTCTAGACCCCAAGGATCCCATGGGTCCTACATTCAAGAATCATTAGTGACCATCTAAATCTTCCACTCTCGTTCCTATTAGACTTACATATCCAATTTTTGGTCTTGTTTGGATCCTCGTAGGTCTAACTTGCTCAGGGGTTACATAAATTGATGGAGTGGTCCACCAAAGTCTGTATACTATTTTAACTCCTTACGGTCTATAGGGGAGTATTTAAGGCCATGTTTATCCATCATGACCACTTAGATATTCCTCCCCTCTGTGTGACATACAGTCTCTTGTGGCTGCTCAGCTCCTCAATGTGGGGTTCATCACATCTATAATAGAGTGTTTGTTCTCCATTATTGAATTTATATAGCCCCCCGTAAGTATTGTATGTATTGGTCCACTCCATCTTGTTAAGGCACGTGAGCATAGCATTTTGCTTGTCCAACTCAGGTGGTTCATCTACTACTTCCTCATCTAATTTGTCCTTGGTGCCAATCAATCCCCAATTGTCTACAAGGAAGGGGTTATGCACGGATAGATACATCATTCTTCCCGATCAAAGTATCTATCTTTGTTATAGTCCACATCTAAAAAGTCCTTGAAATTGCTTGGTTTGTTCTACAATTTAACACAATAGCAGTCCATACTGTCCTTATAGATTTTAGCTTTCATCTCGTTCTCAAAATGAAATTCTAGATACAGTAGCTTGACATCCAATGCGGGCCAAGAAGGACCTGCCACCGTGGAATTTCTTTCTTTAAAGCTCACCCTATTGAATTCCTCGACCATTATGGTGTATGATCTTTTCAATGATATATTAGATAGACCTTCCTCTATAATGGTCTCTAGTGGATGCAACGGTTTTTTGATTCACACCCTCTTCGGTTGAAATTTTGCACACTTGGTCCCTTAGGCTAGGGTTTCTATTATGGTACAACCTCCCTGATTGCAAATACATGAAGAAATGACTTTGAAAAACCCCAACATTGTTACCTCATTGTTGACTGCTTTTTGCTCTCTCCGGTTTGACTTACTTGTTGAGCTGCACCCTCTAGCTCCTGCACCCTATAAAAAATGCTCGATGGCTATGAGTTTATAGCCGCTCTGTTTGTCAAAACTTACAATCGACGTTTATCCCTCACTTTCACTAAATGCATAATTTTACTTGTAACACCCACAAATCAAGTCCAATTTCAATTTTGAAAAGACCATCAGGGTCCTGGAAACTATCTCTAGCTATGGTGCAATTCTAGTTTCAATAACATGGATCAAAATCCATGTACCTTAGTGGAAAAATGGAATGGTTTTGATCCCACACCTAGTCCTTGGTCTAAAGATCTCAAGTCTATGATTTTTGTAAAATTTGAGTCTGTTTAGGATGGACAATAGTCAAACCCTAGCCCTGTTTTGTTGGCCCTTTTTGATATAAATGGAATTTGCCCCTTTTGACCGCTTTATGAATTTCTTTTCACTTCCTTGATTTGGGAACTTTTAGTTCAAATGATTTAAGCTTTGTTGGAATTAGGGTTGTAGGGAAACGCACACAGCTTGGAGAAGATGAAGGAATCTTAAGGCGCACAACAGAGAGTGTTTTACTTAGTGTATAATGGAAAGATAGATAGCCCTAGAATGATGGGTGTATATACAATGCATGCGGGAAAAAAACTCCTAAGGGAAAAAATGCCTTGATGGTCCTAGTGTGTTCACACACATCACTACCACATGTATATGGTAAAAAATGCCCCTACGAGTGGTGCGGTGAGCGATTGCGGGCACAAAGAGTAAAGGGAAGTGCCATGCCCTGAGGATAGGATCAGTCCACAAAGACGAGAAAGCCCAAATCTTTGTGGAAAGCTTCGAACTTCTCAGGAGACAATGCCTTTGTGAAAACATCTGCAAGGTTGTCTAGTGTTGTCACATAAGCCAAGCTAATCTCTCCTACTGAGAGCCTCTCCTTGACATAGTGGTAATGCACCTCAATGTGCTTTGTGTGGGCATGAAAAACTAGGTTCGTTGCAATTGCCAATGTGCTATGACTATCAATGTAGATGATGTTGGCAATGTCTTGTCCAACACCCAAATTAGCCATAAGGCATCTGAGCCATACACACTCAGCTGTAGCTGTGAAGACTGCCCAATACTCAACCTCACAACTGGAAGTGGCTAGAGTAGGTTTCTTCTTGCTCAACCATGAAATACATGAACTGCCAAGCATGAAACAAAAACCACTTGTGGACACTCATGTGTCATAACAACCATCCCAATGTGAGTCCAAAAAAGCATGTAAATTTGGTGGCAATGATCCCCCCTGGATAAAACAAGCCAAGATGCAAAGTGCCACTCAAGTAGAAAAAACTCCTCTTGACTGTCTACCAATGTTGAGACCCTGGGCTACGCATAAATCTGATGACCTGTGAGACTGCAAATTGAATATCCGGTCTTGTGTTGCATACATAAATGAGGCAGCCACCAACAACAATTTGGTAAAGAGTGACATCAGCAAGATCACCAACATCATGTAGACTCAAATTCAAACGTGTTTCCATGGGAGTGGCAATAGGTTTGCAATCTTCAAGTCCAAACTTACATAGCAATGTTTCTTTGTAACTTTTTTGACACAAGGGCAATACCACCATCACACTACTTAAACTCTATGCCCAAGTAATGATGCAATAGCCCCAAATATTTCATCTTGAAAGTAGCATTCAAATCAGCCTTAAATTCAGCAATATGTGTCTGATTGGGACCAATGATCAACAAATCATCCACATAAAGAACGTCAATGAGAATTACATTGCCCTCACGCTTGACATACAATTGCTTTCTGTTGGACTGTTACAAAAGCCTCATTTGACCAAATGAGTGTCAATTTTCTCATACCAAGCACAAGGAGATTGCTTCAACCCATACAAAGCCTTCTTACATCTACACACTTTGTCCTCCTTTCTTGACAAAACCACAAGGTTGTGTTACATAGAATTCCTAGAAAATGTCACCATTCAAGAAAGAAATAACAATATCGGATTGATGAACATCCCAATCAGAATGAGCTACCAATGTACATAGAAAATGAAAAGTAGTCATACAACAAGTGGGAGCAAAAGTTTCTTCATAATCTATGCCTTTCTGCTACGCATAGCCTTTTGCAACAAGTCGAGCCTTATGGCAATCAACCTTAACATTTGACTTGCGTTTCAACTTGTAAACCCACTATGTACCAATGGCATTTTTTCTAGGAGGCAAATCACATAAAGTCCATGTGTCATTTTCTATGAGTGCATCATATTCTGATTGCATGGCTGTCATCTAATTTTTTGAATTTTGTGCTTCATCAAAAGATAGAGGTTCCTCTATATCACATAAGCTAGACATAGCCAAAGCATAACAATCTAATGCATAAGAGGCATGGCAAGAACCTGAACCAGTACGACTAGACAAAGGTGCATCCAATTTATTCTCACACAGAGTGTGCACCAACCATTTTGGCATACCTCTAGCCTGCTCATTTTCATCCCTTTCCTCATCAAGTACATCATGTACATCTGCATCAGTAATACGCTGATCTGTAACATTTTCAAAAACCCCCATAGGCTGTACATTTGCGTCATTGGAATTCACATTTTAACCCACCACTAAAAAGAGGCAACAAAGTGGCATAAATGTCTTGTGAGCTGACATTACTATCTCTAGTACATGACGGCAAGGGCTGAACAGAGTCTTCCACAAATACAACATCATGTGAGACCAAGATACACTTTGTTTGCGGATGATACAACCTCTAGCCTTTGCTTTCAGCACTATAACCAACAAAAATAAATTTGACAGCCTTACCATCCAATTTTTTGAGCTGTGTTTGTAGCACCAAAGCATATGCCAAACAACCAAAAACACGCATGTGCTCAATAGAAGGCTTTCTATCATGCCATGGTTTAAATGGAGTAATAGACTGCAAAGCTTTTGTAGGACACCTGTGAAGTACATAAGTGGCGCACATGATGGCCTCAAGCCAAAATGAATGCGGCAAAGCTTGACTTCTTCTGACCATACATTGTGCTGTTTTCGCAAGTGACCTATTTTTCCTCTCAGCAACACCATTTTGCTGAGGTGTATAAGGCACTTTACATTGGTGGTTTATCCCACAACTAGCCAGAAATGCATTAAATTCATGAGACATATACTCCCCCCCTCGATCCGAACAAAGGGTGCCCATAGTACATTTTGAGACATTTACAGCCATAGCCAAAAATTCTTTGAAGCATATAAAAGCTTCAATTCACTTTAAGCAGAAATACCCATGCATGGTTGGAGTAATCATCAATGAAAGTCACCAAGTAAAGGTAATTGCCCAAGGACGAAGTTTGCATGGGCCCACAAACATCACTATGCACAAGTTGCAATCTGCATGTAGCATGAACTAACCCATCCTTTGGAAACATAGCACGTTGAATTTTACCCAAAATATAGCCTTCACAAACATGTTTGACACAGGTGCTTCAAGAGGCGACAAAGAAGCAACCATATCTGATTTTTGCAAGCACAGAAAACTGGAAAAATTTAAATGTTCAAAATGTGCATGCCACAAATTTGTATCTAAAATAGCCCTTGAATCTGCAATTTCATTTGCAAAATTTTTTCCACACTTGTCATACAAAGTGAGCTTATATAACCCACAACAAAAAGGCCAGATGCAACAATCTTATCACCAAAACTGAGATCATGAGCTGTACATCTATCATCCACAAATTTGACTACAAGACCAAGTCTAGCAAGTGCAGATACAGACAAGGGGTTCTTTTTTATCCTAGGTATATACAATGCATCAACACGTGTGAAAGAATTGCCATTTAAAGCAGTAAGCACAATCTTTCCAACTCCTTGAACAAGATAAGAGGCATTGTTGGCACAAGTCACCGTATTCCCATGAGGGACATACTCAATAGAGGCAAACAAATCATGATGTGAGGTAATGTGATTTGTAGCACCACTGTCAATATACCACACATGTGAATCTGTAGAAATTGAGATACATGCATCATGCATGGACAATAGGATTATAGGTGCACTCTGCACTAAATGCCCATTGTGCATCAACATCAATACCACAATCTCCTTTGATAGAAGATTCTACAATAGTTGCACTTGTATTGGACCCTGTAGTATATCCAACCTCTTTCTTCTTAGCCTCTTTTGCCTTTAATTTCGGACGCTGCTTGATCAAGTGATTATTAGCTTTACAATAATCACATCACTATAATTGCTAGACAAAGTGCTGCTAGCAGAAGCATTAGGAACATAGCTTTTGCCACTTGTAGCAAAACCATAAGAAGTGGTTACATTGTTCCCACCTTTTCTTTGAGCTACAATAAAACCTTGTTCACTGCCATGTTTGACCTCATTTTGACATGTAACTTGGTCAACTTATAGTTATTGTTATGGTGACACTCTTCCCTAAATCCTTTTGAATTTGAATCACTTTTGCCCAACCAAAAGCAAAATTTTGTGTCTGCTTTGCGGTTTTTGGCTATCTACTAGCAGAATTTTGGTGTTTTAATCAACTTTTTTGCACTTTTTTGTTGTGGTCTCTTTTGGCAAGGTTCTTCCACTAGTTATCAAGAATCAACCGGGTACATGGATCATGATCCATGTTTGGAAGCACTTTGTCATAAATTTTTTACTGTTGGTTCTCTGTTTCCTATAGAAGCCAAACCTCACCCCTTTTTGAAATTGGAACACTAAAAGCTCAATTTTCCCAAATTTTACTAGATTTCCAAGGTTTTTTCCAATTTCCTAATTTTGGATGTACTTTAGTAGTCTATTTATGGTCACACTTAGGATTTTGGTAGAAAACCAAAGAATGAAATGCCTTTTACATCTCACTCACAACTCTCTTTGCTCACATAAATAGTAGAACTGGCCAGTCCTCAACTCCAGTCTCTAACAAGCACTAAATCCTCGTCTAGCTATTTTACTGCCTAAGTGTTAATGGAATGGTTGTCAAAATCTCTCAAAAGGAGGCTTTTCCATACGACTAGGTCACTCACCACCTAAGGATTGAACCCCCCAGCAACAACACCAATGTTAGCAGGTCGTCATGACGGACGTCTATAACATAGCTATTTGACACTAACGTATGTCAATACTCAGGGAAGCAAATCAGGATGGGGCACGAAGACTCTTTGAGGATGTCAATTTTAAGAAGTGAACCTACAGAACTACCCAATTGACTACTATAGAAAATCCATCGCTCTATAGTCCAAAAATCTACTTATGTACAATCTCACTGCTCTAGCTCATCATGCCTTTTTGACATCCAAATAGAGTCGGAATGCAATGAAACTTAAGGAGGAGCATTACAACGCCTAAGGGTACAATCCTACCAAGTTGTGTGTCCATCAGAGGAGGTATCAAAATCACGAACCGTCCCAAAAAATGTGAAGAAAACTACAACAAAACTATTCAAAATGATAGCTCTATGGCCTAAAAACACTCTTTCAAGGTCAAAACATAAAAAATAAGCATTTCAGCACTCAAATCCAAGAATTTAGCTCACAAACAGGTTTTCACGAACCACAAAAAAACTGAGAATGATTACACTTAGATTCAAGAGCAAGAGACAAGGAACACAATGCACTAATCAAAATCGATTTTTGATTACCACACAAGGAGAAGACTGATTACAAGTTGTAGCAGAGTTACAGCTCATAGTTGATGTCCAAAAGCTCTTTTGAGATAATGATAATGTTACTTTAGAAACTAAGGGTTTTGACCCAAAGACTTGGGACCCTTTCCCATGGCCATTTTTCAAAGCTTGTAGGTTTTGAACGGAAAATAGAGAATAATACGCTCAATGAATACACTTCAGGAATAATTACTTTCTAGTTAAAAGGACTCTTTGGAAAAAACATAGAGTACAATAAAGTGTGTCTTGTGCCGGCTCTTTAGGTACACGGCCGCTGCATCCTCTAAACAATTATATACATTTCAATGTGCTTTGTCAAGTGAGTCACTGTAAGCCTTAAAAAGGTGCATATTATACTTGAGTTGGACTCCTTGCATCCTTCTAGCATGTTCAAAAGGATAATTTTTAATTTAATAAGATATCATCCGATAATCTTACCATCTTGCAAGAACTTGTCGTCATGTCATAGGATAGACTCAGGTTGGAGTACCTCTTCTTGACCTTCAAATTTTAGAGGATCTTCAATGACGGCTTCTTGAGGTGGATCTCCTTTGTAAGGCTTAAGTAAGCTCACATGAAAGACATTGTGTATGAGCCAGTGATTGGGAAACTTCAATTGATAAGCCATCTCATTGATTGGCTTAAGAATTTGAAAGGGACCATAGTATCTTTTTACTAGTTTAGGGTTCTTTCCTGAGGTATTCCTTAGATGAGCTTTAGGTGTCCCGTAGGATTCTTGCCTGAGGTATGCTTTAAATGAGCTTTAGGAAACTTTAGCAAGACCCAATCATCTTTCTTGAAGGTCAAGGATCCTCTATGCTTAATAGCAACAGTCTTGTGCTTTTGCTGAGAGAAAAATATAGCTTCTTTAATATTTTGAAAATATTCTTTTAAGTCTTGACTATATTCATCAACAACAAAGATATTTGCTTGTACTTTGAGTAGCAAAGGCTGTTGAATCTTCCCTCAATGACCTCAAATGGTTCTTTTCTTATAGAAGTAGGTACACTGTTGTTGTACGCATACTCTACAAGAGGTGGGTACTTCTCCCATTGAGAACATTGATCTACTTCATTAACATAGGCTTTTAGTAGATCAAGAATTGTGGAGTTAGCTATTTCACTTTGGCCATCCGTTTGTGGGTGATAGACCAAAGAGCAATTTAAACTGGTACCTAGAATTTCAAAGATACCCTTCCAAAAATGACTGGTCATTCAAGGATCTCTATTTGACACAATGGGAATGTAGGAAATCCATGTTACTCGAAAAATTTTGATATGAAGAGGGTGCCCGATGTGCCTTAATGATCTTTTTGACACGTATGAAATGAGCTTGTTTGCTATGAACCTGTCAACTATAGTCTATATTCCCATATTCCCATGGATAGACTTGGGAAATCCAAAATTAAAATCAGGGATTGGTAGTAGCTGGAGTAATCCGGGATTGGCAGTGGCTGGAGTAATCAGGGATTGGCAGTGGCTGGAGTAATCCGGGTTGCTTCCCTCGATCAGATTTTGTCTTTTGGCATATCACGCACTTGGAAACATAGTCTTGTATTTTTATATTCATAGTAAGCCAATAGAAGTATGTTTTTACTCCTTGTAGAGTAGATTGGATCCCTCTATGACCGGCATAAGGAGAAACATGAGATTCATACATTACTTTCTCACAAAGTGAGTGAGTAACACATAGTCTATTGCCGTAGAGAAGTTGACCATCTTGCAAGGTAAATGATTCTTCTTTCTTCCCTAATTAAAAGGCAAAAATTACATCTTTAAAATAATTGTGAGCTGCTATTGTTACAGCATTTACCCTTGGCCGTCGCGAAAGTGCATCGGCCACTTGGTTATGCTTGCCTACAATGTGAGAAATATGAAAATTGGATTGCAAAAGAAAATTTTCCCACTTCATTTGTTTGTCAAAAATCTTGGTTTGAGTCATGAAGTATTTGTGGCTTTGATGATCCATACGTAGAGTAAATGGAGTCCCTGGGAGATAATGCTTCCATGTTTCTATGGAATGTAGGATAGCTAATAGCTCGTTTTCATAAATGTCCAATGTTTGCTCATTGGAATTCAATCTCCTACAAAGAAGGGATTTAACAAGGGCAGTTAGCACTAGGAGAAAGGTAAAAGAGAGTGTGCCTATTGTAAAAATTACACAAGCTGAAATGAATGAGGACATTACACCGGTGCTAGACTGTTACATCAAAGGAAGATTGGTTAGGAAAGGTCTAGTGGATGGGGGTGCACAAATTTGCATCATGACAGAGGGACTCATGCAAAGACTAGGCATGCACATCCATGAGACACCTGAAATCAAAGTCAAGATGGCAAACAATAGCAAGGCTAGGTGTGTAGGCATTTGTAAAAATGTCTTTGTAGAGGCCTTTGGCATTAAGAAAGCGGTGGATTTTTATGTTATGTCGACCAAGGGAAGTGGTTATCCATTTATCCTAGGAAGACCATGGCTAATGAAAATGCGAGCTTTGCAGGATTGGGAGAGTGGGAAATTAATTTGTAGGAATGACAATCATAAGAAGGTTGTCTTTGACATGAAGGAGCAACGCCAAGAGGAGCTCCATGAAGAATCATCTCAAAGTGAGACGGAAGAAGGTTGGACCGATAGCACTTCAGAAGAAGAAAGTAGCGGCAGCATTACTGAAGAGGAGTCTTCCATCGAAGTCATGGGGGTAAGGTTTAAGCCAAGCAACCAAGAGACCTCTTGTCGAGGTTTGGAAGAGGTAGGTTCCCAAGAGAACCAAAAGGTGGAAGATGAAGGAATGTTAGAAGGTATGTTGTCTACAACACTTACAAAGGATGAAAGAGAGGAGTTCAAATGTGTGCTAAGGAAATTTCCGAGGCTTTTTGCTAAAGACTACACCGATGTGCGTGGAGTAGATGTTGTTCAACACAAGATTGAGTTGAAGCCATAGGCCACACCTAAGGCTCAAAAGCTACGAAGGCTAGGAGTCATTAAGGAGCAGGCTCTACTCAAGGAGGTAAGAAAGCTTCTAGCAGTAGGTTTCATTTATCCAGTGGAGAATTCAAAGTGGGTCTCTCCCGTTGTTGTCACTCCTAAGAAAAACGGCAAGTGGAGGGTGTGTGTGGATTATCGTCCAATCAATGAGGCAACAAAAAGAGATCACTTTCCCCTCCCATTCCATGATGAGATACTAAATGAGGTAGCTGGTCATGAGAAGTACACTGTGTGCGATGGTTACTCAGGTTACTTTCAAATAGGGATTGCATTGGAGGATCAATTGAAAACAACCTTTATCACTCCTTGGGGTTGTTATGCTTTTAGAGTCATGCCATTTGGTCTGACAAATGCTCTTGCAACATTCCAACATTTCATGAACATGGTGTTTCAAGCATTCTTTGGAAAGTCAATTAGGGTGTTTATTGATGATTTCTGTATTTATAGCTCAAAATCATTGCATCTACAAAGGGTAGAAGAAGGTTTAAAGAAGCTCTACGACATGGGAGGTCAACTCAACCCCGACAAGTGCCACATAGGTGAGGATGAAGTGATCTTGCTCGGTCACAGGGTTTCCTATAAAGGCATTGAGGTGGATCCTTCAAAGGCAAAGGCTCTTATTGAGCTCCCATCACCGAAGAGTCTTAAGGAGGTCATCTCTTTCATTTAGAAGGTGAAGTATATGTCACGCTTCATTCACTTAGCCTCGGAGTTGCTTCATCCTTTGCAAAAGTTTACACAACAAGTAGAATTTGCATGGTCTGATGATCTTGAAGAGTATTTTTGTAACATTAAAGTCATTTTGTCAGAGCTACCAACACTCATGCCTCCTTGTTGGGAGTACACATTCTTTGTTAGCTCTAGTGTTGGAAGGGAAACAATTGGTGCTGTGTTGCTACAACAAGATCCCCACAGTACAAGGATGCGACCCATCTACTTTGCTAGTAGGGTCATGAATGCTTTGGAGAGAGACTACACAGAAGCAGAACTCATGATGCTTTCTCTCATGTTTGCGGTGAGAAAGTTTAGATCCTACCTGCTACCAAAACCTTTTGTAATTCTCACTGCAGAAAATTTGTTCCCTTGGGTGTCATCTTAAATGAATCTTAGTACTAGGATCTCAAAGTGGATTATGGAGTTGCAAGAGTTTCAATACTCTTTCAAGGTAGAAGATAGTGTGCGTGCACAATTGGCAGGGATTCTCACTTATAGGGTACATGAGAAAGAAATTAAGGTGCCTCAAGTAAAGACCCTACCATTGCCACCACCAAAAAGTATTCCCAATGCTTTTACCTTATTCTTTGATGGAGATTTTCGACGAGCCACAGGGAAAGCAGGGGGAGGGCTAGTGTTGCTCAACCCAAGTGGAGAGGTGGTCATGAAAGAGAAGTTCAATCTACCAAGTTCAGCTAGCAACAATGAAGCAGAATACGACACACTAATTCATGGTTTGAAGATGTGCATTGGCCAAGGGATACAACGCCTCATGGTAAAGGGAGATGCACTTCTCATTGTTAAACAGATTTTAGGCATTTGGGCATGCAAGAATGAAAGCTTACGGACAAAAGTTCATGCCATTCGTAGATTGTTTAATCAATTTGAAGAAGTGCAACTATATCATATTCCTAGGAAACAGAATGAAGATGCCGATTTACTTGCACAGCAAGTAGTTACATGTGTTGAGAAAGAAGTGCAGGTCATCATGGTGGCAGCAACTGTCAAGCAACCGAGATACCAGGGATTGGAGTCATTGACTCCCATTATTAGCTACATTTTGGAGGGCGAGTTTCCACAAGACTTCACGAAGGCTCAGAAGAGGAGACTCATGAAGAAGGCAAGCGCATATCTCTTCCTAGAAGGCTCCCTCTATCAAAGAGGGAGGGATCAAGTATGCAGAAGAGTACCAACTATTGAGGAAATTCCAGCCATTCTAAAAGGTTTGCATGAAGAAGCATGTGGTGGTCATTTTGCCCAAGAATTAACTGTGAAGAAGATTTTGCTTGCGGGGTATGTTTGGCCAAGTCTGCATGTGGATGCCCAACATTGGTGTAAAAGTTGTCACAATTGTCAGGTAAATGGGAATAGAAGATTGGTTTATGGTCCAAGGCAAATCGTGCTTGCAAATGGACCGTTTGAAAAGTGGGGCATTGATGCTATGGGTCCTCTGCCTAGGACAAAAAATGGTAAACTCTACATTCTAGTGGCTGTAGACTATATGACTAGGTGGGTGGAAGCACAAAGTGTGGCAAAGGTAAATGAGAAGACAGTGAGAAAATTTGTCTACACTCACATTTGTTGTAGATTTGGCACACCTTTGGAGATTGTTTCTGATAATGGTCCAGGGTTTAGAAAGGGATTGCTCACAAAAGTCTGTGAAGAACTTCACATTCTACATCGTCACAGTACACCCTACTATCCCCAATCAAATGGTTTGGTAGAAAAAGCTAATGGTGTCATTGCAAGCATCATTAGAAAGATGGTGAAAAACAAGACAAAGTTGTGGGATGACTTCTTGGATGGTGCCTTGTGGGCGTATCGAACCACATATAGGGAAGCCACGGAGTTCACACCATTTCACTTGGTCTATGGTCAAGAGGCTTTACAGCCAATTGAACTAAACATTCCAACAATGCGACTTCATGGCAAATCAGCACAAGATGATCAAGAAGCATGGATGGATCGACTTCTTACCTTAGCTGAGCTTGAGTGGAAAAGAGAAGCAGCATACGAGTGCTATAAGAGGAAAGCCACACAGACAAAGGAGAAGCTTGACAAGAAACTGAAGGACAAAGGCATCAATGAAGGAGATCTTGTGCTAAGGTATGACAATCGACTCGATAATCGTTTTGATGCCAAATTTGAAACAAGATGGCAAGGGCCATACATAGTCAAGAAGGCTTTCAATTCAAGTTACTATCAGCTTATGGACTTGAATGGTAAAGAGCACTCCAGGAAAGTAAACGGGTATCGCTTGAAGCCTTACTTGAGTCGCCTTCTACCAAAGGATCTACCAGAACAAAAGGCAACTATCCCATGTAAGTATTGTTCCATGAAGCATGAGTGTAACACAACCTAAAATTCCAAGGGGCCAAACAATGAAGATCTTGTCAAGGACTCTGAAGAACTCTCTTTGGAAAAGATTCTTTATGATGGTACATGAATATACCATCATCCTGGGGGAGGGCTAATGATAGCCGTTTTTCGTCTCTCTGTGATTGCCATAGTGAGTTATTCCCCCCTATCAAATCACTCAAACAATGTGGTTACCCTCACCCTTTCACTGTATATAGGTGCGTGTGAGTTAGGGGACTTTTCCCATATCTCCTTACTGAAATAAAAAACCCTCAATTAGCTAGTCATTGGGCTAGTTGAGCCAAAAAAATAAAAAATATTAAAAATATAAGTATATTATGGCCCATGCGTATGTAAATATTTCTTTGTATATAGGGCCTAAATAAAATATTTTTTCATAATTATTTTGGTATTTATTTAAATATTTCTACCTAGGTGTGTGTTATTTATGCTCTGTACATTGCCTCACCATTACCACAATTTTTTCTTACCATTTTTCATACTCTTTATTCCATATAGAAATATTTTTATGTAAGCTTATCTTATATTTGGTGTAACTCCACCCCAACAAAAATCCAAAAAAACTAGTTTTATTTATGTGTATATTTTTTCACTATGGTGATTTTTCCCTTCCTACATCTTTTTTGTTTTTTTCTAAAAAATTAGAACACCAAAAATATTTATCTTTTTATGGTAGCCTCATAATGAGAGAGATTTCTTTTGACCCCTTTATATTTTTTTCACTTATATTATTTATATTTGACATGTACATATTTTTTAGACCCCTCAATATTTGATTTTCTTAGTTGTACTATTCACTTATATCATAATCTCAACAATATCTTCAATTATAGACCTACCAAATAAGGTCAAGGGTAGGTGGCATGCATACATGCACTATGGAGGGCTCACTCTTGGAGGTATTCAAAAGAATCATCCAAAGAAGGACCCCACAAGGACCTTGTGCAGTGGAAAAAAACGGTCGGATTTGCTGAATTTTTAAAGTTCACTTGCTCTCCGAATTTGAAAAGGTGATACAAACAAAAGTTGTAGCTCGTGGGCTGAACTTTTGCCTCAAAGTTTTTCATATTTTTTTGAGCTACGAGCTGTGAGCTATAATTTTATTAGTGGACCCCAGTTTTCCCATGCTATGCAGCCACACTCTCTCTTCCACTTTATCATTTTCCTCTTTCACACACATTTCTCCACTCATCATCCCCACCTCTCTCACCACTCCTCTTTGCACCCTACTCACCTTCTCCTCAACCTTGAAGAATAAGAGAAACCATGGTGAACTCATACCTCCCACACACAATTCCATTCCAAAATTGACCACCTAGTCTCATTTTTCCTCCTCCAAATTACCCATATCTATAAAAAAAACCACAAAATTCAGCCTCTTCTCTTAAAAGACAGCATCATGGTGGTTGATTACTCAGCTTCAATTACCTTGTCTCTCAAAGAAGGTCAAGAGTGGAGAAAAAATGTACCGTCAAAGCTAGTGGACCGTCAACAAGCGTCAAAATTGACCCTACTCAAGACACTTGGAGCATCAACCTTGTAAGAAATCCACCTTTTCTTACCTCTTAAGAGTTTTTCTTCCTTATTTGTATCCTACATGGATACTCCCATTGTAGATATCCAATTCCATTTGTAAATTAATACTAACTCTACTAACACTAACCCACTATGAAAAGTCCTATCACCTCCATTTCTCTCCTCTCTCTTTCCCCACCAACTTCTTGATAATTCCAAGCAAAAGAAATTAGATAAATTGCTGAAAATCTAACCCAACCATGGTTAGAGGAGTAACCCTAGCCTTCAAAGTTGCTATAAAAGGAGGGTGTAGCTAGCACAAAAGGGGAGCCATAAGCAAGAGCACTATGCTATAGCTTGAGAAGCCAAGCTCAACCTCTCTAGAAGGAGCTCTTGAGTGGAAGCTCATTGTGTTATGCATGTGCATGTGTTGTAATAGGGGATTAGCAAGGGAACTCTATGCCATTTGTAAGAGAGAGAGTGTTCATTCATTTGAGATTAGGAAATCTATCATTTCTCCTACTAGTGTAAGCCCAACATTTGCTGAATCACGGAGGGTGGATTTGGACTAAGCTTGGATAGTTTGTCTCCCTTCCAACGTGAAGTAATGGACAACAATGATGTGTAAGTGTCTTGGTGTTTTTTGTTAAGTTCTTGATAGCTTGTCTCTGGTGTTGTCATCAATCTAGCCATAAATCCCACATACTGTAAGAGGGCGACAGGGTGGAGAGGACTCCCCTGGCCTTAAGACAGTGATTGGGGTGGTTTTTCTTGTGATGCGTTGTGGTGAAATTTACGCAAGCTATGTTAAACAAATACTAATCTCTCTTTGATTTGTCATGACAGATTTGTAAGAAGGAATTAATGCAACAAGCACCCTCTCCCCCTTTTTCTCTCTTTCTTACATATATATATTTATGTTTGCTGGATCATTAACGATACACTTCAAAGCAGCCCGAGCACCATCTCTCTCTCTCTCTCTCTCTCTCTCTCTCTCTCGCGTTTTAGTGTGTGAGAGTATTCCATTGGTGTTAGGGTTAGTGTAAATTCCTTGCTTGTTTGTGGGTTGCTCTAACGATTCTCCTCTTTTGCGTCCTAGTTCTCTCTTAAACTAGGTGGTGCCCCTTGTGTAGTTGGGATTTGGCTGGGGGTTTGTTTTTTTGGTTTGTGTTGTGTTGTGCCCCAGCCCCATTGAGCAGCATGGGAGCCTTGAAGGGTGTCTAGAGGTTGCTCTTCTTGTTGCCCGCCCCGGACCGCTTCAGTAGTTTATTCCTCGGGCTTCCTGGTCGGAACAAATTGAGATAGATCCACATCTTCTGGATGAGGTCTATCGGGCACATACTGCAGATTTTAGAGGCTTTGGCTATATTGATATTTCCTCTTCACCAGAGCAGGGTGCAGAGCAACCACCGGAACCTTCCAACCGGAGGCGCTGAGTGTGGGTTCGCGCAATCCATCGTGCGTGCCAGATGTTACGTCATTAGCCGCACATGCGGTCCTGCGGAGGTCTGGACACTGCGGATCAGGAGTCATGCGGTATGCGGTTGACGTAGCGGCAGTTCTTCACGGGATATCATGGGACAGGAGTGTGTGCACCGTTCCTGATCTACGCTGGAGCAGCGGTTGTATATGGAGGGGCATACCTGTCTTTTGATGTAACTTAACCAATCTCTATGATATTCATGGCATCCACTGTTGTAACTTTGAGTCTGGGATATACATAAATGAAGCAAGAGGTGTTCTGTGCCTGTGTACTATGTACTTCCTTCTCTTGTTATTCTATATGTTGATGTTCATATAATGTAGTTGCGGGTAATCATTCCCGTAATGCCTATTTCTCCAATGCGGGTAATAGTCATTACAATTGTGATGTGGTCCCTTTGGTCTACACTGATTGTGCGGTATGTTGAACATGGCAAAGATCTAGATGCTTTGAGTTTCTATATGTAGATGCATCGTAACATGTTCCCTTAATGCACTCACCTTTGCATAAATTTTAGAAGCTTGTTCTAGAATTCAACCACTTGGAAAAGGAGAGAAAATATATGACGATATCATTAAACAAGATCTATTGGGGGAGGGAACTATGCTTTAGTGGATATGTATGTCAAATGCACATCAACAAATGTTCCAAAGACACAGTATGAATCCACGGAAATGTTTCAAGAAGAAGCTGCTAGCTACAACATTTGAGAGTTTGACATGAAGCATTTTTCTTATTGTGGTTTATTGAAAGATGAATGTCATGAGCAACATGTTTGGGAGACATCCATATGGTATGGCAAGCGGTTGCTACAGATAAAGGGGAAAGGGGTCTTGTATGGTCTAGCAGTCAATGGAGAGGAAAAGAAAAACAATATTCAGCTCTCTAGAAGTAGCATGTCCACAACTTACATACAAATTATGGAGGAGGCCGTGTGATGTAAGTTATGGTGTCTGCCATAAACAAATCTTGCACCAATCATGTTGAGGTGTCTCAGAGGCATAGGAAACCATACACAACGTCTGTTTGGAAGTGATGTAGTGTTGGCCACTTCTTGGCAAATCACCTAAAGCTTTTGGTGACAATATGTAATCTTTGTCTGGAATGCAGTTCTAGTACGATGTTTCCAAAATGGCCACAATCAAGGCTTTGATGTGTTTAGATTGGATGTAGAGAGAGGCATTCTCCTTGAACATGATGATTTTTTTCAGCTAATTAAAAACATGTGGCAATGTAAAAACCATCAACTAGGGGGAGAAAGTTCATGAATATATTTTCAGAAAAGGATTGCTGGGAAAAAATTACTACACTTGGTTACATATAAGTTGATATGTATACCAGATGTGGTGCTCTAAAAAAAGCTCAAAAACTTCTCGAGGAGTCTCCCAACTGATATGTGGTCCGTTGCTCTACGCTAATTGTGGGGTATTATTGGCGGGTACGCCACAAGACGCTAGCATAGCAAGAACAGAACCAACAACTCTATGTCGGCCGAGGGTGAGGCCGAGGGTGAAGCTTAACCTATAGGCACATGGAAACAAAAATATGGGTGTACACCACCTTCTCGACCTTCTATGACAATCTCTAAGCGAGGAAATCAAATCTAAGCATTCTTATGTCACTAGTGAAAGAAATCCAACCTACAATGCTCATGCTATCCAAAACTAGGCCAAATGCATTCGAAATTTCACAAAACTCACAAGATATACTCTCCTTATCATGAGATCAATACCCTATGGACTGCGACTCGATATCCAACCTCTAACTACCTCTTGTGCAAAATACATGTTACCATTTTTTGTAGAATATGGTCCTAAAGCATAGCTCTACTCCCCTGAGCTCATAGGTACAGAGAACTCATCAAACGGATACCCGGTTTGCAAGAAAACTCACCCGGAAGCTCGTAGGAGCTCACTTAGCAGCGTTGTTAGAATCGCACACTCTTGGCATTGGGACGGAAGCCCTCACTGTTGCTAACACATTGATGGTGTCACTTTCACAATGGACCTTCCGTAGAGCACGTAGGGAAGAGAAGAAGTCACACACACTCTCTCTCTCTCTCTCTCTCTATCTCTCTCTCTCTCTCTCTCTCTCTCTCTCTCTCTCAGACACAGCACACAGTGAAACACTAAATTGATTAATTCAAAACTTAGGCTTAGGGTTACAAAATTTGACTTATATACATTCCTCCTTAGAGGCTTGTTCCTACAAAATCTAATGGCTGCTCAAATATTACAAAAAATATCACTCTGCTTCAAAAATAATGATACAACAAATTGGGAAAACTTCTTCTGTGTTTCGACGTCAACACTCACTCCTTCCACGTCCATGTCATCCTTGACATGAAGTGTCTTGATCTTTTGCTTCAATGAAAGTTGTCCTTCTGTCAATGGAACCCTCGTGGCTTTAGCAACTTCAGGTATGATTTGTAACTTATATTCCCCATAGTGACTATTGGGCCGAACATTTTGTTGTCGTAAGTAAAGAATACCATGTAGAAAGCTTCTTCAAAAGCTTGCATGTGATAGCTGGGCAAAAACATGATTCTTTGATATAGTAGATGTAAGACCTCTAAAGATGGTTGTTTTGACAAATCGTATGTCATTGGGGTGACAGTGTCGCCCGTTGATAGGAGTGTTGAGTCTGTAGCTTTAGAAGGCGCGAACACTTCAATGCAAGCCAACAAGGTTTTGAAGATTTTTTTGATCATTACACACGTCAAGTCTGGAGATCCAGTGAAGATCTTAATGGTGCCCTTCAGGTTTTTCACCATATAAGAGACACTTATTCTCTCTCCTTCCTTGGGTGGTGGCGTAGAGGGATAGTTAAGTCAGTTTGGATGTTTCTTTAGGATTTTTAAATCATTTTCCCAAGTGAGGACACGAGGGACAGGGCAGAATAAGAGGTCACCCCGAATGATTTTTGGGGCCTCCACCAAGTATTTCAAAAATCCTGGATACTTTATGAGCCAGGCTTTCCTCCATTTTGGTTGAGAGTCCACTATTTTCGCTGCAGCAGCCTCTGTATTCTTGACATCTTTCTCATATATTTGCTCCAAAGCTTCTGCTTCAACTCTCTTCTTTATTGTTATCACGTCATACTTTAGGAGAGTATATGGGAGTGTGGGTTGCATCGATTCCTCCCTAAGATATTTGCGGCCAGCTCTTGGACTCCTACAGAATACAACATTGTTGATTCCCATTCAAAGGCTACCTTGTGGTCCTCTACTGTGGCCTTTTCTATCAAAATCTAGAGACATGTCTCCTCCTCCACGGTCAATGGTTGTGTTTCTTCTACCTCTGTCTCCATTTGTTCTTCTTGGTGCTGTACATCTTTGGCACCCTCCGGAATTTCCATTTGCTCATCTCTGGCATTTTTCCTTGCTCCACTCGGCCCTGGTTCTGATTCTTGTGTCCTTAATTTTTCTATTTCTCTTTGTAATTCTATGATCTATCGTTGGGCCAGTGTATCTCGTTGAATAGCTTCCTCTACCATGTCAACCATCGTCTCTTGTAGTGTTGCCAGATTCTTATGGAGTTCTTCTTGTTCTTTATGAAGAGATGTGTGTTCGGCTTTTATTCTTTCTTCCGCAGCTAGAGACCCTTCGACCATATGCATTCACTATCTTTGCTCCATCTATAATTCCTTTTGCAGGTTAGTGATTTAGGCTAAAGAGAATGACAAGCGTGCAAAAGGAGAAGCGGGTTTTTGTTGATGCCATAGCACCATTGATCATCTTGTCACTCTTCGTGTTCTCATGGAGGAAAGTCGGTTGAAAGACAAGCGATTGAATTGTTGTTTTGTGGACTTTAAGAAATCCTTTGATATGATTCCATGTAACAATTTGTGGAGAAGGATGGAAGGACTCCAAGTGCCAAGTGAGTTTATGTTTGCGGTTTCTCGAATCGATGAGAAGGTGATTTGTTAATTGCGAATGGGAAGAGAAATTTCAAAAACATTTGTAAGCACTATTGGGGTTAAACAAGGATGAGAATCGATGAGAAGGTGATTTGTTAATTGTGAATGGGAAGAGAAATTTCAAAAACATTTGTAAGCACTATTGGGGTTAAACAAGGATGTCCATTGTCATCAACTCTCTTTGGTCTATGCATCAATCAATTGGAACAAATGGTGCTTGACTTTATGCAAGAAGAAGGCATTGAAGAGGTCACTATTTGCAATGCAATAATCATGCTTTTGTTGTGTGCGGATGATGTAGTGCTTCTAGCACACACTTTAGAAGATTCACAAAAGCTTATTGTTGTCCTTGAGAACTTTTGCTTGTATAGTGGGCTGATTGTGAATGAATCCAAAACAAGTGTTATGCTTGTGAAAACCAACGATATGGAGAAGCCATGCATTTTACAACAATGAGACACTTTAAGTTGTTCAGAGCTTTAAGTACCTTGGACTTAAGGTTCCATCCAATCACAAGTGGCACAAATGTGCTATACGTCGTTTGGAAGCAGGAAAGAGATCATATTATGCATTTGAGAACATGTGTAATGCGGGAAACATCAAGTGTTGGGTTCTCAAGAAGTACCTTTTTGATGAATTATTGACACCAGTTCTTCTTTATGGAGTTGAAATGTGGGGTAGGAGCATCTCAAAGTCTACTTGGAAAGAGTTTGAGAATGTCCAAAAGTGTTTTCTGAAAAACTTTCTCCAAGTTAAGACACAAACAACATATATGCTCCTACTTCTTGAGTTGGGATCTCTTCCAATTGAGGCGTCAAAACCGCTCACATTGACTTCCTACAATTGCATGGGAAGCAAGCAAAAAAGTTCAAAAGATGCATAAAAGCAAGATCTTGAGCACGAGATGGATGCAGAACATAAAGAAGTGGTTTGGGAGATGGGATGCATTACACTTGCTACATGATGCTTCATTTGACTCCCAAGTGAATGAAGCTTTTCTCAAACGCCAATGTATTACAGCTTGGGAGAAATCCGGTGGGTCACACTTCATACATTACACCACCCATATTTCCCCCAACTGCAAAACCATGTTCTTGGTTGAAAGAGGAAATTGTACTCACACTTACATGCTCTAGCCTATCCCCTTGTCAGCGATACACACTATCACAACCATTCGACTTAACTCAAATTTCCTTTGATGCGAGATAAGGTGTTGGGGCAATGGAGAAGAGTTAAATTGATTGTACACATTATGCTCTCTACAAGTTCGAGAGTCTGAGTACCACCCAGTACTAGAGTGCTTAGCTTTTGGTCACATCTGAACTTGCTTCTCTCGCATTTTCAGCCATGACTTAGACCTACAAACTTTCCTCTCCCAGCCATAGTGTGGGCTCTCCATTTTGACTCTCATCACCACAATTTTGGAGCATCAAGAGTCACTTATCATCCATACACATACTACATCACATGTAACTTTGGTCCCATAGGTCAAATTTGACCTCCGAGGACGATAATAAAATCTCTCTCTCTCTCTCTCTCTCTCTCTCTCTCTCTCTCTCTCTCTCTCTCTCTCTCTCTCTCTCTCTCTCTCTCTCTCTCTCTCTCTCTGCCCTTGAACCTTGAGTATTCCACATCACTGTTGATTCTAGTAGGATAGGGTCATCATACATGTGTTAATATTCTCAATAATATCTATCAAAACATGGCCCTTCAGCATACTGTGTCAGCGCTAAGCAAGTTAAGGCATGATCCCAATTATCAAAACATGAGCTAACGCTTTCATAGTAAATTATTAATTAAATGAACATATTTATTTACTGCTTTATCTACCACACGTAAACCTTTCTTCATGCTTTGACTTGCTGACCTCTGGAGTTTTGAAAACAAAAGAAGCAAGTTTCTCAAGAAAGCCCCCCTTACCTTGCTTAACAGCGTGGTCCAATCCCTTGCTACCCTAAAATGGGACTTTACCCTAAAGTCGAAGACTTTTAATCCCACATCCTTGGTGAGCATGCCTCCTCCTCCCTCTACCGCATGTCCTCCACCTCCACAGCTTGATGAACCACCTCATAACTTTAGAAGATTTTCAACGTTTTGGAACAAGGTTGTCACTAACTTGCCAACATCCACACACACATACACACACACACACACACACACACACACACACACACTCACTCACATAGACTCTATGCTAGTTGCAAGATAAGAGTGGTGCGGTTGATGAACTCTTGCTCCAAAACCAGAGTTGATCGCGTTGCATTTATACGCCCATACAAAAATACTTATACGTATAAAATGCTATTATACACTGAAATCCCATATAATCACCATATTGCCATTTTATTTTTTCGATCAAAAGATCTTTTGATCGAAAAATATCTTATATAAGAAACCGTCGCCGGTTTTAATCAAAAGCAGTTCTAGAGGTTCAAGAGATTGTTGAGACAGGCAGAGCTTGAGATTGCCATAGTTTGAGGAGGATTTTGGGACAGCCAGAGCTTGAGGTAAAATTGTCAACTTGTATTGCTCTTTTCTAACTTGTTTTTGTGTGTTGTACCAGACTCGTGTGGTGCAGTTGTTTTACTCTCACCATAGAGTTGGCTTACATGTTATAGGCCACTTCGTGGTGTGTAGCCATCCGGGTCACTCCAAAAGTGTGTAGAAATTAGTCACTTTTCTCGTGATGTGCAACCACTTGGCTCATTGCAGAGAAGGGTTTTAGGACATACTTAGATTCTCACTCGTGTGGTGCAGTTGTCTATCTCTCCCCATAGGGCTGAGTTTAGGGTTTAGTGGTCGACTCGTGGTGTGTAGTAGGCATGATGCTACATCTCTTACTCCAGTGTGGCATATATGTTGCTCAATTTTAGATCAGATCAAATTATCGTTTGTTTCACGTACACACAAGAGTTTTTTTTCATCAAACAGAAAGTAGAGAGATGGATAGTTTATGCCCTCTTCATCTTTGTGTGACGCACTGGTTACTCTTGTGTTTTGAACTCCAAAGACACATCATTGTTCATCACTAGATGACTTGGTGTTGTCTTAGATGTAGATACATACGATATTTGGCCTACATCTGAGATTGTTAAGTTGTCCACTAATGTTTGTGTTGTGAGTTCCACACACTTCATCAGGGATTGGATTAAGTCACATCATCGTTCTTACTACATAGAAATATGATGGATACATTTTTCTACCTAAGAGTGGAGATATGCATACCTATGCCCTCTTCATCTTAGCATGACACGCCTTGTAGTTTTTGATCCATAGATACACCACTTATCAGCTCGGGGGGTTCACTATGTGTAAAACTACCATATCACGTGAGTTCAAGGCATGTTTGTAAAACCCCTTATCTGTGAATTTTGTTAAGAATATAATATACCCTTTTCTTTTAAAATCTGTAATTTTTTTTCAAATTTGAAAAAATAATACCCTTCTGTATATATATTTCTGTAAGTTTCAAGAACTTTAAATACCCTTCTGTTGAACTCACGTGATATGTTACATTTTTATTAGGTGACCTCCCCGGGCTTATCAGTAGATGACTTGGTGTAGTCTTGGATGTAAATATGTACAATGTTTGACCACAATCCAGGATTTCAAATTGTTTGTTGATGATTGTGTTGTGCGTTCCACACACTTCATCAGGGATTAGATTGATTAAACTATCAATCAACATTACAACAACGTCCAAGACATGTGTTGAGTGTACCTCACACCAACTGGGTTTCCCACTTTCACGCTCCGATCATTTACGTGTATTATGTAGCACACATAACAGGGTCCAGTTCTTGTGACGAGTGTACCTCACACTCTTGGTCTGTTCACACCTCTCCATCTCTCTCTTCGTGTATTCTCCTCTCTATTGTACAATGTATGTATTGCAATCATAATATATCACCACTTGCTATGAATTAAGTCAAATTGTGTATGAAATCTGGATTAACAAACATGACACGAATTTGATAGTTTTTCCTCTTCTCTGAGAACATTTATGTTATAAAATTATATCTTGCAGATATGGCGGATATTAAGCTGGAAAAAATCACCAAAAATTTGTCTTGATACGTCACTTTCATCACATGTTAGAGCTTGAGCTTCGTCATTTCCTAAACCCCTCAACTCTGAAAGAGTATTACCAATTCACAAACGCTTTATCAAAGTCTGTCTTTGAGAAGCTTCAACACGCATTTACACCCCAGAATGCATTTTACATATCTTTAATAACCTCAGGTTCATTATCAAACATGGTCAAGCATTCTATTGGATAGATTGCGAATATTTTTTAGGATCTAGAAAACCGTGAAATAATTACTTTGCCAGCGTAGTTACTTGCATACAACTTGTACAATAGTTGTATACTAAGTTCAAGAGCAAGGGAAAGCTGGAAAGAGCAGCAAAGCACACGAGAGTAGAAGTCAGCTCTTTCGATGCTACTTCAGAGCTAGAGACTACGGTTAGAGTAGAGACTCCTGCTAGTGTCACTCTTGCACTCGATAAATCTCAGCTATAGTTGTTCCAAAATAACATTTTGCAGATAATAAACTCTCTTTATCAGACCCTGAAGTATCTATATGCACACGACTTTCTCCACAATGATCTTCACTCCTGCAACATGATGCTTCACTTTGGACATAAGGGGGTCTATGCAAGCATTGTGTATTGGGGGTCGTGTACAAAGACCAAAACAACGACATATTTTCCTCCTCTGTGCAACTTGAAACTAGAAACTAGAAAATAGAGTGAGAGAGATTTTCCATGGGCTACCCTAGAATTCATATCTACTAATCCCCCTCCCTAGAACAAAGCCATGGATATTTACTCCATGTGTCATACTTGTAAACGGCTCTTGAAGTGCATGGAAGTGCCACAAGAGCAAAATAAAAGGGATTTTTAAGGCAATGTACTTACCCACCTTGAGAGTGGCAAGCGAAACAATCCCTTAGCCCGACATAACGCTTTTGATTTTTCCCTATGTCTAAATGGTGCCCATAGAGTGCGCGATGACATTGTAATGATTTTTGGTCTATGACCAAGTGATGATTGAAGTGATGAATATTTTATGGTCCTCTTTAGTTGCACTTTTAAATTATATAATAGATCAAATTATCTTAACTCTTTCTAACAACACGGCAATAAATATTATGTCTCTTTATTGCTGCAAGATTAAGATATCTTGTCTATTTCTTTGAAGATTTGAAAGTTATAAGATGTTAACTTTACAAAAAATCTTTCTCATGATGACATCTTTGCTTGATTGACAGATATGGAAGAAGAACTTAACCACGACAAAGCACAAGCCATCTATAAAGAAGAGAGAGAAAGTTATGGTCAGGAGAAAGATCTCGAAGCTATTGCATGGATTGAAGAGGATGAGTCTGGGTTGCAAGGCAAGCCTCTAAGCCTTAAGAAGTGCACTAAACTAGGTCCAAGTCACTTTGTGTGCCAACATTTATTTTGAATCAGCAGCAATTCCAAGGAATCAGTGCCTATAAAGCTATCGGATTTGCAGTGCAAAGGATGAGCGTATGAGTGTTGCTACAAATATTCATACATCAAGAGAGAGTTATGCCAAACAACAATCAAATGGCACTCTACTTTATACAGCAATGTTATGTTCACAACATCTCTGGGAGACGCATGGATTGGTCAGACCACCCCAAGAACTCTGGCATTGGCCATGGTCGGATTGCAGAGAAAGTGATTGCAAGTCATGCAAATAATCCAATGCCTCCACGCAAAAGTCCCATAGTTCTGCTTTCCGAAGAATCAGACACACTCATTACATTGGCAAGCCAAGGGCAAGATCTTGCAAGACAAGGAGAGACACTTGATATTTTGTAGAGTAGAATCCTTGAGCTTGAGATAGAGCTATCCGAGGCCCAAGACAAGCTGCAACAGTATGCAAAACTCTATGGTCCATTGCCAGATTAGGCTCGTTCTTCGCAGCAAGGGCCTCTAGGCCCATCTCCTACGCCTGAAAGTGCCGATTTTGACATAGACAAACTACTCAATGAGCTGACTCAATCTTTGGGTTGAGCACTTTGCTCACTTTACCCCTGTCTATTTGGGTGAAGGGCTATAGTTTTTGTAATCACAGCTCGTCATTTATCCCCTCAACTGGCCATTTTTGTATTCTCAATCGCTAAAAACTATATTGTATTGTATCTAAGTATAGTTATGACTCTTATTGCAAAAGTAACGAGAGAGAGAGAGAGAGAGAGAGAGAGAGAGAGAGAGAGAGAGAGAGAGAGAGAGAGAGAGAGAGAGAGAGAGAGAGAGAGGTGAACATGTTGTAGTATCATAATTTTCACACTCATAGCGAGAAAAACTTATAGACCTTAATTCATACATCTTCATCTCAATCAACAAACCAACCCTATCATCTATTTCATCCATATCAGAGCATTTTGAAGCTATCTCCCATTCCATATCATCATCATCATCTACTTCCACAGTTATAGCTTCATGGGTTTGAAAAACACCATAGTGCTTTGTGTTGCTCTTGTCGCAATGTTCACCGGCTTATGAATGAGTCTCATGTTGCAAAAAACATAAACCAAATCAGTAGCACATTGAGGATGAAGCCGGTTTTGTTTCCTAGTATGCATAAAGTCAAAAGCCAACCATTTCCTCTCACAGTTTCCACTTGATGTTGCAATAGATAGAACCCTGATAGCAATGTGTTGTAGCTCCACTTTCTCCCCACCATACTCCTTCCACCATAGAGGCGCACTTGTGTGTGCAGTGGCATTAGTATATGCCATGGATCTTATAGCATGCCGGTTCTATCAGCATTATCAACTTGCTGATGAAAATCAATCCTCCCATCCTCTTGTCCGAATAGTCTTATTATAATCAGGAAGCACAAACCCCTTTTCGGCCATGATCATTAAAGCATATTATTATATGGGGTTGCGCACAGCATTGAATGGTATACCACAAGCCACAAAATCTTGCATCCATTTCAAGTGCAACTCAAGCAGCCATTGCTTATCTATCGGTTCATACAATGTTTGGCCATTGGATGATGCTTTACTAGCTTTAGTTGAGCTAGGATTTGTTGTTGCTGAAGTCGAAGCACGTCCGTGAAAAGAAGTTGACTGGGAGTCTGAACATTTTCTTTCGTAGGCACATGCTCTATCCTCTCATTGACAAATGACATTTCAACATCCATTGCTCTATTCTCTACAATGCAAGCGTACTTTCGCAATCTAGCATGAATATCTCTTCGCGGCGCCGTACACTCAGACACATTACCAGGGACTTTAAACAAATGCTCTTTGATTCTAGTTGCATTACCATTGAATTCATGGCCGCATGTCTTGCATTTCAATCAAGATGTATTCTTTCCAACACGTTGTCGAGAAATTTGCAGTCTTGCCAGGAAAGCACCGGGCTTATGGCTGTGAGATTTTGTGAGAGAACTCAACAAAAACTATATGAAGGAGTTAAACCATAGATGCCATGAAGACTAGGGTTTGGAAAGAAGTGCAATCAAAGAAGACTCACTCTTTCTCTCTTGCACTCACACACACAAAGAAAGAACACAAAAGAGAATGTCAAAACAACACGAAGATGAAAACATCAAGGCTATGGTCATATCGTATCATGGGTAATATGAAAGGGTTAATAGATGAGTTAATGGCATTCAATCTTGACTGACCAAATAGGCTACGAATTGTTCTTTGGAATTGTAGTTTTGTGCTTACCATAATATATATATTTTTTCTAGTGATTGGGATTAATTGTGTGTACAAATCCTCTTGGTTCATAGCAAGATAACTACGCTTACGTCAAAAGAAAAGTTATAGTATATGAGAGGTAGTATGATGGGATCCGGTGATAGAAGTATTTCATTAAGCCTTTCTGGGCCAAAGAGAAACACTATACGTTGTTGAAAGTGTATTTTTCGGCTAATCCATACGTTAATTCTAATAGATCGTACAGAGTGAAAGCGATAGAAATGATCATCATGTGGGTTATTCATCTAGGATAGTATGTGAGAAATGTAGATATGAGAGAAGTGAAGAGATGAGAAGTTTCCCTCCCAAGCCCTATTCTTACCCGTAGGCAATAAGGATACTGTGGGGAGAGATGTACCTGTAGCAAGGAGAACCTAAAATTTGTAGAGAGGATGAATTACTAAGAGTGAGAGAGATAGGTTTGGTTAAGGAGATGAGATTAGATACATATATATATATTTTGGATTAAAGATGAAAATGAAAACAACAAGAAATCAAGAAAACATCAATGTAGAACACATCTTACTTGACAAACCCTTCGGCACCATTATTGATGGAGAGAGAAGAAGAGGGGAGCACTCCACTTTGATTGATACGTCAAGTACAACACCTTCTTTGATTAGAGTTGATCTTCTAAGGATAGCGTACAAGAATGGCTAGTCTTCCTCTAGGAGAAAGTGTAGGCTTGGGCTTATGTTAATGGGCTAAGTAAAATTAGGCATTACTACTCACTCCCTCAAGAATTCCTCTCATCAATGGCTTGAATGCTTGAGTTCCCTTCAAGGAAGAAGAGGTCCCCTTTTATAGGTGAAGGGAACCCCCAAGGGTTTGCACAAGAAGAGAGGAGCCAGTGTGAATAGGAATTGGAAAAGTTGGAAATGAGTTGTCCCTGCATTATGTGGGCAGACTAGGGTCCAGTATTTTGATCATATCTCCTCAACCGTGGCTCCAAATAAAAAAGTAAAAATATGGGCAGAAACTTCAGCTCATTATCTACGATTTTCATTAAAATCATTTTCCAATTCGGATTGGAACCTTGTGTAAAAAATTCATCAAAATAGGGTCCATTTCTGGCATCAAAAGTCTTCCCGTGGTCCCCTTAGCCTAGACTTTCATTTAATTCCAAAGGACACCTCATGCCATATGAAAGCATGACATTTCTCCTTGACAAAGTTTTGTAATCATGCTTGAAATAATGAATTAAAATAAGTGTATCTTTGAAATCATGCCACCTAGTGTCCCACTAGGATTTGATTCCCTCCTAGTAGCTATTTAAAAAGAAATATAAGAAAAGTATAAAAAATACATAGAATATATATATATATTGGGGTTTACCCTAGATATAGGATCTAGCTAGGGTGTGAGATGATAATGAGATAGTAGAAATAAAGAATCAATGCTTCTTGCCCCAAGTTAAAGAGGCGGAGCTATTGAGCTTTTCCCATAGTATTTTCTGATGGTAAAGTAAGGATAGGTTACCCTTGAGAAAAATAATAGGATGAGATAGAAGGCTTATTATTATACTTAAATATGCATATGTACATTATAGGAAAGATAATTATGTATCTAAAAAGTTACAAGATAGATCTTGTAGCATGCGTTCCCACTATGTATGTGTCACAGCACGACAACGTAGCTTGTGAACGTAATTCCACTCATGTTCTTTCACCATGCTAACAAATAAATTTAAGCTGCCAGATCAACAAAATCCACTCGTTAATTTTGAAGTCAAAATTAATTTAAAGCAACAAAATGCACAATCAATTCTCTATCGATGAATATAGTGATCAAAATCTGTCCACATTATCAATTAGTATCGTGCTACATTATCAATTAACAATAGACAATAATAGTCTTTGCATTCTTCAATAAACTCATGTCAATCAAATTATATTTTGATGCACTAAATAACTTCATCACTTCAAACAAAACATTTCAATCATATTGCACTATATTGATTCATCTAAAATGCAAGCTTTTGTCTTTCACACATTACAATAATCGATTTTATAATCCATTGCACTATATCGATTTATCTAAAGTGCAAGCCTAAGGATTTCACACATTATGATAATCGTTAATATTGATCAAATCTTGCAATTTAATTTTATTAGAAATGGGATTAATTGCAATCTTTGACAATTTTCATATCTATCTGAAGTGCGAACATGAAGTTCTCACACTCCACATTAGATCTTTGAAAGCTTATCTGCATTTGATACACGTGTAGAATCACACAGTATGATAGACGTAGCAATCCAAATAAAGATAATGTAATATTAATGTATTTGGATTTGAGATTCCTAAATTTTGATTCCACTGAGAGAATAGTGTGATGGCTCTACATAGGATAACAAAATTTCTATATATGTTCATTTTGAGGCGAGAAAGTATCTGCACGTCAAAATTGAACTTACCTAAATAAAATTGACCTCTATTCTATTATATTTTTCTGAATTTATACTTAGATTGTTTCGATAGCTTATGTTACTTAATCAATTAGGAATTTGTATTGTTGCAATGATCACCTTCTATTGATTGACCATTTTGTTGGACTGCCTGCACTTGACATTATGGTAGGGCTTAATACAAAAAAAAATTTGTGTTATAGTTCTCTTTACTTTTTCTCAAAAATATTCTGCACTCGGATTGTTCCGCTCGGTGAATGGATTTCCTCTTAAAAGAGGAGAATTTTCTTGAATGGGTGAATACATTAAAAAATGCATATCACATGGATTCAATAGTAGGGATTTATTTATTCTATATTTTCACATCATTTTACATATGGAAGGGTGTTGCAAAGTTGATCTTGAAGGAAATATTCATAGATGGAATAGAAAAAGGGTCCCTTTTATTGGTGAGAAATGCATAGCTAAGAGGTTTTATAAATAGTTCTTGAATGCACACAATATATTGGTGAGAAATTCATAGCTAAGAGGTTTTATAAATCATTCTTGAATCACTGTAGGTTTTACCTATAGTGATCCCCCAAGAAGAAGTTTGACACCATGACTTGTGATGTAAGAGATGAATAATCATATGCACAACTAAGTCTTAGGCTAATGTATATGGTATAAATTTGGTTTCCAATTTCTCTCTCATGCAACAAGCCATGGCCCAAACAAAGAATCTTGAGAATGTGGATTCCCAAAGAGAAGTCGGAGAAACCTCCAGCTATTTTCAATTTTATTGAATACTTCTTCAAAAGTGCCACTTTAAAATGTAATGAATTATGGTTTATGGGGCACATAGAGTGGGTAAGCAACGAGCACCTCGCTCAATAAAACAACCAATCATATGTACCATGTTGGATGAGATCCACTAGAATATTGCCCTTGACAATATTTGAATTTATTTGAGCGAAACAATATCTTTTTTAATGTAAATATTTCACTATTAAGTAAGAAAATGTGCCTCGTAAGACATATGAGGATAGGAATACAAAAACAAGGACATGTCTTATGAAGAAATTATTCCTAAGAAGGAGGCAAGTCCCTCAAGAAAATAGAAACATGTGACCGATGAGATGGATTTACAATTGAAAGTATCCTTTTTGAATTGCAATGGATGCCAATAAAACAAAGGGATTTGCAAAGATGAATGTCAGCGGGTCACTGCGACAAACATCTATAGCATAGCTATCTGGCACTAACATAATGTCAATACCCCAGGAAGTGACTTGTATGTGGCACGGCCACTCTTTGAGGTTGTCAATCCTGAAGAAAAAAACCTCATAAGCATCAACTCAACAAGAAAACCATCACTTAATGGTTGAAAAATTTGCCTATGTCCTTTCTCACCGCTCTAGGTCATCATGCCATTTTATTGACTAAATGGACTTGGATTGCCACAAAAATTTAAGGGAAGCTTCACTAGACCTAAAGGGACAAATTTGACCCTTCTCCCACATGTGATGGAAATCACTTTCTAGCTTTAAATGCCACCTTTCCACTATGAGCCTATATAAGGCCATATTGCTTAGCTTGTATTTTAGCCCTTTTCATCCTAATCAATCAAGAAAGCCTATATTCATTTGAGTTCTCTCTCTCTAAATTTTTTGCTCCTAATTATTATAAAATTGTCACTACCATGAATGCATCTAATCTTTTTTTGCCTTAATCAAAATCTTACATACAATCCAAACTAGGTTGCAAAAAGGGTGGAAATGGAACATGGACTTGCACAGCCAGGAGATCCGTTCAATGAGTATGTAGTTGGTATTTGAACTGAAAAAGAAGTAGAGTCATTAGCCAAAAGAAAAGGAGGTGGTCCAAATTTGATCCTTCTAAAAAATTAAGAGATTGAAGAGTGGAATCTTGACACAAATTAAAATCCCAAAGTGGTTAATATCAACAAATATATGAAGCCAAAGATTAAAGAGAAATCTAGACTTGTTTTAGAAGTACAAAGATGTATTTGCATGGGAGCACAATGATCTGAAGTGTATTGATCTAGAAGTTTGCTAACATCGGATATCGATGAAACTAGATACCAGACTAGTGAGACTGCAAAGGTATAGAATGAATCCCAATTATTCCAAGAAGGTAAACGAGGAGATCAACAATCTTCTAGAGCTAGGCTCATTACTAAAGTGGCAAGCAATAATGGTTGTTATAAATTGTAGTGGTACTGAAGAAGAATGGAAAGTTGAGGGTGTGTGTGGATTATAGGAAGCTTAATGCTCAAACCATTAAAGATCCATACCCACTTTCATTCATAGATATGTTGCTAGATGAGATTGCTAAACACAAAATGAGCAATTTCATGGATGGTCACAATGATCAACTAAAAATTGCACCAGAAGATTATAAAAGAAAATATTTTCATCACCGAATGGAGAGCATTTATGTATCTAGTAATTCCATTTGGGTTATATAATGCTCCAAAAACCTTTCAAAGATGCATTGTGGATATCTTCAATGAGTTCTTGCATAATTTCTAGCTATATTTATGGATGACTTCACAATATTCTCAACGGAAGCAATGCATCTATTATTTTTGGAAATGTTTTTTACAAGATGCAAAGAGAAGAGAATCTATTTGAACCCATTTAAGTTAGTGTTTATGGTATGCCAACTTCAGGCTAACTTCTAGGACACATTGTCTTTAGAAATTGTATTGAGATGGAAGAGGTAAGATTAAATGTGTTCAATAGGCAAGAGCACCAACAACTGTATCTAAACTGAGCTCAGTCTTGGGGTATGTCAATTTATATAGAAGATTCATTCACATGTTTGCAGCAAAAGGCACTTCCTCTATATGAATTAACTCAAAAGGGAAAGAAATTTATTTGGACCCCATAATGTGAAGCAAATTTTTAGTGTCTAAAGGAGGAGATCAATAGCAAGACAATCTTTCATCAACCAGACTAGGATATTATCCATGTGCATGTGGATGCATCTAGAGCAGCAATGTGAGTGATATATATTGGCCAAGCCTAATGGGAAGATAGACAACCTAGTCTACTTTGTTAGTCACTAGTTTAGTATAGCTAAACAAGGTTATTTCACAACAGAGAGGGGGAGAATGGGAATGGTCTTTAGTGAAACGAAGTGCATACATGATCTATTGTGCAAGATATTTCACTTTTATGTAGTTCATTATAGTCTTTTGTTTTTTTTCGACAAAGTCATTATCCAAGGGAGATTGATCACATGGATGTTGTTCTTGATGGAGCTTGTGTTTAGAATCTTCCATAATCTAGGCAAGACTCACTGTGGTGCCAATTTCTTATCAAGGAGTATAGAAGGATTTTCAGAGATATTAATGCGGGCGGATCCAGACGTTGAATTGTTTTAGAGTTTGAAAATGGAAGGATCAGATAAAAAATTGCAAGATGTGTGTATGATTTCCTTCAGTATGGGGGATTCCTAGAAAAGTGGTCCTAGAAAAATAAGAAGGCACTCATTTTGAAGAGTTTGAAGTTCACCATCATAAGAGGATCTTTGTATACATTGGGCATTAATGGGGTTCTTTGATGGTGTGTGCCTATGCAAGGAAGAATGCAAGTGATTACAGAGGCTCACAATGGGAACTCTGGAGGACTTTTTTCCATTGGCATTGCTTGTAAGAAATTTTGCAAGTGGGACTATGGTGGTAGAATATGATGGATGATGTTAGGGCTTTCTGCATAGCTTGTGGTATTTGTCAGAGGATGGGAAGGATACCACCAACATATATGACCCCTGTAACACCCATTCAACAATTGGGAGTGTTTATGAAATGGGGACTAGAATTCATGGGTTCATTCAAGAAGATAACCTCTAGAAAGAAAAAGTACATTGTGATGGAAATCTACTATGTTAGCAAATGGATAGAGGCTAAGGTATTACCTGACAACACTGTTAAGTCTACTACATGATTTTTATATGAGCGTGTAATTCAAAGATTACAATGTCCGATTGAAATTGTGTCAAATAAGTAATCCCATTTCATCAATGAGACAATCCAAACATTGACTGACATTTTCTCAATCAAGTATCAAAAATCAACACCATACTATGCCACATGGAATGGGCAAGCTGAAAGCAGCAACAAGACAATCAAAACCATATTGACAAAAAATGTCAGAAAGGGCCTCATAGTTGGGATGAGAAACATCAAATTGCATTATGGGCGTATCAAACCGTTCACAAGGTTATCATTGGGATGACACCTTTCAAGATGGTTTATGACACAAAAGTAGTGATGGCTATAGAGTTTTCAATTCCTAGTCTTCGACTACCTATTGAGCATGGTAGGATTTCAAATGAAACTCAAAGCAAAGATTGGATGAATTGGTGAGATACTATGAATCATATAGAGAACTATGTTGGAACAAGAGGTGGTTCAATAGAAGATAAAGCACTTGAATGATAGTAAAATCAAAGTAAGAGAATTCAAAAAGAGGGATCTAGTGTTGCTCTATCAGTCAAAGTTAGGCTCAAAGCTTCATTGGCCTAGACATTGTGCTTGCAAAATTTTCATCTTACCTTAGGTTTTTCATCATGTTCAAAAAGGTTGTCATTTTCAAAGGTCCATTAAAAAGCTTTGTTTTTTCTCTTTAATTTCCCTTGCACCTTCTTTGTCCATCTAGAATTTTTTCAATCTTTGTTGTATTTGATGGAACTCTTCAATGCAATGTCGTCAATCACAAGATTACCACCCTAATTTCCATGCCACTCACAAGGGTTATGAACCATTCTCCATTTATCTACTAAGAGTAATGCCAATTTATTGGACGTGCTCTTTGTTAACATTGATGTTATGTGAACACAAGACATTTTTTGGCTAAAAGTAGCTCTCTTGTAAATTCTTATTTCTATAAACCACAAAAAATCTAATCAAAATAATTAGGGATTTTCTCTCAAGGCAAGTAGGGAGTTGAAATAAATAAATAAATAAATTCTTATAAAATTATTATTTTTCAAGAGCTATCTTTAACGTACAATCAAACAACAATTGCTCAAATATTCATAAAAGTATCTTGCATTGTTAACTCACAACATAGATTATTTTGTGAAAGGTTTTCCCTTTACATGATTTTAGCATGAACGGAGGGCCATCAAGTAATACTAAAATTGTGTAAGAAGGGCACTCTTAAATTCAGAGATGATAAACTAAATGTTTTATAAACTTGAAGAAGGTTGTCCTTCTTATGTGAATGTAGCTTAAATGGAAGGGGATCCGCTTCCTTTATTTTTGCGCAAGGGAATCACCCTTAAGTTTTAGAAGATTCAAGAAAATTCTCATAAATTGAAGGGTTTCCTCTTTATGTGAATTTAGCATGCATGAGTGGACATCCCAAAACACTTGAATTGCATAAGGAGGACACCCTTAAAGTCAAAGAAGTCACCCTTGAAGTCAATGAAGATGCAAACAATATTTCATGAAATTGAATAAGGGTGTCTTCTCTACATGAAATTTTTATCCATGGATACCAATCCACTCTTTCAAAAAATTCATAAAGAAAACACCCTCTTAAAGCTAACAAAAATATGATGCACCTTGATGTCCTATTAGCATCATTCTAGATAGATACCCTATCTTGAAACTTGGGAGAAAACTAGGTGGGTTAGTTTAAAATGACATGAAAGGATCTTTAGGATTTCTATAGCCCCTCAATCAAGTGCCTCCAAAATTGGGACAAGCAATCAAATCCATGCAGAATGACTAACTATGTGCCTCCAAAATTGGGACATTTTCTATTTTTAGCCTCAATATTTGTGCAAAATCAAATCATGCTTAGGTATTTGTGCACACTTATATAAGGGGAGGATGCCCTTGAACATGTTTTTTTACTTACTTTTTCTCATTTCCTCTTAGAGGAGCTTTCCATCCCTTCACACTCATTTCACCTACATTTTTCAATGCTCTTTCTCCCTAAATTCTACAGTGGTGGCCATTGTCATCCAAATAACATCTCAGCAGGCTTGTTATTATATCATCTCAATAGGTTTTTTTCCAATGCTCTTTCTCCCTCCTCACTTCTATAGTGGTGGACATTATCATCCAATATCATCTCAATAGGCTTGTCATAATACTATAGGATGCCTACATAATTGCTCAAGCATGTTTGCTAACTATTTTCTTTTTGCAGTGTTGTTTCTCCCTCCTCACTTCTACTGTGGTGGACATCATCATCCAAATATCATCTTAAAAGGCTTGTTATAATATTATACAATGCCTACATAATTGCTCAAGCACGTTTGGTAACTATTTTCTTTTTGGAAGCATTTTTCTTTAGGTGGTGTCATAAAAAGTTCTTCAGGTGGTGTCATCTCTACATGAAAAGGTATACACAGTTGTGACTGGGCTCCTAGAAACACTATTTTTACTTAAGGGTGGCACTGTTTAGCAAACAATTCAAAGTAGATATGAGATGGAACTTTGCAAAGAGCACTAAACGATTTGTAAAGAATATACAATATTCCCTTTTGAAAACCAACATTTTGTAAAGCTATATACCCCTTATAAAATCAAACATTCTTATAATAAATCAAAAATATAAAGGAAGTACAAGTAAATTGAGCCAAAGGATTTCACTATTCTATTATCCTTGCCTCTATATAAAGTGTAAATCCCAATATAGACTCTCAATTTCACCAAAAAGTATAGCAACCCTTGTGTCTATCTCTACACATTCAATCTAATCTAGTTGTGTTGAAAGTATCATGTCAAGCCTCAAATCATATTCCATTCCATCTTCAAGCCCTATACTTGAAGGGTCTATATATTTTTCCAACCATGTTATAAATTGTTTAAGGTTGAGTTTGACTACAATATCCTCTACTTCCTTCTCTACCTTCTTCTTCTCTATTATGGTCTTTTTCTTATAAAATTTTCTCTTTTTTTCTACTTGCAGAAATGCATCATTAGCCATATTTCTATCTCTATAGCTCATTCTATATGTGGATGGATGGCGGTGGAGAATTTGGGTGAGCTATTTATAGTTTCATGAAGCTGGTATGACAATACTATGGTTTTTTAGTATGCAAAACCTTAAAATACTAAATTGAGGACATTGGCACACTCTTTCACCTCCAACTATAGAAAATCTTTAACCAAAAAAAAGATTCACTTTCACCAAACAAGTAATTTCTAGTGATATCAAAATATTCTATACAAAATGCCAGGTGTAGGAATTAATGGGGTACACACTACCAATGCACTTACAATGGGGTCTAATTAAAGAGTATGCTTTAGCTTGGAAGTAGATGTACACCCACTTCTAGAAATTTCTTGCACAATATGTTTTTTTCAATCCTTATTAGGACTTGCAAGCCATACTATCAAAAGGAATGACATATACACAAGAAAAAATCGTGAAAAAAATTCATTATCTACACACCTTGCCATCTATTTCAAAGGCAAAAGTTGCAAGAAAATCTATCACTTCATTCTATAGGCATTACCTCACTTGGTTAAAGGTATTTAATTGACATCATTGTTCTGAACACTTTGGAATCCACCTTTGCCGAAAAGTACACAAACGCAACGATGTGCATAAACATTGATAGTCTACTTCTACTTTCTTGCAATGTTAGCCTTTAGAAGTTTTTGGATTTCACAATATATTTTGTATCTTTTCCTTTCACTTGCTTTCAAACTTGGTGGATTCCATTCCTAAAATTAGGCAGCACAAACTTGGAGACACTATTCCAGTTCTTTATGGATCTTGGTGGAACATAGAAAAGATCATAAAAGAACACCCCTACTCTCCAAGAGATCCATGCATTCTCCCTTTGTAAAGATCTCCCCCAATAAGACATGCCAAACTTCCATAATGTCAATGACACACTCTACTAGCTTACCTCTATGCTTGAGAGATACAAGTTTGATTGAGTATGGAACTTTAATGCCACACCAATTGTGGCTCCCAAGGGAGATTTTAGAAAATTATCTAAAACATTCCCTAATGAGTTAGCAAGTCTCACTCTTCCATGTAGCCTGCCACTCCATGGATTTTGCACTTGCGGAACACTCAAAACTAGTGAGTGTGCACTTGTATTTTCTACATCCACATTCTCCCTTACACTAGCTCCTAAATCATCCTTCACATCAACTGCTAGTTCATCCTTCACCTCAACATACCAACTTCTGCTTTCATAAAAAATAGTTTTTTTTTGTGTCTTAACTTTACCCATAATAGAATTGTAACAGTTATACCCTTTCTACTAGATAGAATATCCAATAAACACACATTTTTTTGCTCTTGGGTCAAGCTTACTTCTCAAGTCATCTACCACATGCACATAAGCAATACATTTGAACATTTATCACCTCAAAACTTCTCTTTTGGTGTCATATCATGCACTGCACATATAGGTGTCATGTTCATAATGTAATATCATGCAATACACTAGTAGGTGTCTTGTTCATAGTGTAAACACTTGTAGAAATAGCCTCAACCTAATAACAATGAATGCTGCTATTCTCATTCCTCAATGCTTTAGCAATTTTTGATCTATACTTATTCTTCCACTTGGAAACATTGTTGTGCTATGGAATAAATCCACATGAAAAATTCCTCTAAATTTCATGCTTTTTTGCATAAGCATTGAACTCATTGAAGAAGTATTCTCCCCCTTCATGTGACCTCAAGAAATTTACATGTTTTCCAATTTGTTTTTAGACCATAGCCTTGAGATTTTGAAATTTCACAAACACCTTGCATTTTTTCTTCATGAAATAGACCCATAGCTTTCTCATATGGTCATCAGTGCAACTTACATAGGACTTGCATCCACCCATAGACACAATCTTTGCCAAGGCCCATATATCTATATGTACTAGTACATGCTTTCTCACATACTTATTGTGAGGAAAGGATGCTTGTGCCTACTTTTTCTAGACTTACAAGCTTCACAGATTTTTTGCACTTCAACAAATTTAAATTTTGGCAAACCTGTAACCATCTCTTTAGTTTGTATTTTCTTTAGTCTTTGCAAATTAACATGACCAATGCATTTGTGCCCGATCTCAATATCTGAAACAAATCTTGCATCTTGTGCAAACATGACAACATTCACTTTGGGTACATCTACACCTAGAGTAAACTTTTTGGCCCACTTTCTTTCTATAGACCACTAACCTTCCATTCTTCTTATGCTCTTCAACAAAGAGACCATCACACTTAAACCTAACTTGCAAACCTTACTCAAACATCTTCCTTGAAGAGAACAAATTCTTGTAATACTAGGTACATGCTATACATTAGCCAGGTACTTTACTTTACCATTTATCATAGACAATGGTACAATTCTTGTATGTATACCATGTGTCGTATCACCGCTAGCATCTACATAGCCAAGATTATACATATTTTGCAATACCTTGAACCAGTCACCATGATTGATCATGTGATTTGATGCAACCAAATCCACATACGAGACATTGCCACCAAATGTTTCCACATTTATAGACATAGTATTTGACATGTACAACACACAAATAGTCTCTTAGGCTCATCTACATTCTTGCTAGTGGTTGCATAATTATTGTGTTGCCTCTTGGTTGGATAGTCACATTGAAATTGTTCATGTCTCCCACAACCCCACCATACAACATTCCCATGTTGACCTGTATTGTTTTGTTGGACATTACCCTAACCTCTTGGGATCCCCTACTTTGGAAATTACCTTGACATCTTCAACCACCTTGATGACATCTACCATGTTCTCTTTCTCTTTCTCTATTTTTAGAGAGGACCAATTCATTTTTTTCATGTGTAGAGGAGTCTTCCTCATGTTCCTTGTCTTTCACAATTATTAAGGACACCAGATCTATAAACATAGAAATTATCTCTTGAAGATGGATATACCAATCTTAAGATGTTTTTTTTTGGATCTAAACCTCATTGACATACTTCCACATTATCATAATCATCAATCGCAATACCAATTTTGCAAGGGATGCACATGTGCTCTATATCTTTAGCAGATATTTATTAACGAGTTTTTCTTCTTCTAATTGCATTCAGTGCAGCCTTCAAATGTAGCTTCCTTGCTTTTGTGTTGGCTACATCGAGCATAGTAAGGTATCCCAAGCCTCCTTAGGGGTGTGAGCATCTTGTGTGTGCCCAATCATAGTGTCATGGACACTCCCATATATTCAAAACATGACCTTTTGAGCTCCCTGGTTTCAATTTTTAAATACCTTTATCTATGGAGCACTTACACCTTCCTTTGGTAATGCTAGTGTTGTCTCATGCTCTCCATCAATGCACTCCCAATAAAACTTTATCCACAAGTAAATTGTTCATTTTGAAATTCTGAGCATGGAGTTTGTTCTTATATAGGCCCTTGCTAAACATATGGTTGATTCCATCATTGTTAGACAACATGTTTTGAACACTTCACCAAGTCTCTCAGCAACCTCTTAGAAATAGTTAGTTACCACTTGTAACCATAATATGCATACATAAACCAATATAAATATTATCTATAAACATTACAACCAAACCAAAAGTCAAATCTACAAAATATCAAACCTTAGCACTGCTATAGTAGGTGAACGCACTCTAACACCAAAATGAGAATGGAGACATGCCTAGAATGAAAATTTGGATACACAATTTTAGTCCAAAGGTCTCTACACAAAGTCGATGCACAATCTCTAGAAAGAAGCACCTCAATCAAAGATCATTTGGCAATGACTTTTGAAAATCTTGAGACCGCTTTTTCTACTCTCGCTTGCTGCTCCAAGCTCCTCAGACACAATCAGGATCTGATACTATGTAAATAGATAGAGAAGGAGAGATCTTGAGCTCTTGCAAGCACAAACACACATAAAAAAATGGAGGAAAACCTTCTTCTTCTTCTTCTTCTTCTGTGACACAAGATAAGAAGTCTATGATACATCAAAAGGAAAAATACAACATAAGGGAAAACTAGTACAACGGTCTAGTGTGAATCACTAGTGAGTGAGCTCGATGAATAAGTGTGCCACTGGCAAAGATTTTCATATCCACCAAGGAGAACCAATGATGATGAATATCGATGACAATTATCCAGGACTAGTACATGTTAAGCTTGACGTTGTAACAAAAACTAGTGTAATTTCCAAGTATTTTGATTTTTACTTTGGATGCAAATATTTATTTAAATTTGATTGGAATCATTTCTATTTAGACATATTAATTCTATTTATTGATTTTCACTTGCTTAATCGAGAAATTTAATGATACATTATGCATAATGAGAGCATAATTATCATTTTTAATTATCCAAATACATTTAATCCTATGTAAACATAATAAGCATTTAATCACCCTTATTTAGGCAACAAGGTGTGTAATTAATAGATATTCTACCAAAAAGAGAGACTTGGCATAGTTCCATAGAGTACGTAGGGAAACTTCTACACGATAATACTTGATTACCTCATAAATACACTTGATGTATTCATCCATTACTAGCAATTGTTTAGCCTATTGACACAAAAAGATCGATGCATTTTGGACTTCCCCACAACATCATTATGTGCGTCTATATTTGCATCGATATCATAGTTGGTATGTGAATTGATATGAGCATTGATAATATTGGTTATGATATTGATACAAATATCAATGCACATAAAGACTGTGATACTGACTCTTTGCAAGGGCAAAAAAGTTAAAACTTGGCCACTAGCTCATTTTGAATATTTGCTGTAAAAAGCAGGTCCTCCCTTCCCCTTGATCTATAGGTAAGCTTTCTCTCTCTCTCTCTCTCTCTCTCTCTCTCTCTCTCTCTCTCTCTCTCTCTCTCTCATTGATGTGCATTTGTGCATAAAATAACACACACGTACATACATTATAGATCTACACACAAAAAGAGACGCAAAAATACACAAAATCACTATAGATCTAATGTACAATGCATACACACAAACAAACACAAGCACATATGCACACAAAATTAAAATAAAATTATCTTTTTTCAAGTAATTGTTAGGAAGATTAATTAAAATATTAATGATTTTAATGACTTTCTGTTAATTAATTGTAATTGTTTGAATATCAATGTAAATTTATAGTCTTAATTTAAATTTAGATTATAATATTTAAATTTATCAAATTTTTATGTTTAAATATAAGGTTTAGATTTTTTGTTATCAACTTAGCTAAGTGTAAAATTTAAATTTAAATTTAGGGTTTAGATTTTGAATTTAAATTTAAGTGTTAGATTAACGTTTTTAAATTTCATTTAGATTGAAATTTTAAATTTATATTTGTAGTTTAAAGTTAAGTTTAAACTATAAGTCTATGTTTATATTTAGTATTAATTTTAAATTTTAAGTTTAGACTTTACATTGCGCGTCAAATGCAATTATGTTTCATCTTACTTTAGGATTAATATTTTGGTTAGATTTAGGTTTTGAGTTAGTTTGGTGGTTTCAATTTTCTTAGGGTTAGCCGCTTAGAGTTTCCAATTTATGGTTCGGCCACTTAGAGCAACCACTCTAAACAATTTGCTAAGTGCTAGCTGCTTAAGGTTAGTGGATTTTGGTTTGGCCGCTAAGAGTTGGCTGTGTAAATCCGCTTAAGGTTCGCTATGTAAAGCCACTTATTTTGCAAGTTTAGCTAGTTAAAAATACACTAGACCCATTTTTCTATAAACTCTAGTAGACACTAGCATCCCTCTCTAAGAGTTAAAGTGAGCGAGTCCCTTGATCACTTGAAAAAAAGGAGACGAGATTCTCATCATGATGTAAGAATGGTTATACGGGGGGTACCCTACTAAGCCACTAGTCAAGCCTTCACTCGTATAGGGCCAATAGTCATTGAAACCTCCATGCGACCTCCGTCATCTGCAAGATTCTTGACACCAGACCCAACAGAGGAGAGCTGCGTGATCTTCTCGAGGCCGCCTTATTGCAGAGGTGGGCAAGATCTTGGACGTTCAGATCCTCGGACAAGGCTACAATCATATCGAGTTTGAGACCTCCGAGATGGCGTCTAAGGTCATCGCCATGAGTCCCTTGACCATCCGAGTAGTTCGAGCCCACTTTTGACACTGGAGACATGGTTTTGACCCTGCTTCAGATGTTTTGGTAGAGGAGGAAGTCATTCCCATCTTCGTCTGCTTTCCTGGTTTGTGGAGAGAGTAACTACCACTTTTGTCCAGGATAGGGTCAATGATTGGGACTGTCTTGGAGACACCTTGCACGGCAGTCTTAGTAGCTGCCAAGGCGGCTGGCATTCCCTCAGTTTGCGTTCTGGTTAGGGATACTCACACTCTTCCAAAGGTCATCCTAATTCCTCGGGTGAGTGGGGGTTGGTTTAGATAGACCGGGATTATTTTTGCCTCACGAATTAGTGCTTCATTTGTCGACAGATGGGCCATGTTGCAAAGGCCTATCCACGGAGGAGTCCCCGACCTACACCACAGGCCCAACCCCAGCCTGCAAGGAATGTCAGTAGCCACAGGCAGAGACACAGAGCACACATGCAGAGCCACCCTCCGAGCGTGGGGCTCCAGTGGAGGAGGGATGGCAGCAGGTTTGTGGTGGACGACGGCAGGGGCCACAATGACAGCCTTGCACTCAAAGTGGTCCTCAGGTGCCTGCCCAGCAGTAGTGGGTTCCCATGGGGAACCGATTCTGTCCTCTTGAGCAGGACGAGGTCCCTGCTCTAGCCCCCACCTCAGCTTCACCCTCAATAGTCCCCCCTCCCCCCGAGTTCCCCCCCTCCTCATCAGCCCCTCCCCCGCCTCCTGCTCCCACCACCTCTCCTCCTTGCCCGTCTACCTTTGTCGATCCCCCTTGCCCCTCTTCTCCCCCATCTCCCCTTGCTCCTACCCCCCCCCCCCCCCCCCCCCCCCTCCCGCTCCAGTTCCACAGTCGACCCAAGGGGCAGGGCCATCCCTGGCTTCTAGGAGACCTCTTGGCAGCGCCTTTGCCACGAGTCGCTTGGTGAGAGAGGAACAACCTTTCTTGCGACCCCCTCTACAGGTACAGACATCTCCCTTTATAGCAATCCCTTGTGGTCTAACGAGCTTCTTTGCCTATGACTTTACACGCTTTCTCGACGACTTCTCATCAGACCTTGAGGCAGCCTGCTCTAGGGATTATGTTCTATTCCTTGCAGTTAGGGGCATAGAGACCTTGGACTCAATGGTTGGCTTCTCTTTTCCCCTTTGCGGCAGGGACCAACCTAAGTGGACTCTCAACTCAGTGTTGGAGTGGCTCCAGACACAGGCCCTAGAGTTATCTCACCACATGAGAGACCTAGGCGTTACAAACATGCTTCATACTCTGTGGCCATTGGCCAAGTTTGTTGTGACCCCTCCAGATGCAGTAGGATGTAGACACATTGTGGTTCACTTCTTTGTTGATACGTAGTGCCGCCATGCTATGTACACATTCATGAGGACTCTTGGATAGAGCAGGTTGGTTTACGCACGGCTCGCTCTACTTGGGCTTGGTCCAGGCACTCTTTGTAGTCATGTCTATCTAGAGGACGCTCGAATGCGGATTACTCCCCATCCAAGCTAGCCTCAAAGATAGCACGTTTAGCTACTGCGGCAGCATCTGTTCTCCCTCGCTCGCCATGAGGATCATCTCATGGAACTTGTAGGGATTAGGTGGGCTCCAGTTTCAACTTGAGAGGGGGCGACTGCATCAAGAGCTTCAATGTTGCCTCGTGGGAGGAGAGATTGATCTCCTTATGCTACATGAGCATCATCTATGTGAGAGCCGCATTAGAGGATGTAGTCAACTCTTGCGTGAATGATATGATACTTTTTTGTCAACTGCTTTTGGACCTGGAGGTATCCAAGGTGGGGTATGTATGACTATTCTGGATTCTTTGCAGCAGGCCATTGTGGGTGGAGGGATTATTGTGCCAGGCAGGGCTCAATGGATCACTATGCAGGTTCAGGGTTGCCTTGTGGGCTTCCTGAACATATATGCACCCAATGTGGTGAGTGCACGAGCAAAGTTTTGGTCACAGATTGTTGAGTCTCTGCTGTATGCAGAGCAGTGGTGCATAGGGGGTGACTTCAACATGTTGAATGACCCTTCTGATAGGATTGGTGGTAGCCATGCTACTATGCATGGAGTTGAGTTGGCACCTTGGGAGATGTTTTGTATGACTCTGAGGGTTTCGGATGTGTGGCAGCACTCTAGCTTTGTGAGGCCCCCAGACAGCCTATCCTTCTCTTGTTTGGATCATAGAGTGGGAGGAGTGAATCTATCACCGATAGATCGCTTCTACACTAGTGATCATTTCTGTGACCTAGGTGGGACAATTGGCATTCTAGCAGGGACTTCCTTCTTGTACCATGCACCAGTGAACCTCATAGTGGCAAATAGGCAGAGGAGGGGGAGCACGATGCTTCACATCCCTGAGAGTGTCTTGTTGGACTCTACACTCAGAGAGTGAGTGGAGGATCTTTAGATAGAGAGCTTGGACATGCATGATTCTCCTGCTGATAGAGTGGCCTCAGGACTAGCTCAACTTCGTCGTTTCTTTCTCTAGGAGTCTTTGGCTCGCCTGGCTGCAGCGAGAGAGGAGGAGCAGCGTCTCAGACAGGGTGTTTCTTCCTTGTAGAGGATGCAGGAGCAACATCGAGGCAGTCCTTGGTTGGAGGAGCAGTTACAGTAGGCTCGCTAGGATCTTGTTAGCACAAAGGAGCTGCACCATGAGTTTGCTTTCCATCGAGAAGCATCTCACTGGATGCAAGTGGGTGAAAAAGTGACTGGTGCTTTCTTCAAGGTAGTGGGACCTCGACATACGCATACCAAGGTCAGTCAGTTGATGAGGCCTGACGGGTCAGTTGCTTCTGAGCCAGAGGACATGCGTGCAATTTCTACTTACTTTTATCGTTAGTTACTATTTGTAGAGTTTTAGTCAGAGCGTCGGGATGCATGCTGGGAGAAGGTGTGGGCACAGATGCCTTGCCTTGTGATTGAGGAGATGCATTAGAGGCTTGAGTTACCATTTCAGCTTGAGGAGTTGCACAGGGCTCTTAGTGCACTCCCCCATGGTAGTTGTCCAGGTGAGGATGTCTTGACTCCCAGTTTTTTCTTGGAGTACTGGGACTTGCTTGGCCCAGATCTCTGTAGTTCTTTTCAATACATCTTGCACATAGGAAAGATGCCTGAGAGCATGAGTGAGGGTCTAATCTACTTCATTCACAAGAAGGGTGGCTCCTTGGATGAGATTCGACAGTGGTGGCCCATCACCATCTTCAACTCAGCCTACAAAATTCTTGCCAAGGCTCTGAGTTTGAGGATCCAACCACTTCTAGAGAGCCTTATACATGGGACTCATACAAGTTTTGTCAAGGAGCACAGTATCCTTGACAACATCTTTACTTTTTGGGAGGCTCCTGCCCTATCGTATCTCCGTGGTGAGGATCTGGTGATTCTTCTTCTCGATTTTGAGAAGACCTACAACAGAGTTGACTGGGACTTTCTGGAGGGCACTCTACGCAGGATGGGCTTCTCGGATGCTTGGATCAAAGGGGTGTCATATTCGTACAGAGACGGGCACATAGTCAGGTACTTTTGTAAGGAGGTAGAGGTGATCATTTCATGCTCACACGTTTGGTCAGACATGGCTGCCCTCTTGCCATAGGTTGAGTAGGTTTTTGGTGTCGCAATAGGTTGGTTTACGGGGCTTAGCACTCCCTATTTGGGGAGATGAGCTATTGGACACTAAGTTTGCTGACGACTCAGCCTTGTACTTGGATGGCAAGGAGGCCAACCTTCACAGGTGTGAGCAAGCTCTAGAGATCTTTTGTTGTGCATCTGGATCACTGATCAACTAGAGAAAGACAGTGGCTTTCTCGGTTGGTAGTGCTCCTGTGCCCGATTGGATGCCAAGTGAGGGTTTCAGGTGGATTCCCCCATGGACTGCAGTTTGGTACTTCGGTTGTCAGGTTGGTCTGAACTTGTCTCTTGATTAGTAGATTGCTCCCCTCCTCCTGTCTATCAGGAGGAAGTTGTTACATTTGGAGCTCCGCACGACTTTCTTTGGCTGGCAAAGTTGTAGTATCCAACTAGGTGTTGTTGGCGACTATGTGGTACATCACTTCTTGCTGGATCTTCTCAAGTTCTTGTATCATCTAGGTAGAGAGGCGATCAAGAACGTCCTTTGGTCAGGGCATGACACTCAGATAGCCCGGGCCAAAGTGGCTTGGCAGGTCATCACTCGTCCTTGTTCACAGGGAGGGCTTGGGAGCATAGATCCAGCACAACAGAGAAGATCCCTTCTCGGGAAGCTCATTGTCAGAGAAATTCTTCCAGGTGAGGATCCCTGGAAGGAGTTCTTGCTATATCGGCTTTGTGCTAGGCTGCCTCAGGCAGGAGGCCTCTGGCGGCCTTCGACCAGATGGATCTTCACAAAGATGCGCAGAGTTGGTTTGAGCAGGAGACTGGAGGACCGCTTCGCTCTGAGTTTGTTTCAATCTTGGGAGCATTTGTGGTGAGGCCTGGAGCAGCGGCAACCTAATTGCATGGAGAAGCGTCTGTGACAGCCCCTTGTTTGGAACCCCATGGTTAGCACTCAGAGAGACCACTTGGTTGATAATCGGCCTCATGTTTCCTAGGGTCCCATGGAAGCGGGTCCAACACACTCTTTAGGTGACTAGTTACAGTTTTTAGGCTTGTCAAAGGAGCTGCAGGGCTTTCAGTACAGGGCATGAGAGGGGTGTAGAGCATGTGCCAGGAAATCTCAGAGGCAGTACCACCTGAGTGGCTCACACCTCTCGAGCCAGCAGCGCCCAGATGGATGGGAGCCTTCACACAACTAGAGGTTCTCATCTCAGTTCGGGATTTCTCAGAGATTGTTCCCTCCCTATTTTTTGAGTTACAAGGTGAGGGACGCTTACAACGAGTTGCAGTAGAGTCCCTACAGGTGGTAGAGTGTTATTTTCAAAGGATCCAGGTGGTGGGCATCTGTGGGAGGACTTGTGTCATCGATTATGACCCAACAGCTCTTGAGACTGGACATTGGAGATTGTGGGCTTGGGAGTGGTGTCCACTGGCACGAGTACAATGGGATCCTAGAGAGTGGCTTTGGCGGGACCCTTTCTCTTCTGCACACCACCCAGGTGTCCCTTTATTTCAGTACATTGTTCGACTGGGATGTCACATACTGACAGCACAGAGAGAGACTCTCCCTGCTGTAGCACCTCATTGGTAGGGTAGCTTTTTGGGAGAGGTTGTGGGGCTCTAGACAGCCGAGGTGAGTCACTTTGTTTTAATGGCTGGTCGCACACAGAGCTATAGTAGTTGGGAGCTGGCTTGTGCATAGTGGTCTATCGGCCACATGTGCAGCTTGTGACCATCTTGTGGAGAGTCAGCGTCATTGTCTTTGGGACTGTCCTTTGGCACATTATGTGTGGATTCGTATTCTTTGACTGATGCTTGCTCTTTCCACGACTCGACATTACACTTGGGGGGCAGCTGCTTGGTCCACTCTCACGGGCCTGGCACTTCAGTTTTGAGCTATCTACCACCAGCAGGATGATAGTGATGCAGGGGGGACAACCTACATTCCAGCCTGCCACAGAGCTTACTCCACAAGAGTGGTGTAGAGTGAGAGAGGAGTGCTGGGAGCTTAATAGTGGCCTGACACTCTGGTTCATCTGGCGGGCCTGCTGCTTCCATATCTTTGAGGCTTGCCCTGTACCACCAGCAGAGAGTGTTTGCGATCTTTGGCTAGAGCTGATCCACACTCTCAGAGGACAGCTCGAGAGACTCCATGGTAGCTCCGACCGCATGTGGGAGCATAGAGAGGCTTTCCTTTGACTCTGGCATCATGGGCCTTTTTTCACCATGGTCCAGGGTGTACTCAGATGGCACTACCATCCACCTCTGTGGCTTTTCACTCCTCCCATTTCTTGATTTAGCCTCATTGTACATATGGTGTTTTTTCATTGGGAGAGTCTCCCCATCATAGTTGTTGTAGCCCTCTCTCAAAGACGTGGTTGAAGCCCTATGGGTAGTTTCATTAACTAATAGAAGGATCTTTTTCTTGGAAAAAAAGAATAATGAAAGTATGGGTAATGCGAAGCCAGACATTGGATGTCTAGCCCTGGGAAAAGGCACGTCACCTTTACCCTAACAACCTCCCACTTAAAGGTGAATGTGCCAATAAGTGGTTCCTACTAGCTAAACTACTAGTATGTATAAGAAAACAAGTGAGATACTCTCTCAATCTACACCCACTATCTTGCTCCCTTGATCTACATGCAGCTTTATCGGCTCTAGTAATAGACAAGCGTGCATATCCATGCTAGAGCCTGCATGTAAATCCTACAGAAAACTTTGTAAGGTCTATGTAACTCCACAATGCATCATGCTAGTGTCAATCACCGTACGCTGACAATCTCTACTGCAAATGCTCCTACTGCATTTTCTAGGTTCAGAATTTTCCACAAGTAGGTCATATGTGAGACACTCAAATGCTGACAAAATCTATGCAAAGTGACATCACTAACATTGGGATGGCTACATCCCTCTCATCTGTAGGTGGAACTATGTGTCATGGCATCAACTCACCAGCCTCTAGCATGAGCATATCAAAGATCTCCATGTCCGTCATCTTTGCCTCAATCTCTAGGGAGTAGACCTGCTCTACCTCTATCTGCACAAACTCTAACAACACCTAATGTGTCTCACTAGATTGCTTATTTACCTCTATCTCTATAGAGAACACTGACATGTCTTGGATAGCTACATGCTCTATCTCTTGATCATACTGGAGCTCACTTGTGAAGGAGACATGTCTCATTTGTCACTCAATACATGCCAGCAACAAAACCAAGACTATGTCATCTTGTACGTAAGATACATGCAAAGGATATAACAAGCCACTAAAGGCTCCCTTGGCAATCACTAATGATCCGCAATGAATCTAGAAAAATTGCTCTCTAAGCACTATTTGACACCCATAATCTACTAACTATTTCATTGAGATCTCACTGAGATCAAACTCTGTCTCAACTAAGGACTTCCAGGATTGCCTTGAAGAAAGTGGGTAAATTTTTACACTTGTCATAAAATACCGTTCCGTGCTTTAGTTCTTGTTACTTTTCAACTAAAAATTGGTAGACTTTAAGCAAGCCCATATTTTCTTATGCTAGGATATTTTCTTATGCTAGGATTTTTTATTTGGCAAGTCTTGGAGAGCAGTGTTTGACATATGCCCGCTTTATTGACCTTGAAAATCAAGGTCCAAGGAAGTGACGACTAGGGACTTCTTTTCCCCATTTTTAACATGAAATTTTACACTACAAACCGGGATATGTGATATTTGGAGAGCATGCACCCCCCCCCCCCCCCCCCCCCTCTCTCTCTCTCTCAATGAGTGTCTTTTTTTTCTCCTTAAAACAAAGAAAACAACCTTCTTCTTCTCTCTCTATAAATCTCTTTGAATCTCTTTGAGGATATGGTGAGAGGATGAAGTAATAACAAGGTAGAAACTTTTTATATAAAAAGGAAAAAATAAAAGTCTTCCAAAAATCTTTGGTTTCTTCTGAAGGTAACAAGGGAGGGAGTGCAATATGATGATCAGATGATGGCACCCTCCCCCCCCCCCCCCCCCCCCCCCCCCCCCCCCCCTCTCTCTCTCTCCATATTCCATTGCACATAATGCACCCCTTTTTTCCGTCAGCATTATTGCCATCAGCCACAATGATAAGCAGTCATACTTATCTCTCTCTTGCTTGGTGGTCGACAGCTCTTCCATGACGACCACTGGTGTTGCTTGACTTGGGTAGTGCTAGCCCCTCCTTTTTAGCTTCCCCTTCTATCCAATGCTCTCTCTCTAGCTCCATGCTTCCCCATCTCTCTTCCCCTCCTCTGCTATGCTCTCACCTGATGCATCCTCAAGGGGGCCACTATGTGTAAAACTTATATATCATGTGCATTCAAGGACTATTTATAGAACCCCTTAACCATGAATATTTTATCAATAAAAGGGACACTTCCCTATTCAATGTGTAAAGTTTTCTCCCATGTGATAGGCTCATTTTTAATGTAGTGACAACCCCCAAGGATGCACCTTGGTGAGGGAACTCTTTAATCTTGATATCTTCAGAGAGGTTGAGGTGATGAAGGATGGTGATACCTTCAAATATTGCTACCTTCGGTAGCAATTTTTGCATACTTTCTAATAGTGCCACACCATTGCATGATTTTCCCTTAGCATATGGCAACCCTTCAAAACTAAGCACTGCTTCAAAGCAGTCACAAGGTAGCTCCATTATTCTTCTGCCCACTTACAATTGCACCAATTACATTCATCTTCATAGTAACAACATGCTCAATCTTAGCCTTGAAATACCTATTTTGGGAGGCCACTATGTGAGGCTTTGGTATCTTATGTCTATCTCCCATAACATAAGGGGAAACTCATGCATTTGAAATTTGAGGAATACATGGCTGAAAAGGATCTTTTCTCCCAATTTTCTATCATAAGGAGCTATTTTGCCTATCCCAATTGCTAGTATCATGTTGACTATCGCTGCTTCTACGTGGCTCCTCTTCTTTTCACTTAGCCTCATTTTCAATTAGACCTTTGATTTTCCCTTACTTAATTACGAATGTGTCTTGGGATAGATTCCTTCCATGAGGTTACAAAGATGGGGATTTTTTTTAACTTTTTTGAATCTTTCTATGCTTCTTCCTTTTCTTCTTCTTCTTCTAATTCATCATATTTGGTGGAAAGAACAACTTCTCAAACTCCCTCTTCTTCTACAAGTTCCTTTTAGAAGCGTTTAGAGCTTTGTTAATCCTCTGATATCATCTTCCCATCTTCTGCTATATGTGCCCTCTTGGGTCCAATTCCTAGTACAAATGGAGAAGACATGAAAGGGGAATGAAAACCCTCCTACATCTTCTTCTACAATTTATATCCTTCTTCTTCTCATAATAATTTTTCAACTCCCTTCTTGATTGGATTTTTGTAGACTATGAAGGTCTGTTAGTATTTTATAATCCTTATTCTACATATTTAATCATTCAACCTCTTCTTGCTACTTGCACCAATAACTAGTACGCCTCAAATACACACACACACACACACACACACACACACACACACACACACACACACACACACAAGCATGCAAACTTCCCTATATCTATGATCATATATATATATATATATATATATATATATATATATATATAGGCTAGTGACGACTTATTTCTATACATATATACACCAAAACACTCAACTTTTTATATCCTCCTACATACGTAGCTTCATATTATTGATTTCAATTGCTAAACAAATTTTCATTTAATAACAAGAATCCTGTCATAAAATCTAATATCTAACCAACCCAAATGATTTTCTCATATTAAATTGATCACTTAATGTGGGAGAATAAACGGGAACAAGTGTTAAGATATAGATATGTGCTTATAGATCTATCTCAACACGGGGCCAATGGTGAAGGGGCCCAAATGAGATATGGTCTATCAAAGAGCAAGGCTAACCAATGGAGCATAAGACCTTAGGGTTAGCTTCATTGAAGACCTCCAATAATGTGTGTAAAAGTCCTTTGACCTTAGGTAAAGCTAGGGCTGAGCTTGAGGCGGGAACCTGGCCCAAGCTCGAGGTGCTTGTCATGCTTGAGGTGCTTGAGGTGCTTGATCTGCTACATGCTTGAAGTGCTTGACTTGCTACTTGATTAAGGTGCTCGAGGTGCTTAGACATGCTTGCCCGAGACGCTTGTGGGAATACACCCTAGTCCAAGTGCTTAGTCATGCTTGATGACTAAGGTTCTTGAGCACCAAAAGTCAAAAGATCCCTACAAGAGGGGGGGCGAACCCTTTTCCTAGGGGCTAGAGAGAGAACACACACTCACACACACAAGGAAGGCCCAAGCTTGAAGAGGCAGCAAGGACACATGTCAGGCCCCTACCTATGTTACCTTCATGAGATGCCTGAAGCCTATTGGTTGGCCACCCAAGGGGTACAATAGTAATTTAGGAGATTTAAGTAATTGATTTAACATTTATCTAGCTCTCTCTCTCAAAAGGGAAAGGGGGACACTTGTCTCAAGGCTACCCCTACTGCTTGTAATGCCTCCTGCTTATGATTGGCTAGGTCTGGAGGGGTCCAATGAGCTTCAAGCATGAGCTACAAGGGGGGGTCGAACCAAGCTAGCTAGGGGGTTTCTTAGGGGGTATACTCACCCACACACACTCACAAACACTCTCATTGTGTGCTATGCAAAGTGCAAGAGCTCCCTCTCCAAGCAAGTAGAGGTTGAGAGCCTACACCAACACTCTTGGCTATGGAGTGCAAATCCAACCAAGAGCCATGCTTCAATGCTTAAGCTTGCCATCTCCTTCTTCTTCATTACTATGCTATTATGTATGCTAGCAACAAGAGTTATGATAAGTGAGGAACTAATTCTTTCTCCTACGAAAAGTTTCTTCTTCCTCTTCCCTATCGTCATTCCCTGCTAGCTCTCTCCACCTTCGAAGGTGTTTGAGGTCTTGGGACTGAGGCTTGGGATAGCTAATTTTTTTTTCAATTTTATGTTATATTTGTGATGCATGAAGCTTTCCATATTCATTGCATCACCTAGGTCACAAGGAACACAAAGACTGTATTGTAACAAGTCTCTCTTAATGGGAGAAATCATAATACAAATGCCTATTGGAGGGGGGACGGGCTCCACATAAATCCGGTCCTCAATTGTTGTCATGTTCTCTAAATTCTCTCTCTTGCAAAAGTATTGTTCATGCCAAGTTAACTAATTTCTATGATTATGTTGCTATCTTCAATTATGTTCACCCGTTATGCTCACAAAGTTATTTCTCAAAAGTACTCTCATTAATTTTCGCTACTCTCAAGTTAAATAGGCCAATTTCATTACATTGGTATCAGAGCATTTGGTTTCTCTTTTCTTGCTTAAGAAGAGAGTTCCTTAAGTAGCCTATAAATGGTTGATGTTGTTAATTATAATAGGGTAAGTGGAACTGGGATCTATTATCGGTTTTTGTTGACCCCACTATGTGGGGGATGGTGCACACCTCGGGAGCTTTGGACTTAATAATGGAGTCTTTTTAGACTTGCCTACGGCTTTACCATTATTGAGCCATAAGAAGTCTGAAAGGAGCTAACCCTTGGCAATTGTGCTATGTTAGACCTACTCCTCTACTCTCTAGAATTAACCACTTTGAGCCGTGGGTGTAGATACTTAAGAGCCGATTTTCAAAGGCTAAGAGGAGTGGCAACTAAGGTTTTGAATTGCCAAAGCATACACTAAGCACATACATAAATTTTGTTAACATGGCTGACAATAATCAAGAGAGTAGAATGAACATTGATAGCTTTGATTTTGCACATGAAGGTGCTAATGATGATGCTCCCATGTTTGTGAATTATCTCGTCACTAGGCTGCAGCAAGCTATGGGCAACCTTGCTTTGCAAGCCAAAGTTACTCAACAACTTCGTGCTTATGGAATTTCCCTTCCTCTCCAAGAGGAGAGAGAGCTTAGGAGGCCTCTTGAAGAGACCCCCAAAAGAATACTCTCTCCCATTCTAGAGGAGGAATCCAAAGAGCAAGAAAGCAATGAAAGTCTAAGTTCCTCTGAAGATGTGGCTCCACGAAGACGGCGGTCTAGACGATCGCCTACTCCTCCCAAGAGGAAAAGATCAACACATAGTTCTTCTCCTCATCACTCTGAAAGGCAAGAGAGGAAACAAAGGAAGAAAAGGGCTAGGAAGAGGTCACCCTCTTCTCCTTCTTCTTCACCTTCCTCCTCTTCTAACGAAAGTTATGGCTATTCTCTTAGAGAATACAAGAGGGGAGGACATCGCAAATCATTTCCTGCATGGCGAAGGTCACAAAAGCTAAAGAAGTTCAAGGAGGGAGGAAAGAGTATCTCTTTTCTCACCTATGATGGCACCTTCGGTGCTACCGACAAAGTGTTGGCCTTCATCCAGCAATTTGATGCGGCCTTTGGAGATGAGGGCTTCACAGAGTCCTCCAAGCTACGCCATGTAGCTACGCACTTCCAAAAATCAGCTTGTCAATGGTGGGCTAGCCTTCGTGGAAATGGTGAAGCCCCAAAGACATGGAAAACTCTACGAGTTTACATCATGAAGCAATTCCTTGCAAGCGATGCAAAGGACAAAGTGCTTACCGAATGGCGCAGCTTGAAGCTCCTCTCCCATGAGTCTATCCACAAATATGTAGACAAGTTTTGGGATTTACATCTCAAGGCTATTGTCTTTCAAAAGATAGACTTTGCTGAGCAAAGGCAACAATTCTATGCGGGATTACCTGAAGAGATGGCCGAATACATCAACTCTCAACGGCCTGCTACTATTACCGAAGTAATCCATCACACCATGGTTGCTTCACGCATCAATTTCCATCAAGGGGCTAGACGTAATGTCAAGCCCATGGAAAACAAAGACAAAAATGATGCAAAGGGGAAAACCAATGCTCAAAATAATTCCCAAGTCACTTCCAACAACAACAACAACAACAACAACAATCGGTCCAAGGAGAAGGGAGTTTACAAAGGTAAAAACAAACTGTCTCCTGAAGAGCTTGAAGCTTTTTGCAAGGACCATAAGTGTTTCAAGTGTGGGGAGCAAGGACATGGCTATCGTTCTTGCCCCAAGAAGAATACTCGCAATGAGACTCCTACGGCTTCCACCATCGAAGCTCCAAAAGAGGATGCTCATTGCAAAGGATCATCACTCTCCTATGCTTGGGGAAAGGTAAGAGAGTATGATGCCTTCATCTTGTTTGACCCTGGCTCTACTCTCAACTTCATATCAATGGAGTTGGCCACCAAGTTGGGCATTCAAGCTTTTGAGATGGGAGATATAATAGTGGCTGGTGCAGCTTTCAAGGGACAACAAGCCTCCGTTACTCCCTTGATTGGGAAGTTGAGGCTTCATGTCCAAAGCTATGGCGACAAAGAAGACTTCTTCATCTCTCCTCTCCAACATGAGGATGTTATCCTAGGGGCACCATGGTTTGATCGCATGGCTGCCAACATAAAGTTCCCTGAAAGGAAAATCTACTTCACCTACAGGGGAAAGAACATGTATATAGATGCTAGTGAGCGTGGTCGCACTATTCCACTTGTAAATCCTCTTGCTTTTGATCAGTCAATGAAGAGCTCAGTTTCTGCGTACATGATTTTTGTCAAAGAGTCTCTAAAAGATACTAATGTTTCATCAAATGTAAATAATGGTAATCAAGAAGAGTTAGACTTGTCTAAATTTCTAAAAGGATTCCAAGATGTGCTCATCGATGATATCCCTATGGACTTACCTCCAAAACAAGGAGATGATGACCATCGTATTGAGCTCCTTCCTGGAAGCTCACCACGTAACAAGCCTCCTTATCAAGTCTCACAAGCTCAACAAGAGGAGATCATGAGGCAAGTACAAGAGCTGGTAGAAAAAGGGATGGTGAGGCCTAGTTCCTCTCCCTTTTGTTCTCCAGTCCTTTTAGTGCAAAAGAAAGATGGTACATACCATATGTGTGTGGACTATCGAGCACTAAACCATATCACTATCAAAAACAGATTTCCCGTACCTCGGGTAGAAGATCTGTTTGATAAGCTACAAGGCTCTACCTACTTCAGTAGGATTGACCTTAAGAGTGGCTATCATCAAATAAGGATAGTGGATGAAGATATCTTAAAGACCACGTTTCGCACAACGTTTGGTCTTTATGAATATCTAGTCATGCCTTTTGGCTTGACTAATGCACCAGCTACGTTCAATCGTTTGATGGAGAAAATTTTTAGACCAGATCGCAAATTCACTGGAGTGTTCTTTGATGATATCATCATCTACTCCAAGTCTTTGGAGGAACATAAGCAACATCTCCAAGTGATTTTTCAAGCATTGAGGGAGAACAAGCTTTATCTCAACCAAAAGAAAAGCGAATTCTTCCTTCAAGAGATTCAATACCTAGGTCATATTATCTCTAAAGATGGTATCCAAATGGATCCATCAAAGCTAGAGGTAATAAAAGCATGGCCTAACCCAAGAAATCTACATGAGCTAAGAAGCTTTGTTGGTATGTGCGCATACTATAGACGCTTCATAGCAAAATTCTCTCAAGTAGCAGGACCACTACACGACTTAACTAAGAAGAACGTTAAGTTTGTATGGACTGCTAAGGAGAAAAATGCTTTTGAAAATCTCAAAGAGAAACTTACTTCCCAACCAGTCCTCGTGCTTCCGGATCTCTCAAAGCCATTTGAGGTCCAATGTGATGCTTGTGGTGATTTCCTTGGAGCAGTTTTGCTTCAAGAAGGGCATGCCATAGCATATGAGAGCCGAAGGCTCAATATTGATGAACGAGTCTTGGGCATTTATGAGAAAGAGATTTTAGCTGTTCTACATGCCCTAGAAACATGGAAGCACTACCTTTTGGGGACCCCATTTATCCTACGAACCGACCACCAAAGTCTCAAGTATTTCATGACGCAAACCAAGCTTTCCGACAAACAAATGAGGTGGGCAAATTTTCTTTCGCAATTTAATTTCCATATTGCTCACATAGATGGTAAGCACAATCAAGTTGCCGATGCACTTTCACGAGGACCAAAAGTTAATGCGGTGTCTATAGCTACTCACAATGATCTATCCTCTATGATAGATGAGTATGCTACTGACCCTAACTTTAGAGACATAATGTCAGCCCTTACTTTGGGGAAGAAAGAGGAACCATTCACCTTGCAGAATGGTTATCTTCTCCACGGAAATAGGCTATGTGTTACCCATTCCCTTCGTGAGAAAGTTATGTATGAATCCCATGCTCCTCCATATGCGAGTCATAGAGGTATTCAACCTACTCTCCGAGGAGTAGAGACGTACTTCTATTGGCCTACCATGAAAGTGGACATACAAGAGTATGTATCAAAATGTGTAGTATGCCAAAAGACCAAGTATGATAGAGGGAAGCAACCTGGATTACTCCAACCATTGCCTATTCCAAATTCACCACGGGAGAGTATATCCATGGATTTCATCTTTGGATTACCCAAGTCTATCCATGGGAATACAGGAATATGGACAATAGTCGACAGGTTTAGCAAGCAAGTACATTTTATTCCTATCAAAAAGACTATTAAGGCACTTCAAATGGCAACTCTCTTCATATCTCAAATTTTCAAGCACCATGGATTACCCACATCCATTGTGTCAGATAGAGATCCTAGAATGACCAGTAATTTCTGGAAAGATCTCTTTGAAAATCTAGGAACAAGATTGAATTTCTCTTCGGCCTATCACCCACAAACGGATGGCCAAAGTGAGATAGCCAATCTTACGATACTCGATCTACTCAAGACGTATGTTACCGAAGTAGATCAACGCTCACAATGGAAAAAGTACTTACCTCTTGTAGAGTATGATTACAATAATACTGTACATACTTCTACGGGAAAAAAAACTTTTGAGATCATTGAGGGAAGACCTAAAAGTCCCTTGCTACTCAAAGTACATGGGAAGATCTTTGCCACCGATGAATATAGCCGTGACCTACAAGAATCTTTTGAAAAGATTAGGGAGGCTATATCCATCTCTCAACAAAGGAAAAAAGATGTTTCTGATAAGCACAGAAGAGCCTTAATGTTCAAAGAAAATGATTGGGTCTTACTCAAGTTTTCTAAGGCTCGATTGAGGCAAACGACGGGCAAAAATCCTACGGGCCATCGAAAGTATTATGCTAAACTAGCAAAAAGATACTATGGTCCTTTCCAAATCTTAAAGCCCATCAATGAGACGGCTTATCAACTCAAGTTGCCCAACCATTGGCTCATACACAATGCCTTTCATGTAAGCCTACTTAAGCCCTACAAAGGAGAGCCACCAACTGAACCAATTATTGAAGACCCTCCCAAAGTTGAAGACCAAGAAGAGGTGCTACAACCCGAAGCTGTCCTTCGGCATGAAGACAAGGTACTACGACATGGTAAGATTATCCGACGATATCTTGTTAAGTTCAAACATTATCCTTTTGAAGATGCTAGATGGATGCAAGGAGTACAGCTTAAGGATAGTATGAACCTTGTCAATGCTTACAATGCTACATTAGAGTAAGCAAATGTACAAATTTCTTTTAAATGACTCATGTTTTTGTCTTATAAGACTAGTCCTCTTTTTAATTGTGCACAAATTTAACTAGTATGCATGCTTAGAATCATGTTTGTGATGACGACGTCTCTCAAACACCAAGTAGAATTTGTCACTCTACTTTGGGAGAATGACATGGACTAAAGAGCAGACATGCTTGCGGCAGCTATGTCTCCCAAGCACCAATTGGATTAGTCATCCATCTTGGAAAGATGTCGTAGGGTAAAACGGGATACTCTACCAGCTAAGTAAGATTGACTAATGACTAAGGCTTTATCTCTTCTACCTCATAGTCGAGGACGACTATGATTTCAAGAGAGAGGTAATGTCATAAAATCTAATATCTAACCAACCCAAAAGATTTTCTCATATTAAATTGATCACTTAATGTGGGAGAATAAACGGGAACAAGTGTTAAGATATAGATATGTGCTTATAGATCTATCTCAACACGGGGCCAATGGTAAAGGGGCCCAAATGAGAGATGGTCTATCAAAGAGCAAGGCTAACCAATGGAGCATAAGACCTTAGGGTTAGCTTCATTGAAGACCTCCAATAATGTGTGTAAAATTCCTTTGACCTTAGGTAAAGCTAGGGTTGAGCTTGAGGCGGGAACCTAGCCCAAGCTCGAGGTGCTTGTCGTGCCTGAGGTGCTTTTCATGCTTGAGGTTCTTGATTAAGGTACTTGATCTGCTACATGCTTGAGGTGCTTGACTTGCTACTTGATTAAGGTGCTCGAGGTGCTTTGACATGCTTGCCTGAGATGCTTGTGGGAATACACCCTAGTCCAAGTGCTTAGTCATGCTTGATGACTAAGGTGCTTGAGCACCAAAAGTCAAAAGATCCCTACAAGTGGGGGGGCCAGCCCTTTTCCTAGGGGCTGGAGAGAGAACACTCACTCACACACACAAGGAAGGCCCAAGCTTGAAGAGGCAGCAATGACACATGTCAGGCCCCTACCTATGTTACCTTCATGAGATGCCTGAAGCCTATTGGTTGGCCACCCAAGGGGTCCAATAGTAATTTAGGAGATTTAATTAATTGATTTAGCATTTATCTAGCTCTCTCTCTCAAAAGGGAAAGGGGGACACTTGTCTCAAGGCTACCCCTACTGCTTGTAATGCCTCCTGCTTATGATTGGCTAGGCATGGAGGGGTCCAATGAGCTTCAAGCATGAGCTACAAGGGGGGGTCGACCCAAGCTAGCTAGGGGGTTACTTAGGGGGTATACTCACCCACACACACTCACAAACACTCTCATTGTGTGCTATGCAAAGTGCAAGAGCTCCCTCTCCAAGCATGTAGAGGTTGAGAGCCTACACCAACACTCTTGGCTATGGAGTACAAATCCAACCAAGAGCCATGCTTCAATGCTTAAGCTTGCCATCTCCTTCTTCTTCATTACTATGCTATCATGTATGCTAGCAACAAGAGTTATGATAAGTGAGGAACTAATTCTTTCTCCTACGAAATGTTTCTTCTTCCTCTTCCCTACCCTCATTCCCTGCTAGCTCTCTCCACCTTCGAAGGTGTTTGAGGTCTTGGGACTGAGGCTTGGGATAGCTAAAGCTTTCTTCAATTTTATGTTATGTGTGTGATGCATGAAGCTTTCCATCTTCATTGCATCACCTAGGTCGCAAGGAACACAAATACTGTATTGTAACAAGTCTCTCTTAATGAGAGAAATCATAATACAAATGCCTATTGGAGGGGGGACCGGCTCCACATAAATCCGGTCCTCAACTGTTGTCATGTTCTATAAATTCTCTCTCTTGCAAAAGTATTGTTCATGCCAAGTTAACTAATTGCTATGATTATGTTGCTATCTTCAATTATGTTCACCGGTTATGCTCACAAAGTTATTTCTCAAAAGTACTCTCATTAATTTCCGCTACTCTCAAGTTAAATATGCCAATTTCATTACAAATCCACAAGCCCTCCACAATTCAAACACACTCAGGAACTTATGAGATTAATAATCACATATATACAATTTCAAATAAGAAATATTATGTTCAAAAAAGGATGAATTATCTATGATTGTGGTGATTTTCAAAGCCAGGATTGCTGCAAACTAGAGACCATAGCCATAGCTCTAATACCATTGCAAAAAACATGAAGCATGGTGTGTTGCCAAAATAACATGCCACCAACAAAAAAACCATCGAGTATGCATACCTAATGAATCACATGTGCACATAATCGAAGCTATACACAATTTGGGGGGAGGGAGAGAGAGAGAGAGAGAGAGAGAGAGAGAGAGAAGATCACGTGCAAGTACACCTCCTAGAGTGGAGTGCTACAAAAGTACAAAAAGAGGAGAGGCGAGAGAGGAGAAAAATAACATAACGCATTGGGTGCAATCTCACCCCCATGTAAGAGTGAGCAATTTTCTCTTTCATGTATATACTTATAGATTTCTTGAATGCATGATTGCAAAATGTCCGCCCAAACATAAAGTGACCATAGCTCATAAAGAGTACTTTTAATAATAAAATATCTATAAACTTTATATCCTTCCGTGTAGTCCATAGTTCACATGCTTTTGCCACCATGTCAACTACAATAAATAACTATATTTCAATTTCTATCCCAAAAAGTTATACCATCAAAATTTCTCATATTGAAATGTCCTTCTTAGCAAAAGATTCCTTTTTTTCCAAGGCTTGAGACTATGGTGAAAATGCCAAAAGCTATGCGAGAAGGCGTGTCGATATTTTAACAGAACCTCATTTGTAACAAGGGCAAAATCACAGACCAAGACAATTCTCAAAGCCTCATACAACACATAGATAGACTCGACAAAATAATTTGGCATAGTCTCCTTTGTTCAGGGAGTGAAAACTTGATGCAATTGATGCATAAAATGTAAAATATCCCAGAAGATACACAACCTATGGAGAGGATATCGTAATGGGGAACTCCATTAGCTTGTATCACCACAGGTATGTCAACATTTGAGAATACCTCAACTCAATAAAACCCCATGCAGTATATTGCAAAAGGCGAAGCAGACACACAAAAAAACTATAATTTAAAAAAGGGATCTTCCATTCAAGTCTTAGGATTGGTCGAGAAACTGTCAAAAACAGGGATTTAAGAATCATGTGATCATGTGATTTTTTTTTTGTGACTACCATGTGTTATCATCATATTCACATAATTACACTTTATGTGATCACATTTAAGCCTATGAAAGATGACCTTATAACCCAGACCATCTGGGTATTATTTGTTGTGGCAAGCCCATAGGGATATGGCAAAAACTTGTTAGCAGGCTTGCTAGGATATGGAAATGCCCGACGAGACTACTAGTTGTTTGGGTGGTTTTTGTAGGTTAATAGGAAGGTCACGTGAACATTTAACGTGATTAAATGTTTTAAAAAATGATCACTCAAATTTATCAACATGTTCACGTGTTTGTGATCACATTAATGAAATTTCTAGTCAAAAATGTCAAAAAATGGATCCACACAGTGTACAATGGACAATATCATTAATTCAACGTACATGAATAAGAAAGTGCGCATAAACAAGTGCCAAAAAATGATGCAAATAGTAGAAAAAATCCCTATGAAGATACCTGGTCTCAAAAGAGCTCAATAGCACTGTGTGTGCTAAAAGAAAAAATCGTTTGTCAATGCACAATAATCTACGGTGAAGCTGCTACCAAAAAATGTGTGTCTAAAATATAGAGATGGTCAATGTGCACTAAAGCTTATTAATGTGTGTCAAGCCACAAGGAGAGTAGTCACATGCAAGCCCAAAAGATCCCCTATAAACCACCTGTTGTGAGAAAACATGTATGTCAGTGTCAAATGAAATCCAATGCCAACTTATGCTGCTAGGTAAAAGTGCCGAGAATTTTAATGGCCAAAGTCATGAAATTAATCCAAAAAACGAGATTGAATGACAAATGTCTATCTCCTTATCCATGGGATGTCAAAAAATGCCAATTTGCATCATCTAGAGAGCTATGCATGGCTAGAAGGCTATGCATGCTCTCTATGTGTGTCATAGGCCCTCATGGGTAATATCCAAGGTTGAGGTAGTGGGGATGTCGAAATCGTAGGGGGAGTTGGGGACAATGGTAAATCGGAGAGAAAATGGTCTCTCTCTCTCTCTCTCTCTCTCTCTCTCTCTCTCTCTTGCTCTGTGTGTGTGTGTGTGTGTGTTACACATACTATGTGCTCACCTTGCCGCACTGCCTTGCCAATGCAAAACCCATACAAACAATAAAAAGTGTATGTGTGTGTGTGTGTACGCACGTGCTACACACATTATGTGCTCATTTTGCTTATGCAAAGTCCACACACATTAAAATGGTATATGTGTATGCGTGTACACACAACTTTCACCCTTGGAAGAAACAAGTGCCCTACAATTTCTAGCTTTGTTTAATTCCTCCAAGATTTTGCATCTCAAGCTTGAATTTCCTAAGGTTGAAGTCTATCAATACTTAATTCTCCAAGCCTTAGCATTACAAAGATTCAAAATGCTCCCATTTCTTCCAAGCTTCACCTTTAAATTATTAGAGAAACCTCATTTTACAAAGGTTGAAGCATATTGCAATCTTTGCAAGCTCAAAGCCTAGGACATAACTAAAATCGATCTCTCCAAAAGCTTCAATAAAACATTAGTTTCATATATGAGAAAAACATAAAATCTCCCTTTCTTGATTCCTCAAACCTTAGCTTGTTGTGAAGATATCATGCATGCAAAGGCTATCACAAGGATCATCAAACCCATTTTGATACCGGTTGTGAAGGAGGTAGTGTACCCGTGCATGTATGTGGGAAGGGATAGAAGAAGGAAAAAGTAATTGGAGGGAACAACACACTAGAAGGATAGAGTGTTTGTCTCCTTTATTGTATATATGGGAAGGGTAAATAATTGTTAGTGAGTTAGTAGGTGGAGGGTGTTAGTCATGGGCAGGCATCCACAAGTCTTTACCCCAACAAATGAGATCTATTTATAAGTGTTTCCCCTAGAATTTTGATTGACTATTGTTTGGCCAATGTATAGTGTAAAGCAACTACCATGCCTTTGTATGGAAAAGCTTCTAGAAACTTCCATGAAGTTTATCCCACCATCTACATGAAGCATCGCACCCTCTCTTCTTCTCATAAATAGTCATTGCTATCAATGGGCATACCAATTCACAATGGTGGGGTAAGGTTGAGTACAATGTGTTATTGGAAAAGGATCTCTCTCTCTCTCTCTCTTTTTGGTAGATAAACCTTTGTTAGACTACAAAGTAGTATATTTATCAAAACAAGGACTTAAGATGGGCCATATCCACTAAACACTCTACTACACAAAAACTAGAGACTAGACAATCTCCCAATAGAACATCGTAAGGATTTCAAAGAGTGACTTCTAGAAACGAACGTAGGAGCATTAATAGCACCATGAGTTAGAAAAACTAGGTGTTCGTAGCCCGAGTATAGATTTTCTTGTTTGCATGGGCTACCAATAGTCTAATTGTGCAACAAATAGTTAATTCCTTAATAGCCTCCTGAGCAAGTGATCCATTTATTCTTAAAATATTTGAGAGAGAAGAAGGTGTAACTTATGTTGCTTGATCAAACAAGACCATGCTGTTTACTTTTTTCTTTCTCTTTCCTTTGCTCCATTTCTTCTTCTTTTGCTTGCCACCTCCATTCATCTTAGTAGGTTTTATGAGGGTAGAGGAGGCCTTATTCTTCCTGGGAGCCATGACGGCCTTTTGTAGGTGCAGTAAAGGAACCCCCCCCCCTCTCTCTCTCTCTCTCTCTCTCTCTCTCTCTCACACACACACACACACACACAACATGGGCTCCACTGCTACATTGTGATAGTCAGAGTGCGATTACGTTAGCAAAGAACCCCATGTTTCACTCCAAGTCAAAACACATAGAGTTTAGGTATTATGTGGTACGGGATATTTTGGCTAGCAAACGTATTGAGCTAGTCAAATTTCACATGGATGAAAACACAGTAGATTCTCTAACCAAGAGTTTGGCCTCAGAGCGATTCGTATATTGCATAGAGATGATGGACATAGGGTGAAGCTATGGTCATGCTTCACGTTTTGTACATTTGTACATAATAGCCCCTACATTCTTTAGCCACTTGGGCCACGTTGGCCTTCAAGTGGGAGATTGTTGGGTTTCAAGCCCCGTGGCTCGGTTGTGGCAGGGCACCCACCCACTTACTTCTATTGTTTGGTTATAATGAAAATAAGGACTGTGAGAAGCAATCTTCTCACAAGGTCCACCAAACAGAGTGTCTATTGCTCACCCCCTTCCTTCTCTCATCTCCTTACTTTGCACTCACGGATCACCGCATCCAGAGTATGATCTTTCTAATGATGTATCAGACAGACCTTCCTCTATAATGGTCTCTAGTGGGGGATGAAGTGGTTTTGAAATGTTGCTCATTTGGTCTCTAGGCTAGGGTTTCTATTCTAGTATAATCTTCTTGATCTCAAATACATGAAGAAACGACTTTGCAAAACCCCAACCTTGTTACCTCATTGGTTGCTTTTTGTTCTCTCTTGTTTGACTTACTTGTTGAGCCGCACCCTGTAGCTCCTACACCCTGTAAACAATTCTTGATGGCTATGAGTTTACAACCGCTCTGTTAGTCAAAAGTTACAGTCAAATTTTTTTTATCCCTCACTTTCACCAAATTCACAATTTTACTTGTAGCACCCACAATGTAAGTCCAATTTCAATTTTGAAAAGACCACCAAGGTCTTTGAGACTATCTCTGGATGTGGTACAATTTTGGTTCCAGTATGTCTCAAAGGAACATGGATTGTGATCCATGTACCTCAGTGACAAAATGTCATGGGTTTGATCCCACACCTAACCCTTGGTCTTGTGATGTCAAGTCTATGATTTTTGTAAAATTTAGGTCTGTTTAGGGTGGAAAAAGTCCTAGTCCTGTTTTGGCCATTTTTTATTGAACTGATTTAGACCCTTTTGACTCCTTTTTGAACTTCTTTTCACTCCCTTGCTTTGAGACTTTTGTTCAAATGGTTTAGGTCCTCACTGGTTCAGTACCTATTAAGGATTTCAAGAAAGGTACATGGATCGTGATCCATGTTGGGAAGCCAAATTACCTTTCTTGGTACCATTAGGATCAGCATGTTTATTGGATGCTATGGTATCAAAGGTTTTGGATTTGAACTAGTTTTTGTCAGCCAAAGGTGAATTCTCGAGTCTGTTTTGGCGGTTTCTAACTATTTGCTGTTTTTGGCCTTCTTCACCTCTTTTGTAAACTTTTTTGACAATGGTTCTTTCGAAAAATGTGTTTCAAATTGTATCATGTACTCACTTGTCGATTTTCAGCCCAAAATCATGATGAGTACATGGATTGGGATCCATGTTTGACCTCATTTTGATATGAAACTTGGTCAGCTTATAGTCCTTGTTATGGTGACACTCTTCCCCCAATATTTTTGCATTTGAATCACTTTTGCCCAACCAAAAGAAAAAATTTATGTTTGATTTGTAGTTTTTGGCTATATGGTAGAATTTTGGTGTTTTGATCAACTTTTTGCACTTTTTTGCTATGGTCTCTTTTGGAAAAGTTGTTTCACTATTTATCAGGAATGTACTGGTCTAATATCAGTCCCAAATGTCAAACAGGTATATGGATAGCGATCCATGTTGGAGAGCACTTTGTTATGAGTTTTTGTCCTGCTAGTTCCCTATTCCTTGTAGAAGCCAAATCTCACCCCTTTTTGAATTTGGAACACTAAAAGTTTAATTTTCCCAAATTTTACTAGATTTTCAAGGTTTTGTGTAGACTTGTCCATTTTTTTAAATTTTGGATGTACTTTAGCATTCTATTTATGGTCACACTAAGGATTTTGGTATATTTGAGAGCAAGCTTAAGCAATGGGTGACAATTTCTAGTTAGTTGATCACAGAGGTACATGGATCACGATCCATGTTCCTCAAAAAAACTAGAAAGAAGTTGTTCCATTTTTTTCCTACAAGCTTGTTTATCCCGTTTTGCAAGGTGTTTTTGAGTTTGAATCAGCTTTGATGCTATGGACAATCAATTTTTCAATTTTTCATAGTTATGCTTTTTGTGTCAAAATATAGTTTTGGATAGTTTTACCCTCATTCCTTTAGCCCCATTTGATGGTTGAAGTTGTTATTTAACCTACTTCTATGAGCTGAAATGAATCTATGAACGGAAATGAATAAAATAATGCAAAATAACCATGAAGTGGCTGGTCAAACAGTCCTTTCCAAGCATAGAGAAAACCAAAGAATGAAATACCTTTTGTATCTCACTCACAACTCTCTTTTCTCAAAAGAGTAGAACTGGCTACTCCTTGACTTCAGTCTCTACCAATCACTAAACCCTCATCTGCTGCTTTACTGCCTAAGTGTAAATGGAATGGGTGTCAAAATCTCTGGAAAGGAGGCTTTTCCGTACAACTAGTTCACTCACCACCTAAGGATCATATCCCTGGCAACAGTGCCAATGTTTGTGGGTCATCACAATGGACGTTTGTAGCATAGCTATCTGGCACTATTATATTGTCAATACCATTTGGAGAAACTTGGACTCAATTTTGGACCCTGTAAGAAACGCCAATTCAACATAGAGAGAGGTAATTTTGAAAAATACAAAAGTAGTTTTTGGAATCCTATTTCTCATAGTACATACATAAAAGCTTGCTCGATCACTTAAGTGCATGCTCGTACAAAATGCTTTTCGAGAGCCCAACTTAAGTGTACACAAAAATCCATGTCTATGAATCTTAATGAGTGATGTGATGTGCGATGAGAGAAAACACATAAGAGATGTTTTCAAAATACAAAAATAATACCATTAATGTATCTGCAACGTCTAAAAACCTTAGTATAGCACTTAAAAACATTTAAATATGTCGTCTCTAGCTCAAGATATAGCATTTTTAAGCTTAGGGTCTCATGAGGTCAGAACCAAGCAAATAGAGGCCCCAGAGACCTCAAGAGCCTCTACTCGCTTGGTTCTGACCTCATGAGACCCTAGGCTTAAAAATGCTATATCTTAAGCTAGAGACGTCAGATTTCAACGTTTTAAAGTGCTATCCTAAGGTTTTTGGACGTTCTGAATGCATCCTAAGGCTTAAAAATACTATATCTTAAGCATAGGGCCTCATGAGGTCAAAACCAAGCAAAAAGAGGCCCAGAGACCCCTCAAGGGCCTCTATTTTCTTGGTTCTAACCCCTTCATAGTCTTAGATATAAGTACCTATCAACCGCTATCAAGTACGATCCGTTTGAATTTGAATTGTGAGTACTTCATAAAAAGATGATTGATGCTTGTGCGAGATGCACACGTACAAGTACTTCACTTTATAGGATAGCACCAGCGGGTCATAAAAAGGCACTCGGCGCTTGTGCAAGATATCACTATCAATCACCTTACTTTTCTAGTGATAGTGACAATTTCACCAAAATGGTTTTCATGGACATTTTCAAAATGACAAAAAGAGCTTTTTCTACATAACATTAGCCTTCTTCCTATTGGCTAAGGAACATTCTCTCACTAGAGCTAAAAGGCTAAAAAATGAGTCCATTTCTTTTTTAATGTCAGGGAAGGGACTCGGGATGGGGCACAGAGACTCTTTGAGGTTGTCAATCTCAAGAAGTGAACCTACAAAACTACGCAATCAACTAAGGGTTTTGAAACTAAGGGTTTTGACCCAAAGACTTGGGACCCTTTCCCACGGCCATTGACCACTTCACAAGGCTTGTAGGTTTTGAGCGGAAAATAGAGAATAATAAGCTTTGTGAATACACTTCAAGAATCATTACTTTCTATTTACAAGGCTTCTTTGGAAGAAGATAGAGTACAATGAAGTGCGACTTGTAGCTGGCTCTTTGTCAAACAAAATCTAGTATAGCAATCGGTCCTCCGCTTTCACTTGTATGTTTTGCAAAGCAATTCTTGGTACAAAGTATTTCTTTTTCTTACCGACAACACAAAATGGTTGCATCATGTATTTACACCTAGACATGCATCATAATTTTGATATTAAACACCCTACACCCATTTTGCCTATTGTTGCCCCGCAATCAGCTACTCTCATAAAGGGTGTGTGCATGGCAATTGGCTAGGAAGATAGCATAGAACTGCTTGGTATATGTAAGAATTTAGGTCTATACCAATAATCATGTCTATTTTAGAGTCAAATTTAGCACAATTGAATGCAAATATCAATATAATGTTTTATGTGATTGTGCAATTCATGCAACACCGTACGAAGGGCCCTGTTAATGAGTAGCCTCAAGTTTCTTTGGCTCACGTGCTTAGAATAAACAACCATTTTCTATAGGAGCAAGGCTCCAATCTAGATGTGTTTCCCCTTCTCTCTTAGAAACAGGTGGATGATTTGTTGAAAAACACTAAGCCACCAAAATTTTGATGGGAGGAAAGGAGTGCAACAAAGATTCAATCAATATATTCATGAACAAATGGGTGGAGTTCACTATCTTAGAAAAACTCCATATGAAGTCAAGGCACTAATAACAAGTCTATCTCACTCCATATGAAGTCGAGGCACTACAAACAAGTCTAACTCACTAGAGGATAAAGGCTATAAATGGTGGATGTCGCTCAAGGATAAGGAAATCATACCACACACATGGGTAGCCTTCGAGGATGTGTTTAGAAAAGAATTATATCCACCAATGAAACAGAAAGAAATTGTCTTGTATGGGAGAACTGATCTATGCATCAACATAAGATACTGCTTGAGTATATTTCATATTATCATGATGTGATACTTAAGCTGGAGGGTTTAGGCACCTTCTAGTAGGTGCATGGATTCATCTGTGGGTCAACACTAGAGCCTTTAAGAAGCACCTTAAACTTAGGATGCTTGGATGCTTAGGGAAGCTATAGTGTAGCCTCATATCCATGATGATCTAGATGAAAGTGCATGGCATAGCAGACACATTCCTAACACTTCAAATACAAATGGACGTGAATCTTATGGTCATAATAAGAGGAATTTTTTTGTAGCTACATGTGATGTGTCCAAAACCCCCAAGGGACCTAGGGTCTAGTGAAGATTTTGAAAAAGTAAGGAAGGATAAATTATGTTTTAAATGCTTAGGAAGTGGGCACGGAAAAAAGAATTAGCCCAAGGGGGAATCTATTGCCCAAGGTAGAGAGAAAGCAGTGTACATGGTGCAATTACTTCCCCTCAAGTCGTCTTCTTGATTTTCTAATGTGTAAGTAACACATACCGAAGTAATTCATAAGTGTTGTCTTACAACCTATATGTGGTAATCGACCTTTGGTCCACACATGCTCGTGCATATGCATGGGCTTATCCAAGGTCACAAAGTGAGAATCTTGGTAGAAGATAGTGCTTTGCACAATTTCATTAACTTTAAGTGAGTGAAACGACTCAATATGCCCCATACCCCTAGTTCCCACTGCTACAAGGTATCCATGATGAACAACCATGCTCGTGAGTTGTGGGATACACAAGTAATGGGTGTACCGTAGTGGTGGCTATAACACATAATGCCAAGTGCATATAGTGCATATAAAGTACCAAAGAGGGCTCCATTTGATTGCACACACATAAAAAAACCCTTTTTTTGGGGCTTAACGACTACTAGAAAAGGAAGAATCCCAATCTCCGAGAGAGCAAATCCGAGCGAGCACTAAACCGAGCAAACAAATACAAAGACATTGAAAACATTTAGACACATATTTGTTGATTGATAACCAATAGTTTCCAAAGAAAACCCAAAGGATTCATATAGCGAGCAAATCCGAGTGAGTACTAAATCGAGCAAAGACATTGAAAATATTTAGACACATATTTGTTGATGACCAATAGTTTCCAAGGAAATAAATTGGTAGTTTATCGTGCCTCTGACGAGGTAAACCCATATGATTTAGAACTATGTTGTCGTATAAGGTAAAGCCAATATATTCAAAACCATGAACTCTCTTACCACGGTTGTTGGTAGTGAATGCAAAGACAATGTAGACATTCAAACACAATGCTATTGATGACCTATAATTTTTAAGAAAATATAGTCAAGAGCATACTAAGTAACTCAACTCACGCAATTCCTTACAAGGTAAAGCCAAAAGATGCAAAAATTGTCAACTCCTAGGATAGAAGCTGATAGTAAATCCAAATGCCAACAAAAAATGACCCCAATATACTAAATATATGGAAAGTTTATGTGTTCGAAGCCTTATATGTTCGACGTATCCCAAAAATTCAAAATTGCAACCTAAAAACTCCTAAGATGGTGATTGATAGTTAAAGTAAATGCCCACAAAAAACTACTGCATCGAGCAAATCTGAGTGAGCAATAAATCGAGCAAAGACATTGAAAACATTTAGAAACATATTTGTTGATGACCAATAGTTTCCAAGCAAATAAATTAATAGTTTACCGTGCCTCTTACGAGGTAAACCCATATGATTTAGAACTGTGTTGTCGTACAAGGTAAAGCCAATATATTCAAAACCATGAACTCCCTTACCACGATTGTTGGTAAGGAATGCAAAAACAGTGTAGACATTTAAACACATTGCTATTGACGACCTATAATTTTTAACAAAATATAGTCGAGAGCATACTAAGGAACTGAACTCGCACAACTCCTTACAAGGCAAAGCCAAAAGATGCAAAAATTATCAACTCCCAGGATAGAAGTTGGTAGTAAATCCAAATGCCAACAAAAAACGACAACAATATATTAAATACATGGAAAGTTTATGTGTTAGAAGCCTTGCGTTCGACATCTCCCAAAAATTTCAAAATTGCAACCTAAAAACTCCTAGGATGGTGATTGATAGTTAACGTAAATTCCCACAAAAAACTACTGCAACAGTGTGCAGTATATAATTTGAACATCATGTTGTGTAAGTATCCTAAGGACACACAGCTGCCCTATTGCTCCCTAGAGCCTGAAATATTTCTACCTTGGATAAAGCAGCTTGGTGCATGAACTCATGGGCATGTGAGTCTAACCCAAGAATATGAAGAAATACATAGTACATGTGTTTGCACGGCACGTAGGTCTGTTTTTTTTATTCTCTCTTTTGGAAGTCCTCGCATGTGCATCGTGGAAAATCAGAGATTGTCACTGAGTATGTTATCCCTCTGTACTGACATAGAAAACATGTGTTTCATTGCACACAATAATCACTTCTTTCACCAATTTTTCTTAAAGTGTGCTCCCCAAAGCAATCCTTGTATGAAAATCTTTTGTCAGCTTTGATCTCCACTTAACAATCTTCCCATCCCTATACCTAGGACGGAAGGCACTAGGAACACTATTTCTTGATCGCAAACCACTACCTAAATTGGTAGCTTTTGTTGTCGATTGAAGGACAAATCCATTTGCTTGCAAGTGCTCCACCTCAACTGGCAACAATTGTGTTCCCTGCGCTACAGGTCAAACACCTGGTGCTGGACCTAGAGCCCCTACAATCATTTCATGTATCCACCATGTATGCATGCTATTGGAGTTGCAAAACCACACAAAACCTTTCACTAAACCACCTGGATTTGAACCAGAGGCAGGATACTTTCTGCGTCCCCAAAAGCATGGAGCAACAGTTCCACTTGTGACATCGTCATTCCCTTCATTGATGTATCATGCACATCTAACACTCTGATTGTCAACCATCCCAAAGCAAGTCATCTTTCGACCAGGCTCAGTTCCTCTTATAGCCCAAAGTGTCTTTGGAACATTAACCTCGTGCCAATATTTGCCAACTCCATAGCTAGTCTCTGGATGCACATCTGGCCCTACAACCGGCTCTGTAACTATCACAAATTCTGGTCTATGACTGTCTTCATCAAGCAGCTCATCTGCATCAACAAATTTTGGGCGCTTCTTCTTAACACTCTTCTCTCGCAAGGGAGATCTATTCATTTCAGAGCTTTGAAAACCCATCTCAGACATTGAAGAGTGTGTCAAGTCAATGAGGGATTTGGAAGCTGACATTGTTGATGATCGGCCCAAAAATCTCTTTGCGAGATCATCGATCCTAGGACCAGTAGCAGACCTAACACCTTTTAGATAAGCATTGTATTTAACGCTTTGTAGCACTTCCATTGCCATGTCTGCACCAACTGCCTCATACAAGCTAATTTTTCCTTTGTAACCAATAGATGCACGCATGCTTGCGTGCTTAACCTCAGACAAGTTTGTTGTGGGCACAAAAATTCCAAACTCATCCTGTGTTACAAATTTCCCTCCCCAATGTTGTACTCTTACATCCCACCAAGCCATCCAAGTCTCTAAACAAGCCATGTCTCCATCGACAACATGCCCTGCCTTCCAAAATTGGCGTAGATCTTCTTTACAAATGTCTGCTTGATTCTCAGATGGTGCACTCTGCCATTTTCGGCACAAGATTTTGTGATCCTCTTGTGAAGATGGACGGATACATTTCACTGCATGTCGAATCATGGACTGCTCCCAATGAAAGGCACATGATCGTTCTTTGGAAGGTATTTTTGTTTTTGCCCCACCAAAGTAAACAGTCCAAACAACAATCCAATTTGCATTTGCTTCATCTGCCATAAACCCTCTGAATTCTGGCTTTTCATACCCTTGCTCTTGCACCACTTTATTTAACATTTTCCAAAACTCTATTTGAGCAAATTTATTTTCAGTCAGTGAATTCACAGGTGGCAATTGTCATTAATTCACGCACAAATGGGTCATAGAAATGAGCAGACATTGTTGGCCACCCTTGAACACGGTGCACATGATCAAAGTGAACCCACATTTTCTCTAAAGTTCCTCCTGGACGCATCTTATTCACCAAGTCAACTCCACTCCCTAGACCTATGATCGACATTTTGAACACATGTGGCTGCTCTGAACCTCCAAGCTGTCCAGGAAAAAGTACACTATGAATGAAATGATACCTACACCTACTCTTGAGGTCTAGGACAACTTCCAAACCTTTTGCACTGAAATGCTTCGACCTCTTGGAAATCTCTAAGCTCCTCTCTATTCTTCGCTTGTTAGATAGAGGAGTAATGGTATCAAGAAATTCTGAAAACTCTCCATCTTCAATAGTGTCATTTTTGCCAGCAGTTTCCATCACTAGCTTATCTATTATCACGTCTTGGGTAGCAACACGTTCTAATTTCTTGGAAGTTGTGAAAGGATCTTGGTTTGCTTTAGTTTTCAGAAGCGAATCTATCATTTGCTCAGCATACCTATTCTTTCCCAGAACACAAGGGTGCTTATGCTCTGCCATATGAATAGCACATCGAGTAACTCTTTGCTTATCTTTTGGAAAACAATAATAAATAACAACAGGACATGTTGCAACACAAAAAGGCATTTGATTGCAATGGACACAAACCACTGTCCCTAGCTCAGGTGTCAATATTCCAATGGAAATAAATTTAGAGAGACGACCACGCCATTGTGATTCATTATGAACTCTTGCTCGCAAATAGAAAGGACATGCATCATTGACACAACGGAGATGACTTGAACACCTACTGAAGCGAATGGCACCAGGAAAGCAATCACTAATACAAGTGACATATTCTGTCCACAAATGACAATCATGACGCTGCTCCATGCCAACCATTGTATTGTCGTTGCTTGTTGGTGGCAATTCAAATGCAACATATCCATTGTATTGAGCAGGAATCTCCTTACATTGAACAATTTCATTAGTCTTCTTCAAAGCAGAATGAAGATTGTTTTTATTGGGCATTGATTGAATTATATCCATGACACTGGTCTGATTCTTTGTGACATCACTTGAACCAATATCCAGAACTATTGGAGAAGCTTCACTTCCCGGGGAGCCTTGATGTTCATGAGTGTTTGTTATTCGAACTTTAAAAAATTGGCACACTTCATGATCCAGTAAAAAGACCTCTTCACCAGAACTTGACCTCGAGGATTCCATTTTTACATGTTCACCATTCAATGTTAATGGGTGCAGAGTAAACGAATTGGTAAACAAGCCAAAACTTTCTCTCACTGACTTCAAAGGTAATTCATGGAATCTGTTTTCAAGAAGTAACAAAAGTTTCTGACCACGAGCTGGACCATAGATAGTAATCTGACGACCCATTATAGTTGCAATCCACTAGAATGACACAACAGATTTCAAATATGACGATTCCCTTTTAAAAAAATCTAAATATTTTTTTTAATGTTTACAAAAATAAATAAAAATGATTTAATATAAACTTTAATTTTTTTTGCAACAAAAACGTTTCATGATTCTCATGCAAATGATTATTCCATATCCTGCCCGCAATTCAAGACACATTAGTGACGATTTTCTTTTCAACATATTTTCAAAAAAATATATACAATTAGATTTAATATAAACTTTTTAAAAATCAGCAGCGTGAACATTTAATGATTGAAAATGATTAAAAATTAAAATAATGAATGCACCAACAAATGTCGTTCAAGACAAATAACTACTCCACCAACTCAAAATCACTACTCCACTCAAAATTATTCTAAAAAGATCTCTGGACTTCCTATGAGAGCTTGATGTGAGCGCACATTAACATGCAGTTCTAGAAGCAGTTCTCAAATCTACAGTAGAGGCACGCACTTTGGGAGCAGATTTCACAGCTCTAAACATGCATGGTAACGTGCAGTCTTTGGGAGCAGGTCTAAACATGCATGTTAACGTGCAATATTTGGGCGCAAAGTGGTGCAGGTCTCGATCGGAGCAGTTCTCAAAAAACAAAAGCTAGGCTTTGCGCACGTTGATGTGGGTCGCAGGTCTTTGGGCTCAAAAAACCAAAGGTCTTTGGGAGCAGGCCTTTGGGCTCAAAAAACCAAAGTCTTTTGAGGTCATTTCCTACCTTGTGTTTGATCGAAGATGCTCGTAGCTAAGCAGTGAGCACACATTAACGTGCGCTCTTTGGGAGCAGTCTCAAATCAGCATTTCGTGGCAGGTCTCGGCAAATCAGGGCAGGTCTCAAATCGGCACTTTGTGGCAGCAGTTCATCTCAGCAGTCTCAAATCGGCGCAGTTTGCAGTAGGTCTCGGCAAATCAGGGCAGGTCTCAGCAGTTCTTAAATCAGGGCAGTTCTCGGCAGTTCGCAAATCGCTTCTCGGCAGCGCTAGTTCTCAAATCGGAAGCATGGATAGGAGTTGATCACTCACTCTGTAGTGGAGAGCAAGATTCGAGCAAGGCGTGCAGTCCCAACTCTGTCATTGTGAGGTCAGATTCGTCATGAATGAGTGAGGACGAGAGGCGTGCAGTTCGTATTGATGAGTAAGTACACTTTTGTATTGCAACTTAGATTCAATAGTAAACAGAAAATGCAGTTCGTACTGATGTGTATTGCAACAGAAATAGTAAACTTAGATTCAATAGTAAACAAAAAGTGCAGAGAGTAACAAAGTCTTTGGTTTCTATCTCACAATTGAGTATTCTCCCACAATCTTCAAGTTTATGGCAAAGGAAACACTTTTTTTGTTGTGGGATTCCCACACGTTTGTCTTGAAGCTGAGAGCCCGAATTTATTCTGTGATCTCCTTGTATTTATGACGAATGCGATTGTCTATCTCAAATGATTCTATCATTTTTTCAATCTTCACGAGTCTCTGGTATTGCATTGTGATGTGCTTATTGCAATGAAGGGATGCAATAAGGTCAAAGTTATTTTGTGCCCAAAGTTATTCTGTGCTCTCCTGCTTTTTATCATGAATGCAACTGTTTATCTCAAATGATGAGTCTCTAGTATTGTATTGTGCTGTGCTTATTACGATTAAGGGTTGCCCTTAATTGCATTGTGTTGTGCTTACTGCAATTAAGGGCCACTAAATGTTGCTTCTCGGCTCATTTTTACAATTCACTTCAATCCCTGATATGCAAATTTGTGTGGTGTTGAACACAATTCCAGCATTCTTAGAGGTTTGGATACCAAGTTGATCTTAGAACGTTCAATAGTCCTTTATTTCTTTCAGGTCAATTTTATACACACACACATGTATATGTTTATACATATGGATGTAGATGTATATATATAATTGACTCTATTACCATATCATACTATTCTGATGCCCATACCACAATAGCACACGCTACACCAATGGCATTTCTCCTCCACATGTAAAGGGCTTTGCATGGTTAAACAAGTTGAGTTTTCATGCAAAAGCTCTGGAGTCTAGTTTTTGCAAGGGTTGCAGGTCGTTCCTCTATCCCATGAGCACCATGAGCACAATAATGTGTGAAGATTTCTCTGTCATGGTTTCAAGGTTTTGGAAAACGGTTTATTTTAGTGCACATGTGAGCGTGCAGTCTCTTGAGGCTTTCAAAATATGGTTATGAGTCTGAGTTGCACATGCAGGTGAGAAAGCACCTGCAAAGTCTGAGCGTTAGAGCATCTGCCATCCGAGTATCGACGCAAAGCTTGCATCTCCATGTCAACACCACCAAAAAATCGGAGAGGAGCAATGGCGGGACGTAAAGTACGCCCTCCTGTTAGGTACATTTTCTAACCATTTTTTTTATGTCATTATTATACATGTAGAGGTGCCCGTCGATGTGCATGCCTAAAAGCAAATTGTATCAGAAATACTGTATATATTTTTACAAAAGAAAATTGCTTCTATAACTACCTGTTGACGAGAATTTTTGTAGCTTGCTAAATTTTATTTAGTGTCTAAAGACCTGCATGTTAATGTGAATGCCTAGAGACAATGTTTACATATGAAAAAAAGCTTTCAAATCATCCAAGCTTTCAAGTCAATTAGTGTCTAAAACCCTGCATGTTAACATGCATGTTTAGAGAAAAGTGATTAATATTTCAAAAGAGATTATTTTTGTTTTTTATATTCAATATTAAGAAACCCTCATGTGAGGTGTCCATTGGATTATTATATTTTTTGAAATTTTTTTCCACATTCAAAGGAGGTGCTGTCCAGATATTTTCAAAGATTGATTGTGTATTTTATTGAAGGGAAACTTAAAGTCCTGCATGTCAACATGCATGTTTAAAACCAATGTTTCATTAGAGTAGCAAAATATATTGTTGTATTTCTAGAATTTATTTTTATGCACAAAAAAGGTTCTAGTCATACATGTTACATGTTAGCGTGCATCTTTACAAGCAATGTTTTGTTGGAGATAGTATTTATTTTTTTTCTTCAGTCTTTATTTTTTGTCTCCTCCAATGGACTATGTAAAGATTAAATTCTATTTGAAACATTGCTTATAGACATGCATGTTAACATTCATGTTTAAAGGCAATGTTTTCATTGTTAACGTTCATGTTTAGAGGCAAGTTTTCATTGCTTATAGACATGCATGTTAAAGTTCATGTTTAGAGACAACGTACAAATTTTTTTAGATGTTGATTGTGTATTTTATTTGTAGTCCATCTCGTGGAAGATTAAAGAAAAGTCTATGTAATGAAAATTCTACACAACCACTTGAAAGTAGTGAACAGGTGTCATCAGTGTCAATAACAGAAATGTCAGAGTGTCATGGCATTGAAGAGGAAGAGATTCACTCTGTGGATGTTGACCAAGGGTCTATGCACGAAATTGATGACACATTGGCTCCTGAAGAAAACGAACTTCAAATTGTCCCTTGGGAAATGCGAGATGAGGTAACTGCAGCTGCAAAGATTGACGAGGAGCAAAATATTTTTATGCATAGAGATGCCGATGTACTTCAGACCACACGTATGTTCAGTTGCTTCGACTGTCCTCCTATACCATTGTGTAGGTTGATTCCATATGCTAGAGTCAAAGGTTTAAGAGATGATTTAGGTGGATTAAAAACGGCTTTTGCAAGGGAAGGATATATGCAAGAAAAGGGAGCTTTCATTGTTTCACTTTGGACATTTAAGAGAGAGCAAACCATTGCTACAGGTAAGTTGAATCTTCTTAAATTTGTTAAGTGAATTTCTGTTTTAGAAATTCTTTTTGAATTCACTAATTTTGGTTTCTTGTTTTGAAGATGACATCAAGGAAAAGTGGGATCCTCTTTGGATAGAAATCAATGAGGAGTATGAGTTGGAGCTTAAAATCCAACCAAGGTTTGCAGATCTGTCAGACCGCATGTTTTATGTTTGGGAGGGCAACCATCGTACGCTTGCATGGACTGAAGCTATTAAAGAGAAGTTTTCCACCTCAAAGGAGAGACATTGTAGGGTCCTTTGTACTATCATAGATCCCACCAAGGTTCCTAAGATTGCATTGCTAAGTAGCTTGCAATGAATGAATGTGTGAGTATCTACCAAAGCATATATCTTGTTGTTGAATACTTTATTATGGAAACAAATCAATATGGGTTTTTGCAGTATGAACATGCATGCTTTGGTGGCCACTCACATACGGGATGAGATTGTGAACACCAATCACATATGTGCAGTTGAACATGAAAGCTACCTAAAAACTCTCCCCGATAAAGACCAGAAACTAATTGCATCTGTGCGAATAAAGTATGCTAAAGGTGCAAAACCTTAGTATCCACTCACATGACGCTACCTTGGCATGCTAGTTTATGATGTGAGTTTTGTTTTTTTTTTGCTTGCAAATTATTTTTAAGTCATTTGAATAACTCTTAGACAAATTGATTTCTTTTTTAGATTCAAATAACTAAAGAGAAAGAGTCTAGATTGACTCAACTCAAGCAAGGAATGCCTGTAGAGGATGTGAAGAAGGAGGAGAAGAGCATTCATCGTGAGATAATACATGAATATCAAGAACGCATTGTAAAGGTACACTTCACCAAATAATCAAGCAATAGTCATTGTGTTGATTGTTGTTATGGATGTGAAGTAAAACTTCATGCTCTTTGTATTGTGTTGTAGCTCTTGAATATTTTGGATCTCAATCTTGGGACAGACTGGTTGGCAAAGATTATGTCACTCAAATGGGGACATGACAGCTGGGCAACTTTAGAGAAGCTAAAATTGATTGCACTCCATGATGCCCCTATGCAGAATAAAATCCAATGGGTTTCATTACTCGAGTCTAATAGGATCACAAGGACTGCTTTTGGTTTGAAGAAGGGAGATAATTTGTTTCGACAATGAGTATGATTTACTAGTTACTTAATGTTTGGCTTGCTTTGTCTAAGAGATAATATTTGTTTAAATAACACAACTTTGCTTTTTTTAAATTTGTAGTTGGCTGCGTAGAGAGGGCTACCTTGCTCGTGTCTATGAGAGAGCAACACAACTTGTTTTGGACAATTCAAATGTGCCACGAGGGGCACCATTGCCACATGAATGCACATTGGGGCTCTACTTTGATGAAATTAAGTTTGAATCTAGACCTTTTCTCTATCCTTTGGAGGTTTCTTTGGAGGCAAAAAGCAAAGATGTAGAGAAACAAGCACTCAAGAAAGTTGATACTTTTTGAATGGCAGCTCAACGATTGGCTTACAGGTTTGTAACAATTTTGATCTTGCTTTGTATGTCACTATCGAGTCATGTGTTCAATGTTTTTGTTTCTTGTTAGGTTTTTGTCACTTTTGGTTTCAAAGGGGATCTTGCCAACTCTCCCATTTGTGGTGAGACAGTGGGCATAGACTGCGTCAAAGGACACATATATGTACCCCCCTAGCATGCCCACTTTGACAACATGGGAGAGAGATACATGTCCATGGTGGTTAGATATGGTGCAGGGTCACATCCTTGAGAGAGAGAAAGAGCTTCGAGAAACCATGCTTAGGGATGTAGCAGCAGAGGCGAGACAACCACCACCTGCTACTTCAGAGGCGAGACAACCAGGTATGCTTATTTCATTCTTTAACTTTTATGTTTTCATGCTGTTGATTCTTGTAGATTGAAAAACTGTTGTATATGTGTTTTAAGGTGTCCACTTGTCTAGTGAGAGGATGGAGACTGTGGTTGATACCACTATTGTGAAGGATGTTCTAGAGCATGGTAAGTGTCGAAATTTTTATTGTCGACTTTTATTAATACTTTGTGAAAAAGTTCATATATCATAAATATGTTGTTGCAGACTCCTCGGGCTTGATTGTTGTTAGGAGGAGCATACAATTTGTCTATGTTTTGGAGTCTCCTTTGCATTATCCAATGCTTCTTGTTGATACACGATGTATTGCTATTGTTGGCGATTACATTTCTATCGCTGCAAACTATAGAGAGGGTACTCGCAATGCATCGTGGAATCTTGTGCATCAACATATGTCTCGAGTTTGCTCATGCGGTGTGCCATACACTCGTGGGGGAAAATCTGTTTCCTGGGCCGCATATTTTGTCTTCTTGGATCTTCCTTTTGGTGGATTGCATATTGGTTCTTCTTCTCCATCTCGTTGGGATATTTGCACTGAGGAGCATGTATGATCTGCTATCCATTTGACTTTTTCTACACTTGCAGATTCTGGATGGCTGCTCATTATGGCTTCTACTACAGGTATTTGTGTTGTTTTTGATTACTTGCATTAATATTATTTCATAATATCGGTAGTTTTTTCTTACAAGAACCTATGAATAGGAGAGGTTATTGGATGGGTGGAGAGGTTCTGTCGTGCTTCACAGATGGTGGTACATCGTCGCATTATAGTGCTCCATCATAGTTCATATGGATATGTTGAGAGTTTATCTAGTCGAATTCAGGTATTGTTTTCACTTCAGTATTGTATAGTTTTGTTGAGGCTCTTTCTTCAATGTTGTGGTTTTGTAATTTGATTTGTAGTGGCAGTGCTCTATGCTACTTATGGTACACAGGATTGGGATGCAGCCAGCATGCTTTGTGGCTGAGAGCACCACTATGTTCTCTCGCTTGGGTCTCCAGCCTTCAGATTCGTTCATGACACACCATTTTTCGGAGCGTTCCTTAGCTAGATCAAGATCAGGGATGCCTTGGCGCGGTGAGATGCAGCGGAGCCAGGCTTTTGTTGCAGCTTTTGTTGAGCTGCTTTGTCGACGTGGAGGTATTTGTTTGGAGCTTGGGTGTGGTACAACTCCCGTTTTGGCTGCATGCTTATCATCTGAACGAGCATGTGCAGCGCTTGACACCGATGAGTCTCTTATTAGAGACTATGTGGTTCCCTTGCTTTGCCCTAAAAAGCGAATCCAAGAGGAGGCATCTACCTCTCTAGATGTTGAGGATGAGGGTGACATGCCATCGCGTGTCGACCCTTATGATGACTAGTGAGACTTCGCTCCCTCCTACTATGACATTGACATTACTTTTGTGTTTTTGATCTTTATGTTGTGTTTCACTTTTTGGCATTTATGTATCTTGCGTAAGAATTACGTCTAATGTTATTAGATCCATAGATTAAATTTTGATTACATGCATAATAACTACATATACTTTTGCTTGTTTGTGGAAGTGCATTGCTGATTTATGCAGAGGCAGCGGCTCAAAGAATGGTGAAGGAATTGAGATACGACTTTCGTATCTGTGAAACGCGTCATAAACACAATGTTTTCATTGATGACGAATGCGACTCTTCATAGAGTCTAAGAATTATTATCGAGTGCTTATGATGTAGAGTTTAAGTATTGACAAATTGACATATCATTCCTTCTATGATTTTGAAAGTGAATATTTTGAAATCCTCATGTGAGGTGTCCATTGGACCATGGTTATTTTGAAATTTTCTTCATTTTACAAAGGAAGCTTTGTCCAAGTTTTTTTATGAAAGGCTCTTGTATTAATGATTTGACAACATAGTTTGTATTATGGATAATACATAACATTGTGAATTGATGAGACGAATGCGACTCCTTCAAGAATCTAGAGAATTGTTGGCAAGTGTTTGTGATGTAGGGTTTAGTTATTAGCAAATAAGATAGTGTTTGGTTAAAATGTAGCTTATTGAGTTCATTTTCTTGTATTATGATTCACTTCCCTATTTTGTTTGCTCTCTGTTTTGGGTCTTTATGTTATGTTTCACTTTTTGGCATTTATGTATCTTGCGAAAGAATTACATTTAATGTTATTAATGAGATCCATAGATTGAATTTTGAGTGCATGCATATTGACTACATTCACTTTTGCTTGTTTGTGGAAGTGCATTGCCGATCTATGTAGAGGCAGTGGCTCAAAGAATGGCGAAGCAATTGCGATACGACTTTCATATATGTGAAATGATTCATAAACGCAATGTTTTCATTAATGACGGATGTGGCTCTTCATAGAGTCTAGAATTATTATCGAGTGCTTATGATCTAGAGTTTAAGTATTGACAAATGGACATGTCATTCCTTGTATGATTTTGAAAGTGAATATTTTGAAATCCTCATGTGAGGTGTCCAATGGACCATGGTTAGTTTGAATTTTTTTTCATTTTACAAAGAAAACTTTGTCCATTTTTTATGGAATTCTCTTGTATTAATGATTTGACAACGTAATTTGTGTTATGGATAAACATTAAGTCATTGATGAGACGAAAGCAACTCCTTAAATAATTTAGAGAATTATTGGCAAGTAATTGTGATGTTGGGTTTAGTTATTAACAAATGGGATAGTGTTTGTAATACTATAACTTGTTGAGTTCATTTTCATGTATTATGATTCAATTTCTTAATTTGTTTGCTCGGATCTGTGTTCGCTTGGAAAATGTCGCTCGGGGTATGGTAAGACTCCTATAAAAGGAGATGAACACAAATTTGTAAGGGCTTTTTTTCCGAGGCAGCCATTAAAGCCAGTGTATATTGCCGAGGATTATGCCAACGTGGAGGACATTGTCAATGGTTGTGTTTATGGTACAGGATCCGTCATTGTTCTCTTCTAGTGTCAATTCCCCCTTCCCCCTTCTATTCTCTACTTGTGTGTGCATGTTTCTGGGCATATGTTGGTGTGTGTGCCCCCTGAAGTGAGTTGTGCAAAGAGGGATAAAGAGAGGCTATGTGTGTGTGGAAGGCTACAAGTTGAGCAGAGCAGGATGATTGAGCTTGTTTGGTGTGTTGCAACTCATGTGTGCTTATGGTCTATGCAAGTGGCGGCTTTCTTGAGGATAGTGTCGAGTTTTGAAGGTGAAATCTAGTAGATTGGGGTGTTGTGTATACCCTCGGCTATAGCGAGGAAATTGTGTTGTGTTTTGGGTGTGTTCCCCTTTTCCCCTCTCCAACACTCTAAGAGAAGAAAGAAAAAAAGAAATCTCAATTCTCTCTTCCTTGACAAAATGTATGTGAGTGTGTGTGTGTGTGTGTGTGTGTATGCATCACATGCACACCTTGCATTCCCAAATATTTTATTGCTTGTGAGCTCCCTAGTATTTCTGCTCTTCAATTGAATTTACTTTTTGGTCTTGTTGCTCAGTGATACCCTCTCACTTTTGAGGTCTCTGCTCGCTATTCAATTGCTTGCAAACTTGCACTTGATCCCAATTCTCGTTGGTTGATTCCTTGCTTGATTGTGCTCTTGACTTGTTGCACTTGGAAATGCTTGGTCACTTTAGTGTTTCTCAATTCCCCCTACTATAGCTCAATTCCCTCAAGCTTCCAAATTCTTTATTACAAGTTCCATGAGCAATAGATCCCACCATTCAAAAAAATTCCAAGCTTGTTTCAAAGATTTTTTGAGATTGATTTTCCCATTGCAGTTTTTACAAACTCTACCCGTTTTTTGTATAGGCCTAATTTTGCATCCTTCAAGGTCTACAAATATATGCTAGGTTCCTTGTAGAGATCCCCTATTTCACCTACAAATGCTTGACAACTTTACTCTATATAGATGCTCCAAGATCCTCTCAAGATTCCTTGAGATATGGGAAGCTTGCATGCGTTGGGAGCCCCAAGGTCCAAGATCCACCAAATATCCTCTTGATCCAACCGATCCTCCCCAACCCTTGCTAGATCCATGACAAAATTCCTTTGATATGGCGCTGCCATGCACTTACCTCCATTTTTGATGAGGGAGCACCACCAACCATCATGGCTTTGATACCAGTGAAAGTGTAGGGTACACGGATGTGTGTGTATGCAAGAAATGGGAGAGGAGAAGAGAGTGCTTTGTGGATGGAGCAGTGAGCAATCAAACACTCCAGATGTACGACCTTGGGTGACCTTGGGTGAAGGCACGTCACCTTTACCCCAACAGGTGATGATAGGGTAGGCATTAGCCTATAATCCAAAGTCAAACCTATTATGCCATGGGGAAGTCCCACAAACAATATCGTTGTGACTCAAGTGGATGATCACCACAATGGCTCGATGTGCAACTAGCCATTGGAACGTAGTGACTGTTTTTGGTTGTGTACTGTCTCACAAGCGCCCCTAGAAGTCTTTAAAAAACTCACTCTTGTGACTCCCTCTATGCGGCCAGGATGTGATGGTATAGTGGTGATGCGTACCAAAAGAAGTGGATCCCTCAAGGTGATGAGCTGAAGGAAAAGGATCCAACCAAAACCACTCCTTGGGTCCCACTACACTCATGAATGACATAGGGAAACTCTCCCAAGTCCATAGCCGCTAGTGTCTGTTCTCAATATCTAATGGGCCAGGATTAAGCATGCAAGTCCTCCCTTTGATGCCCATGACTTGAATCCACTAGAAGTATCACTCTGCTACCTTGAGTGCCTCGGTAGTAACTCTATGGAGGACTATACCTCAAAGAACATGCAAAGGCTTGAGGTTGAACAAGCCCTAATTGCAGTGAGAACCTCAAGGCGACTGAAAGCCCCCATTTAATTGGGAGTTGCTGGATTGAAAGGAGTGTGCCACTCTATTCGGATAGCCTTGGAAATATTATAACACATAATTTTCACCCTCATGCCTCATAGTTGGATGCTCTGAGTCTACTTAGAGAGTGCTCGAAAATGCAATTAGTCTCCTAGTGTGCGGGTTGCATGGGACCCCAAGAGACATGGGGTCTACTACAAACCGTGTGACCTCACTGAGTATTGACCAACAAGTTCCATGTAAGAGGATGCCTCAATAACTCCTCAATGCATGTGGGCCTCAATTGCTCCCAAGACTAAAGTAGACTCAAAGAAAAATGTTCTTCCCATCTTTTGCTCAAGCCCTCTGAGTCTACTTAGAGGGTGCTCTAAAATGCAATTAGTCTCTTAGGGTGCGGGTTGCATGGGACCCCAAGAGACATGGGGTCTACTACAAACCGTGTGAACTCAATGAGTATTGACCAACAAGTTCCATGTAAGAGGATGCCTCAATAACTCATCACTGCATGTGGGCCTCAATTGCTCCCAAGACTAAAGTAGGCTCAAAGAAAAATTGTCTTCCGATCTTTTGCTCAGGCCCAGTCTGTGCATGTCTATGAAAATCCATTGAGTGGATGGGATCTAAGGGTCACCCATCTATGGAACTTGAGCCCAAATCTGGAGAAGAAGAAGCTCCTTCCGAGGCTCCTCACCTGAAGAATAACTCTGACAATGAGCCTCCTGAGGATGGCTCTACTCTGCCATCCTAGATCCATGATCCCAACCCCCCCTACAAGAAATGTAATTTAAAGACCTATCAAGAAACCTTGGCCCAAGCCAACTGTGTGTCTCTCCCCACCCACAAAAGGTTCTTAATCAACCTCTCCAATTGGTTGATGCAAGAACTCAATAAAATCCAGCAAGAAATGATGTACCACATGGTGGACAAGAGCACTTGGTTGGCTAGATAGCCATGTTTTCTCCTAATGTCTAGGAGGTGAGGAGCAGTCTACTGCTCTGCTAACAAATCTCTAAGGCCAACCTAGTAGTCCAAGTAATGAAGTGGTGTCCCTGGAGGTATCCAATGAAAGTCCTTGCCAAGAAACCAGTCAGCAAATAAGGGAGCATCACAAACCCAACAAGCCATTGTGTTTCTCTTGTTTATCAATGCTCTTGATTCATAATAGAATATCTCTAGTGTGTGACCTGTGTAGATGAATATTGGCCTCATGACTCCAAAAACATTTCCGAGGCATCAACAAACTTAGCATCTAAGAGCACCTCTCCTTGAATTGGTAATTGTAGGCCACACAAACCAACCTCTCGTAAAGTCAAAAATTTGCTCAGCGCATGTGCATATAGTAGAAATTGGAAGGGGGAAAGAGGGAAACCCTATCATATTGAGCAGCACATGTGCATAGAAAGAAAATAGGAGGGGACCAAGAGGAAAACCTTGCCATATTGTAAGCATGAAGATGCAGTCGCACAATAGAAGAGAAAAGAACAATGGATGGGGGGAGATGACATGACAGAAGATGCACTCAAAGCTTGCTTCTATCGAGAGTGTCTATGGTGTAGCATTACAAAAAAGGCTCTCATAGGGCTCTCTCTCCTTCTTTGTTTTGCACACAGCCTCAGAACGTAGTAGAGCATGAAAACTTGAAAATCTCCCAATCGGTGTGGGATTCGCTATGTACGTGAGACACAAAAATGTCCAAAATGGCATGTTACTTGGCAAGAGTGTCCCATTTTGATAGAAAATGTGTTTTATAAGAAAGTTATAGTATAAAACGTTTTGGCCTCCCTCATGTAGCAGAGTCAATCTCTCATCCACTTTCCTCTCTACTATTAGTGGCCACATGGGCTCAAGCTATACAACTTGCCTTGCATGGCGTAGGAGACTTTTCACATAAAATCCTTTTTTTTAAAAGCATCAAAGTCCTACAATTGGCATGAAAAACCGCATAAACCATACATACCCTAGACCTCCTTGCCTACACCAGGACTTTATATCTACTCTACTATTGTGTCAAATGATTGTAAGTACCCTTGACCCTGATTTCCCCTCATTTTTGGCATCAAGGCTCTTTGGCTACATCATTTCCCACCTCTTAGTAGATCCTTCATTCTTAACCACAAAACCATGTTTATTTTAAAACCTTGTGTCCAACCTGCAAAACCCACAAGCAAAAGGATATCCACGATATGTAAAAATACTTATATAAAGCACCCAAAGGTTGCATCTATGTGGGTTGCCCACGTGCTTATATCATTTTCTTCCATCCACCTTAGTCAAATGGCCAACTTCATGCAAAATTCAATGAACAACAAAACTCAGCTATTGGGTAAAAAAGAAAGCATTGTCCACAACCATGCACTTGTAGCACATGCGTAGCTCACTCATTTTATAAACCTACCAAACCAACCATAGAGAAATAGGGGATCTCTCTACAATGAATTTGAATTTCAACCTATATCATAAAGAAACCTCTAGCCATAGCATCAGATTACACACCAACATATGAAGAAATTGTTCTTGACCCTCCCAACCAACTAAACGGTAGGAGAGATTTTCATGCTAGGAACCTCTTGAAAAAATCCTATAAACGATATATGAACAACTGTATTTTTGGATATTTTAACCTTTGGCCTATATGAATTGGTGTGGACCATCTCTTTTATAGTCAATTGTGTATTCATCATATGAGCATGTGAGGGTACATGGCCTAGCACACATGGCATGATGAATTGTACAAGAGTCCAACAGCTATTCCCAATCACCCTAACTTTCCCCATTTTGTGGAGTCATCCTTGCCCTTTGGGAGATGTCCATTGATCCTTGGGAAAGATGCTTATGTGATCCTTGAGAGGTGTACCTAGCCATATGCTACTACTATATATAGTGGCAGCTTCTTGTACACTTCAAGTGCTATTATTAGTTCATTATCATCAATCAAGTTATCTTTGGGTCTACACAAACTCTCTCTCTTGCATTGAGTAATTAGTACAATAGTTAAGTATGCTAACATGAATGCTATGCTTGCCAACCCCCCATAATCCTTCTGGTATCAGACCCATAATGAGATTAGCATCTTTAAATCTCTAATTAATGAATATTCTTTATCTCTTTCTTTGTATGAGTATGCTCTTTTAGTACTCTATTAAATTGCTTGAGCAAGTTCTTGGACTTGAACCCTTGAGCCACTACTCTTCTAGCTCATTCAAGGGCTAATTAGCAAAGGTCTCATCATTATATCCACATGTTTTTAGACCTTGCATTAGGCTTAGGTTTTGTGTTAAGAATCTCATTAAGCTCTTACCCTCTCTCCTTATCTTTGAAGTGAAGCTTCTAATTATCTCTTAATCTCACCCCCATCCATTAAGATTTTTCCCCTATTTGCATGCTAATATTCATCAATTAATGTTGGAATCAATTGTTATTGAGAAGATCTTTCCATAGAGTCTTTGAATGCATCATTTGGACATTTATAGTTGAAGATATTATCATGGAATGTCTTGAATCTCTATTGTGTATTTTGTTGCTAATCATGAGAGTAATCATTTTCTAAACACACATGTGTATGTGCCTAAATATCAAGGCTTGAATTGGGTGGGATCAAGCTAGACATATGTATCACCTCTTAAAAAAAGGACAACACATTTTGGGCGAGGGCTTGTGAGTGGCCAAGTGGGCAGGAAAATTTGAAGAAGGCTCTAAGACACATTGGAGGAAGGTGCTCGTGTCCTCCATTTGGGTGACCAACTGAGAGCTTGGGGAAGAAGTGCTGATTGATCACCATGCCTAGTAGCTATATGTCACCTGTTGACTGTGAAATTGTTTGAGATATATCCGTTGATGGTTGTCTGATTATGGACCCGCTTGGTGCTACTCAACTCAATATATAAATTGTCTTGGGTCCACCCAATAAGGACCACTCTTTCCATGGGACCTTCTTCTAGTGATTCTTTCCCATAGGCCCTATAGCAACTAAGTATCCACAAGGATATCAAGTCATTATTCCTTTCCCACGGCTTTGTAGCACCCTTGTTCTCATAGACAGCTTTTGGTGTTCCACAAAGGGAAGCTCCCGCCAGAGGTAGAGTTGAAGCTTATGTAGACATCAAAGTCTCAAGGAGGACTATTTTCAAAGGCTTTCAAAGAAAATCTTCAAAAGGCTTCAACCACCATAGTTGCAAAGCAAGAAGGAACTCTCTCCCTCCCTTTCTCTCATTCCCTAATATTTCAAGGTTTTTTTTTTTGCACTCTAAGGCACCAACTTTTTCATTGTTTGTGATTGTCCTCTTTTACAGGGATGATTTGAATTTGAGCTACTATGAAGAGATACACATTGTCCTTGGAGAGTCTCTAAGTAATAAGACCGCTTCATCTAGAACCATGAGAGTAAAGAGATATCCACCTTCAAAGGGGAGGAACATCATCACCATCAATCAACCATGCATTTAGTTTTCCATTTCTAGGGACTTTATCTAGTTTTTCATCCAATAAAGGTATCAAGAAATGCTACAAGTGTAGAAGGCATAGACATATACCAATGAGTTATTGGAGTGTACACATTGTTGAAAGATGGGGCATCCTGCTTCCATGTGCTGAAGCAGCAACAACATCTAGAGAAAAGCATAGTAGGAGAGATGGATGTGAAATCAGTGTCGTATGACTTGGACATAACAATGTAACCTTGTTGGAAAAATATGGGTGAACATCAAGCTCATTTTTTGTGGATTTATCTTTGACTACAGCTTGGTATGTGTGGAAATTTTGGTCTTAAAAGACTCATGGTTCAAGGGGAGGAATTTTCATTCTCCATGGAACCGTAGTCCATTGAGTCACCATAACCTTTGTGGCATATCCTTTGTGGTATGTCCTTCATGGAAGTGTGAGCTCCTTGTAGTGGGTCACAAGTCTAATCCAAAGTATAAGGGGAGGTTGCTTGGGGATTGTGGCCTTTGGCCTATACCAACAACTAGTGTGTAAACCATGTCTTCTATAGTCAATAGTCTAGCCATCACTTGAGCATGTGAGAAAACATGGCATGGTGAGTTGCAAAAGAGTCCAAAATTCTAATCCTAGCTACCCTACCTTTCTCCATTTTGTGGAGTCAACCTTGCCCTTTGAGTGTTTCCCCTTGACCCTTGGGAAATATGCTTACTCGGGGGGGGGGGTTCATCGTTCAGTACCCCGTATATAATGTGTGTTCGTGGGGTATTATAAAAATCTCTCTCTTAACATGTTTGAATGAATAAAATGACCCCTTATTTTAGGATTTTTTCCGAAATTGAATAGAAAAACCACTTATTTTAATGTATCGCTGTTAAATTTCCTAGAATTTTTGCATTTTAAAACCCCTCCTTTTGAACTCACGCTATACATTAACATGATTACATAGTGCACCCCCCGAGGATGCTTATGTGACCCTTGAGAGGTGCACCTAGCCATATGCAGCTAGTACATAAGTGGCCACTTCTTGTAAACTTTAGGTGTTGTTATTAATCAAGTTATCTTTGGGTCTACACAATCTCTCTCTCTCTCTCTCTCTCTCTAGAGTTGAGTTAAGTATGTTAACATGAATGCTATGCTTTCTAATCCCTTCTAATCATTACATATATATACCTATTCTCATAGGCACATCCAGCAACCATAAAGCACATCCCTCCTTTGAAAGATGACCTAGACCGATCACCCGTGTTTTCCCTTCTTGTAAAACCAAACAAGCCTGCTCCATCTGTAATTCTTTATCCATAATCTCTTTAATTGGCATGGGCTCCACACCTAACTCCATACTTATGGAAACTTCAGCGACCACATCAACAATATTTCCCACAAAAATTCAGTCATACACCTCAACTTTCACTACATGACTCAACCATTTTCTTGCTCTTCAAACTCCTCATCAATCAAACCCTGCAAGAATTTATACCATACCTTCTCCTCTTGCATGTTAACATCACCAAGCATAGGAGAGGATTGTCTAGTCCCCCTTGATTTCCAATTTAGTTTTTTTGTCATGTACATTATCTATGTTATCTTGGGTGTCCATGGATGTGGATTCATCCTTCCTTGCCAATCCTTGCACCAATCGAACGCTCCACAACTACCTTCATAAGCATAGCCACTAGATATGTACCACATACCACCTTCATTTGAATATCTACATTTTCAAGCTTGGATGATTTCACCTACTCTTTGTTCACATTGCCAACCATCACATCTTTAGACATATCAAGCAAGCTTTCCAACCTTACCATCACAGAATCATCAGAGTCTATTTTCTCACCACAAAAAGTGAACTCATCATTCAAACTACCTTCTTTGATTGCATCTCAAAATTTTGAGATCGTATCATCATCATCATCACCACCATAGGCAAACTGTGTATCTACATCTTCATCTTCTTGTGGTCCATAAGGGATTTCCCGCTACCTTGGCTATGTACATCATCTTATGTTGCTTCTAGACCCTTTGAATCTGTAACTTGCTCACAATGTGCTACCTTTGCATGCATTAAATTCATGAGAACATGCTCTTTTACCTCTTCATGCTACTCTTTAGACTTTGCATCCTAGATCATCTTCAATAAAACCCTCATCCTTGCCATAAATTGACTCTATATGTGCATCTTTGGCTTCTTGCTATTTTAAGGAGGCTTGCCCACACCTTTGGTCTTGGACACCATTCTCTTTTTCTTTCAAGTCCTTTGCTACACAATCTATATAAAAAATCCTTCATTTGTATGCATAAAATGAATAGAAACAATCCATTTTACCTCTTCTTGTTGATCTTCAAACTATGTATCTCCTTCAACAATAGCCTCTGCGACTTGCATGCTTGTCTAGACCTCCTCTACTGCATGATGATCTCCAAAATCTACTAACAATTGAGGATTCACTACATCTTCTAGCTTTTTCACACACATCCTCTTTGGCAAGATCCTCACCCTCATTTATAAGGTCGTTCACCATTGGCATGGATATGTTGAAAATAGGAAGCTTTAAAGAAGCATAATTGACAATATATCTTTCCTGAGGAGTCTCTATTCTCCAAACAATTGGAACAATATTTAATCTCCCCATAGGATGCACCGCTATCAAAATATGCATTTTGTAGGCTTCAGCAAGCCCATCTCCAACTTTTGTTTTACTTTGTTTCTCTTCACCCTGGCCAATTAGACCACATCTGTGTAACTATCCACACCAAATTCCACCTTTACTCTTATCTTTGAATTCAAACAATCCAATAGCTTTTACACTTTCAAATATTGATTATCTCCAAACCCAGTAGCAACTTCTAGTTCTCTGTAACAACTTTTAAATTTTTCTACAGAACTAAAAAATCTTTACTTACATATTGTTTCAACACATTCAACATTTCAATCACTTCCTTAGGAGAAATTGGGGATTTTGAAACTTTTCCAAAAACTGAGTCTGCAATTATTTCCATATACTTTGATGGCCACCCTTTTTGTTATTATGCATCGATAATATCCATAGCTCAAATTTCGCTACCCAATCTTTACTATCTTCAACTCCTGTGAAAATAAGGCCAATGCTTGATATTATCATCTTTGTTCACTCTTGATTTAACCATCAAACATTTTTCCAAGAAATACACAAATTGTTCTTTGTCTTCAAAACCTACTTTTTTGTTTAATCAAGGAGCAATCAAATGCACCTCAGTGGGGTAACTAGATGGAAGGGGGAAAAGGAGAAACACACTCGACAATACACACACCTCTCTATAGCCTAGGTGGAATCAAAACACCCCAATCCTCTAAGAAAAACACATCAAAAAGAAACAATTGACAACAACACTTTAGTTGCACCTAGGTGGAATCAAAACACCCCAGTCCTCTCAAAAAAACACATTGAATAGAAACACTTTGATTGCACACAATCACACACAAGAGCACAACTTACTGTATTCCAATTAGATTGATTTCTTCTTGATTCTCAACTCCACACATAAATCCTCTCTCTCTCTCTCTCACACACACTCTCTCTCTCTCTCTCTCACACACACACACACACACACACACACACACACACACACACACACACACACACACACACACACACACACACCAATTGGCTTGACCAGTGAGTTCTCCTCTTGGTATTGGATACACACATACTCTCAAATTTCTTGTCATCGACAACTCATTTTCTTGACTTATCAAATATTGTGACATTGGCTTCTCATACAACATCAACATACATAAGTGAGGTGACTCTTCCATAGAGGAGTGACACTCAGAATTTCCATCAATTTTGATAACATCATCTACAAGTTTTCACATACTCTATAGGATTATAGAGATTGACACAAAGAGAAAGTTTTTCCGAAGTGGGAGACAAGATATATATTGATATTAGTAGTAGCTCTATGCATCTCTGAGAGTAGATTAGGATTTCCATATATGCTCTTGGCATTGATGTATATTATTTGTGGTTTTAGAAATTAATTTTGTCTAATTACTTATGCATGCCTATTGACGGCTTCTCAGAGATAGCTCTCAGATATGGTTTTTACATGCATAGGGACAATCACATGTTCTCTTGATGCAGTAGATTTGTGGAAAATTTTTAAGGTGACCTTGCCATTACAATTTCAGTGAAACTCTAGATGTTGATAGTCGTTTTTCGGCTCTCCGTAATTGCCATAGTGAGTTAACCCACCCTACCAAAATCATCCAAACATTGTGGCTATCCCTACCATTTCACTGTATATAGGTGTGTGTGAGTTAGGGGACTTTTCCCATATCTTCTTAAAAACCCTTAATTAGCTAGTCACTGGGCTAGTTGAGCCAAAAAAATAAAAAAAATAAAAAATATTATGGCCCATTTGTGTATAAATATTTCATTGTATATAGGGCCTAAATAAAATGATTTTTCATAATTATTTTGGTATTTATTTAAATATTTATACTTAGGTGTGTGTTATTTATGCTATGTACATTGACTCACCATTACCATATTTTTTCTTACCATACTCTTTATTCCATATAAAAATAATTTCATGCAAGCTTATCTTATTTTTGGTGTAACTCCATCCCAACAAAAATCCGAAAAAAACTAGTTTTATTTATGTGTATATTTTTTCACTATTGTGATTTTTCCTTCCTACATCTATTCTCTTTTACTCTCATAAATTAGAACACCAAAAATATTCATCTTTTTATGGTAGAATTATAATGAGAGAGATTTATTTTGACCCCTTTATATTTTTTCCACCTATATTATTTATATTTGACATGTACATATTTTTTTAGACCCCTCAATATTTGATTTCCTTAGTTGTACTATTCATTTATATCATGATCTCAACAATATTTTCAATTATAGACCTACCAAATAAGGTCAAGGGTATGTGGCATGCATGCATGCACCATGGGGATCTCACTCTTGGAGGTATTCAAAAGAATCATCCAAAGAAGGACCTCACAAGGACCTTGTGCAGTGGAAAAAACAGTCGGTTTTGCTGAATTTTTAAAGATCACATGCTCCCCGAATTTGAAAAGGTGATACAAACAAAAGTTGTAGCTCGTGAGCTGAACTTTCACCTCAAATTTTTCATATTTTTTTGAGCTACGAGCTGTGAGCTATGATTTTATTGGTGGACCCCAGTTTGCCCATGCTATGCAGTCACACTCCCTCTTCCGCTTTATCATTTTCCTCTTTCACACACACTCCTCCCTCTCCTTCCCACTCCCAAACCTGCAACTCCCATGTCCTAATTCACCCTCTTCACCATTGCCACTTCTCTCACACCTCCATAGCCTTCATCCTCCATTTCTATACCCTAGGTGTCCCCCTTTCTCTCTACATATATGTCCATATTACCATACTCTCTTCAGCTTTATAAAGAACTTCACAAAATCAGCAAAAATCCAAGGATAACCTCTGCAAATGAAGGCTTTTATCATGAATTTTCCAAAGTTTGAAGATAACATAGCTTCATCGACACGCGTTACTTCGCCATGTTGACCGCTTCTTCTACCGGTGCTATAAAGAGGTGAATGTCAACTTCTCCAAGCTTCAACCTTGCTTTACAACCTTATCCCTTCTCTAACTTTTATCATCATATATCTCACCATTTGGTGAATGATTTTGTAAATATTTTTTAGTGATAATTACTAACTACTAACCACTAACCTTATTGTAAAATGCACCCTCTACTAGAGTAGGCACTCCCAAATTATTCACTCAATCCTCTCTCCTTTCATCCTCAATAATTCTCTTCCCTTGAGCCCACATCCATGTGACTCAAAGGACAAGAGAGACCCACCCTCATTAAAAAAATATAAAAATATGCATAATCTTTTATTCCTTCAAATAAACTTGATTAAGCCTAATCCTAATCGGGGCTTCTAAAACCTATAAATAGAGCCCTTCTCTCCCTTGTAAAACATCACATGATCACACTACACCACACCATTCTCAACACATAACACACCACTCTTCAAGCCTAGTTGTGTAGAGTGTGTGCATTGTGAGTGCTCTATTCCATCACTACACATAGGTGCATGGAGAAGCTTGAAGTTAGTTATGCCATCTAGAGGAGTGGAGTGATACTATACTCTGCAATCACACATGTAGCCTACTCTTGTCCATAAATAAGATTCATAGTTTTGGGTGCAATTGTATGCTGCAACTACGACTCTTCTCTCCAAATTGACTTGATAAGTTGGCTCATCAGGTGGTTGAAGGTATATTGTCCTTGAAGTTTGTTGTGCCATTTCATGCTTGGTGGTTTGAGGGCTTGTTGAATTGTTTGCCAAAACTTTCAATTGTAAGAGGGTGCTCGGTGAGAGGGCTCCCGTGACCCTAAGACAATTTGTGTATTGGAAACAAGGTCAAGTTTTGTATTGTCTCTCTATTTCTCATCAAGCTTTGTGTGCATCTAGTCTTTAAGGCTAAGACTGAGTTGCTCAAGCTGATTTGTGCTCTTTACCTCTTTCTGGTGTGGTGAATGTTTGTGTTTGGTGTGTGTGGCTATCTTGCATTCCCCTCTCTTTGTGCGTTTGAGTACAAGGAGATATCACGTGCATCCTAGTTCGCATCTACAACTAGGTGGTGCCCCTTTTCTTGTTTGGTTTCTGGCTGTGGGTTATTGTTGTCTCTGATTGTGCTTGCCCCAGCCCCAATTGAGCAGCACGGGAGCCTCGAAGGGTGTTTAGAGGCCGCTCTTCTTGTTGCTCGCCCCGGACCGCCTCAATGCATATGGTTTACGTGTGACTAGCGCTTGAGAGTGCTTGTGTTGTGCAGAGAGAAATTTAGTCCCCATAGTGAGTAAGTTGTGATTTTTCTTGCATACTTATTGGTGCCTATTTGAGTGTGCGTCTTATGGTCTTGCAACAATATTTTCACATATTTTGGCTGGATTGGCAGTCTTGGCCGTTGTTGAGACTTGGTCTAGAAGGGCCTTTTCTGAGATTGTGGTTAGTCGTGTCTAGATAACCTTTTGTGAGGGTTGTTGCATGATGTTTTTAGTAAGCCGAGCACTGGTGGCTCAAATTACCTAGTGCGAGGTGGATTAGGTTGTTGGAGATCCCCATCATCTCCACACCATAGGATATTTCTAGATGGGTATAGGTACTTTGATGGGTATTTCTAGATGGGTATAGGTACTTTGATGCCAAGTTGACAATCTTTTGATAGTTTATTTGAGCAGCATATGCCAATTTATGCCCAATTAGCACTCTTTGTTGGTTTATCCATTGTTTTTGCTTAGTTTTTCTTGAGATTTTGATCCTTGTACGAAGGAGACTCTGCTAGAACTTTTTTGCAATCCCTCTTGTTTGCTTACCGCACTCTTTTGCATTGACATTATGGTGAATTTATTGAGTTTCTAATTGAGATTTTAATCTTTGTGAAAAGGAGTATCTGCTAAAATTCTTGTAGAAATTTTGCCATTAATTCCTAGTCTCACTCTCTTGCATTTTCTATTATTAGTTATGGTGAAAGTATTATATCAAGAAGTTTGATGACACAAACTTCTCATTATGGGAGAAGCATATACTTTATGCCTTGGTCAATAAGGGCCTTGCAATGCCATTTATAGAGCATAAAGAGGGTAATTATCAGTGGGAAGAGCATGATGCTCGTGTTATGATGACCACTTTCTTGCACATTTTTGAGTGTATTTTCTTTATGATTATGGACAAGACTACTAAAAAGGGATTTTGGGAGTCATTATGCTTAGCTTGGGATGGAAAGAGTTCCTCAAATAAAGTTTTTCTCATGAAAAATCTCATATGTTTGAACATGAAAGGAGGTAGCAGTGTTTGTTCACAACAAGTTTAACAGTGTCCTTACTCAATTGACATCAAACGGGCTTAACTTTGACAATGAAATAAAAGCCATTTTCTTGCTAAGCTCTTTGCTTACATCATGGGATACATTTAACAATTCCATTAGTAACTCTACCCCTAAGGGCAAGCTCGTTTTCAATGATGTTACTAGTGTTTTCCTCATGGAAGAGATTCAACATCACCTCTTGAAACTAGTGGGAATGATGATGTATATATGGCAAGTGAAAGTAGCCAAAAAAACCATCAATGGAAGAATGATTGTAGTTGCAATCACAATCATTTTTGGGATTTGAAGAATGCACATAGAAAAAGCTGTGGATGTGACACAAGGAACATTGAATGCTACTATTGTCCCAAAAAAGGACACATGAAAAAAGATTTTCGTAATCACAAAAAGAGAAGGATAAAGAAATTTTTGTAAGTTTTGCAATTCTTAAGAGTAGTTTGAATATTGAGGAACTCAATGTTGTTGAGTCTCCACATGTTGATGTTGTTTGTGACATGCCACAACCATCAAAGGTACTAGTTTTCACATTTGATTTGATTTCAAGAGGTGTTGTTAGCTCTTGACAAATGCTATGCACAAAATTGGATTATTGACTTAGGTGCCAGTTTTCATGTTTCTCCTCACAAGGAGTGGCTCTCTAGTTTTGCCTCTACAAATGGTTCAATTAAGTTGTGTGATTTTCATTAGCTTGAGCTATGTGGCATTGCAGATGTGAGGTTGCATATGTGCAATGGTAATAAGTTCATGTTTCAAGGTGTTAGACGTGTCCTAAAGCTAATTAAGATCTTGGTTTCAGTAGGACAACTTGATGATCTTGGATATAACATAGTGTTTGGGAATAATGGTTCATGGATCATCAGAAAGCCAACTTGGTCATGCTCAAAGGCCAAAAACTTGGCTCATTATATTTCTTGTATGTCTCTTCTGTGAAAGAGAATTCTAGCTATGTAGCCAAGCTGCATTCTATTGATGGCTTGGTCGAATGATTCAAAAGAATACGAAGCAGTGTTGCAGTGTTTTGGCTATATGCCTATGTTAAACTATTTTGATTTTATTTTGTGTGAGCATTGCATACACTGTCAACAGACTAGGCTTACCACTTGCCATTAGATCAAAACTTAGGAAATACTCTAGATTTGGTTCAATGTGATCTATGTGGGCCTATGCCACATAAGTCTCTACAAGGGGCATTATATTTCTTGACATCCATAAATGACTCCACTCAAAAGGTGTGGATGTACCTCGTGAAGAGGAAAGATGAAGTCTTTAATGTCTCCAAAATTTCCTAGCTATGGTTGAGAACCCGTCGTGCAAAACATTGAAGGCTTTGCACAATGACAACAGGGGAGATTACATCTCCACTGAGTTTAATGACTTCTATAGCAAACAAGGCATTAGGACGCAATTTACTATACCATATATATTAGCTCAAAATGGATTTGTTGAGCACATGAATAAGTTTATTCACAATAGGGTCACTTACATGCTATCGATGGCAATGATTATCTCAAGAGTTTTGGGGAGAGGCTATTATGACAATGGTGCATACAATCAATAGATTTCATAATACACCATTGAACTACAAACTTTTGTCAAAGATGTGGAAAAGCAAGAAGCCTAATTATGAAAAATTGCATGTGTTTCGGTGTGAGGCATTCTGATGTGTGGTTAAAGAGCCTAGAAAGAAGGTTGACCCCAATTCACACGAACACATCTTCATTGGCTATGGTGCACATGGAGAGATGGGTTATTAACTTTGGCACTTGGAATCTTGGAGAGTTATTTTTAGCTCAAAAGTGATCTTTAATGAATCAAAGATGCATAGACATCTTGTGAAAGAGTTGAGTATCACATAGTGAGATTCAAGAATTTAGCCTCAAAGTCTGATTTAAGAAACACTTCATTCTACTAGAAATGTACCTACTAGTAGTAGTACTCTAGAGAGAGCTATAGGGTCAAGATGATAGAAATTGAGGAGATCTACATGTGTATATCATGCCATCGAGCAGCTTCAACCAAGATTAGACTATCCATTGGTTACTAACTGCAGAGAGCCTACCTAGTACCGAGGTCCAAGAGGCTATTGAGATGGAAGCTAGCGTAAAGTGGCAGCAAGAAATGTAATTTGAGTATAGATTTATTATGGAAAATGAAACTTGGGAATGGATAGAGTTTCTAGAGGGCAATCATGCCTTGCCTTACAAATGGGTGATATCGTGCTTTGACCAAATAAATTTTTGGATCAGCCTCTCTAGTTGGCTGATACAAGAGCTTGAGAAAATCCAACAAAACATGATGTACCACATAGTAGCCAACAACACTTGGTTGGCCACTACTACTCTGCCTGCCAAAGAGAGTCGTTCCGAGCTTCAATGCAACAAATTCCTCCTAATGGACAGGAGGAGGGGAGCAGTCTGCTGCTCAGGGGACATCTCCAGGCCAACCTAACAACCCAAGTAATGAAAAGCAGTCCTTGGGGGAATCCATCTAAAAACCTGGGCCTGGAGACCAATCAGGTATAGGAACACTGCCAATCCAAAAATCCATAATCTTCCTATAGTTGATCAGTGCGCCTGATGCACAAGAGAACACCTCAATAGCCTGCTCATACCTGTGAAGATTGGTCTCCTGGACCTCTAAGTACAAGGCTGAGTTGTTTGCCCTAATAGGAAGCTCAAGGCGACGCAAACCAACCTGTTAACAAGTCAAAAATCTACTCATCACCTCGGCATAGAATAGAAAGAGAAAGGGGGAAAGAGGGAAACCCTATCTAACCAAACGTGTGAGCAAGAAGCATTCCCCTCTTTCCCTTGCCAAGAGCACCTGACTATGCACACGCTTGTAAAGAGATGACACACCTTTGATCCAAGCATCTAAGAAACCCATCCTGCATAAAGTTCCCTCTAGGAAGTCCTAGTCAACTCTGTTGTAGGCCTTCTCAAAATTGAGGGGTATCCCCAGATTCTCTCCTCAGAGATGTATGAGGGTAGACACATCCCAAAAAGTGAAGATGTTGTCAAGGATACTATGCTCCTTGAAAAAACCTGTCTGGGTCCATGTATAATGCTCTCTAGGAGTGGCTGGACCCTCAAGCTCAGAGCTTTTGCTAGAATTTTGTAGGATGAGTTGAGGATTTTAATGGGTCTCCACTGTCAAATTTCATCCAAGGAGCCAAAAGTGTAGCAAAGATTCCCACAAATGACTTAGAACCCTTGAAGTTAATCAAAAAACGAACGGTAGTGATGAATACCACACATCAGGCATTTGAGGATTTCAATCCTATCATACCTAAGGCCTATAGAGAAGATGGGGTCTTAGAAAAACTTTGAAGACAAATACGAGAAGAAAACAAGGCAGAAGAGTTGAGCCAAAGAGTTAACCAAACCAGTAAGAGGAGGATGTCTTTCTTCCACCTATTGAGGAATGCAAGGTAGGATCTCAAGTAGACCTAGAAATTTTCTCATATTGGTGGGATAGAGGATTTGCAATATCTTTAGAGAGTCATCCTTAGTCTGTGAGAACCTTACCCTCTTACATGGGAGAATATGAAGCAAAGTTGGATGTGAAGGCGGTGCCATCACAAAGAATTTCTTCAGGAAAGGCAATGGACTATAAGGGGTTGTTAGACATATTTACACTGGTCAGTTGCACCATTACGCTAGCTGAGCTTATCCAAATACAACCAAACATGTAGGGAACCATTGAATTTTTTTTAGAGAAGTTTGGAGTGAAGGATCCAAGATCACAAATACATGAAGGGATCGGGGAGTTGGAAAAACTTGAGATCAATATGCGACCAATACCCTTTAACAAGATAGGATAGTATTGTGAATGCGAGGATGGAAATACAACGATTCTTGTTTTTTTCCAAGGTATTACAACCATGAAAATTCTTGACATTGGGGCTAGTATGGCCATTGCAACCAAAGAGATATGGAAAAAATGGGGACAACCTGCCTTTAGAGCCACAAGGATGAAATTGCAAGTAGCAGACAGGTATATGGAGAGACCCTTAGGTATTTTAAAGAATGTGATTGTTACTTCTTGCGGCATAGAGTATGAGCGTACCTTTGCTATAGTGGATTTTGGCAAGAAGAACAACTACAACATAATACTTGGAAGACAATTCATGCAAAAATTAAAGATGGTCCAAGACTGGGGTTATGATCATATATACCTCAGGCACATGGAAATCACAACGTGCTGTTAGTGTGCAAATAAGAAGTAAAATGAATGCCTCTATAGCCTTGTACGAGCCACACCATCAGAAGGAAGAACTATTGCACGGCTGAAAACACCTATGGTAAACACCTGTAGAGATTTATGAAAAACCCTTCAAACATGGAACACACTCAAAATTAGGAGAAACAAGGGACATCATGACAAAGCTCATCTCATGGAGATGTCTGTAGAGTATCCATAGACAAAAAACAGATAAAGGATGAAAGAGTTATAGTCGCTCAAAGTCGGGGGTGCTCTCTTTCTTGCTCACAAATGAGCTCCCTGGAAGTTGTGCATGCGTTGTAGCTATTAAAATGGGGGATTTCTTATCCTTTATCCCCAAGATTTTTCTTTCTCTTCTTAGCAGACAAAGATCTCTCTCAAGGCACCTTTTAATTGGCTCAATTTTGGTCTTTTTTGGGTGAAAAATGAGCTGTTGGTGACCCTTTGACAAAGGAATGGGGTTGGGGCAAGTGGCCGGTGGACCAAAAATTAAGCCAGATGCCTAGGAAGCTGAGTGTGGACTGAAAAATGTACCATCTCCTTCCTCATGAGCCCACGAGCCCCCATAGCCAAGCCTTGAGAGAGCTCCTCTCACCTTTGATACACTTTTGGTGGGCTCCCAAAGTGCCCTATGTACCCTCCACTTTCCCCTTTCCTCTTCTCATGTGGGATAATCCCCATGCCACATGGAAACTTCCTCCCAACTCCCTCAAGCCCAAACAATTCTGAGCTTCTCCCCAAGCAGGAGGACCTCTCGAACAACTTTCCCCGAGGCTGCTCCGGTCACCGAATGACGCACCGTAACACACGGCTCAAAGCCCACCACCTCGGCTATCTTCAGAAATGTAAAAATTTAGCATTTCTAATGTTAGACCCCCAAGTTTTCCCAGTTGCCTTTATTGCATGCACCCGCAATCACCTTCTAAGTTGAGACTGCCAGCTTCGGATGCTCATGACTCATGATGTACAAGTCCGATGCACGAGCTGTAAATCACGGCTGAAAATAATTATTAAAAAACATATTTTGGAGTCTTGAACAACCCAAAACATCAGCATTCAAGCTTGGGAAAATCACACCTTTGTACAAGGATTTTTACATGGTCACTTCCAAGACTTGTAGGGCTATGTACACATATATACATGAGGCTGGTGGGTAAGCTTTTTGGTGTCACTTAGTAACTTTATGCTCATCCAAAAAATGTATGACATAGCTTGCCAACCCTCCCTTTCCTTCCTGATCATTCATGACAAGGAGAGGTTCCTAGGGTGAACAACTGCTGCATCTCATCCCCAGAAATCTCATCTACATCCTCAGATGCTTTTACATTGTCTTCCTCTACTGATAGCATCTCATCTATCACAGCTTTAATCAAACATGCCAAGTATTTCTTTAATCTATAACCATTAACACGATATTTATGCTGTGCACCACTCAAATCAGCCAACTAATATATGCCATTATCAAACTTGTTCACAACACTAAAAGGACCTTCCCATTTGATTTGAAACTTCTTCTGAAAGCTATTGTCCAACTTACTATTGTATCGCAATACCAAATCACTCTGTTCAATTTTCTTATCCTCCATTAGGAAGAGGATGGGGTGTAGGAGGGCCTCTTTATTTGCCATGAGCTTATAGAGGATGGGGTGTAGGAGGGCCTCTTTATTTGCCATGAGCTTATAGAGGTGATTAACATTTTGACGAATAGGTGTATGCCATGTGTGCAAGAATGGTGTGTGTGTAAGAGTGGTCAAAGGATGCACTTTCCCCCCAAAAAGGAGGTGGAAAATTTTATGGTATTTGGCCTTCTATAACTCCCACATATGATCTCTGATTTGAGTGGAGATCATAGATCTGCAATCTATGCGTCGAGCTCTTTTCATAGATATGCTACATGATATGGTTTTACCTGCTAAATTTTAAATTCCATTTTGGGGGAAACTTTTAATTCAAATAAACTAGCCGTTTTGCCTGTTTGAATTCAAAAGCTATCCTTTGATTAATTTCTTAATACTAAAGGTTTGACTTCCTTAAATTGCCAAATAAAGAGGCCCTTCTAGACCCCATTCTCTTCCTAATGCATGCATTCATTGGCCTTTAGCTGAGCCTTTTTGGACACTTCCTCATAGTAGCTCAAAGCTAAAACTCCATCCAATTGCAAACATTGTAATCCAATAATCTTTTCTGCCAAGCATTTGTTCTCTCTTCATCTCCCAATGACAACAACTTGAGTGCAGTAATTTCCACTTCAATTGGATATAAAGCTTACTTGCCCTAAACCAAGTGGTAAGGAGAAAACCATGTGCTCGTTTTGATAGCAATTATGTAGGCCCATAATGCACAGGGCAACTCTAAATCCCAAGTTTTCCCATGTGTCTGGGTCGTCTTTACCAACGCTCCATTGAATCTCTCATTAAAACCATTGCATTGTGGATAATAAGGAAAACCGTACCTATGCTATATATTGAGCTTCTTACATAAGAAATCAACAACTCTCCTCTAAGTCCTGGTCCTCTATCAGAAAGTAGCTCTAGGGGCACACCAAATTCGTAGCATATATGCTCATAAACAAATTTCCCCATCTCCTTACTAGTAATTTGTTTGACAACCTTGGCTTCTACCCATCGTGACAAGTAACCATTGCTGTCAAAATGTAAGCATCTCTTTTGCTAGTCATAGGTATGGGTCCAATAGCAATAAGACCCCATTTTTCAAACACATCAAAATCTAGAATTGTCTTTCACAATTTGGGCTTCAAAATTCAATTTTCCATCCTCTGGCAAGGCAAACATGACTTGCATCAATGATTAGCATCCCGCTAAATGCTTGGCCATACATATCCTTCTTGCAAAATTTTATGCAACATGACCTTCATGGCAAAATGGCCTCCACAAGATCCCTCATGATTTTCTTCCAAGATTTCGTAAATCTCATCTTTCCAGGGAACACGATGCAAAACCAAATCACTTCCTTTCATGTAAAGTACATCATCAAGCATTTTGTATTTCTTGGCTTTTCTTATAAATGCATACTTTCTGGAAGATAGTAAACCTTCAGGTAGGACACCTGTCAGCAGTAAATCCATCTCCTTTGATAAGACTTCCCTCCCATGATATAAAGGGGAATTTGCCTTCAACACAAACACACAAGTAATCATTTCTTAGGCATCATCATGAGCTTCTTCATTTTGAGACCTCTTATTATGCTGCTAACTCCATGCTTCAAACTTTTTGAGCAATGATTTCACCTCGAAGCATAAATTCTTCAGTTTAGGATTCTTATTCTTCCATACTCCCAATACTTTCATTACGACCAGCAAGGCATCTCCTTTGATCTGCAAGCCTCTAATTCCCAACTATAAGCAAATATGCAAACCACCTTCAAGAGCCATATACTCTGCTTCATTGTTACTTTTTGCATCAAGTTTCAGCCCTTGTTTCCTTACAAGCTTTCCTTGTGTATCATAAATGACAATGCCTCCTGAAGCAACATCATGACTTCTTCAATAAGAATCATCAAAGTATAACAATGAAGCATGAGAGATGGCAAGAGTCTCAACTTTCTTCTTTTGCACCACCTCTTCTTTAACCAAAACAGGAGTGTCTTTATAAGTGAGTACTCTCTTCTACTAAAAAAAGTGAATTGAAACTCTTGAAGTTCAATAACCCATCTCATCACTATTTTTGATATATTTGAATTATTGAAAAATTGGGGAAGCAATGAATAACTGGTGAGAAAGGTGAATGAATTTTGCAGCAAGTAATGTCTTAATCGTCTATAAGCATAAACCATACTAGTCATCACCAATTCAATTTCAAAAAAATCTCTTTGATGACGAGTCTTCACTCTGATAGCATAATGAACATGCTTCATATACTAAGATTCCTTCCCCTTTTGCAATAACATGGCCCCAATAGCATCATCTCCCACTGATGGGTTAACATAAAACTCCTTTTCCCAGTCAAGAGCTTGCATATTGGGGAGCGTACTCTTTTTCCGGTCTTCAAGAGAAAGGATAAGCTGAAAATGTCTTGAATAACCATCACAGACACTGTATATTTCAAAACTAGCCACTGCATCTAAAATTTGATTAATGAAAGGCAAAGGGTAAGGATCTTTCTTGGTTACTGCATTTAATGACTTGTAATCAACACAAACTCTCTAACGCCCATCTTTCTTTGGAGTGACCACTACACCGCTCACCCATTCAATATTATCAGTTGGCTCAATGAACCCTGCATCCAAAAGCTTATCCACTTCTTCCTTTAAAGGATTCATTTGATCCTTACCCATCCTTCTTAGTTTCTGTCATATTGGCTTTGCCCCTTCAACTAGCTCGATCTTCATAGGATCCCCAACAAAACCCCATATTTCTTGATATGAAGTGATGAAAAGATCTAGAAACCTGTCCAACATTTTTAAGTACTCCCTTCTTTCTCCTTGTGTCAAATCACTACTCAACATACTTTGAATCAACTCTCTCTTCACTGGAAATCCCTGTTTAGGTTGCATCAACTCTTCAAGTTGGTCTAAATATCTTGAAGCATTTATATTCCCTGACATTTGCAACATTTCACCCACTTCTCCCTTCTCATCGTCCAACAAGAATGACACTTCACCCTCATCACTGGAACTAGAAGCATAGATACTTTTTGAATCTTTAGAACTATCTTCACTGGTAACTTTGGATTCATCAATGTCACTCACATCCTCTAGTGCCATAGGTTGCTTGGTAGTCATATCAAACACTCTCTTTTCACCCTTCTTGCCATACACACAGATTGTGCCCTTTTCCCAATCTTGTACAACATCAATAGCTCTCAACCAAGGTCGTCCCAAAATGAGAGGAAAAGCTCCCAATCCAGTTGGCATAACATGAGAGTTTACTATACCCTTCACATTAAAGACTTCAACTTCCAAATTCTTAATCATCCCCAAACACTTCACTTTGACATGGTTTGCTAGTCAAATCTGAAACTCAAAGCTTCCGCATGTAATGAGACCCAGTCTCTTGACACATGAGTGTGTGATCACACAAACTTGAGCACCTCCATCAAAGTAGGCCTCTCCCACAGCCAACACTCTGACTTGTCCATGCTTTGGCTCTTTCTCTGGATTCACTAATGACTTCCACTGCCTCTTGAGTTTGGGCACCATATTCATCAATTGTCCAAAAGTACAATCGACTTTCCTCCCAATCAAGTCTTCCTTTAAACCATAAGTTGTTGGCCTTCTCCCAAAGGTAAATCTGTCACTTCAAACCATCTACGAGGTCTTATTTTCCTCTTGGCTTTTGCATCTTCACCCTCTTTCTCTTTCCCTTTCTTTTTGCTAGGACCAGCACAGCATAGCCTTCCCTCTCTCTTTTTCCCATGGGAAGCACATTTTCTTCTTGCTTTTCAACCCACACAATACCCACATGACCACCAGAGGTTGAGGCTTGATTTTATTTTTCAGTACCTTGATCTCCCCATGTATCCAATGCATAATCATTAGCCCTATTAGGAATCTGCTGGGGGGGAGTGGGAACATATCACCTCCCATCCTTGTTGGCTTTGAACAATAAGTACTGATATGACCAAGTTCACCACAATTATAATAGCTAGGGATGAATCTTCTATGCGGCTCAAAACCTCCTTGTCCAGGACTTGCATTAGCATTAGGTTGAGCTTCACATGCCTGGGGCATTCCTCTACCATGTCCATGACCACGATCGCCTCCACCTCCACGAGCACTAAGTCGCAATTCCTGCATCATGGTCATCATGTCTTGCATATTTTTTTGTTGTAACTGTTCATTATTAGTAGCCCTTTGAACAGGTTGGCCTCCAAATTCTTCCTGGTTCTCCTCCTTTTGGCCACCATTATTTTGCATACGGACCGCTTTCCCATACTCATTAAGTCTTTGAGCCTTCCATTCTTTCTCCCTGGCGATAGCGACTGCCTCCTCAAAGGTTGTGGACCTTTTTAGCTCCACTTTGTACTTCAAACTTTCTTTTAAGTTTTCCACAAAATGGTCCTTCTTTAACATGGATGGAGCGTTCTCATTTCGAAAGAATTTGTAAAACAAATAAGTAGTTAGACAATAGGTTGACTTTCATATTCTTTTACATTGATTATTACCAAAACAATCATGTCAATGTCTTGCAAAGGTCCATATGGGGTTTGCCTATCGTGGAGGTTGTCTTGTCCAGTGTTGACATCCTTGGAGCTTGTTCTCACCATTCCCTTGTTCTTCTGTCATTCGAGACTCTTGTGTCTCTAGTGTTGAGGGATCCATTGCACATGAATTAGCTTCTAATGTGCTATGATCTAGTTGTGTGCAAGGCATAAATTACTATTGATTTTCAAGCTCAACACGTGGAATTGTGGGAGAGATGTTCTCTGCTTGAGGGTTAGGGTGTTCTTTCTCAGCCCCTCCCTCTGCATAATCTTCTTCCTTCTAAAACCCTCCAAGCGTAGAGGGAGTTTCAACCTTTACTTCTTCCTCAGCCCCTCGATCAGTGTGATATTTCTCTTGTGTGGGCTTCCCCTCATCATGAATTTTCTCCTTGTCAAACTCTCCCTCTGCAGCATTTCTCTTGTCAAAAGTTCCTCCCTCCTCTTGCTCATGTCCTTTCTTCGCTGACCTTATGAAACCTGTTTGTTGTTGTCCCTCATCAGTCATCCAATAAATCTACAATGTGGTCATCCAATAGGGTCTATTCTGTATCCATGCTCATGGGATGTAGAATTAAAAGAAAATGATTGATTAGGTGTGTACTTCTCCAATGCACTCTGCAAAAGACAAAACAGACAAAAAAGGAACTGAGACACATTTTTTGTCCAAACAATCACCATATTATAGTAATGTTGTGCAAAATTCTTACCTTTGACATGAATGGATTTTGTGCAAAGAAGCTCTGCAGTATATAGTCAGCATGGAGGAGGCACCTCCATCCACACGAGTTGGCATCCATCTATCTAGGCACTGTGACTTCCTTAATTTTTGACTTGTACAGCTCTAGATTTCCGCATAGCCTTCCATGTGCGTGCAACAATCTTTTTATGCATCTACAAGCAGGAAAAGTTGGTATAAACCCAACACAATAACTGTCTCCATACTTTATTCGAATTAAAACCAATTTTTGATTCTCAATACTCACAATCTTAATTCTAGATGTGTTCCTTGAATTGAGTTTAGAGTCCAGATGTTGGCAGCAAGCTAACCCATGTAGCATTTTTTAGGAGCTTCATTGCAAAAACACTTATTCTTTTGATAAATTAGGAATATTGTAACTTCTATTTTACGGGTGGATATTGTAATTTATGAGCCGGAGTTATAAGCTTCCAGACTGTATCAGTCAATCCTTGGATAGAGCTCCCAGATGATTAGTTTTTGACCTAAGAAACCTTGGCTAAGGTATAAAAGCCAGCTTTGTGAAGTTTTCAATTAATTTTAGCATAATGAAATCCATAGCGTGAGCTTGTGGCTCTCTTCTCTCTCCTTCTCCTGCTTCTATCTCCCTTGTTGGTTGTCACATTGCAATGTCGTATGTTGCATTGCAACCACATGTAAGAGCTCTACGCATTGACATAAGCATATCATAGTAGATTGTAGCATTTGACATCGTCAACCCGTAACCTAAATTTCATCATAAGTAGGAATTTAATCTAGGAAATCACAAAGTAAGTATAGGTTGGGTATCACGACATCATTGCTAAGCATTCAGATGCTATCGGGGTCAGAAACTACTAGGTCAAACTCTCACTGTTGTTAATAATCACATTTTTTCCACTCATTGAAAGTGAGATTTAAGACCATAACCATGTGTGCTTAGGTCTTATATACTTGTCCTAGAAGTTTTATAGAATTCGGATGTTGTCTGATGCTGTAACGATCATGGTTTGCATCGATTACGGACTAGCTTTTAATAATTTAGGTCATTTGAATGTAGCTTGAGCTAAATGCGAGTCGTCTGTTGTTTCCAAGATATTGACACCCTCTTGTAGCCTCCATGCACTAGTCGAGTTAGATTCATCCCATGGATTGACAATTATGTTTGTGGTTCTCGCTATGTCTGCAACAACAAGATAAGAGTGAGGTTAGGAATCCCATCCACATTTGGCACCATTTCCAAGGAACGAGTAGACCTAAACTAAAGAAAACAGGAGTATCTAGTGTAAGTGTCCTTTAGCTTCCTCTAGGATCACCTAGAGTTAAAGTTTCTCTTTAAAAGCACATAGCTTAAGAGTGTCGTCTTTTGTTGTGTAGAGGTAGTTGGGGAGTAAATTGTACTTGCTAAGTACCTTGTAGGATTGTAGGATCAGGTTGGGATTTTGAGAATGATTGAAGGACAAGAAAAGTCTTAAGATCAATGCTTGGAAAACCATAAAAACAAGAAAACAAGTGTTTGTGGACACCTTCCACAACCCAATTGCAACAGAACCTAGGAGTAGGGTAAGTAGAATCCAAGGTGGATCTCAAATCATTGCTCACTCCAAAAGAATCGTCTATGAGTTGTTTATATGAAGTTATAGAATTTTAGGTCTACGGCTTGAAACAACATCAAAAGACTGTCGACCACTAAAACCGGTTGGAGATTATGCTCATAAAAGTGGGTAAGCATAAGGATGCATTTGAGGTAAGTTTTCAAGAATTGGAAAAAACTCAAATTATTTACATTTTCTTGAGAATTAAGGCCAAATTAAGTTTTGACTTGACTCAAAGGCTTAAAACATGTCAAATTGACTAATGAAAAAATTACAAAAATTGTTCATTTTAGGCCAAACGTCGATTATTTACATTTGGATCAAATTGATCAAGATTGATACTAGAGAATCTATGCATGATTACAAACATATTTTGTGAAGGCTCATAGAGTTTGGATCACAAAACAGACCAGAAACTTTAAAAAAACTGAAGTTTGTCGAGAAGTTGTGTGTGACTTGGATAATTTGCTTCAATTTGTATGAAACTTGGCTCAGAGGCTTATCTTGAAGTGTTTCATCAGTGTGTAGTATCAAATGTCCAGAAAGATGTCAAAATTTTCTAGATGTAAATAATCACGATTAATTCACATTTGTCCCAAATCAAAGTGTTTTTGGTCAAATGGTAGTACCATAGTCTTAGGCATGTTGTATTGAACACTCACATCAAATCTGGTAAAAGTTGGATCTTTAAAGTAAAAATTGTGGTCAGTTTTATAAAGACACTCTGCGAACACAAAATTGTTGACAAATTGAGCAGGGTTTATCCAAACTTTGCGAAACTTTACTAGGGAGCTTAAGTTGAGTTGCTTTACCTGTTTGTATCATTAACTTGGCAAAAAAATGCTAAAAAGTCCGAGAAGTAAATAATCACGATAATTTACATATGCCCCAGATTTGAGTTTTTTTGCACAATTGAGTATACCACAGGGTTAGGGGCACATTAAGTAGACTACTCGTATCCAGTTTGGTGAAATTTGGATCACAAAGGTGAGACCTAAGTCAGATTCTTGAAAATTGAGTCTGCAAACACTAAACAGTTGTGGTAACTTGGACAAATCTTGTTCAAACTCAATAAAACTTATCCAGACACTACAACAAGGTGTCTATGAGGCAAAACAAGTCTAAAAAGTCACTGGTCAGGTTTGGGTTCCATCTGATCAAAATTTATACATGATAACTCAGTTTCAAGGTTGCAGATTAGTTATTTAGCTCTTTGCAAGGGTAGAATCTAGATATCTCATTTGCTGACTCACTTAGCTCAAAAGTAAGTGATATACACATACCAATCACAATAGTTAGCAAAAATTGTACAGTCTTTGAGATAAAACAACTAACTTGGTTAAAACTATCACATGAACCAGGTTGCACATAAAGAATTGGGAGCTTAATAAGAGCTAAGTTCAATTCAAGTGGAAAAAATGGATAACAATCCAATCAATTAGTAAGTAACCAGGGCTTAACAAGTCTATATGAACCTTAGATCTAGTCGTACACTAGCAAATCAAGGCATACTTGGAGAGACCACTAGCAGGGTATCCACCGAAGAGAGTGTGAATCAAGGTGATCAATTGGGCACTATCTTTGAAGAAGTCCTAGACACTTATTCCAACTTAACATCTGTAATGTATTCCTATTCGAATCAATCAGGAATTGGAACAACAGTGTGATATAAGCACATATTCACCTTATATAAGACTAATATCCATGGAGCTCAGGTTTACCTAGATCCTAATGAAAAGTATGCCATTTGCATTGATGACCATGACATAGAGTTTGAAGAGGAAATAAAGGCAAACAAAGAAGGAAAGGTGTATATGGATGAAAACGTGATTCAGTATATAAAAGTTGAAAATCCTGATGTGATAGACAAATGGGGGTTAGAAGTGAATACAATAATTCCGAATATGGCAGTAAAAGAAGGTCCACCAACTTTAGAATTTGAGGGATACGATCAAGTTCAAAGAATCCGTTAAACAAAGAAAAAACAGTGGTGAATGTAGTCCAAGTGATACCTAGTAGCTCTTTGGAAAGTGAACCTATTGTTCCAATCAAGGCAATCAGTAGAGCCCAAGCTAAGGAAAAGAAACATAACTTCTTTGATGAATTAGAGAATACTAAAAATTTCTTGCAAAAGACCATGAAAAGAAGACGTCAAAGATATGAGATGAGAAAAGAGAAACAAAAGGTAGAAATTGAGGAAAAAGCCAAAAAGCTATTCGAAGAAAAAGTGAAAGAAACTGAGAGTGAAATCAAGGAGACCACAATAAAATCTGGAGGATTAATTTTGATAGATAAAATTTTTGAGACCATCCATGCAGCCTTGAAGCTTTCCAAGTGGGACTTAAAGCACGCCAAAATATGGAAAACAAATGGAAAGACTATCCTTCTCCAGATATGGAAGCAGCTAAGCTTGAAGCCTTATCAAAATTTGGTAAGAATTACTGAAGAAATGCTGGAAAAACAAAAACCCAAGCTTGGGAGTATAGAAAAACCTGAGGATCTTGTGGTAGAAACCAATAAACAGAAATGCAAAGTGGCGACAGAACCCCACCTTGAATTTAAAGAGCTAGAACTCATAGTGCCTAAGAGAAATGAAGATGCTTTAGATGGAATTACGTTTGTGGGAGGAAGACTAGCCAATACATTTATGGGGAAAAGTGAGAGAGATTAATGATGGGAGCATAACTTTGAAATCAACTCCTATAGAGGAATTTTGGTTAGACAATTCACCTCTTGATATGGATATGGATATGTCTAATCCATTGACTCAAAAAACACTACCCTCTTACTTAGGAGACAAAGATGAGTCCATAGTGCGCAAAACCACTAAGGTAAAAAGAGAACAACAGACCCTAGAGGTAGAGAACATTCATTCAATCATGTTAGCACCCATTCAATGTACTCTTACCTTGGGAGAGCTAGCTAAAAATCAGACCATATTTATGGAATGATTTAGAGAAAACTCTAGAGAAAGTCGGGATAACAGGGATAATCGCAAACAATTTGGGTAAATTGAAACATGAATTGGATAACAAGGAGATTAGATCCGTCCCTGTGAACAAAGTCGGAGAATACTATGAGGGTGAAGAAGGAAACACAACCCTTCCCGTGAGATATCATGATCTAGAAACCATGGCAATACTGGACAGTGGGGCAAGTATAGCCATAGCCACAAAAACAGTATGGGAATCATGGGAAAACCAGCCATTAGACAAACTCGAATGAAATTACAATTGGCGGATGGACAAATAGAAAAACCCCTAGGATTGCTTGAAAAAGTGATAGTTAGTTCCTGTGGAATTGATTATCATCATACTTTTGCAATATTGGACTTTGGAAAGAAACTTAATCATGAAATCATCATGGGAAGGCCATTCATGTGGCAAGTACAACTCATTCAAGATTGAGGAAACAATTACCTGTACTTGAAGCCATTGGGATCAATCACAAGGGTCAATTTGAAAGATCACTTTATAGAGATGCAATGAAAACACCCATTCAAACATTTGACTCAATCTCTTCAGCTAAATCAAAGCTTCCATCTTGGTTTAACAAAGATACACCTATTTGGATGTGTGGAGGTTCAAAAAACAGGAGTTTAAAATGAGAAGAATGTATCTTAGAAAGGGATTGCATGGATGATGCATATATACCTAAACCCTTTTTGGAGAATTTGTTTGATCCATTTGAATGGACTCACATTTTGGCAACAATGGATGTGTCTGTGAATACGTCTATGCCTACTCAATTTTGCAAAGAGGATGGTTATGACATAATTCTTATACAAATGGTCTCAACCATTCAAATTGAAGATGAAGTTCATGAACCCAAGGACTTATTGAAAGCTCAACAAATCTTTTTAGACCTCTATTATGATGCTACTAATGAGTTTGAAGAACATTCATTTGCATCCAATGATTTGGGATCAAAAAAAGAACATGTGAGAGCCTAACTACTCCTAAAAGGAGAAGAGGAAAAGTTTTTTGACTTCCTAAATTAAAAACCAAGAAGACAGAAATGGTATAGAAAGAAAAGAGAAACAAAAAACCTAAAATTTAGACCTATGCCATCAGTTTCTAGAAGAACACAATTTCTGATGCAAATCACAATTTCTGATGCAAATATATGCACATGATTGTGTCAAAGAAAAAATCACGGATAGATATCCTTCAAACAACAAACAAGGAATATCAAAAACACCAAGAAAAATGAAAAAGGAAACTCAATCAAAACCTAAGCACCAGGATGATGAATCATCCATGACACAGGTTGAACGAAATAAAAATATCAAGAGTTGAAGATAACTCTAAAGGAGGTGTATACCACTGAAATGGAAACAACCAAGGAAGAGAATAAAGATGGAATGAGTGTTTCATCCCATTACAAAAAATATATTCTCCAAGACCAAAAGATCATAGTGGAACAATCTGTAAGGGAGCTAAAAAACCAGGGTGAGTCATATGAAGGATCTGAAAATGCAAAGAAAATAGATTTAGACAAACCAGGAGAAGAACCCAGACCTACCTACATTGCGAACAACTTGACTGAAGAAGAAGAAGAGCTTTTGCTAAGCTTACTAAAAGAATACCAAGATATCTTTGCTTGGTCTTATAAAGTTCTCAAGGGTGTTGACCCAAAAATTTGTCAACATACCATACCTATGAGAGATGATGCAAAACCAAGTAGACAACATCCATATACTTATAATGAAACATTTGCCAAAATTTAGATCAAAGAAGAGATAGAGAAGCTCAAGGAAGCTGAATTCATTTATGAAATTGAACACACAAATTGGGTGTCTCCAGTTGTGGTGGTACCCAAGAAAAATGGAAAATTAAGAGTATGTGTCACTCTCAAAAAAATAAATGCAGTCACCATTAGAGATAACTACCCTCTTCCGATCACCAAGCATGTTTTAGAACAAGTTGCAGGAAAAGAAGCTTATAGCTTTTTAGACGGCTTTTTGGGGTACAATCAACTTTTGGTTGATCCTACAGATCAGCATAAAATTGCCTTTGCACAACTGAATGGGGTATTTGCATACAAGGTTATACCTTTTGGGTTAACTAATACTCCTGCCACATTCCAAAGATTGATAAGCCATGCTTTCAAAGAATATCTTAGGAATCTCTTGGAAGTATATAAGGATGATTTATGTGTACATTCATCAATCCAGGCTAGTCAATTTGAACATCACAAAAAGGTCTTTGAAAAATGTAGACTTTATAGGATTTTCTTAAATCATAAAAGTGTACATTGATGACTAGACAAGGAAAAATTCATGGACATACAGTGTCTAAAAATGGCATAGCGACTGATATGGATAAAATTCATGTTATGGTTGAATTGCCGAGATTGACACAATAGTCAAAGTTTCATGCTTTCATGGGACATTGTGGATATTACAAATGATTTATTTATATGTATGCTATGATCGCAAAACCCATGTATGGGCTGATTACACTCTTTGTATGGACTGTGATGACTCATGAGTGTGAAGAATCCTTCATGAAACTTAAACAAGCTCTCACTACATTCCCAATATTGAAAGCACCATATTGGAATAAGATATTCCATGTACATGTTGATGCTTCCAATTCTGCCATTGGGTGTATATTAGCTCAACCAGGGGACATAAATATTAATTTTCTCATTTCCTATGCTAGTAGACAGTTGAATGTGGTGGAGAAAAACTATACAACCCTTAAAAAAGAAGGATTAGGGATGATCTATGCTATAATAAAGTATAGACATTACCTATTAGCCAACAAATTTTTGTTCTTTGTGGACTACCATGCTTTATTATATATAGTCAACAAGTCATGCAACACAGGAAGAAAAGTGAGATGGTTTATCATTGTTTTGGAATTTGATCTCACTGTAGTTGTAAAAAAAGGCACCACACACCAAAGAGCAGATCATTTATCAAGGATCGTTTTAGGAGAACCACCAAAAGGGGTAGACGATGATTTACTAGATGCATATTTGTTCTCCATGGAAATGATATCTCGTTGGTCAAAAAACATGGTTTCATTGATGACTATAGCTCAAGTGAATTCTTAAATATCTCTTCCTATTACACAAGGATTTATTGGACAATCGGGTATGTATCAATTACTATCTAGGAGGCTATACAAAAGAAATTGTGCCAACGAGCAAAAATGCCAACAAGGGTAGATAGCATGCCTTTAAGACCAATGATGGGGGCTACAACTTTTGCAAAATGGGGCATAGATTTTATCGGACGAATACAACCACCTGCTTATAGAACTCAAGCTCAATATATCATTGTAGCTACGGACTATTTGACCAAGTGGGCAGAGGCTAAGGCAACCAACAAAAATGATGTTAGAACCACAGTCGCATTCCTGTATGAGAATGTATTCACAAGATATGGACTTCTAATAGAAATCGTCAATGATAGGGAAACTCATTTCCTCAATGAGGTAATTGAGTATCTATTGAATGAATTTATGGTCATCCATAACAAATCCGCTCAATATCATCCACAAGCGAATAGGCAAGCTGATCACACGAATAAAATTTCTAGCTCGGTATTGACTAAAGTGGTTAGTTCAGGATGAGCTAATTGGGAAACAAATCTACATGCTTCTCTATGGGCTTATAGAGGTTCATTCAAGACAGCTTTAAATGCTACACCCTTTAGCCTTGTTTATGGTCTTTAAATGCTACACCCTTTAGCCTTGTTTAGGGTCTTGATGCCATACTACCAATGGAATTTATATTGCCAACACTAAGGGTAGCTAAAGATGTTGAGTGGATAGGATATGAATTTTCAGAAAGGCTTGAAGATTTAGAAAATCTTGATGAACAAAGGTTAACAGTTGTAGCTCACATCTATGCACAAAAACGGAAGCAAAAATAGTTTTCTTTATTCATATCTAGTCACAAAAATCTTCAAAAGAGGGAACCTAGTTTTAGTTTATTCCCTTAAGCAACATATTCCCAAACTCAAGAAAAAGAGAAATGGACCGTTTGTGATTGACGATGTATCTCCAAGTGGAGAAGTTAAATTGTCCACTTTAGATGGTGAACCAATGTCTACTTCGATTAGTGGATGCCGCTTCAAGAAGCACCATTTGCCACTAACCAATGATTTGCTAGAAAAAATACATGGAACAAAGGAGAGAAAGATTAAACAACAGTAGGTTGTTGACGAAGCTAAAGAAAAGTCTACTTTGAGTACTCAAGAGGAAAGCTGCTTTCAGAAATCAACAACACGTATTCCCATCAGCACTTTGGAACCAGATAAAAGACTATGGGAATCACATAATGATGCAGTATCAACGGATGATGAATGGCTAGATGGAATTGACCCTTACATTGTAAATACATTTGAACAATCATAGAAATAATGCATTGGTAGATATCGACGCTCGAATGAATGCAGTTAGTTATTCCACTTACAAGAAAGCTACAAATCGGTCTTTAGCATCGGGAATATCTGCTATCAAAGGATGCAATAGAAACCCAACACCAACATTGGGATTGGTTAACTTGAATGTGATAGTAAATGGATTTTCATGCTTTCATCAATTCATATGCATACCAGATGAGCATATGAATGAAACAATGATTCTTGGAATCTCATGGATGCGGACATACAAGGCAATACCAGATTGGGACACCAATCAACTCAAGCTATCACTTAAAGGAAACAACTCTTATTTCCAATTGCATCGAGCAAAGAGGAATGGAAAAGAGGTCGCCCACAAAAGAAATCAGGGAATAATCCATCTACTTAGCCTCTAGTCAAGCAAATGCTACAAGCAACATGCAAGGAGTCAGACAAATTTGGGTACCAAAAGCACAGCTCAAGGACAATCCGTCTCAAATTTGGGTGCACAAAAACTCATTTACAACACTTAAGGAAATGTCACATCTAACAACTATAAAAAAAAAACATCTTTCAAAAGAGAATCTAACACTAGATGGGTTTGGAAACCAAAGGAGCATTTATCTTCTCCACAAACTGCAAAGCTAATAAATTAGTGGAAAGAATATAAATCTCAAAAACTCCAACCACAATAGCTCATCAATCGAAAACTGAAATACCAATGGAGAATTAAGTCTTAGCAAATGTCATCATAGTTATCAAGAGCTTAGGAAATCAGTGTGCCAAAGCATCCAGACGATGGTACAATCAGGCAAAGAGCACGTAAAATTACAAAATTTACTATTTAGAAAACATAAAAAGATACCTCGACCACGGAAACCCTTGAGTTAACTACTCAAGACCCAACTCTTGCACCGCATACTAATTTGAATTGCATTGACCTTCAAAGCATAGTAGAGTCAACCACAGATATGCATAGACACGATTGTTCAATCCATGCACACAATCGTCCTGAAGTACTCCATCTAGGAGAGGGGAAACGAAACTTCATTAATTAAGGGCAATGTTTGAAGAGGGAGAAAATTTTGGATTTTAACGTGTGGTTTTTTGTTACCTAATAATGCACTTAAAAATCATCAAGGGAATTTTAGCTGATAAAATCTCCCGGATGAGTGTAAATATTGTATATACTATCAGAAATTACATCACAAAATAGTCCTTTTTTCTTATTTTCATTAATTTTCTTGATATTGGAGCTTAACAATGGAGAAATCCACCAAAAAGTAATCGGATAGTGTTTTTCAGTGGATTTTCTTAATTGTTGATCTTTAATTTTCTTTTACTAGTGCATTTTATTATTTTCTTTGATTTTTCAATAAACAGATCAAAAATTAATAATGAATAGAAAATGAGACCAAATGGAGGAACTAAAATTACGTGGATGATCAAGAGGACAAGACGGACATGCACAAAAATTTTCAATAAAAACGCTAAACGGAAGTGGGAGGCCTAAATTACGCCGCCAAGGCTTGGTTTTTGTAAATTCTCGCAGAATGAGCTAACGAAGTTCGATTGAGGAAATTTTTGAGTCTAGCGTAGATTTGACGGTCTATTAGGACTAACAAGAAAATCAAGGGAAAAGTATTTTGGGAAGTCCGAGTATAGATATCTTAGGTAGCCCAAAATCATCTCATTTCTACTAGTCACTCTTGGAGAAGAGAACTCTCCACCTACTTCACGCGCGATTTTCGGAGTCGACAGTCACCCATTGTCAGCGCCGTTTCACATGAAACATGAGGGGTGAGTTCTAAACTCATGAAAAAACATTTCTATGCAGTGGGGTAGCAGGTATAGGTCCCGAGAAAAACCCTAGAATCCTAATTGTGTTGTTAACCCTCATGCACATTCCTGTCACCTACGACAGACGCCATATTATTTATTTGGTAGAGTTAGGTACCGGTCTTGTTGATCCAATAGGAAAAGGGTATGAGTGATCGCCTGAGAGGTACACTCTAACTGGAACATTCAAGGGCTAGTTGCTAAGTACGGGCGCCCAACTGTGAATGGGGCGAGCTCATATAAAAGTCACCTAAACCTAAAATTCATTCATTCTTTCATTTGTGCAATTGAAGAGTGCTCTTGCTCCATCCCCATCTTCTTCTTCTTCATCTCCTTGTGTGTGTGTGTATGCGTGAGAGAGAGAGAGAGAGAGAGAGAGAGAGAGAGAGAGAAGAGAGAGAGAGAGAGAGAGAGAGAGTGAGAGTGATCGAGCATTGCGACGGCGGCACGACGACAGTAAGGTGGTTGAGCGCGGCGTAGCGGTGTCTCCCTCTTCTTCGCCGCGAGGAATCCTCCATGACAACAAGCGTACAGTGGTGAGTGGCACACCATTGTCATCTTTGAGCTTACTGGTTTAAGCTAGTTGTGTGCTTGGAGCCATTTGTGGCTCGCACATAGTGTATCGGCAAGTCCCTTGCATTGACATGTGCGAGACACGCACACACTTTTGGCAGAAGGAAGGTGTGTGTGTTGAGAAGGAGTTTGTTTTGCTGTTGTGTATTGTTTTGTTAATAAGGAATTGAAAGGTACTGTGTTTTTTCTCTGTTAAGGTGTTAGGATTAAGGTAGTAGATCCATAATACTAGTTCTGTGTAAAGTACAGTAAGTAGTAAGTAGATCTATTAGAGCTAATGAGTTACTGTAGTAGTGTGTTAGTGTGTAACAATAGTTGTATTAGTTGTAAGTAGGTTAGGTTAGGTTAGGTGTGTGTGTGCTCGTGCGCACAGCGCGATCGCAGCGACCTTATAAAAAAAACAACAAAAATTTAAAGGTAGGACTGGGATCGGAAATATCCCCCAGACCTAAGCCCAAGCTCACGCTCAGGCTCAGGCCTCAATCGCCCTTTAAAATTACGTATTTTAGCCTTACACGTAGCTAAAAATCGACCTTTTTGAGGACCAATGGAGCTTCAGGTGACCGAACGTTGTGTTGTAAAGTACACCACGACCCTCTGTGTGATATGTTCGTTTCGATCTATCACACACTTTAATCCAAAAACCGATCATTAAAAAACATTAAAAAACGAGTGAAAACAGACACCTAAAAAAGTAAGCGGTTAACCTTCGAGGTTATTTGCCAACGCTTGTAGGGTGCCAAAGACACATGCATCTGCGCTCTGGTCGTGTGCTAGAGGCCGAGAAACTAGAGAGCATTTCGACTTATGCGAGTTCTCAATATCCACCCACCTTAGGTTCCGGGCCCTCAACGGGGACCCAAGGTAGTACAAACCAAGACCCAAACATAGCGGCTAGTGACTCTTCCTCTGACTACAATGTCATGGAGGGTTTACCAATGCCTAATCCTGATAGCTCAAGCCAAGACATGCATGCCATGGTCCACGGTCTGGGCTGAGCGTTCTTAGCCACTTGAAGGAAACCTTTAGTAGAGCCACTCGCTCCGAACATGGAGCTAACGATGTAAATGAGGGGGGTGGGGAAGCAAATTTTCCATTCATGACCAACGTAGACCCTATGCTCTTATAGAGTGTGCACGTGAATACTCCATTCACTACACCCCTTAACTCTTTATAGCTATTCCCCTCCGAGGTTATATTACCTGATGGTAGAAGCCTTGCCGAAGTGCAAGAGGTTGAGCGATATATCATTGCGGCTAGGGAAAAAGAAATCGAGAGCTTACTCAAGGTAGAGCAACGAAGAGAGTTAAAAGCAAAATCCCCTCTGTCAATATCCTTGCTAGGAGAGCAATCGAGTGCTCCTGACTAAGCAACCACTAAGGGCCAACCCCTAGAAATCCCCTCTGTCAATATCCTTGCTAGGAGAGCAATCAAGTGCTCCTGACTAAGCAACCACTAAGGGCCAACCACTAACTACAAACTAAAACTCTAACCAACCTATACACAGGTCACACCTATCATGTGGGTTGGTTAGATGTCTTACAATCCACAACGGGTGCTACTAGTGTGGAGGATCAACAACAAGAGTTTGTGAGGTCATCCATAGGGTTATTGAGTTAGAGAGATAGAACAATGGGATCCACATGCCTTCAACGGGTCTCATGAGATTCTTGGATACAGGGAAGGTTAAACAACCAACCTTATCGCAAATGGAGACTCCCTCGGTAAGTCCAATGGATCCTCCATATGTTGTTTTGCCAAGGGTCTCAGTGAAATCTGAGCCCACCAGTGATAGCTTTATTTTTCCAAGTCTAGCTCATCTTTCCTTGAAGACTACCACTCCTACCCCAATGAAGGGCATGCCAAGAAACACGCCATGGACCTCATTTGTTAGTAAAGCACCACTACATGGTAGCTCAATGCCTACAAGAGTACCTACAAGTGTGTACCAATCGTATATACCTATAGGTCCTCGCACTCATGTAGCCCCTACCCCTCCCATTGTTTCAACAACCTATGCTCCAAAACCACAACACCCAAGATCTTATTTCCATGGGACCATACAAGCTAGCATTAGCATGTCACATTCGATGTTTGCTATGCCCAGGGACACCCATATGAACTTTGGTCCGCCACACGGCACAACACGTACCAAACATGGAATCCAAGGGCTTCCTATGCGCCAAGCCCAATGCCAATACCTACTCCACATGTAGTCTATGGAGCACCTTCACCCACGGTGCTTGCTCACTTAGGTGACTTGGCAACATTTGCTCAAGCTATCGATAGATCTATTGCTGAGAATATGCGTAACACGCCTGATAGAGAACCTAGAAGTAAGGCAGTATAAATAGCCAAGCTCACACAAAAATTTAGTGGAGATGGGGATGTGAGAAAGCATATCAAAGTGTTTGAACAAATATGCGATTCTCTAGGAGAACACAATGACCTGCATAAGAGTAGTGTTTTAAGCCTAACCTTAAGTGGGAAGGCAGGGGATTGGTATAGAACCCTAAGGGTGGAAGAAAAAACGATTTACCCTACTCTTAGGAGATTGTTCTTGAAAGAATACATACGAGAGGGAGTGCTTTGGGGTGTAGCCTCTCAGCTCCAAAAGCCCTAAGAAGAGGAAGGAGAGTCGGTGAGATACTTCATTAGTTGCTTGAGGAATTCTCATTGTAATCCAAATGAGCACTTTAATAATAATCAATCGCTTGATATATTCATTAGGGGATTATGACATGAGGATATCTACAATGGCCTAGTTATTAGAGGTATCACCACTTGGGAAGCAGTCACCACCAATGCAATCCAATTGGAAGATAATTTAATGATTCAAGGAGAAAGAGTGTCTGTTGAGCCTAAATCTATTAGCTCGCAAGCATCAGGGAATCAGCCAATGACCCTAAAGCCTATTGCTAAGGGGCCAAAGATATTTGCGACGACTTTAGCAGATCTCACCAAGGCCATTCAAGATATTCTTAGAGACAATCGTGCTCCTCAAAACAATCATATGTATCCAAGAAGGGAGCAACAATGGTGCTCAGTATGCTATGGAATGCATAGTACCAGTGAATGCCCTACTTTTAGAGTAAAATTCAATGGGAACTGCAATGCCTGTTGGGAGGTATGGTCATCAAGCTAAGGATTTCATAGTATCTAAGCACGCGATGGCCAATAGACCAACCTTCGCATGGACAAACACACCTCGAGTGCCTGCATTGATGCCAGCCCCACCTCTTGAACAAACAGCACAACACATGGTCCCTAGGGCCCAAAATGTTGTTCAAACAACACCCTTATCACCTCCAGTGCTAGGACCGCAACCACCACATCCGAGAATCACTTCTATGAATCAAGTGGGTTGTGAGTCATCTATTTCTTGTTTGGAAGGCTGTGAGGAAGATATAGATCCTAATATTTCCTATGGGATGGATGTGCTTGAAGAAAGTCCACAATACTACATGGAGGACTATTGGGGACAAGTCAAACATGTCTATCAAGTAGCTGCTCTTGCTGCAAGAGGCCAAAATATCAATTACACTGCTAAGAGACCACCTCTTCAATGCTATGAGTGTGGAGGTCCACATCGTGTGGCCAAGTGTCCTATTAGGCTACAAAAGAACGCCTCACTAATGCAAACCAATCAAGCAAGCACGTCTACAATGCCGATACTCATGTGTAATCAATGTGGCATAGATCATTTGATTTCCCAATGTCTAAATAATCCAAATGCACCGAAGATCACGCCATTAAACTTGATTGAGGTTATCAAGGAGCCATCACAGAGTACACCTATGGTACTGATAAACATACTCACACGATCACTGCTCCAAAAACAAAATTATATTCTTGAGGAAAGAGACACGGAATCAATTGCCCAATCTCAGAAAAAGAAGAAAACACAAAGGAAGAGATTGCAAAAAGCAGCGAAGTCAGACCCCAGTTCTAAGACCAACATAGGGACTGGTGACGACCCCGTATATATGAACGACACTCAAGAGGATTTTGATTCAGGTGAAACCATGGAGACCAAAACGACCACCAAGATAGAAACCAACAAGGAAGATCTTCATGAGCCACAATGGCCAGGATCCAAGAAGAAGATAGGAACTTATCCAAACCCTATAGAGGAGATCGAACGAGTCAAGCAATTAAGGAGTTTGGTAGAAGATACCCAAAGGGATCTAGAACCAACACCTAGGCAGATCCAGATTACAGACACCATGTTCCCTACACAAGAACAACCTCACCAAGTCCATAGACCCTTAGCAATACCTAGTGTCATCCAAGAAGAAAGTGACTTAAAGTCATGGGAAAGTGTGCGTACTCACTTCTTGATAGAAAGAATGTTTACAGAGGGACTATCTGATCCTATCAAAGAAATGGAGATCCCATCTTTCCCAAATCAAGGGGCTGAAGCCCAAAAGGTTCCATTAAACATTGCCAAATTGATGGATTTCATGTCTTCAGAAGTTAGAATCACCATCATGTCCAAACTATATAAAGACCCTGAGCTAGTCTCAACTCTTCGAGCCTTCCTCAATGGAGAACTAAAGTTTGGGCTACCACAATTTGCATAGATGGATGGAGCTGGGGAGATGCCAATGGACGAGGAACACTCAGATCCACAACCCAACCTAGATGAGAACCTTGTTATAGAAATACCTGTTAACAAGTTGGGACAATAGTTTGAGGTGATGAATCAAATGTGACCATACCAACCACTACTAAGGGATTAACTGTGAAGGGAATCCTTGAAGGTGGCGTTGGGGTTAGCATTGTGACTAAAAATTGCTTGGAAACTATGGGAAGACCTCACCTTGCGACCGCAACCATAGTGGTGAAGATGGCCAATGGGTCTATTGTTAAATCTATTGGGATGCTAGAAGATCTCAAGATCAAGGTCTTTGGACATAAAATAAGAGTTACCTTCATTGTTATGGATTTCTCCAAGCACACTATGGCATCTGAGATGATCTTAGGACTTCCTTTCATGAGGGAAGCAAAAATGGTGCATGACTGGTCTAAAAACCATGTCTACCTGTAGTTCCAAGATTCTGTCATTAGAGTGGATATTGTAACTGGTCGAGCACATCCCCTAGGAAACAGGTTTATAATTGATCATAGATTTGACACCATAGTTCACTTGGCCCCATTGCAGTATTGTTACACGTGTAAAGCGGACACTGATGTTGGGGAAGCATCTCCTTATATGGATGTACTACCTAGGATGAATGAGTCGGACAATGTGGATTGGGTCCACCTACAGCAACCATAGACACTTGGGAAAACAGGGGGACGACCTGGGTAACACCTGAGGGGGATGAAATGCCACCACCCGTACCCTTAAATATGCTACAAGCAATGCATATAGCTTTTGACAAGACTCATCCTAATATAACAAAGAAAATATACAAGTGGGTCCCTAAGGCTTCTTTAGAGACCATAGCTAGTGCTAAAAAACAGAATCCTTGTAAGAAACGTCCCACTCTCCCCAAAAAATGTAAGGAAACGTGGCGGTGGATTCCTAAACGACTATTGGAAGCCCAAGGCTACTATCAAGGAAATGATCAAATCTGGGTGCCAAAATGTAGATTGTGTTCTTACTTGTCACCTGACCCATTTGAGCCCAATCTTGTAGCTCAAAAAAAAATTACGATCGTGGAAAGAAAAAAATCATAGAATGCTACACACCCGCTCCAGAGCTAGTTTGGGTACCGAAGAAAGAACTTTGGGTACCGAAGAAAGAACAATTTCTTTCACCTAGCTCAGGAAGGGGGAGTCCCATGAAGCTTCTAGCTCCTCATGTAATGCATCCATAAAGGTAAAAGATTCTCCACAGCCTCCACCTACAATAGTGGACCTCCATAAAGCTACAAAGGAATCCACACCTCCCAGTGTTCAAGAATCAGCTGATGAACCACTTCAAGTTCGATCCTGGGAGAGTACCTTACCACCCTTGCAACTCGATGAGGCACCTAAGGTAATAGAAAACTACTGGGAAAAATCCTCACCTATTAACAGATGGAACAATTGGTTTCAAAGGGTGACGAGCACATTTCAAATAGTATGACCTACCCAAGGAAGGGGGAAGTCTTCATTCACGTCAGCCTATTAAGTTACTCCCATCTCAACCTTCCTCACTGACCTCTCAGTCTTTAATCTTAGGGAATGTATATATAAAGCCTTATACTCACAACAACAAGATAAAAAATTAAAAGAGCAAGAGCCATAACACAAAATCATAAAAACACATTATGCACAAGAACACGACCCTTGTAATATTTGCACTCTAACCATCATCTATTTGCGTGTACAGATATGGCTAGTACGCTAGAGTCATCCACTCCTGCCTTGGGTGAGAGGTACCCTCGTTACTTTTCACAAATGTTTCACATGGTCTTTCCGGTGCTTGCCTGTGAATGGGATTTGGTAGGTACGCTAGCATGTGAGAGGAATTTCGAGGAGTTAGAATGGATGATACGTCTCTTGACCACGACTGATCCATACTTAGTAGAGAGTGTATCTCCCATTGAACAAGCCTATCCTTTTGACCAAGATGACTATAGGCGTCTAGTAACCTTCTTAGTAAACATTGGTGCCTCTGATCCATACTTAGTAGAGAGTGTATCTCCCATTGAACAAGCCTATCCTTTTGACCAAGATGACTATAGGCATCTAGTGACCTTTTTAGTAAACATTGGTGCCTCTGATGATGAAGAAGATTTACATGATTATACGGTGTCGGGGGATATGTGTTCGCTACGTGAGCCGGGCAGGTGCCCGAACTCTGGTTGTGGGAGGTGTAAAAGAGAGAGAACAAGAGACACTAATAGATCTGGAACCACCACAATCATCAATTAAATCGATTAATATGTTTGAGTACAACTTAATCTTTAGCCAATGCGGGCTATTAACAACACCATCACTTGGATCATCTACTAACTAGGAGTTTAAGCTCACTTTACAGAATTAGTCAGGCCTTTAATGACACCAGGCTTAACAAAATGATTAATCAAACATTAGCTGACAACGGTGAAGTAACTTATGCAAACTTTATCTCGACTCATTGTCTCAATCTTTAGGCTTCAGAAATGATATGCAACTTCCTACTCTGTTTGCATGCACTGCCTCAACTCCCGAAGTTCGATCCCCTTTCAACTCAAATCCCTTTGCTTCTGCTCCCTTGTCTTATACTTGCTCAATCATGGCTTATGTAGGCTTAAAGCTCATGCTTGCGTCTTGGTTCTCCTCGCCTCGTCGTGCTCTAGACTTCCCAATTTTCCTTCATGCTCGGCTCGCTCAAGCTTCTAATTCGAGCTTGAGAGGGAGAGAGAGAGAGAGAGAGAGAAGCTTTGACTTCTTATCAAGCTTTGGATGTCCCGGGCCCTCTCTTCCCCAAGCTTATTTTCCTACTTTGGCTCCTTGGTTCCCAGGCTCTCCCGGACCTCTTTCTCTCTCAAGCTTCGACCATGGCTCGTCGACCATGGCTCGACTCTCCAAGCTTTGACTATCTTCCTTCGTTAAGCTCCCCTTGAGCTCTCCTTCCCTTTGCTTCCCAATCTCCTTGGTTGCTCTCCTCGTTTTTGCGTGCCAGTCAAGGATGATCCAAGGGCTTCTTGCCCTTCCCCTCTAGCTTTCCCCTCGTTACCTCCTCTTCGTTTTGCCTTGCCAAGCTTTTCTTCCCTTGGAGTCCTCCTTGTTCTGCCCTTTTGTTGATAGCCCCCAATCTTCTTATGCTATTTTTTCTCTACCCATCAGTCATGGCGCCGTGATTGATGTGGCGTGGGACTCAGTCTGATGACATGGCAGGCCGAAATTGGCCTTCATAAAATTCAGTGCCGCCAGTACCAAAGCTGTGCGCGAGGAACTCCTGAGTATCTTCCGACACTATGACGAGGGAATTTGAGGCCCAACTTGGCCAGCGCGAGCCCGATTCTTCCCCCCCTGCACTTTGTTTGCTGCCAACCCATGCCATCGACCTCCTTTTCCTCTTTTGTTCACATCAAAACCCTTAAAGTGGGCGGCCCTTAGTGCCACATTTGGCTTAATTGCCTTGGGTGGTCCTTAGTGGCTTGGGCGGGCAATCTTTAAGATCATGGGCTTGTATGCCTTTGGGCAGCCCTTAGTGCTTGGGCGGGCAATCCTTTATTGTGGGCATCCAATGCCCCAGTTGTTTGGTTGCCTTTGGGCGGCCTTCTCAAGTTTTTGGGTGGCCTTTGAAGCCGGACAACCTTCTCAAGTCGGGCAGCCTTTTAACGGGTGTACCGAATTTAGCATACATAACAATCCGGGCATTGCTAAGCATGTCATCTCCTCCAACAATCCTTCACTAACCATATCATCGGGAATTTTACTGTCCATACCAGCATCTCAAATAATGCCACAATTACCTAGTTCATTAGCGCCGACAATTTTCATCGGCCTCAAGCCCTTTTATTTGATCAACCCGGACTCTGTCTGGACGAGTCGTAAATTCTTGTAAACCTGTCAAGCTGCATAAAATTCATACTAACCCTGATGAGGCTATAAAAATCCCAGATGGCACTCCGATCGAGCGGACCGAACTGGTACGGAGCCGGCCCCCTACGAATCTTTCACAGCTAATATCTTGGCAACCAGAACTCTGATCGTCGCTAATTTGAAAAGATCGACGCGCTCCACAAAGTGAGAACTTCAAGCCCGTGCATTCATTTCATTTCTGTCACCTCAGCTACAGTCGCCCAATCCAATACAGATTTGCAATAGACTTGAACTTTAAACTACCATAACTTCCTCACTGTAGCTCCAATCGACGAGCTGTAAAGACAGGTCGGTAGAGCACTTCAAGCAATGTAGTTCTAGATCATAATATCCCATCTCTGCTCACTTCAAGCATACTCATTTTTGGCATCATTAAGGCATCAGTTGGCCCTTTAAAGCCGAATCTGGCATACACTAATCATTAAACTTGGCATGTTAACGAGCCTGATCATTGTTCAATAATAATGTAAGCTTCAAATAATCTTGATGTGCATTTTTTTGGCATCTTTCTTAGCATGGGAGCAGAGCTGCACGACATCCACCCCCTCTGAACCTACACAGCCTCCGGTCTATGCCAACAACACTTCAATTTGCATATGCTACAGGTACCTTAAGCTACTTACCATCATCAGACTCACGTAATTGTACGGAAAATGAAATAAGGATTATACCCTATCATCAATGTTCTAGCTTAATCACTAGGTAGCTGCCCATCAAAAATCTATGAACCACATTTGTCGTATCTTCAGAGCATTCAATCATGGATAACTTGTTTAGTGAACCCTGCCACACTCAAGTGCTCCAGTTAATGATGCACACAGCTTGACCATTAAGCTCTCTTTAAGGAACCCTGTCAAGCTCAAGTATGCCTTACTATGCCTGCACATAAATGGCCGTAAAGTCCTTTACCTCAAGTTTTGGTAGTAGAACCAACTTAAAAGATGTGAAGATACTTCATCAGTTGTCCAAAGAAGTCAGTTAATGATGCACACGGCTTGACCATTAAGCTCTCTTTAAGGAACCCTGTCAAGCTCAAGTATGCCTTACTCTGTTTGCACACAGAATGGCCGTAAAGTCCTTTACCTCAAGTTTTGGTAGTAGAACCAACTTAAAAGATGTGAAGATACTTCATCAGTTGTCCAAATAAGTCAACTGGAAGCCAGCCATGTAATCTTATTGACTACATAACCAAACACTCTTCTCACTTAGCATAATCTAGGAAAAAAAACCTGGTACCATGCAACCTGCTACATCAGATAGCTGGTACTCTTCAAATCTACAACTGGAACTTTAGTAGCCTCGAGATCAAACAGGAACCCAATCATTTGTCCCATTCTGAGCATTCCTTTAAAAAATTTTCACCATCCTCCAGGATGATAGGGAAAATACAAGAATTTCCAATCAATAAAGCATAAAAATAAATTAGCCCACAAATCTTCATGCAAACCGCCTGGATCATATGGCATATAAGTCAATTGCCCAGGATCATGCATATATCTGTCACCTCTTGGGTCAAAAGCTAGCTCAAAATCCCCTACATCATAGGGTAACATCGGATTCCATATAGCATCAGTAGCACTAGATACTGCCATATCCCCTGTGCAACTGGCTCATCTAATTGTTGACCATCAATCACAGGTAAAAGCATTGGCAGTTCACCTTCACTCTCATTAGTATTGGAATCCCAATCATGCATATCTGAATACATCAAGTCTTTAGTAAAATCCTTTTCATTAGGTTCAAAAGATGCATCTAAAAACAATTCTCTATCTCGTAGAGGCTCAAAATCAAGTAGTGCATCATCTAACAACTGCATAAGGTCATCATCTACTACACCTGAACTAACTTGCTCATGCATGAATCTAGATTGATTGGTATCCTTAGCATCTATATTTGAGAACCCTTCCAAAGCTTCGTCCGTTAAGCACATAAGGTCTAGGTCCACCACTTCAGAAGGTTCCTCCATCTTGCACATCTCAGGTTGCTGTGAACTAAGATTTTTACATATGACATGCATAATAAATACATCTGTTGTAGACTGCTCCTCAAGTCTTTTACCCTCATCCAAATATCTTTTCACTTCTGCAACACAAAGTTCAGCATGCACATTGAAAATTTCATCTATTGCCCTATTTGTATCATCGGCACAATGAAACCAATCATATTCATCAACAAGAGATTGCACTTCACTATGCACCCCCTCTGAATCAACATCATCAAGTTCATGATCATTCTGCCATAGTGTGAGCCCTGTGTCACAAATTCTTGATAGAGAAGACGTTTGCTCCCCTTCTAAATCATGAGCAAATTCATGATCAGTTTTCCAGATCGGTAGCTTTAGGTCACAGAAGCGTGTCAAAGAAGGAGTCTGCACCCCCACTGAATCATCATCATCACATTCAAGACCAGTTTTCCAATTTGATAGTTGTGCTTCACAAAAACTTGTCAATGAAGGAGTCTGCAGCCCCTCTGAATCAAGCACATACTCTTGCTTAGCCAAGTCCTCAAAATCTCATACATCCAAATTTGGTAAACATGGTATATCAAAATCCATGGTCTTGCTGCTCTCAAAAATAGCCCTGCTTTGACCTATGACATCTGTATCATTAATCAACTCTTTGGAAAAACCTGTACTAATATCTTCAATCACCTCTATAGTAGAATCTGAACCAGAAAAATTTTGCTCTAATTCTGGTTCAACAGCAAAAGTATCAGCTATAACTGAATCTTCTTGCATGTCTACCTAAATATGACTGCACTCATTCACCTGCACAATTTCTTCCTGAGCTTTAGCCACTTTGTTGTCTTGATCCCATGGTTTCTTTTCTTCCAGTACTACAGGTAGATGTTCTTTGAAAAATTCACCCTACGTAGTTTGAGGCTGGAGAGACTCACCCTCAAGGACTTCTACTTCATGCAAGGCATCTGCAAACCCCAACTTTTCATATACAACTTTGACTATGTCTTCATCATTAGCATGTAAGAAGGTAGCATCCTGCACAATACACTCATCGATCACAGCTTCCAACTTTGATCATACTTGTCCTCAGATATCTGCGTAGTCCGGTACTTGCACTCTGTTCTTGATAGCTTTCATACTGCTCATAATGTACTTGCACAATAGCTTCTTTGAAATACTCCCAGTCATCGTCGCAAGCTCTTGTAACCTCTTGAATATGCTCCTTCACATCTGAACTCACTAACTGCTCAAAAGATTTGATCATCAACTCTTCTGGTATCCCTCTTACCTTGGTCTCCAGCTCATAGCACTCTAGGTAGCCCTCTGGATCGTATCCATCAAAGAGTCATCTCTCATTGTGTACTGCATATAAAGCTGCATCCAAAGCTTCATCCATTTGATTTTTCTTTTTTACGGTCTCTATTTCAAGCAAAGATCCTTGAACCAATTGAAGCATCTTTGAAAAATATGGAAATGTTGACTTATCATCAAAACCGTTTGCACTTAACTCTACAATCACCTTCATCATCTGCTCTAAATTCTCCGTCTTTACCTCCCACCCCAGTTTGTTTTGCGTCGAGTTCAACAAAGATGTCGAGGGATATGTGTTTGCGACGTAAGCCGGGCTGGCGCCAGGCCTCTGGCTGTGGAAGGTGTGAAAGAGAGAGAACAAGAGACACTGAGAGCTCTAGCAACCACCGCAATCATCAATTAAATCGATTAATATGTTTGAGTACAACTTAATCTTTAGCCAAGGCGAGCTGTTAACAGCACCGTCACTTGGATCATCTACTAACTAGCAGTTTGAGCTCCCGCTTTACAAAATTAACCGGGCCATTTAATGACACCGGGCTTAACAGAATGATTAATCAAACATTAGCTGATAACGGTGAAGTAGCTTCTGCAAACTTTATCTCGACTCATTGTCTCAATCTTCAAGCTTCAAAAATGATATGCAGCTTCCTACTCTGTTTGCATGCACTGCCTCAGCTCCCGAAGTTTGATCCCCTTTCAACTCGAATCCCTTTGCTTCTGCTCCCTTGTCCTATACTTGCTCAATCTCGGCTTATGTAGGCTTAAAGCTTATGCTTGCTTCTTGGTTATTCTTGCCTCGTCGTGCTCTAGACTTCCCAATTTTCCTTCATGCTCGGCTTGCTCAAGCTTCTAGTTCGAGCTTGAGAGGGAGAGAGAAAGAAAAGCTTTGCCTTCTTATCAAGCTTTGGATGTCCCGAGCCCTCTCTTCCTCAAGCTTATTTTCCTGCTTCCGCTCCTTGGTTCCCAAGCTTCTACCATGGCTCGGCTCTCCAAGCTTTGACCATCTTCCTTCGTTAAGCTCCCCTTGAGCTCTCCTTCCCTTTTCTTCCCAATCTCCTCTTGCTCTCTCAAGCTTCTACCATGGCTCGGCTCTCCAAGCTTTGACCATCTTCCTTCGTTAAGCTCCCCTTGAGCTCTCCTTCCCTTTGCTTCCCAATCTCCTTGGTTGCTCTCCTCGTTTTTGCTTGCCTCGAGGATGAGAGCGAGAGAGAGGGAGAGAGAATCTTTGCCAATCGAGGATGAGCTGAGGGCTTCTTCCCCTTCCCCTCTAGCTTTCCCCTTGTTACCTCCTCTTCATTTTGCCTTGCCAAGCTTTTCTTCCCTTGGAATCCTCCTCGTTCTGCCCTTTTGTTGATAGCCCCCAATCTTCTTATGCTATTTTTTTCTCTGCCCATCAGTCACGACGCCGTGACTGATGTGGCACGGGACTCGGCCTGATGATGTGGTAGGCCAAAATTGGCCTTCATAGAATTCAGTGCCGCCGGTACCAAAGCTGTGTGCGAGGACCTCCTGAGTATCTTCCGACACTGCGGCAATGGCATCTGAGGCCCGAGTTGGCCAGTGCAAGCCTGATTCTTCCCCCCTTGTGCTCTGTTCGCTGCCAGCCCACGCCATCCTCCTTTTCCCTCTTTTGTTCACATCAAAACCCTTAAAAGGGGCGGTCCTTAGTGCCACATTGGGCTTGATTTCCTTTGGGTGGCCCTTAGTGGCTTGGGCGGGCAATCCTTTAAGGTCATGGGCTTGATTTCCTTTAGGCGGCCCTTAGTGGCTTGGGCGGGCAATCCTTTATTGTGGGCATCCAATGCCCCAATTGTTTGGTTGCCTTTGGGCGGCCTTCTCAAGTTTTTGGGTGGCCTTTGAAGCCGGGCAACCTTCTCAAGTTGGGAAGCCTTTTAACGGGCACCAAAATTTAGCATACATAACAATCAAGGCATTGCTAAGCATTTCCTCTCTTCCAACAATCCTTCACTAACCATATCATCATGAATTTTACTTTCCATACCAACATCTCGAATAATGCCACAATTACCCAATTCAGCAGCGTCGACAATTGTCATCGACCTCAAGCCCTTTTATCTGATCAAGCTGGACTCTGTTTGACGAGCCATAAATCCCTGTAAACCTCTCAAGCTGCATAAAATGCATACTAACCCTACTGAGGCTATAAAAATCCCAGATGGCACTCTGATCGAGCGGACCAAACTGATACATAGCCGACCCCCTATAGCCGACCCCCGGCGAATCTTTCACGGCTAATATCTTGGCAACCGGAACTCCGATCGCTGATTTGAAAAGACCCACGCGCTCCACAAAGTGAGCACTTCAAGCCCGTGCATTCATTTGATTTCTGTCACCTCAGTTGCAGTCACCCAATCCGGTACAAATTTGCAATTGACTTGAACTTTAAACTGCCATAACTTCCTCACCGTAGCTCCAATCGACGAGCCGTAAAGACAGGCCCGTAGAGCACTTCAAGCACTGTAGTTCTAGATCACAATACCCCATCTGTGCTCACTTCAATCATACTCATTTTTGGCATCATTAAGGCATCAGTTGGCCCTTTAAAGCCAGATCTGGCATACACTAATTATTAAACTTGGCCTGTTAACAAGCTTGATCACTGCTCAATAATCATGTAAGCTTCAAATAAGCTTGATGTGCATTTTTCTCGCATCTTTCTTAAATTGGGAGTGGAGCTGCATGACAACGGATGGCACATATGGTCTCACGGATGATGACTTTGTTTTTCACGATGACGAGGATAGGGGTTTATCCTTAGGGTTTCCCCCCAATCTCTACAAAATCCTATTCCCTTGACTATCTAGGGGGAGTGCAAATAATTAGCTTAGGGTTCCTTATGTTTTTTAATTATGTTCAATAAGTGTTGCTACCTTTTCCCACTAATGTGCCTCCTAGAGGTATTCTTTGTGTTTCCTAGTGTGTATAGGAACGTGTTGCTATTGTTAGGATTTGGACCTTCATGGAATCTTTCTCTCATTCACACTTCAAATCAAGCGCAACCATCAACACAAACAGGTGTTTCTTGTCCATTAGCATTGCCCCTTATCTTTTTGCATCCATGTTTGTGTGCTTTGATTGTGATTGGTAGCATAATATCGAGCACATAATCACTTGTCTAGGTTTAAAAATCAAGCAGTCCCCGACTAAGCTAGTTTGACCAAGCTAGGTGTTAGAGATCTTCTCTTAATACCATGGGGAATGCCTTCCTAATAATCAATGGTTACTTAGGTTCTTTTTTTCTCTTTTTTTTGTTTTGCAAAACTCACAAATTGTGAGTGAATTATATTGAGCAGCCGAAAAAATTAGAAGGTTTTTTTCATGCTCATGTTAAGCCATGACAACATCCAGGAATCATAATTACAACGGCTATAAGGGCAGCCACTCCTACCGATGGACAAGGTTTTCCCCCGGTATTCTGTCAGATTACAACAAGGCACAAGTAGTCCTAGACCAGTCCTTCAAGTGATGCTTGCGTCCGAGTGCCCATATTAGCACTTTGCTTTCCTGTATAATTTCTGCGAAGCAGCTTGCCACCTCAAATCCTCCTTCAAACACACGGCGGTTCCTTGTTTGCCATACATTATGAAAGAAGAAGTATCTGAGAATCTGAGTGCTAACAAGGAGTGCAGGACTACCTGAGTTTTTACCTCCAAAGCATAGGTCAGTCTTGAAAAAACTAATTTTCCATGTTCTCTGGACCCACTTGCATACTTTCCCTACAAGACCGTTTATAGCTGGGCAGTCCATGAAAAGGTGGGCCATATCTTCACTAGTCAACCTGCACCCCAAGCATCGATCTGACCCGATCCCTCTCTCTTGAATCTTCACCCCCAGTAGAGCACCCCAAGTAACCTTCCATAAGAAAACCTTCATGTATTGTGGAACCTTTGGCTTCCATATGTTCTCCATTACATGCTCCCACCTTTCCTCTGGCCATTGCTTTTTCCATAGCTTATTAAGGGGGCTAGACCAATTCTTCTTTTGCATCATTGTCTGATAAATGATTTTAGTATGGGGTTTCCACAAGAGATTGCTTCCGGGACATTTCCAGGCTTTCCAGTCTCCGAGTCAGAGATTGGCATCACTAGATTGTCAAGTTCTTTCATCACTTTGTGGCCAAGCAAGACCTCCAAGCTATTGAGTTGGTACTGGGCACGCCTAAGGTCAATGGTTTTCCAACTCTTGTTGACATTGTCCCAAAAGTGTTCAAGTCGGATCAGACCCTTATTATTCAGCTTCCTTGCTGTCTCAATCCTAGGGATTTTGTGGCGGATCTACAACTTTGGAGAGCCAGGGGGGGACCAATGTAAGATGGAGTTCTTGAAGTATCTGGCTTCTTCCCCCCACTTTAAGACTCCTACTACTCTATTGCATTCTCTTACCAATTCTCTTGAGCTGCCCCGCAGTCTTAAGGTAGACCACGCCGGGGCAGCTTGTCATTGAAAGGACAGGGGAACTGAACATGCTCATCACTACCCAGCCATGCCCTATATAGGCCCTTGGCTTTCTAAATATAGGGACCCCCTTGACTGCATGTCTATCCTGGCCCTTGGCCCTGGCCCTTGGCTCGGACTGGTCCTACCATTGTCCTGACATTACTTCCTCCTTGGAGAAGCGTTTTCGTCCGCGAAAACACAAGTGATGGTATCTTCATAAGAACACTAATGTTTTCTACCGTAACATCCCATATGGATCCAACGGTTCATTTGAGCGGAACCCGGTTCCGTAGGAGGTTCAATGAAACCAAGAGCAACATCTTGATTTTCAACATTGTTGTCCATTTGCAACTGCTTGGGTCTAAAGGGTAACTCCATTTATAACTCACTTGAGTACTGTAAAGGAGTAACCACAACTAAGAGTTGTCCAAAAGCATAACCAGTTTTCAGATCTTCTGAAGGTACTGGAATAATGCAAGGAAACCTTGGCGTAACTTTCCATGCAGTTGTGAGCCAGATTTCCCACTCGCCTGAGTATCTTGAAAAGTCCGTAGATAGGGAATGTCCTCATGTTAGAATTCTGAATAGTTTGGAACACAAATAACTACATGTTCATCCCTACTGAAGGTTACTTGCCAACATACTTTGTCAGCACACCTGGTAAGTCCTTGACGTATGAAAGCAGATCCTTTAGCACAAGATTACTCTTTGTAATCTTCCTATCCCCTTGGATAACTGACAGTACTGAGGTGTGTTTTCCTCACGGTCTACAAACTCCCAAACCGAGCCATGACCTGTATTGGTGATTAGTAGACCCAGAAGTTATCTCATAGAGATAGTGCAGATAGAGTGAAAAATGATTCATAAGCAACAACCTGAGGAATATGCATGTTGTTCCAAATCAGCCTTTGCTAAACACTAGGGACCATAACACCTAGTGTGCATGCATTTAGTGAAAACTAACCCGAACCTGTATATCCATAATGAGCCTTGCCAATACTTATGGCAAAATGTGATGCGCGTAGCACACATTAACGAAGAATGTAGATAGTTCTAAAAACAGACTAAATACTTTCAGTTGCAATCTTTTGCAAGCCTTGCTGAAACGTCTGAATGGCAATAGAAGGTAACACATTGATCACTTCTAGGTATAGACAATGAAACTTTTTCATTAACAACTTATAGCCTTGCTGTATGTAAAAACAACCATCTGTAATGTTGTTTAGCAGTACTTGTACTTTAACAAGTCATTCTAAGTATACGACAATTTCTGGCCATGAAATTGCTCCTGATACGTCGTGCTAAAAATGGTCCAGAAAACAGATGTGATCAACACCTAGGGACTTTGTCGTGACACATAATGGAAAATAATGGCGCCAGTGTCAGTCCAGAGACTCATATTCTCCACATGTGGAATATGTCTCATGCAAGGATGTGTAAAAAGGAACATCCTTCAAGTACAAGATGTACTTGTGTGTGGAGGTAACTGCAAACACTCTACGACGGGAGTGAGAGGGACCCTCATTAGTCTTGCTCCACTGGCTAAACCGAACTCCTTGAGTTCCTAGACCATGTTGTATCCCATGTGACAACATGTGCCAAATTGAACCCTACAAGTAGGTTCGTATAACTGCATAAGGCAGAAAGATAGATTGGACACTTGGCCCAAAATACTTTGTGCCGACATGCCCTTGGCATGGGTCTGTAATATTCAAGCGTACATAGATGTATTGAAACACCAAGAAAAGCATACTAAACATGGAATTGACACCAAATCAGTACACTTACCTGTATGCAAATGCAATAACATGATGTACACTTACATGTATGCAAATGCAATAACATAATGTACACTTACCTGTATGCAAATGGAGAGGAGCATGTCCCCTACCTGAAAAACAAACAATATTGCACTGGGAACCCTGGTTGCTGCCTTTGCAACCCAAGCCCTTGAATTAGAATCTACGTAGTCAAGCCCCTTGGTAAGACTCTTTGTAGAAACTACTCAACTAGCAGATAACAATAAACAACATAGTCAACCGTGTACAGAATGATTGGAATCAACTTGAGAAGTGTGTCCGTCTGCTACCGTGTGTGGTAGATTGCGGAATTCTTTCCTTGAAAGTATAACTGGGAGAGATCAATTGTGATCCTCAATGCAGATCAAAATGTGATCCTTAATGCCTATGGGGTGATGTAACAATCACCCGCCAGGTCTTACCTCAAAACAGTATGTCCATAGACACACCGTAGTGCTAGAGATAGAGCAGCAAATCCACACAAGTGAACTACCGAGCTCTTATGGTGCATGGTGCTGTCACAACTGATTGTTGCGTCTATACTCTGTGGTAGAGAGCAGCTGGTGTGAGTGTAAGATTATCAAAAACTCACTAGAGCGTCGCACTAAAAACATGTAGTGCAAAAATGACACCCTAAACATCCGTAATGACATCCATAATGACAAGACGCTTGCTTGTCAATTAACGTCAATGTGTACTCCACTGGGTAGTGTTGTTCGATCTTGAGAACAATAGTCCAAGGAATACCAACAAGTGGATCTTATCCTAGGTTTAACACTGGCTCTTAGCATGTTTGGCTCATAGCCCTTATGAAAAATAGTGTTCAATCGATGAACCGATGAAGATAATTTGAGTAGAATCTTAGCCACGTGCTAGTTGTGAGTTAGAGCACCTTGGCTCAAGCTGACTCACGAGCAGAATATGTATCAAAAGCTTCTTAGAAGAGTTTCGTTATTCTTGCAAGAAATAAGAAAAAGAGAGAAAACAAGAGCATGCTGGGCTGAGGAACTTTCCTTAAATTTGTAGAGTGTGTGCCCAGAATAGCATATGCCAAATGTGCGAAGTATCAATATGAAATTGAGCAATTAGAAAAACCGTGCTTCACATAAATACTTCTATGCTCATAGCGTAGAGATATGCTTGCCAATTTACAGAGCAAAAGAAAGTCGACGTTGTTGAGCATTTACTGATAATCGACCTTGCTGAATTGGCAGAAAAACTTGCAAAATATGTATTGTGTGTTAGGAAATAAGACGTAGCTAAATAGATAATTGAGTAGATTACTTAATGGAGAGAGACAGATTTATATACACGAGATTATAGAGTAGAGAGAGAGAGAGAGAGAGAGTACACACAATATACGTGGTTCACCCAATGTGGGCTACGTCCACGGGAAAGCAGCCACTCAATGGCTTTAGTACTTCAAAACAAGAAGTAGTTTACAAAGGGATTATACCCTTAATGGAGCTCCCTCTTTGCTTCACTCTCACCACCTCACACTCACCTTGTTGCATCAACTTCACACTATGAAATGTGTGTAGAAATGGCCTCCTTTTATAGGCCAAAAGGGCTGCCCTCTCTTATGAGAGACAGCCATGTGTAGCCGCCCTTGTGCGAATAAGTCCAAATCGAACCCTCCAATCCGCCCATGTGTGGCCGCCCTTGAGAAGACAAGTCCGCCTTTGAATTCGGCCACCGGCCACCGGCCATTGACTTCCGACCACCGGCCACCGGCCATTGACTACCGGCCACCGGCCACTGGCCAACCGACCGGTTGTTTTCCGACCACTTTCCGGCCGCCGTCCGGCCATAATATTCCGGCGAAAAAGAATATTTCGGCAAAAAAGAAGTCTCGGGGGCCTCCGCCCCCAAGGCCTTTAAAGTTGCCCCTGATTCTTGTCCATGAAAATTTTGGTTTCCGGTGAGTGATTTTCCTTCACGCATGATGGCTTCTCCTCATAATGGGGGCCTTACAAATGTGCGTTTTTACCACAGAAAATTACAAGGGTAAATCAGGCTCCATACTTAACAATCTCCCACTTGGAGACTGATCTCCAAACCAACCCTGTGACTGCTTTCCATTCTGGTTTCTTATCCTTGAATGCCGATTGAAGATGAGAAAAAGCTCAACTTCTCCTTGTTGACCACCTTTGTAAACATGTCTGCAGGATTTTCACTTGTATGCACCTTTCCTAGCTTTAGTTGTCCCTCTTCCAAAAGAGTGCGTATGAAGTGATATCTCACCTCAATGTGCTTTGTCCTTGAATGAAAGGCTGAGTTCTTCGCAAGATGGATAGCGCTTTGGCTATCACTGTACAAGACACAATCGTCTTGTTTGAATCCAAGCTCTTCTAAGAATCTGTGAAGCCACAGAATTTCTTTGCTTGCCTCCATCATTGCTACATACTCTGCTTCCGTGGTAGAAAGTGAAACCACTTTCTGTAGCTTTGAAGCCCAACTTACTGCTGTGCCTCCAACCGTGAACACATAGCCAGTAGTGCTCCTTCGAGTATCTTTGTCACCTGCCATATCTGCATCAGCATACCCTTCTAGAAAAATATCAGTTCCTCCAAAATACAAAGCATTTGTTGTTGTCCCTTTTAGATACCTAAGTATCCACTTCACAGCTTGCCAATGCTCTTTACCTGGGTTGTCCATGAACCTACTCACAACTCCCACTGCATGTGCAATGTCTGGCCTTGTCCAGACCATAGCATACATTAGAGAACCTACCGCTGCAGCATATGGAACTTTAGACATATAGGCTATCTCCTCTTATGTCTTTGGACACATATCCTTCGTTAGTTTAAAATGACCAGCCAAAGGTGTAGAAACTGGTTTTGCATTTTGCATTGCAAACCTTTCTAGTACCTTCTTGATGTAATCTTCTTGAGATAGATTTATTGTCTTCTTCGTCCTGTCCCTTGATATTTTCATACCAAGTATCCTCTTTGCAGCACCTAAATCTTTCATTGAAAAAGATTTGGACAGCTCCTCTTTTAGGTCTTTGATGTCCTGCATGTTAGCACTTGCAATCAACATGTCATCAACATACAACATTAGGATGATGAATTTCCCATCTCCCAAATTCTTCGTGTAGACGCAGTGATCCGAGTTGCATCTTGTGAATCCATGATCCAACATCCATCGATCAAACTTCAAGTACCATTGTCTTGATGCTTGCTTTAAACCATACAAACTCTTCTTTAATCTGCAAACCATTTTCTCCTTACCTTTTACTTCATACCCCTTTGGTTGAAGCATGTAGATTTCCTCCTCTAAGTCACCATGAGGGAATGCCATATTTACATCCATTTGCTCGAGATTTAGATCATGAGCAGCCACAAGGCTTAAGACAAGCCTAATTGAGTTCATTTTTACAACAGGAGAAAATATTTCATTGAAGTCAATACCTTTGTTTTGAGAAAAACCTTTTACCACAAGCCTAGACTTGTACCTTTTCTTCCCACCTTCTTCTTCCTTTAGCTTGTACACCCATTTGTTTTGAAGTGCCCGCTTACCTTTAGGCAACTCAACCATCTCCCATGTTTGGTTGCGATGTAGTGAGTCCATCTCCACTTGCATGCTCTTCGTCCATTCTTCTTTGGATTCATGTTCCATAGCTTCTTCATATGATTCCGGCTCTCCAGAATCTGAGATCAAGAGATGGTTGAAGGAAGGAACAAACCTTTCTGGAGGTCTACTTGCTCTTGTAGATCTTCGGGGAATAGGTTGAGGCTCGTCATTTGGTTGACGTTGTTGCACATTGTCACCGTTTGCAGTCCTTGAGTCTTCACCGTCCTCAAGCTCCATGTACTCATCACCTGTTTCTTTTGTTTGTTTTCTTTCCAAGTAATCTTTGTACATATTTTGTTCGTTAAAAATTACATCCCTACTCCTTAAGATTTTACCATCTTCAGGATTCCATAGGCGATACCCAAAGTCTCCTTCTCCATAGCCAATGAAGAAACACTTTTTGGACTTTGCATCTAACTTTGATCTTAGGCTTCTATCTATGTGCATGAAAGCCTCACACCGAAACACTTTGAGAAATGCATAATTCACCGGTTTACCTGTCCATGCCTCTTCTGGAACTCCCCCATCCAATGCCGTTGAGGGTGACCGATTGATTAAGTACACAAACGTACTTACAGCTTCCGCCCAAAGCTCAAGCGGTAGGCCTGCATGTAGCCGCATGCTTTGTGCTCGTTCCATGATTGTCCTGTTCATCCTTTCCGAAATCCCATTTTGTTGAGGTGTCCTTGGGGTTGTCCTTTGCCTCCGAATGCCATTGCTAGCACAAAAGCTTTCAAAAGCTTGGCTGCAATATTCGTCTCCATTGTCGGATCTGAGGCATTTAACCTTGGTACCTGTTTCATTCTCCACAAAGGCTTTCCACCTTTGAAATATGGAAAATACATCGGATTTATTCTTCATGACATAAACCCATGTTTTTCTAGTCGCATCGTCTATGAATGTTACATAGTACAATGAGCCACCAAGTGATGGTGTACTTGCAAGACCCCAAACATCAGAATGAACCAACTCAAGTTTTTTATTTTTTCTTTCATTTCTTGATTTTTGAAATTTTACCCTCTTTTGTTTACCATAAACACAATCTTCACAGAACTCTAAGTCCACTTCTTTCAAACCTGGTAGAAGCTTCTTTGTTTGAAGGATTTGCATTCCTTTGGCACTCATATGCCCAAGTCGATAGTGCCACACCGCACTGTCAACTTCTGTAGTTGCTGCACAAGCTGAAGGTTGCGTGCTAACAGTACACAAGTAAAGTGTACCAACTTTTTCACCCTTGGCAACCACCAAAGATCCCTTTGAGATCTTCCACCGTTTGTTTCTGAATGCAATGTTGTGACCTTCATTGTCCAATTGTCCTGTAGAGATCAAATTTTTGCGAAGAGAAGGAACATGCCTAACATCTTTAAGCTTCCATTCATTTCCGTTAGCTTTTTTGGCAGAAACTGTACCTTTGCCGACAATCTCACAAGCTTCATCATCTCCCAAGTATACATACCCAAAATTACCTTTGGTGTAGTCTTGGAAATGTTGCTTGTGTGGTGTCGCATGGAATGAAGCCACGGAATCTACTATCCAGGAATTAGACACATTGTCTAATGAGAGAATTAGAGCATCTTGCTCTACTCTACCTGCCACATTGGCCTCCGATGTTGGTTTGTTGTCTTGAGACTCTGTCTCCTTCTTCTTCTTGGACCAGCAATCCTTCTTGACGTGGCCCTTCTTTCCGCAGTTCCAACATTCAAGAACTAACTTTGTGCGTGACTTGCTCCGCCTTGAGCGATCACGACCCTTTTGGTTTTTGAACCTCTCCTTAAGCCTTCCTCTTGTTTCCACTGATAGTGCAGCACTTGATGATTCTCCTGTGCTTCTCCTTCGCATTTCCTCGCTTAGGAGAACACCCACAACATCATCAAACTTAAGAGTATTTGTGCCAGAGATAGAATTACTTACAGCCATCACAAGGCTGTCCCAACTATTCGGTAGAGATGATAGTATAAGGAGAGCTCGCACTTCGTCATCGAAATTGATTTTCACTGATCGAAGTTGACTTATGTTTGTGTTAAAGTCATTTAGGTGTTCTGCAACTGAACCATTCTCTGCCATCTTTAGATTGAACAAGCGCTTCATAAGAAATACCTTATTGGATGCCGATGGTTTCTCGTAGAAGTCGTCAAGTGACTTCATCAAGTCCTCCGTGGTCTTCATCTCCGAAACATTAAAGGCCACCGTTGACGCCAAGCTTAACCGGATTGTTCCTAGTGCCTTTCGATCAAGGACAATCCATGCTTCATCTGCCATTGTTGCGGGCTTCTTCGCAAGACCGCCTAGTGGCAAATAGAGGTCCTTCTGGTAGAGATAGTCTTCAATCTGCATCTTCCAATGTTGGTAGTTTTTGCCGTTGAACTTCTCAATCTTGAGCTTCCCTTCCTCCGCCATAACTCCCACTCACTTCAAGGAATCCTTTCCTTGAGATAATTTAGCTACGAGCAAACCTTGCTCTGATACCAGTTGTTAGGAAATAAGACGTAGCTAAATAGATAATTGAGTAGATTACTTAATGGAGAGAGACAGATTTATATACACGAGATTATAGAGTAGAGAGAGAGAGAGAGAGTACACACGATATACGTGGTTCACCCAATGTGGGCTACGTCCACGGGAAAGCAGCCACTCAATGGCTTTAGTACTTCAAAACAAGAAGTAGTTTACAAAGGGATTATACCCTTAATGGAGCTCCCTCCTTGCTTCACTCTCACCACCTCACACTCACCTTGTTGCATCAACTTCACACTATGAAATGTGTGTAGAAATGGCCTCCTTTTATAGGCCAAAAGGGCTGCCCTCTCTTATGAGAGACAGCCATGTGTAGCCGCCCTTGTGCGAATAAGTCCAAATCGGACCCTCCAATTCGCCCATGTGTGGCCGCCCTTGAGAAGACAAGTCCGCTTTTGAATTTGGCCACCGGCCATTGAATTCGGCCACCGGCCACCGGCCATTGACTTCCGACCACCGGCCATCGGCCAACCGACCGGTTGTTTTCCGACCACTTTCCGGCCGCCGTCCGGCCATAATATTCCGGCGAAAAAGAATATTCCGGCAAAAAAGAAGTCTCGGGGGCCTCCGCCCCCGAGGCCTTTAAAGTTGCCCCTGATTCTTGTCCATGAAAATTTTGGTTTCCGTTGAGTGATTTTCCTTCACGCACGATGGCTTCTCCTCATAATGGGGGCCTTACAAATGTGCGTTTTTACCACAGAAAATTACAAGGGTAAATCAGGCTCCATACTTAACATTGTGTACCTGCTTTGGCTTGATTACGTTGTCGTTGGATATACTTAAATATTGCCCTTACTTGCTAGGTAACTTCTTTGTCGAGCAAAATGTCGTACCCAAGGCAGATACATACTTACCCATTGCAGGCATTGCATGTACTTTCCTGAATGCAATTGAATAATAGTACTAATTGGTAGCAACCTCAAAACCGTTAACCATTCGTGCATGTTTTTCCTGAAAACTTTAGTCAAATACAAAAATTGTAAACTTTATTGAGATCCGTACCTCCCTTGCATATCAAATTTAATCAGTGGCATTTGGATGAATCCTCCAATCCAATGACAAGCTGGTCATTTGTTATTTATGTGTAGATTGCTTCCCGAAACCGAGGAGCTTCCTTGCCACATGAGTGGCATCCAAATTTTTTATTTCATGTGATTGACAGCTTCTAAACACGAGGTTGATTCCATGGTCATGATGTCCTGACATCGTGCCGATGGATTCGCAAAGTGGCATGAGCCATCGACTTCATGATGTATGTGCTTACCGTCCTTCTTTGAAACTCTGCAGACTCGCCCTCCGTGCTATTTGTGTCCTTGCAAAACTACAACATACCCTACGCAATGTGTTATACCCTGTTGGTTTAACTCGGACGTGCGATCTGGCTGCCATGGTTCAACTCCCGGACTGGTCCGAAGCTTTCATAGCCCGTGGGCCAATACCCCTAATTGGGGGTGGTTAAATGTAGGGCAAATTTACTTTTTTTTTTTAAACTAAATAAACTATAAGCTGCCATGGCGTGCTGCCGCTACAACGAAGGGGAAAACAAGAACGCAGGGGGCGATGGGGTCATCCCCGGGGCTTGCGAGCGTGTCAAAAAAGCAGGACAATGGCATGGCGCTCCTGTTTGGAAGTAGCGCCATTCAATTCTCTGAAGTCGCCGAAGGTGGACCCGATATGCAGGGGACGGTGCCCGCGCGGCCCTCTTCTTCATGATCCTCCATGCAAGTGGCCTTCAAGCGGCCTTTCCTGCCATGCAATCGGCCATGCAACCCTCTTGCACCCTCGTGGGTCATGCCCCCGTCCTTGGCGAAAGCCATGCTCCGCCATGCCAAGGTCCACAAACAAGAGAGGGAGAGAAAAATCCGAGAGAGAGGGAGAGAGAGAAGAAACCATGCTTTCTCCCTGTCATGGCTCCACCCTCCTTCCTCCTCTCCACCTTGCTTTGATACCACTGAAAGGACAGGGGAACTGAACATGCTCATCACAACCCAGCCATGCCCTATATAGGCCCTCGGCCTTCTAAATATAGGGACCCCCTTGACTGCATGTCCGTCCTAGCCCTTGGCCCTGGCCCTTGGCCCGGACTGGTCCTACCATTGTCTTGACAATCATGAACCTCCACCCCTCTCCACTTTCCTCCCTTCGAGCCAAGTTTAGCTGCTTCTATCATATCTATGATCATAACTGTCCCAACTTGATCCTGTTTAGCCAAGGAAACCACAAATTTGGTGCAACAAGCTTCTGCATGGGTCACAGGGTTAAGAATCCCAAGGCCTCCTTGATTCCCTGGCTGAGAAACCGACTCCCAACTGCCCCATTGCCATGGCCTAGAAGATTTCCTGTTATTTTTCCATAAAAATGTTTTTACTGGTTTTAAGAACTCTTTCCAATGACACTTAGCCATCTTGAGAAGCGGGCTAGTGAAGGCAATATAAGGCATCATGAAGGCATTCATCACTTTTATCCGACATGGGAATGGGAGAAGAGCATACTCCCTTCTACTCATTTTTTTTTTGATTTTTTCAAGCACCCACTCAAATCTTAATTTGCTTGTGAGTTACATCCAGCCCCAAGGGGGCTCCCAGATGTCTAAAGATCTTTCCTTTTGTGACAATCTCCCTTGACCAGACAGAAGGATCAAATGAGTCATTTTCTGATAGGGAAATCATCCTTGACTTCTCTATATTACACTGGGCCCTGAAGCTACCGAGAACATTTGTACAATCCCCATAGCTTTTCTGATGACCTGGGGGCACGCCTTCAAGAAGAGGAGAGAATCATCTGCAAAACATTTTGCCAGGAGTTTTCTATTTCCTGGTAAAACAAGGTCTTGCACCTCCCCGTGCTCAGCACTAGCTTCGAGCGTCGTGATCAGAGGATGTGATCCTATGGTGAAAAGTAGGGGGGCAAGAGGGCATCCCTCTTTAATAGACCTTTTAACCTCAAAAGAGCCCACAATTCTATCGTTAAATAGCAGCTCTGACTAGCTCGAGCCCCCAATACACGAACCACCCGACAAAGGCGCGGCCCAAAGCCTAGAGCTTCCATGATGGCTTCTATATATGTCCATGTTATTCTATCATATGCCTTGTCCAGGTCCAGCTGTAGTAGAATCCACTCCTGCTTTGTGACAGTTGTGTATTCTATGCCCACCATTGATGCCAATATGTTATCGTATATGGACCTTCCTTTGATGAAACAATGTTGATGGGGGGAGATGATCTTGGTTATTAAGGGGGTTAGTCTGAGGGCCACTGCTTTAGCTATAATTTTATAGGCCACCAACATCATCATTATTGGTACCAATGTTGTAGTTTAGAGCAGCAGATCTGTTTTGGGATGGGCTTGATAAGCCCTCTCTTCACACTTGTCTCCAACGACCCTTCGACCATGGATTTATTGGCCAAACTTGTGATTGGGGCCTTGAGATCATCCCAAAATTCTGCATAGAATACCACCGTCGTCCCATCCCAACCAGGCGACTTTTCCTTGCCAAGGGCTTGCAATGCTAGTGAACATTCGTCTTCAGAAAATGCCCGTTCCAAGTTATTAGCTTCTAAGTGGGGAATTTCTTTTTTAACACTCTGTAGTAAGGTCCCTCTGGCTTCCTCCACTTCTTGGGACTGGGTCTCCGGCCGTCCAATGATTTGACTCAGATAGCTCAGCATCATACCACCCATTTCATCCTGGTTATGAACTGCTGTCCCTTTCTCATCCTCAAGCGAGTGGACATGGTCAGCTCTTCTTGATTTTTAAAGCCCTAAAAAAATGATTTTGATTGGAGGCTTCCAGTTGCAAATAAATCTCCCTAGAGAGAAGTCTAGCCTTTTTGATATCTTCTACCTGCTCATTAGCGAGGTTCGATTTTGCTTCAAGCCATCGTTTGTGTTCACCCTTAGTAGCCTGCCCATTGGCTTTTATAGCGGTAAGCAATTGTACCTCCGCTAAAAGATGCAACAGGTGATCCTCCCTAGCTTTCTTGATCCGGAGGCCCGAGGTTTTGATTGCTTTCTGGATGCTCCAAGCAAAGAGGTCCCACGCATTGTGCTTGTTGAGGTTGACATCTTTTTTTAGCTTACCTAGTGCTTTCTTGGCTAGATTCCTGAAAAGAGGGTCTTTGAAGAGGTGTGTCCCTGTTACCAACAGTTTTTTTAACCTCTTGGGGCCTGCTCCGCCTCTTTATTCTTCTTAAATTGAATGTGCAGAGGAATGTGATCCGAGAGGATTGTTGTTGGGACTACCTTCATTTCCATCAGCGTCGGTATCCAGTCAGCTTGGTGCGAGCAATAGCATATGTCCAGTCTACAGGCAGTGCGGGCGTACTGAAGGCTTGTGTAGGTGAACCCAAGCGTGCTGTTCCATGGGCCAACATCCCATAAGTCGATCATTGTCCACTTTTCGCACAAACTTTGCCATTTAGACCTTTCTGAGCCAGCCAACACACTAGAGGATCCTGTTCTATCCCTGCTCTTTTCTACCATGTTAAAGTCACCAACCAACAACCACTCCCCTTCAATACGGGTATCTCTGAGATGCATCCATAGTTTGGCTCTATCTTTTGCATTGCAAGGGCCATACACATTCACAATGGTGAGGGGACGCCCTTCCCATCTGTGTAAGGTCTCTACTTTCAAATTTCACATAAGCTCTATTACGCATTTGAATTTTTAACTATCACTCATTATTTAAGATATTCAAGTTCAAATTATGAATCGTAAGTTGAGAAAACCTAGAATTTAAAATTTACGCTACAAAATTTTGACATGTTTAGCTATATGAATCACTAATTAACTTATTGCAAGACTTATTTACTGATTATAGAATTTTCTTTTACTAGTGTAAAGTTAATATAAGAGTGTAAAGTTTAACTTAAAAATGTAAAGTAAATTATCATTAAGGAAATAAGTAAAATAATTATAAAGACAAAAGAATACACAGGGATGACAAATGAAGGCACATGGACTCACCTGGCCTCACATAGGAGGGGACAAAGTGGGACACACTGTCACATGAAAAGGAGAGGCTAGTCTTGACTAATCTTAGTGAGCGGGGACTGTGTGGCCTTATCTTTTGATGATAATGACAAAGTGGTCAAGCTGATGGGTACCACAAGGGTACCAAAAACGCGTGTATGATTTTTGGGGAAAAAATATATATATTTTTTTAAAAAAATATTTTTAAAAAATATTTTTTTTTTGGGGAAAAAAGAAAAAGTTGGACGTTTTCTTTTTTGCTATAAATAGAGCATCCATGCTCACACTTTAGACATAGAGATTGCCTCTATAGCGCTCACGAAGTGCTGTCACTTCTCTTAGAGAGAAGGCGTCCACAAACCACTAAGAGAGCAAAAACTCTAGTGGACTAATAAGGTGCGTATTAATTGAGCATTTAATTAACTTTAAGAATGATGTATGTGTGCTATCTCTTACTCTAATCTCTCTAATAGATTAGTAAGTTTCAATTAGTTTAAGAAAGATATGTGTGTATGTGTGCTATCTCTTACTCTAATTTCTCTAATAGATTAGTAAGATTCAATCAGCTATGTGTGTGTGTGTGTGCTATCTCTTACTCTAATCTCTCTAATAGATTAGTAAGATTCAATTAGCTATGTGTGTGTGTGTGCTATCTCTTACTCTTATCTCTCTAATAGATTAGTAAGATTCAATTAGTTTTAAGAAGGATATGTGTGTATGTGTGCTATCTCTTACTCTAATTTCTCTAATAGATTAGTAAGATTCAATCAGCTATGTGTGTGTGTGTGTGTTATCTATTACTCTAATCTCTAATGGATTAGTAAGATTCAATTAGCTTTAAGAAAGATATGTGTGTGTGTGTGTGTTCTCTTTTACTCTAATCTTCTCATAGATTAGTAAGATTCAAGTAGCTTTAGAAAAGGATGTGTGTGTTCTCTTTTACTCTAATCTTTCTAATGGATAGTACGATTCAATTAACTTTAGAAAAGATGTATGTGTATGTTTTCTCTTACTCTAATCTCTCTAAGTATACCTACTCTCTCTAGTTAGTACATCTTCACTATTAACTTATACATTGTTAATTGAAAGTTAATACATAAGAGAACTCATCATATTCTTATTATACATGATGAAATTCTCATTCACCAATTTTATTGTCCATTAGATTAAGTAGAATTTTGAGTAATAGTAAAAATTGATTTGGTTGAAGTATGAAAATTGAAGTTAGAATTGGATTAGAAATGTGAAGCATAAAAGTAATGCATTCCTAAACTTTCACTCATAGTTTACACACTTAATTTTTGATTAATTACGATTAGCAAATAGAAATTAGATGTAGAACAACAACAATAAGTGTGAACCAGAGTTAGCGAGGGTTCAAATTACAAACTCTCATTGCAAACAAGAGATTACTAGGGAAATTGACCAATTTAAAGTTCTAAGTGTATAACATAAGTGTAGTACAAAAAAAAAAGGCTCCAAAGCGTGCTCGAAACCAAGGCGCTAATGATCATGAAGCTGGTACAAGTAAAGGTGGAACTCCCGCGGAACATGTTATGTCTCCACCAATCGGACCAATCGGAGCTATGCTATAGGTTAGTATTGCAGTTCAAGTTATGCATCATTGCATATGCGAGACCATAGGAATATATTATTTACCTTATGAAAAGAAAACACGGACCGAAACCACGAGGCTTAACCCCAAGAAACTCCGCATATGTTTGACAAGTAGGAAATATTGTCTGGTTAAACTGGTTGCTATAGGAAAGAATGTTTGTCCAAAACCTTCGGTATGGTTTCTCTCAAGCCTCTCTACTTATTAGGGTTGGTATTATGTGGCAGTTACCGAGGCGTGAGATGACGCCTAGGATGGCACCGCGGATGCTGTGGTGGGAGTACACCCAGATTAGCCCAGCTGGATACTACAGTTTTGTTTTGCCGTGCCGTAAGGATGATGCCCATATTGGCACCGTTGTTGCTGTGACAGGAGTACGTCCAGATTAGCACAACGAGTACTTGTCGAGCGGTATGGGACGCTCATGAGGACAAGGGTTTTTATAAATAATGTATATACCGATCGGACATAATAGCGCCAAGAGAGATTCTTGAGTGAAGCTAATCCAAGGGTTGTTGGTTTAAAATTGGACGACATCTTGTTTGACTATTGTTTGTAATATTGTTTGAAGGGTTGTTTAAACGAACCAGTATCATAAATAAAGTAAAGGAACATGTATGCTTAAACGGTGTGGTAGTAATTAGATAACAAAAGAGGGTGAGTGCGGTGTGGAAAGTGGGAGAATTATACCCGGACGGTATCATTCTATGGACGGGTGGACCCGAGCAGTCGGGTAACTTTCCAACGCTAGAAATTATTTTTTTTAAGTCATAAATCTTAAAAGAGACAAACCTTGGCGGCTGTGCTTCTGAAACATAGAGAAAAAAGCGCACAGGTTGATCACTCTAAGATTTATAGTGTTAGGTATAATTGATTATAGATAGTTTTAGATAGGGTTATGGTGGTCACGCTCCGCCATAGCGAGATAGGACCAATCCTTCACTAACGGTTCATGCCCGCGGCTACGTAGTAGCTAAGGCAATGTCCGTTGGTTTTTCTTTTTCAGGATTGGAGACCTATCAAAGGTACTCCGCTCCTCTCAAAAAGGGGCAGGGACCTCACACTGGTATCAGAGCCTAGGTTAAAGCTTGGGGAGATTTTTAGATTGATGTTTGGATATTGAAGGATGCGAATGTTTGAAATAATAGAAGAACCTAGAAAAATTGTTTTGAGTTTTTATATGGTATTGAAGACTGAACTTTCCTGGTACAGGAAAATGTTCATTATGCCTACCTGGAATTCCAGGTGTTCACCATCATGTTTGAAAATTCATGCCAATCACCAAATTATCAATTTTGAAAAAGGGTGATGATGATTTTGGATAGGGTGTTTACACCACCTATTCCAAGGGTGCATAGAGGATGGGGTATCAACAGGAGTCCATCTGGAGGAATCTATACCATCGATGGTGACAAGATATGGTGCACGGATACCAACCTCAAGAAACTTCGATGGGCAGAGGAGTTAAAAGTCATCGAAGTTCATCTTTTCATTGGTACTAAGAATCCGGATGCTACCATTATTACCTTGGGAGGAGAAAAGATATCTCAGACTCAATGGGTCTATAACCAAGTTACAAAAGTTATCCATGGTGGTAGGCTTCGACCCATATGTGTATCTCGTAGCTTTCAAGGGTCAAAAGAAACTTATTATTTTGATCCTTTAGCCTATCCTTTTGTAGTCACTAAACTCAAAATATAGAGACATTACAATCCTTGTATGTAAAGACTACCAACCTTGATAGCAAATAATGTGTATATAAATAAAGTTTGGATTAATATTACGTTTTGTTTGTATTATTGTCTGATCAAGTCTTGCCTTAAAGTGGAGTAAAGTTAGAGTATCCAATAAAGTTTCACTTAATCTATATTGCACAGAGTGCGGTGTACACATCTCTTCAAGAGAAAAAGCTACTTCTCAATCAAGCTAAACTTCCCTCTTTTAAAGGGAAAGGAGCCCTCGTTGAGCGCGATGTAGAAGTGTGGCTCGAAGGGATGGAGGATTATTTTGCTGCTGCTGGTACTACTCCCGATAACCAAGCAATGTTGGCTATGTTTCGTCTCACGGGGGATGCCAAGCTTTGGTGAAAACAACGCTGCAAAGATAACCTAGTAGCTCAAAACACTCAAACTTGGGAAGATATTAAGTATGTTATCAAAGAACGTTATCTTCCACTTGCACACGAATCCCTTAAGAAGAATGAATTCTTCAACTTACATCAGTTTCATCTTACAGTGGAAGAATACTACTCCAAATTTGTAACTCTTAGGCGCTATGCTGCTCCAATGACCGCAGATCAACAAGTAGCCCGTTTCTGCCAAGGGCTAAATGCTCCTTTAAATACTCGTCTAGAAGCCATGAGGCCTGTAAATTTGCAAGATGCTCTTTTAAGAGCTAAACCCTTAGCTAAAGAGATGCCAAACTCTCAAAGGGTACGGAATGGAAATACAAGGAATGCTACAAGGAGAGGACAGCCTATGATGTGGAGCCAAAGGCAAGTTCACTGAGTTCACCAAACTCATCCAATAGTTGCAGCTTCAGCAAACGGAGCTCAAAATGCAGCTCTTAGATGCTATGAATGCAACGATCTAGGACATTTCAGGAATGTATGTCTGGACGAGTCTCCGCAACTAATACACCCAATCGAGCTAGAGGACGAGGCCAAATAATAAATAATGGAGGAAGAAATGGAGGATGAGGATGAGGTCGAGGGCGCGGAATGGCTGCCAGAGTCAATGCTATCATAGGAGAACCAACATTGGGAGAAGAACAAGAAGAAAGAGCAACTCTACATGCTGCAATTGATAACCCAAGAGCAAGACAACAATATGCTGTCATTCAAACACATGCAAATCACCAAGGTGAAACATTTGAGCTTCTTATTGATTGTGGTAGTACTCATTCTTTCTTGTCACCTAAATGTTTAAGGAAGTTAGGACTTAATCAACACCCTGCAAGAAAGATGAGAGTTGAATTAGCCAATGGAAAGGAGGTGTTATCTCAATACACTGTTGGAAAAATAGATTTCAAGTTGGGAGAATCCTCTACTTCTACTACTTTTCGAACCTTACCTATAGGAATCTATGATGAATTCTTGGAATGGATTGGTTAGCCAGTCATAATGCCAATATCCATTGTGCCCAAGGAAGTGTTACTTTTGTGGACAACCAAGGTCAAGAAGTCACTATTCAAGGCCAGAATGGACGACCAAAAGCTTACTTGGTCAAAGCTAATCGTCTTTTGAAAGGGTTACGCAAGGGTCAACAAATTTTTGTAGTCAAGCTAAACAAAGTAGAAAAAACTTCTTCCAACCCTGAACCAATGTGGCTAGAAGAAGTTTTGGATGTTTTCCCCGCTGAACTTTCTGAACTACCACCACCTAGGGAGGTAGACCATGAAATCAAAATTTTTCCAGGTAGTGAACCTGTCTCAAGAGCGTCGTACAAGATGTCACTTGCAAAGGCTATAGATCTCAAGGAGCAGCTCAGGCAGTTGATTGAGCAAGGGTTTATCCGACCTAGTACATCTCCATGGGGTGCACCTGTTCTCTTCCAAAAGAAAAAGGATGGCTCTCTTCGACTTTGCATAGATTATAGGGGCTTAAATCAGGTTACCATCAAGAATAAATATCCAATTCCTAGTATTGATGAGATGCTGGATGGATTAGATGGAGCCAAAATATTCACGAAGATTGATCTTTGATCTGGCTATCATTAAATTCGAATCCAGGAGGCTGATATCTCCAAAACAGCTTTCAACACTCGTTATGGTCATTACAAATTTACAGTGATGGCTTTAGGACTTATGAATGCTCCTACAAATTTCAATCGTCTGATGCACGATATCTTTAGAGAATTCTTGGACGATTTTGTCCTAGTATTCTTTGAAGATATCTTAATTTATTCCAAATCAGAGGAAGAGCATGAAGGAAATGTTAGGAAAGTGTTAGAGCTTTTACGCCAAAATAAGTTGTATGCAAAGAAGAGCAAATGTACCTTCTTTACCCTTAAGGTCCGTTACTTAGGGTTTATCATTTCACCTAAAGGAGTCTCTGTTGACCCTGACAAAGTCAAAGATATTGTGGAATGGCCTCAACCCACTTCACAAACTGAAGTAAGAGGGTTCTTAGGTATCACAGGGTGGTACAAGATCTTTGTAAAGGACTATGCTCTTAAAGGTGCACCACTAACCGACTTGCTAAAGAAAGGAGCTACGATACTTTTGGAAGAAAAACATGAATCTTGCTTCAAACAGCTTAAGGAGTATCTTGCTTCAGAACCTCTCTTAAAACTTCCAGATTTCAGCCAAGAATTCAAGGTGATCACAGATGCTAGTAACCATGGATTAGGAGGAGTCCTTACTCAAGAAGGAAGGTTTGTAGCTTATACTTCTCGGAAGCTTAGGATTCATGAAGTGAATTATGCTACACATGATTTAGAATTTCTAGCAGTTATTCATGCCCTCAAGCTATGGAGACATTATCTATTGGGACGCAAATTCCAGTTTTTGGTATCAGATCACAAGAGCCTTAAGTGGATTTTTACCCAACCTAACCTTAACATAAGACAGAGGAGATGGATAGAGCTCATGCACGAATATGATTTTGATATTAAATTTAGACCAGGTAAGGATAATGTTGTGGCAGATGCCCTAAGCTGTAAAGCTTTTCTAGGGGGCAATTTCCATGGCTAACAACCCTATTTGAGACAAGGTCTCGGATGTTGCAGTCAGAGATGCAGATTACCAGATGCTTGCTAGTATCCTACGTGAAGAGAGGGTATCATCAAATCAGCCTAAACCTCTACATTACTCCTTAGAAGATGGGAAAATTTACTATAGGAATCGACTATGCATACCTAAGGATTCTACCCTAAGGAATGCTATCCTATATGAAGCACATGATGGCCCAACTTTAGGACATTCAGGTTATGCCAAAACTCTCAATGCAATTCGCAGAAGTTACTATTGGCAAGGTATGAAGGGTGATGTCCTTCGCTATGTCAAGCAGTGTTTGTCTTGTCAAAGGATTAAGGCAGAAAGACTAAAGATGCCATGTAAATTACATCCTTTAGATATTCCCCAAATGAAATGGGAATGTATTAGCATGGACTTTATCACCGGGTTTCCTTCTCTCCAAGCTGGCTATGATTCAATCATGGTCATAGTCGACTTGCTTACTAAAGTGGCTCACTTAATCCCAATCAATACAACCTTTACAGCTTCAGATATTGCTCGTCTGTTTGTGAAGGATGTTTTCAGAATTCATGGTTTACCCAAGAGGATTGTCAGTGATTGTGATGCCAAGTTTACTTCAATGTTTTGGGTATCATTGTTTCAAGCTATTGGAACCCAATTATGTTTTAGTATTGCTTATCATCCTCAAACTGATGGCCAAACTGAAAGAGTTAATCAAGTAATTGAAGACATTCTCAGAGCTTACTGCAATAGAGAACCTCGCAAGTGGATTCAATACCTACCCTTGGTAGAGTATGCATACAATTCCTCTACTCATAGAAGTATTGGAATGACACCTTTTAATGCTCTTTATGGTCAAGAATGTTTATCACCTCTTAACTTTTCTGACGCCACTATAAGGGTAGAAGCTTCAAAGAAAATGCTTGAAGAAATGGAACCTCAAACCAAAGCTATTCGAAGGGATATTCAAGCGGCTCAAGATCGACAAAAGAAGTACTCCGACTTAAAAAGATCGGATCGGATTTTCAACGAAGATGACAAATTTTTCTTATGAGTAAAACCCAAAAAGAGCAGTTTGTCTTTCAGAAGGTATAAGAAGCTTAGCTACCGATATTGTGGACCTTACGAAATAATCAAGGTTGTAAGTGATCAAGCTTATAGACTAAAACACCCTTCTCATATCAAAGTGCATGATGTATTTCATGTAAGTCTGTTAAAACCCTATGTATATAACCCTGATTATGTCCTTGATGATGAGCAAATCATTTTACCTGCTCAAGATGTTCTACAACTCCAACCTGATACTATCCTAGAAACTCGGGAGAGAAAGCTTAGGAATAGATCCATCAAAGAACATCTTATCTTATTGAAGGATTTCCCTATAGAAGATGCTACTTGGGAAGATGAGACATCCCTTCTTAAGGATTACCCTTCACTATTCTTGAGATGAGGACATCTCAAATTCTAAGTTGGGGAGATTGTAAGGTCTTTACTTTCAAATTTCACATAAGCTCTATTACGCATTTGAATTTTTAACTATCACTCATTATTTAAGATATTCAAGTTCAAATTATGAATCGTAAGTTGAGAAAACCTAGAATTTAAAATTTACGCTACAAAATTTTGACATGTTTAGCTATATGAATCACTAATTAACTTATTGCAAGACTTATTTATTGATTATAGAATTTTCTTTTACTAGTGTAAAGTTAATATAAGAGTGTAAAGTTTAACTTAAAAATGTAAAGTAAATTATCATTAAAAAAATAAGTAAAATAATTATAAAGACAAAAGAATACACAGGGATGACAAATGAAGGCAAACGGACTCACCTGGACTCACATAGGAGGGGACAAAGTGGGACACACTGTCACATGAAAAGGAGAGGCTAGTCTTGACTAATCTTAGTGAGCGGGGACTGTGTGGCAAATCTTAGTGAGGCTAGTCTTGACTAATCTTAGTGAGCGGGTACCAAAAACGCGTGTATGATTTTTGGGGAAAAAATATATTTTTTTTTTAAAATAATATTTTTAAAAAATATTTTTTTTTTGGGGAAAAAAGAAAAAGTTGGACGTTTTCTTTTCTGCTATAAAAAGAGCATCCATGCTCACACTTTAGACATAGAGATTGCCTCTATAGCGCTCACGAAGTGCTGTCACTTCTCTTAGAGAGAAGGCGTCCACAAACCACTAAGAGAGCAAAAACTCTAGTGGACTAATAAGGTGCGTATTAATTGAGCATTTAATTAACTTTAGGAATGATGTATGTGTGCTATCTCTTACTCTAATCTCTCTAATAGATTAGTAAGTTTCCATTAGTTTTAAGAAAGATATGTGTGTATGTGTGCTATCTCTTACTCTAATTTCTCTAATAGATTAGTAAGATTCAATCAGCTATGTGTGTGTGTGTGTGCTATCTCTTACTCTAATCTCTCTAATAGATTAGTAAGATTCAATTAGCTATGTGTGTGTGTGTGCTATCTCTTACTCTTATCTCTCTAATAGATTAGTAAGATTCAATTAGTTTTAAGAAGGATATGTGTGTATGTGTGCTATCTCTTACTCTAATTTCTCTAATAGATTAGTAAGATTCAATCAGCTATGTGTGTGTGTGTGTGTTATCTATTACTCTAATCTCTAATGGATTAGTAAGATTCAATTAGCTTTAAGAAAGATATGTGTGTGTGTGTGTGTTCTCTTTTACTCTAATCTTCTCATAGATTAGTAAGATTCAAGTAGCTTTAGAAAAGGATGTGTGTGTTCTCTTTTACTCTAATCTTTCTAATGGATAGTACGATTCAATTAACTTTAGAAAAGATGTATGTGTATGTTTTCTCTTACTCTAATCTCTCTAAGTATACCTACTCTCTCTAGTTAGTACATCTTCACTATTAACTTATACATTGTTAATTGAAAGTTAATACATAAGAGAACTCATCATATTCTTATTATACATGATGAAATTCTCATTCACCAATTTTATTGTCCATTAGATTAAGTAGAATTTTGAATAATACTAAAAATTGATTTAGTTGAAGTATGGAAATTGAAGTTAGAATTGGATTAGAAATGTGAAGCATAAAAGTAATGCATTCCTAAACTTTCACTCATAGTTTACACACTTAATGTTTGATTAATTATGATTAGAAAATAGAAATTAGATGTAAAACAACAACAATAAGTGTGAATCAGAGTTGGCGAGGGTTCAAATTACAAACTCTCTTTGCAAACAAGAGATTACTAGGGAAATTGACCAATTTAAAGTTCTAAGTGTATAACATAAGTGTAGTACAAAAAAAAAGGCCCCAAAGCATGCTCGAAACCAAGGCGCTAATGATCATGAAGCTGGTACAAGTAAGGGTTGAACTCCTGCGGAACATGTTATGTTTCCACCAATCAGACCAATCGGAGCTATGGTACACGTTAGTATTGTAGTTCAAGTTATGCATCATTGCATATGCGAGACCATAGTAATATATTATTTACCTTATGAAAAGAAAACACGGACCGAAACCACGGGGCTTAACCCCAAGAAACTCGGCATATGTTTTACAAGTAGGAAAGATTGTCTGGTTAAACTGGTTGCTATAGGAAAGAATGTTTGTCCAAAACCTTCGGTATGGTTTCTCTCAAGCGTCTCTACTTATTAGGGCTGGTATTATGTGGCAGTTGTCGAGGCCTGAGATGCCGCCTAGGATGGCACCGCTAATGCTATGGTGGGAGTACACCCAGATTAGCCCAGCTGGATACTACAGTTTTGTTTTGCCGTGGCGTAAGGATGACGCCCAGATTGGCACCGTTGTTGCTGTGACGGGAGTACGTCCAGATTAGCACAACGAGTACTTGTCGAGCGGTATGGGACGCTCATGAGGACAAGGGTTTTTATAAATAATGTATATACCGATCAGACATAATAGCGCCAGTAGAGATTCTTGAGTGAACCTAATCCAAGGGTTGTTGGTTTCAAATTGAATGACATCTTGTTTGACTATTCTTTGTCATACTGTTTGAAGGGCTGTTTTAACGAACCAGTATCATAAATAAAGTAAAGGAACATGTATGCTTAAACAGTGTGGTAGTAATTAGATAACAAAAGAAGGGTGAGTGCGGTGTGGAAAGTGAGAGAATGATCCCCCTACGGTATCATTCTATGGACGGGTGGACCCGATGAGTCGGGTAACATTCCAATGCTAGAAATTATTTTTTTTAAGTCATAAATCTTAAAAGAGAAAAACCTTGGCGGCTGTTCTTCTGAAACAAGGAGAAAAAAGCACACAGGTTGATCACTCTAAGATTTATAATGTTAGGTATAATTGATTATAGATAGTTTTAGATAGGGTTATGGTGGTCACGCTCCGCCATAGTGAGATAGGACCAATCCTTCACTAACAGTTCATGCCCGTAGCTACGTAGTAGCTAAGGCAATGTCCGTTGGTTTTTCTTTTCCAGGATTGGAGACCTATCAAAGGTACTCCGCTCCTCTCAAAAAGGGGCAGGGACCTCACACTGGTATCAGAGCCTAAGTTAAAGCTTGGGGAGATTTTTAGATTGATGTTTGGATATTGAAGGATGCGAATGTTTGAAATAATAGAAGAACCTAGAAAAATTGTTTTGAGTTTTTATATGGTATTGAAGACTGAACTTTCCTGGTACAGGAAAATGTTCATTCAGCGTACCAGAAATTCTAGGTGTTCACCATCATGTTTGAAAATGCATGCCAAGCACCAAATTATCAATTTTGAAAAAGGGTGATGATGATTTTGGATAGGGTGTTTGCACCACCTATTCCAAGGGTGCATAGAGGATGGGGTATCAACTGGAGTCCATCTGGAGGAATCTATACCATCGATGGTGACAAGATATGGTGCATGGATATCAACCTCAAGAAAATTCGATGGGCAGAGGAGTTAAAAGTCATCGAAGTTCATCTTTTCATTGGTACTAAGAATCCGGATGCTACCATTACCTTGGGAGGAGAAAAGATATCTCAGACTCAATGCGTCTATAACCAAGTTACAAAATTTATCCATGGTGGTAGGCTTCGACCCATATGTGTATCTCGTAGCTTTCAAGGGTCAAAAGAAACTTATTATTTTGATCCTTTAGCCTATCCTGTTGTAGTCACTAACCTCAAAATATAGAGACATTACAATCCTTGTATGTAAAGACTACCAACCTTGGTAGCAAATAATGTGTATATAAATAAAGTTTGAATTAATATTATCTTTTGTTTGTATTATTGTTTGATCAAGTCTTGCCTTAAAGTGGATTAAAGTTAGAGTATCTAATAAAGTTTCACTTAATCTATATTGCACAGAGTGCGGTGTACACATCTCTTCAAGAGAAAAAGCTACTTCTCAAGCAAGCTAAACTTCCCTCTTTCAAAGGGGAAGGAGCCCTAGTTGAGCGCGATGCAGAAGTGTGGCTCGAAGAGATGGAGGATTATTTTGCTGCTGCTGGTACTACTCCCTATAACCAAGCAATGTTGGCTATGTTTCGTCTCACGGTGGATGCCAAGCTTTGGTGGAAACAACACTGCAAAGATAACCAAGTAGCTCAAAACACTCAAACTTGGGAAGATATTAAGTATGTTGTCAAAGAACGTTATCTTCCACCTGCACACGAATCCCTTAAGATGAATGAATTCTTCAACTCATGTCAATTTCATCTTACAGTGGAAGAATACTACTCCAAATTTGTAACTCATAGGCGCTATGCTCCTCCAATGACCGCAGATCAACAAGTAGCCCGTTTCTGCCAAGGACTAAATGCTCCTTTAAATACTCATCTAGAAGCCATGAGGCCTGTAAATTTGCGAGATGCTCTTTTAAGAGCTAAACCCTTAGCTAAAGAGATGTCAAACTCTCAAAGGGTACGAAATGGAAATACAAGGAATGCTAGAAGGAGAGGACGGCCTATGATGTGGAACCAAAGGCAAGTTCACCGAGTTCACCAAACTCATCTAATAGTTTCAGCTTCAGCAAACGGAGCTCAAAATGCAGATCTTAGATGCTATGAATGCAACGTGCTAGGACATTTTAGGAATGTATATCCTAGGCGAGTCTCCGCAACTAATACACCCAATTGAGCTAGAGGACGAGGCCAAATAATAAATCGTGGAGGAAGAAATGGAGGATGAGGTCGAGGGCACGGAATGGCTGCCAGAGTCAATGCTATCATAGGAGAACCAACATTGGGAGAAGAACAAGAAGAAAGAGCAACTCTACATGCTGCAATTGATAACCCAAGAGCAAGACAACAATATGCTGTCATTCAAACACATGCAAATCACCAAGGTGAAAAATTTGAGCTTCTTATTGATTGTGGTAGTACTCATTCTTTCTTGTCACCTAAATGTTTAAGGAAGTTAGGACTTAATCAACACCCTGCAAGAAAGATGAGAGTTGAATTAGCCAATGGAAAGGAGGTGTTATCTCAGTACAATGTGGGAAAAATAGATTTCAAGTTGGAAGAATACTTTACTTCTGCTACTTTTCGAACCTTACCCATAGGAATCTATGACGGAATTCTTGGAATGGATTGGTTAGCTAGTCATAATGCCAATATCCATTGTGCCCAAGGAAGTGTTACTTTTGTGGACAACCAAGGTCAAGAAGTCACTATTCAAGGCCAGAATGGACGACCAAAAGCTTACTTGGTCAAAGCTAATCGTCTTTTGAAAGGGTAACGCAAGGGTAAACAAATTTTTGTAGTCAAGCTAAACAAAGTAGAAAAAACTTCTTGCAACCCTGAACCAATGTGGCTAGAAGAATTTTTCGGATGTTTTCCCCGCTGAACTTTCTGAACTACCACCACCTAGGGAGGTAGACTATGAAATCAAAATTTTTCCATGTAGTGAACCAGTCTCAAGAGCGCCGTACAAGATGTCACTTCCAAGGGCTATAGAACTCAAGGAGCAGCTCAAGCAGTTGATTGAGCGAGGGTTTATCCGACCTAGTACATCTCCATGGGGTGCACTTGTTCTCTTCCAAAAGACAAAGGATGGCTCTCTTCGACTTTGCATAGATTATAGTGGCTTAAATCAGGTTACCATCAAGAATAAATATCCAATTTCTAGTATTAATGAGATGATAGACAGATTACATGGAGCCAATAGATTCACGAAGATTGATCTTTGATCTGGCTATCATCAAATTCGAATCTACGAGCCTGATATCTCCAAAACAGCTTTCAACACTTGTTATGTTGATGACGAATTTACAGTGATGGCTTTCGGACTTACGAATGCTCCTGCAACTTTCAATCGTCTGATGCACGATATCTTTAGAGAATTCTTGGACAATTTTGTCCTAGTATTCTTTGACGATATCTTAATTTATTCCAAATCAAAGGAAGAGCATGAAGGAAATGTTAGGAAAGTGTTATAGCTTTTACGCCAAAATAAGTTGTATGCAAAGAAGAGAAAATGTACCTTCTTTACCCCTAAGGTCTGTTACTTAGGGTTTATCATTTCCCCTGAAGGAGTCTCTGTTGACCCTGACAAATTCAAAGATATTGCGGAATGGCCTCAACCCACTTCACAAACTGAAGTCAGAGGGTTCTTAGGTATCACAGGGTGGTACAGGATCTTTGTAAAGGACTATGCTCTTAAAGCTGCACCACTAACCGACTTGCTAAAGAAGGGAGCTACGATACTTTTCGAAGAAAAACGTGAATCTTGCTTCAAACAGCTTAAGGAGTATCTTGCTTCAGAACCTCTCTTAAAACTTCCAGATTTCACCCAAGAATTCGAGGTGATCACAGATGCTAGTAACCTTGCATTAGGAGGAGTCCTTACTCAAGAAGGAAGGCCTGTAGCTTATACTTCTCAGAAGCTTAGGATTCATGAAGTGAATTATGCTACACATGATTTAGAATTGCTAGAAGTCATTCATGCTCTCAAGCTATGGAGACATTATCTATTGGGACACAAATTCCAGTTTTTGGTAACGGATCACAAGACCCTTAAGTGGATTTTTACCCAACCTAACCTTAACATGAGACAGAGGAGATGGATAGAGCTCATGCACAAATATGATTTTGATATTAAATTTAGACCAGGTAAGGATAATGTTGTGGTAGATGCCCTAAGCCGTAAAGCTTTTCTGGGGGCAATTTCCATGGCTAACAACCCTATTTTAGACAAGGTCTCGGATGCTGCTGTCAGAGATGCAGATTACCAGATGCTTGCTAGTATCCTACGTGAAGAGAGGGTATCATCAAATCAGCCTAAACCTCTACATTACTCCTTAGAAGATGGGAAATTTTACTATAGGAATCGACTATGCATACCTAAGGATTCTACCCTAAGGAATGCTATCCTATATGAATCACATGATGGCCCAACTTCAGGACATCTAGGTTATGCCAAAACTCTCAATGCAATTCACAGAAGTTACTATTGGCAAGGTATGAAGGGTGATGTCCTTCGCTATGTCAAGCAGTGTTTGTCTTGTCAAAGGATTAAGGCAGAAAGACTAAAGATGCCAGGTAAATTACATCCTTTAGATATTCCCCAAATGAAATGGGAATGTATTAGCATGGACTTTATCACCGAGTTTCCTTCTGTCCAAGCTGGCTATGATTCAATCATGGTCATAGTCGACTTGCTTACTAAAGTGGCTCACTTAATCCCAATCAAGACAACCTTTACAGCTTCAGATATTGCTCGTCTGTTTGTGAAGGAAGTTTTCAGAATTCATGGTTTACCCAAGAGGATTGTCAGTGATTGTGATGCCAAGTTTACTTCAAAGTTTTGGGTATCATTGTTTCAAGCTATTGGAACCAAATTATGTTTTAGTACTGCTTATCATCCTTAAACTGATGGCCAAACTGAAAGAGTTAATCAAGTAATTGAAGACATTCTCAGAGCTTACTGCAATAGAGAACCTCACAAGTGGATTCAATACCTACCCTTGGTAGAGTATGCATACAATTCCTCTACTAATAGAAGTATGGGAATGACACCTTTTAATGCTCTTTATGGTCAAGAATGTTTATCACCTCTTAACTTTTCTGACCCCACTATAAGGGTAGAAGCTTCAAAGAAAATGCTTGAAGAAATGGAAGCTCAAACCAAAGCTATTCGAAGGGATATTCAAGCGCCTCGAGATGGACAAAAGAAGCACGTTGACTTAAAAAGATCTGATTTCGGATTTTCAAAAAGGTGACAAAGTTTTCTTACGAGTAAAACCCAAAAGGAGCAATTTGTCTTTCAGAAGGTATAAGAAGCTTAGCTACCGATATTGTGGACCTTACGAAATAATCAAGGTTGTAAGTGATCAAGCTTATAGACTAAAACTCCCTTCTCATATCAAAGTGCATGATGTATTTCATGTAAGTCTGTTAAAACCCTATGTATGTAACCCTGATCATGTCCTTGATGATGAGCAAATCATTTTACCTGCTCAAGATGTTCTACAACTCCAACCTGATACTATCCTAGAAACTCAGGAGAGAAAGCTTAGGAATAGATCCATCAAAGAACATCTTATCTTATTGAAGGATTTCCCTGTAGAAGATGCTACTTGGGAAGATGAGACATCCCTTCTTAAGGATTACCCTTCACTATTCTTGAGATGAGGACATCTCAAATTCTAAGTTGGGGAGATTGTAAGGTCTTTACTTTCAAATTTCACATAAGCTCTATTACGCATTTGAATTTTTAACTATCACTCATTATTTAAGATATTCAAGTTCAAATTATGAATCGTAAGTTGAGAAAACCTAGAATTCAAAATTTACGCTACAAAATTTTGACATGTTTAGCTATATGAATCACTAATTAACTTATTGCAAGACTTATTTATTGATTATAGAATTTTCTTTTACTAGTGTAAAGTTAATATAAGAGTGTAAAGTTTAACTTAAAAATGTAAAGTAAATTATCATTAAGAAAATAAGTAAAATAATTATAAAGACAAAAGAATACACAGGGATGACAAATGAAGGCAAACAGACTCACCTGGACTCACATAGGAGGGGACAAAGTGGGACACACTGTCACATGAAAAGGAGAGGCTAGTCTTGACTAATCTTAGTGAGCGGGGACTGTGTGACCTTATCTTTTGATGATAATGACAAAGTGGTCAAGCTGATGGGTACCACAAGGGTACCAAAAACGCGTGTATAATTTATGGGGAAAAAATATATTTTTTTTTTAAAAAAAATATTTTTTTAAAAAAATTCTTTTTTGGGGAAAAAAGAAAAAGTTGGACGTTTTCTTTTCTGCTATAAATAGAGCATCCATGCTCACACTTTAGACATAGAGATTGCCTCTATAGCGCTCACGAAGTGTTGTCACTTCTGTTAGAGAGAAGGCATCCACAAAGCACTAAGAGAGAAAAAACTCTAGTGGACTAATAAGGTGCGTATTAATTGAGCATTTCATTAACTTTAGGAATGATTTATGTGTGCTATCTCTTACTATAATCTCTCTAATAGATTAGTAAGATTCGATTAGTTTTAAGAAGAATATGTGTGTATGTGTGCTATCTCTTACTTTAATTTCTCTAATAGATTAGTAAGATTCAATTAGCTATGTGTGTGTGTGTGCTATCTCTTACTCTAATCTCTCTAATAGATTAGTAAGATTCAATTAGCTATGTGTGTGTGTGTGTGTGTGCTATCTTTTACTCTAATCTCTGTAATAGATTAGTAAGATTCAATTAGTTTTAAGAAGGATATGTGTGTATGTGTGCTATCTCTTACTCTAATTTCTCTAATAGATTAGTAAGATTCAATCAGCTATGTGTGTGTGTGTGCTATCTATTACTCTAATCTCTAATGGATTAGTAAGATTCAATTAGCTTTATGAAGGATATGTGTGTGTGTGTTCTCTTTTACTCTAATCTTCTAATAGATTAGTAAGATTCAATTAGCTTTAGAAAAGGATGTGTGTGTTCTCTTTCACTCTAATCTCTCTAATGGATAGTAAGATTCAATTAACTTTAGAAAAGATGTATGTGTATGTTTTCTCTTACTCTAATCTCTCTAAGTATACCTACTCTCTCTAGTTAGTACATCTTCACTATTAACTTATACATTGTTAATTGAAAGTTAATACATAAGAGAACTCATCATATTCTTATTATACATGATGAAATTCTTATTCACCAATTTTATTGTCCATTAGATTAAGTAGAATTTTGAATAATACTAAAAATTGATTTAGTTGAAGTATGGAAATTGAAGTTAGAATTGGATTAGAAATGTGAAGCATAAAAGTAATGCATTCCTAAACTTTCACTCATAGTTTACACACTTAATGTTTGATTATTTATGATTAGAAAATAGAAATTAGATGTAGAACAACAACAATAAGTGTAAATCAGAGTTGACGAGGGTTCAAATTACAAACTCTCTTTGCAAACAAGAGATTACTAGGGAAATTGACCAATTTAAAGTTCTAAGTGTATAACATAAGTGTAGTACAAAAAAAAAGGCCCCAAAGCATGCTCAAAACCAAGGCGCTAATGATCATGAAGCTGGTACAAGTAAGGGTGGAACTCCTGCGGAACATGTTATGTCTCCACCAATCAGACCAATCGGAGCTATGGTACACGTTAGTATTGTAGTTCAAGTTATGCATCATTGCATATGCGAGACCATAGGAATATATTATTTACCTTATGAAAAGAAAACACGGACCGAAACCACGGGGCTTAACCCCAAGAAACTCGGCATATGTTTTACAAGTAGGAAAGATTGTCTGGTTAAACTGGTTGCTATAGGAAAGAATGTTTGTCCAAAACCTTCGGTATGGTTTCTCTCAAGCGTCTCTACTTATTAGGGCTGGTATTATGTGGCAGTTGTCGAGGCCTGAGATGCCGCCTAGGATGGCACCGCTGATGCTATGGTGGGAGTACACCCAGATTAGCCCAGCTGGATACTACAGTTTTGTTTTGTCGTGGCGTAAGGATGACGCCCACATTGGCACCATTGTTGCTGTGACGGGAGTACGTCCAGATTAGCACAACGAGTACTTGTCGAGCGGTATGGGACGCTCATGAGGACAAGGGTTTTTATAAATAATGTATATACCGATCAGACATAATAGCGCCAGTAGATATTCTTGAGTGAACCTAATCCAAGGGTTGTTGGTTTCAAATTGAACGACATCTTGTTTGACTATTCTTTGTCATACTGTTTGAAGGGCTGTTTTAACGAACCAGTATCATAAATAAAGTAAAGGAACATGTATGCTTAAACAGTGTGGTAGTAATTAGATAACAAAAGAAGGGTGAGTGCGGTGTGGAAAGTGAGAGAATGATCCCCCTACGGTATCATTCTATGGACGGGTGGACCCAATGAGTCGGGTAACATTCCAATGCTAGAAATTATTTTTTTTAAGTCATAAATCTTAAAAGAGAAAAACCTTGGCGGTTGTGCTTCTGAAACATGGAGAAAAAAGCACACAGGTTGATCACTCTAAGATTTATAATGTTAGGTATAATTGATTATAGATAGTTTTAGATAGGGTTATGGTGGTCACGCTCCGCCATAGTGATATAGGACCAATCCTTCACTAACAGTTCATGCCCGTAGCTACGTAGTAGCTAAGGCAATGTCCGTTGGTTTTTCTTTTCCAGGATTGGAGACCTATCAAAGGTACTCCGCTCCTCTCAAAAAGGGGCAGGGACCTCACACTGGTATCAGAGCCTAGGTTAAAGCTTGGGGAGATTTTTAGATTGATGTTTGGATATTGAAGGATGCGAATGTTTGAAATAATAGAAGAACCTAGAAAAATTGTTTTGAGTTTTTATATGGTATTGAAGACTGAACTTTCCTGGTACAGGAAAATGTTCATTCAGCGTACCAGAAATTCTAGGTGTTCACCATCATGTTTGAAAATACATGCCAATCACCAAATTATCAATTTTGAAAAAGGGTGATGATGATTTTGGATAGGGTGTTTGCACCACCTATTCCAAGGGTGCATAGAGGATGGGGTATCAACTGGAGTCCATCTGGAGGAATCTATACCATCGATGGTGACAAGATATGGTGCATGGATATCAACCTCAAGAAAATTCGATGGGCAGAGGAGTTAAAAGTCATCGAAGTTCATCTTTTCATTGGTACTAAGAATCCGGATGCTACCATTACCTTGGGAGGAGAAAAGATATCTCAGACTCAATGCGTCTATAACCAAGTTACAAAATTTATCCATGGTGGTAGGCTTCGACCCATATGTGTATCTCGTAGCTTTCAAGGGTCAAAAGAAACTTATTATTTTGATCCTTTAGCCTATCCTGTTGTAGTCACTAACCTCAAAATATAGAGACATTACAATCCTTGTATGTAAAGACTACCAACCTTGGTAGCAAATAATGTGTATATAAATAAAGTTTGAATTAATATTATCTTTTGTTTGTATTATTGTTTGATCAAGTCTTGCCTTAAAGTGGATTAAAGTTAGAGTATCTAATAAAGTTTCACTTAATCTATATTGCACAGAGTGCGGTGTACACATCTCTTCAAGAGAAAAAGCTACTTCTCAAGCAAGCTAAACTTCCCTCTTTCAAAGGGGAAGGAGCCCTAGTTGAGCGCGATGCAGAAGTGTGGCTCGAAGAGATGGAGGATTATTTTGCTGCTGCTGGTACTACTCCCTATAACCAAGCAATGTTGGCTATGTTTCGTCTCATGGTGGATGCCAAGCTTTGGTGGAAACAACACTGCAAAGATAACCAAGTAGCTCAAAACACTCAAACTTGGGAAGATATTAAGTATGTTGTCAAAGAACGTTATCTTCCACCTGCACACGAATCCCTTAAGATGAATGAATTCTTCAACTCATGTCAATTTCATCTTACAGTGGAAGAACACTACTCCAAATTTGTAACTCATAGGCGCTATGCTCCTCCAATGACCGCAGATCAACAAGTAGCCCGTTTCTGCCAAGGACTAAATGCTCCTTTAAATACTCATATAGAAGCCATGAGGCCTGTAAATTTGCAAGATGCTCTTTTAAGAGCTAAACCCTTAGCTAAAGAGATGTCAAACTCTCAAAGGGTACGAAATGGAAATACAAGGAATGCTGGAAGGAGAGGACGGCCTATGATGTGGAACCAAAGGCAAGTTCACCGAGTTCACCAAACTCATCTACTAGTTTCAGCTTCAGCAAACGGAGCTCAAAATGCAGATCTTAGATGCTATGAATGCAACGAGCTAGGACATTTTAGGAATGTATATCCTAGGCGAGTCTCCGCAACTAATACACCCAATTGAGCTAGAGGACGAGGCCAAATAATAAATCGTGGAGGAAGAAATGGAGGATGAGGTCGAGGGCACGGAATGGCTGCCAGAGTCAATGCTATCATAGGAGAACCAACATTGGGAGAAGAACAAGAAGAAAGAGCAACTCTACATGCTGCAATTGATAACCCAAGAGCAAGACAACAATATGCTATCATTCAAACACCTGCAAATCACCAAGGTGAAAATTTTGAGCTTCTTATTGATTGTGGTAGTACTCATTCTTTCTTGTCACCTAAATGTTTAAGGAAGTTAGGAATTAATCAACACCCTGCAAGAAAGATGAGAGTTGAATTAGCCAATGGAAAGGAGGTGTTATCTCAGTACAATGTGGGAAAAATAGATTTCAAGTTGGAAGAATACTTTACTTCTGCTACTTTTCGAACCTTACCCATACGAATCTATGACGGAATTCTTGGAATGGATTGGTTAGCTAGTCATAATGCCAATATCCATTGTGCCCAAGGAAGTGTTACTTTCGTGGACAACCAAGGTCAAGAAGTCACTATTCAAGGCCAGAATGGACGCCCAAAAGCTTACTTGGTCAAAGCTAATCGTCTTTTGAAAGGGTAACGCAAGGGTAAACAAATTTTTGTAGTCAAGCTAAACAAAGTAGAAAAAACTTCTTCCAACCCTGAACCAATGTGGCTAGAAGAATTTTTCGGATGTTTTCCCCGCTGAACTTTCTGAACTACCACCACCTAGGGAGGTAGACTATGAAATCAAAATTTTTCCATGTAGTGAACCAGTCTCAAGAGCGCCGTACAAGATGTCACTTTCAAAGGCTATAGAACTCAAGGAGCAGCTCAAGCAGTTGATTGAGCAAGGGTTTATCCAACCTAGTACATCTCCATGGGGTGCACTTGTTCTCTTCCAAAAGACAAAGGATGGCTCTCTTCGACTTTGCATAGATTATAGTGGCTTAAATCAGGTTACCATCAAGAATAAATATCCAATTCCTAGTATTAATGAGATGATAGACAGATTACATGGAGCCAATAGATTCACGAAGATTGATCTTTGATCTGGCTATCATCAAATTCGAATCTACGAGCCTGATATCTCCAAAACAGCTTTCAACACTCGTTATGGTCATGACGAATTTACAGTGATGGCTTTCGGACTTACGAATGCTCCTGCAACTTTCAATCGTCTGATGCACGATATCTTTAGAGAATTCTTGGACGATTTTGTCCTAGTATTCTTTGACGATATCTTAATTTATTCCAAATGAAAGGAAGAGCATGAAGGAAATGTTAGGAAAGTGTTATAGCTTTTACGCCAAAATAAGTTGTATGCAAAGAAGAGAAAATGTACCTTCTTTACCCCTAAGGTCTGTTACTTAGGGTTTATCATTTCCCCTGAAGGAGTCTCTGTTGACCCTGACAAATTCAAAGATATTGCGGAATGGCCTCAACCCACTTCACAAACTGAAGTCAGAGGGTTCTTAGGTATCACAGGGTGGTACAGGATCTTTGTAAAGGACTATGCTCTTAAAGCTGCACCACTAACCGACTTGCTAAAGAAGGGAGCTACGATACTTTTCGAAGAAAAACGTGAATCTTGCTTCAAACAGCTTAAGGAGTATCTTGCTTCAGAACCTCTCTTAAAACTTCCAGATTTCACCCAAGAATTCGAGGTGATCACAGATGCTAGTAACCTTGCATTAGGAGGAGTCCTTACTCAAGAAGGAAGGCCTGTAGCTTATACTTCTCAGAAGCTTAGGATTCATGAAGTGAATTATGCTACACATGATTTAGAATTGCTAGAAGTCATTCATGCTCTCAAGCTATGGAGACATTATCTATTGGGACACAAATTCCAGTTTTTGGTAACGGATCACAAGACCCTTAAGTGGATTTTTACCCAACCTAACCTTAACATGAGACAGAGGAGATGGATAGAGCTCATGCACAAATATGATTTTGATATTAAATTTAGACCAGGTAAGGATAATGTTGTGGCAGATGCCCTAAGCCGTAAAGCTTTTCTAGGGGCAATTTCCATGGCTAACAACCCTATTTTAGACAAGGTCTCGGATGCTGCTGTCAGAGATGCAGATTACCAGATGCTTGCTAGTATCCTATGTGAAGAGAGGGTATCATCAAATCAGCCTAAACCTCTACATTACTCCTTAGAAGATGGGAAATTTTACTATAGGAATCGACTATGCATACCTAAGGATTCTACCCTAAGGAATGCTATCCTATATGAATCACATGATGGCCCAACTTCAGGACATCTAGGTTATGCCAAAACTCTCAATGCAATTCGCAGAAGTTACTATTCGCAAGGTATGAAGGGTGATGTCCTTCGCTATGTCAAGCAGTGTTTGTCTTGTCAAAGGATTAAGGCAGAAAGACTAAAGATGCCATGTAAATTACATCCTTTAGATATTCCCCAAATGAAATGGGAATGTATTAGCATGGACTTTATCACCGAGTTTCCTTCTGTCCAAGCTGGCTATGATTCAATCATGGTCATAGTCGACTTGCTTACTAAAGTGGCTCACTTAATCCCAATCAAGACAACCTTTACAGCTTCAGATATTGCTCGTCTGTTTGTGAAGGATGTTTTCAGAATTCATGGTTTACCCAAGAGGATTGTCAGTGATCGTGATGCCAAGTTTACTTCAAAGTTTTGGGTATCATTGTTTCAAGCTATTGGAACCAAATTATGTTTTAGTACTGCTTATCATCCTTAAACTGATGGCCAAACTGAAAGAGTTAATCAAGTAATTGAAGACATTCTCAGAGCTTACTGCAATAGAGAACCTCGCAAGTGGATTCAATACCTACCCTTGGTAGAGTATGCATACAATTCCTCTACTCATAGAAGTATGGGAATGACACCTTTTAATGCTCTTTATGGTCAAGAATGTTTATCACCTCTTAACTTTTCTGACCCCACTATAACGGTAGAAGCTTCAAAGAAAATGCTTGAAGAAATGGAAGCTCAAACCAAAGCTATTCGAAGGGATATTCAAGCGCCTCAAGATGGACAAAAGAAGCACGTTGACTTAAAAAGATCTGATTTCGGATTTTCAAAGAAGGTGACAAAGTTTTCTTACGAGTAAAACCCAAAAAGAGCAATTTGTCTTTCAGAAGGTATAAGAAGCTTAGCTACCGATATTGTGGACCTTACAAAATAATCAAGGTTGTAAGTGATCAAGCTTATAGACTAAAACTCCCTTCTCATATCAAAGTGCATGATGTATTTCATGTAAGTCTGTTAAAACCCTATGTATATAACCCTGATTATGTCCTTGATGATGAGCAAATCATTTTACCTGCTCAAGATGTTCTACAACTCCAACCTGATACTATCCTAGAAACTCAGGAGAGAAAGCTTAGGAATAGATCCATCAAAGAACATCTTATCTTATTGAAGGATTTCCCTGTAGAAGATGCTACTTGGGAAGATGAGACATCCCTTCTTAAGGATTACCCTTCACTATTCTTGAGATGAGGACATCTCAAATTCTAAGTTGGGGAGATTGTAAGGTCTTTACTTTCAAATTTCACATAAGCTCTATTACGCATTTGAATTTTTAACTATCACTCATTATTTAAGATATTCAAGTTCAAATTATGAATCGTAAGTTGAGAAAACCTAGAATTTAAAATTTACGCTACAAAATTCTGACATGTTTAGCCATATGAATCACTAATTAACTTATTGCAAGACTTATTTACTGATTATAGAATTTTCTTTTACTACTGTAAAGTTAATATAAAAGTGTAAATTTTAACTTAAAAATGTAAAGTAAATTATCATTAAGGAAATAAGTAAAATAATTATAAAGACAAAAGAATACACAGGGATGACAAATGAAGGCACATGGACTCACCTCGCCTCACATAGGAGGGGACAAAGTGGGACACACTGTCACATGAAAAGGAGAGGCTAGTCTTGACTAATCTTACTGAGGGGGGCTTGTGTGGCCTTATCTTTTGATGATAATGACAAAGTGGTCAAGCTGATGGGTACCACAAGGGTACCAAAAACGCGTGTATGATTTTTGGGGAAAAAATATATATATATTTTTTAAAAAAAATAAAAAATATATATATTTTTTGAAGGGGGAAAAAGTTGGACATTTTATTTTCTGCTATAAATAGAGCATCCATGCTCACACTTTAGACATAGAGATTGCCTCTATAACGCTCACGAAGTGCTGTCACTTCTCTTAGAGAGAAGGCGTCCACAAACCACTAAGAGAGCAAAAACTCTAGTGGACTAATACGGTGCGTATTAATTGAGCATTTAATTAACTTTAGGAATGATGTATAGATGCTATCTCTTACTCTAATCTCTCTAATAGATTAGTAAGATTCAATTAGTTTTAAGAAGGATATTTGTGTATGTGTGTTATCTCTTACTCTAATTTCTCTAATAGATTAGTAAGATTCAATCAGCTATGTGTGTGTGTGTGTGCTATCTCTTACTCTAATCTCTCTAATAGATTAGTAAGATTCAATTAGCTATGTGTGTGTGTGTGCTATCTCTTACTCTAATCTCTCTAATAGAATAGTAAGATTAAATTAGCTTTAAGAAGGATATGTGTGTATGTGTGCTATCTCTTACTCTAATTTCTTTAATAGATTAGTAAGATTCAATCAGTTATGTGTGTGTGTGTGCTATCTATTACTCTAATCTCTAATGGATTAGTAAGATTCAATTAGCTTTAGGAAGGATATGTGTGTGTGTGTTCTCTTTTACTCTAATCTTCTAATAGATAAGTAATATTCAATTAGCTTTAGAAAAGGATGTGTGTGTTCTCTTTTACTCTAATCTCTCTAATGGATAGTAAGATTCAATTAACTTTAGAAAAGATGTATGTGTATGTTTTCTCTTACTCTAATCTCTCTAAGTATACCTACTCTCTCTAGTTAGTACATCTTCACTATTAACTTATACATTGTTAATTGAAAGTTAATACATAAGAGAACTCATCATATTCTTATTATACATGATGAAATTCTCTTTCACCAATTTTATTGTCCATTAGATTAAGTAGAATTTTGAATAATACTAAATATTGATTTAGTTAAAGTATGGAAATTGAAGTTAGAATTGGATTAGAAATGTGAAGCATAAAAGTAATGCATTCCTAAACTTTCACTTGTAGTTTACACACTTAATTTTTGATTAATTACGATTAGCAAATAGAAATTAGATGTAGAACAACAACAATAAGTGTGAATCAGAGTTGGCAAGGGTTCAAATTACAAACTCTCTTTGCAAACAAGAGATTACTAGGGAAATTTACCAATTTAAAGTTCTAAGTGTATAACATAAGTGTAGTACAAAAAAAAAAAGGCTCCAAAGCGTGCTCGAAACCAAGGCGCTAATGATCATGAAGCTGGTACAAGTAAGGGTGGAACTCCTGTGGAACATGTTATCTCTCCACCAATCGGACCAATCGGAGCTATGGTATAGGTTAGTATTGCAGTTCAAGTTATGCATCATTGCATATGCGAGACCATAGGAATATATTATTTACCTTATGAAAAGAAAACACGGACCGAAACCACGGGGCTTAACCCGAAGAAACTCGGCATATGTTTGACAAGTAGGAAAGATTGTCTGGTTAAACTGGTTGCTATAGGAAAGAATGTTTGTCCAAAACCTTCAGTATGGTTTCTCTCAAGCCTCTCTACTTATTAGCGCTGGTATTATGTGGCAGTTGTCGAGGCGTGAGATGACGCCCAGGATGGCACCGCTGATGCTGTGGTGGGAGTACACCCAGATTAGCCCAGTTGGATACTGTAGTTTTGTTTTGCCGTGGCGTGAGGATGACGCCCAGATTGGCACCGTTGTTGCTGTGACGGGAGTACATCCAGATTAGCACAACGAGTACTTGTCGAGGGGTATGGGATGCTCATGAGGACAAGGGTTTTTATAAATAATGTATATACCGATCGGACATAATAGCGCCAGTAGAGATTCTTGAGTGAACCTAATCCAAGGGCTGTCGGTTTAAAATTGGACGACATCTTGTTTGAATATTGTTTGTAATACTGTTTGAAGGCCTGTTTTAACGAACCAGTATCATAAATAAAGTAAAGGAACATGTATGCTTAAACAGTGTGGTAGTAATTAGATAACAAAAGAAGGGTGAGTGTGGTGTGGAAAGTGGGAGAATGATACCCCGACGGTATCATTCTATGGACGGGTGGACCCGATGAGTCGGGTAACTTTCCAATGCTAGAAATTATTATTTTTAAGTCATAAATCTTAAAAGAGACAAACCTTGGCGGCTGTGCTTCTGAAACATGGAGAAAAAAGCTCACAGGTTGATCACTCTAAGATTTATATTGTTAGGTATAATTGATTATAGATAGTTTTAGATAGGGTTATGGTGGTCACGCTCCGCCATAGCGAAATAGGACCAATCCTTCACTAACGGTTCATGCCCGTGGCTACGTAGTAGCTAAGGCAATGTCCGTTGGTTTTTCTTTTTCAGGATTGGAGACCTATCAAAGTTACTCCGCTCCTCTCAAAAAGGGGCATGGACCTCACAATCTGATTCTAATCCCCAAGATCCTGGCGGATGGGTGGTTAAGAGCCAACTTTGGCTCCAATTCTTTGTTCACAATGCTGAGGACGCCACTGAAGGCGTTATTTCCTTCTCCATAGAACACCAGTTTCTTTCCTAGCATCTGCTTTCTCTTGCTATGGACGTCTAGATGGTGTTCCTGAATGGCCCAAAAGTTGATTGTCTTATCCTTTTTTATTGCCTCCCAGAAAAGAGTACTCTTCTTACGGGTTTTCAACCCCTTTACGTTCCAAGATTGGATAGTGAGAGACTCCATCATTAATAAGGGGCTCATTGGGATAGAGGAACGAATTCTTCAGCATCCGAATCATCCCCCCCCCCCTTCTCCTTGGTCTCAAGAGAATTCGGGGGTTCCAAGTCAGAGGATTTCTTTTCTTGCAGGGTTGCAAATGGATTGTGTAGAGGGATAATGAACCCCCCTTCTTTGAAAGGGGTGGAGGATGCATTATATCCTTTCACCTCCAACGTTCTAACGACTTGCAGCACTTTGGAGTCTCTTCCTACTGCCTTCACTCTTTTGGCTCTTTTCATACCCGGGACTTGGACAGTCGTCGCCGTGTTACTGTCATAAATTTGGGGGTAGCAGCAAGAGTAATGATCCTATTAATATTTCCTATACCTTCAGAAGCTTGTTGTATGGGAACCGATTCTTCCACCATCTTTTCCTGCATCTTCATATCCATTTTCTCTCACACCATCCCTCCTTCACCTTTCCCTGTATTTGTCCCTTCATTATTGTCTCCCTGTTTCTCTAGCCCTCCCATCAGGGATTCCATTTTATTGGGGCCCTGTACTACCGGAGATGTAGTACCATTCGCATTCAATGGGCAATCATTGGTGAAGTGACCAAAAACTTTGCATTTAAAACATGCCCCAAAGTATGTTCCAAAGTTTAGCGGAATGGTAACAAGCCTAGCTCCGACATTGATAACCATGCTTTTAGGTGGTGTTTTAGACAAATCCCATCCTATACAAACCCTGTTTGAAGTTCTGCCAAACCCTCTCTTACTAGGTATAAATAAGGGAGTGCCCAGTTGGCTAGCAAGCATCCTAAGATTATCCCACAGCCAGCTAGGCAGACCCACAAACTCTACCCAGACTGGATGAACCGCTTGCAAAGATTCAGCTGAGTCGAACACTGGCTCCCAAGGCACCACACAAACTGTAGTCCTATTAAATACTAGGGGCCCTTTGTCGAGGATCTTATCCACATCGGAGGCCTCTTTGAATCTCACTGAGCAAAACCATTTAGCTAGGTATGAAGTACTTTCAGCTGCTTCTCCATGACCAAAGATTTGAGGGCCCTGCAGCCATTGGATCATCTCAAACCTGTTTCAGATTCTTCCATCGAACCCAAATACAAGCGTCATCTTAGCTTGGCTGGCTAGCTGTTTCTTTATCAGTGCTGGTGGAATCGCTACAGTAATAGCCTCAGCAACCTCCACATGCTGTGGCAGGGACTTTTTTAAAGCAGAGAAGGCTTGATCTGCCAACCCGTCTTCTACCAGCCCACTGAGTTCTGAATGGTAGCAAGTTCTTTTGTTGTTGTTAGGGCCGGCCTCAAGTATCTTGTTGACTTCCAAGAGCTCTTGTTGTAGTCTAGCTTTTGTATTCTGCAGGTTTTTGATATCCCCTGCACTTGACATCCTTTCTGTTGAGCTTTTTCCATTATCCCTAGAGTTTGGCCCCTTGAGTATGCTAGCAAATGATATACCTGGCCTGCAAGTAGCCGATGAACTTGACACTTTATTTACATTTGCATAGATTGGTCCCTGAGGAACCCCGTCTCCTTAGAGGGGACTTTTTCGATCAGAGCAATTTTGACCTCTTGCGTGGTTGACACCTTTGGCGAACTGGGGCCTGACATTTCCATGTCATGCACCGGTCTCAAGAACGAGCCGCCGCCTATATCCATTGGCACCGCTAGCTCCGTTTCAGACCTTTTCCTTGCCGCTAACATCTGCAAGAATTTGCAAATGTCCTCATTTAGGGCGAGACCGTCAAATTCCATTAGCACAGGACCTTTAGTAACTTATCAACAATCGCTCAATCCACAATTGGGCCAACCGCAAACTCCCGGCTTTAAGGCTATGGTGTGAAAGGGGTACCATGCAAAAGGGAGGTCTTAAAGAGCAAGGCTGGTAATTAACTGAAGCTGCCAACGATTATTAACACTTGCTACCAACGATAATTAACGTATGTTGTAAGCGATTACTAACTACGATGCCATCGCGATTATTAAGTGTTGAGGGGTATCGTGCAGCAGGTGGGCATGCTAGAGTGGGGGGGGGGAGATGCGGTGCACTATCAGCTTGGCGCTACCCTATTCACCTCCTCCAAGCCGTTGAGGCTAACGTCCAAAAGCTCCCTGTTTTGTGGGTCGAGAATGGGCCTCGGTGCACAAGGAGCAGACCTCGCAGGTCAATAAATCTCACTAGGAGTATGCCACTCACGCATGCAAAGCGAGACCTAGTCCCAAGAAGCCTGCATGCTTCTTCTACCCTGCTACTGCCATCACCACGTTGTGGGTATTATCAGTGGTATGCCATCCTCCATGCGCACTCTTATTTTTAGCTTGCTCCATTTCTTGACTCAAACAATGTGAACTCTGGTTACTTAGGTTCTTAATCCGATTTAGGCAGCATTGTGTGAAATGTACTAGGGCTTTCTAGTGGGCTTAGTCACTATTGACCTTTAGCTTAAGTATTATAAAGTGAGTTTACTAGTGTTATGAGCCTGGGGAGGGTAACAGTGTTATATGACCCCCCAAAGTTACAAAACTAAAATACTGGAAACGAACAAACAAACAAGAAAATCAAAGTGCCACAATGTAAAATCTTAAGCTGGAAGAGAAATCTCAGCTTGATTTGGTACTTCACTCACATGTACACCTATGGTACTAGAGCCCTAGAGGTTCCCAGTGTGGGCGCTTTTCCTTGAAAAGCAAAAAACCCAAGGCATACGAAATAAGCACACACATCAATATTAAATCACTGTGAAAATACTTTGGGGGGTCAAAGAAAAGGAAATAAGTCAGGCGATGATTTCATGAGCAATTCCTTTTATCGTAGCTTAACTACAAGGTCTTCTAGGTATAGCCTCTAGTCAACCCTCGCACATGAAATACTTGGCTCTCGCGATTAAACAACTTAATTGACCAGAGAAAATTGAGAAGCTTACCCATGGTATTAATAGTCGATCTTTAGTGACTTTCAACCGTTAAATTAGCGACCCCGAACTTGTTTAGTTTTTTACCTTCTTGCTGACAAATGGTTTAAATTTTTGTTACCAATCAAATTATCTGACTACAAATGCATATGATTTTTAATTGTATATGAGAATGCAACTACTCTGCTAATGTTGTTTGATTTTGTAGTGAATGAACAAGGCTAAGGAAATTCATATCAAATTCTCTTTCACCGAGCGACGAACGAGCTTCAACTAAATAGCTTCCAAGGACGGAATCTACATCAGGAAGGGGGTCATGTTAATCCTCACGCACATTCCTATCACCTAAGACAGATGCTGTATTATTTATTTGGTAGAGTCAGGTACCGGGCTTGTCGGTCCAATAGGCAAAGGGTAAGAGTGATCACCGATGAGAGGCGCACTCTAACTGGAACATTCAAGGGTTAGTTGGCTAAGTATGGGTGCCCAAGTGTGAATGGGGCGAGCTCATATAAAAGTCACCTAAACCTAAAATTCATTCATTCTTTCATTTGTGCAATTGAAGAGTGCTCTTGCTCCATCTCCAACTTCTTCTTCTTCCTCTCCTTGTGTGTGTGTATGCGTGAGATAGAGAGAGAGAGAGAGAGAGAGAGAGAGAGAGAGAGAGAGAGAGAGAGAGAGAGAGAGAGAGAGAGAGTGATCAAGCATTGCGACGGTGGCACGACGACGGTGAGGCGGTTGAGTGCGGAGTAGCGGAGTCTCCCTCTTCTTTTCGCGGTGAGGAATCCTCCATGACAGCAAGCATAGAGCGGTCAGTGACACACCATCGTCATCTTTGAGCTTACTAGTCTAGGCTAGTTGCGTGCTTTGAGCCATTTGTGGCTTGCACACAGTGTATCAGCAAGTCCCTTGCATTGACACTTGCGACAGACGCGCACATGTGTATAGACTCCTAGGACACAAAAACGACCAGACCAATCTATCAGCTCAACTGAATTGGACAAGATTTAAATTGTAGCGTACCCCTAGATAGTAGAACACTTCCTTATCATTAGATGACCATTTGGCAGGGGTCAAAGGGGTCCCCAAGTAAATAATCTAGGTTTTTGCCACATGCCAGAATTGAATTCTAACTTCACAAGTAGCATATAGACAAGGTCTATAAACAATGTACCTAGAGCCAAGGAAAGCACTCTAACAGCAAAAAACAGTGCATAGACTACAAAGCGTCAATTTTGACATATGGAGTCAAACCTACTCCGAATGAACCAAAATGGATTAGCAGCATTAAGACTATGTAATGAAAACGTCCATGGCTTCAACAGTGACCAAAAACATCTACACACGGAGTGGTAACCAGAAATGGTGATTTTAGAGTCGACAAGAGCACAAAGTGATGCCACCATGACCAAATCTTAGCAAACTCATATTAGGACATGGTTTAGATGTAATAAAGCTGTGTAGGTCATAAAAATGTTATTTCAAGCATAAATTCCGTCTCATGTAAATAATCACAATTATTTACTTTTTTTACAAATTTGACTTGAAAATCATCATCATGCTTCACTTCCCTCTTGTACACATCTATTTCATGTCACATGTCAAATATAAGCCCAAATGTCCAGTAATTCGACCTTGTCAAAAAACGCACTAAAAGCCCTTCAGTCCAAATTTTGAGTTTTTTGTCACATTGTTTGATCCAAAACCTCCCATATCTCACAAAGAGGGCTTATAGCATGTCCATAACCAATTTGAAAGAAAAAATGTTCAAGCTGATAAAAATGTAAGTCCAAATCTCATTTTTAACATCACGGGACCAAAGTAGATGATGTGACAAGTCTACCAATCACGTTTGATCATATTTAGATCTCAAAAACCTAAAATCCCTTCATATCTACTATTTCACAGTTTAAAGACCAAATCTGGCACCATTTCCACCATGTACACTCAAATGATCTCACACATGATCACTCAAAGTATCTAAATCACATGTTCTTCAAGCCTATGAAGTCAAATGTGCAAAAATATGGAAAAAATCTCCTGCTGTAAATAATCGTGATTATTTACTTAGCTTGCAATTTTTTCCTAGAGTGAATGATTTTGATCTATACATGTTTTTATACATCTATGCATGCTCCAAAATTGGTTTGAAGCAAAATGCACATCTTTTGCTAGCAATTCAGACAAACAACATGTCAGAGTAGAGTTTGTGGAATTTCCTAACTTTGAAACTGTATTTTTTCTCATAGGCTCAATGCAAGCTGCTCAGAAAGAAAAGAGAAGAAAGACACAAAAAGAAAAGCTGCAGGAGTTGCCACCATATCAGCTGGAGCCCACAGTTCTTTGAAAATGGCGAAAGTAACCTACCTGTCGAAAATACAGCTTGAGGAAGTGTTAACTCCCTCATAGCATAACTCCAAAGAATCAACAAAATTATCAATCCAAGGATGGTAGCGACCAGTCTTGGGCATGGAAACATCACACATGGGTGATTGTGTGAGAGAAATGAGATAGAATTGAGTGGGCAAATCACATGAGATTATCTATAATAGGAAGAAGAGAGAACTAATGAAGGGGATTAGTGTCTGCACACATGCTAACCCTTATGATAATCAAGGTTTCTAATCGTTGCATTGTCTACTAATCCTCGTGGTCACATCCTAATCACAAGCTCACCCAAGCTCATGGAGTTATAATTAGAGCAATACATGCACAAATCCTTAATCTACACACTAATCTAATCATGGACACACTACTAGAATCAAACATACAATAGTCAATCAATAATTAGAGAGCGATTAGTTCTTAATCTACACCATCAAGACATTAATACACAACTTAATGAAAAGCAAGAGAAAGGCAAAAGGACTCATCTTCATTGCATGCATACAATCGGTCCGTGAAGAGAGTACATGCGGCTCCATGCTTCCACCTCCATAGCCTCATTCTTCTTCTTCTCTAATGTAGGTTTCTCTTAAAATGATATCTCCCCTTCACATGAGCTACATTCACTTATAAACCTAGAGTTTTAAAAGTTATGGCCGGCTGGCCAAAGTACATGAAGTGAATAAACAGATACAACTTGGAACTCATGAGCCCATGAATATATACATAGCAAATGGAAAAATAATGTCCATGAGAAGGTGAAAATGGTTGCTGACGTTGGATGCATCCAAAATTCCCCCTTCTTAGGCTTTGTTGTCCTCGACAAAGATATGTTGTCATGAACACTCCAGGAAGAATATGCCTACAAAAGACAAAAGGCAATAAAGTAGCAAGCATAATCATGTGGCAAATAAGTCATAAGGCAAAGTAAAACACATCATGGAATGACTAAGTGCAAAGAATTATGAATTGTTAAACTTCCAATAAAAGACAAATAAACTGCACTTGCTAAAAATAATCAAACAAGAGTTTTGGGCTTATGGGTGAGTCTATCAATTAGTTAGCTATGACAAAGGGTTAAAATAGTCACTCTAGTACTAGATAAGTTAGAAAAATTATCTATAGACAAGATTCCCTATTTGTGTTTATGAGCAGAGATAAGAGAACTAACTGTACAACTCCAAATAAAAGCTTGAGTTCTTAACTTTAAGCTCAATGGAAGTCTTTTCTTTTTCTTTTTCTTTCTCTTTTCTTCTTCATTTTTTTTCACATTTTGTTAAAGAGCATTTTTTGTGAGTTCTTATTTTGCATGCCTGAGGTTTTTTTGCTTCTCAAGGAAAAGCGCCCCACTGGGAATCTCTAGGACTCTAATGCCATAGGCTATATGTGAGTGAAGTACCAAAATCCAGCTAGGATTTCTCCTCCAGCTTAAGATTTTACACTTGTGGCACTTTTGTGCTTCCATATCCTTTGTATTCTTACTAGTGCTCTTTGTTGTGAAGTGAGCAAGCCTCTCTATGCCTAAAACCCTCCTAAGGTCTCAAACATTTAAATAATTCTACCAACTAGGACTAGTAGGTCAAGTAAATGAGTTAACCTAAAGTCACAGCCTCCTAACCTCAATGCTTATCAATAAGACTAAACTCTATGTTAATTAACTAAAGCATGTACAAACTTATTTATCTCTATTGGAGATAACAAGAAATAATAAAATGGACTCAATCAAACCATAAAAAGCCACAATAAGCAAATATAGGTGTACAAAAACATATAGCATAGGAAGTGATACACCTGGAGAAATATGATGCAGCTCCTAGCTATGAAAATTGGCATATAACTCGGAAGCTCAACGGAACCATGCAATCTGGAAGTTGAAGTCCATCTATGCTGCAAAATCATAAGGCAAGACACTACCACCTAGAAAGGTGTGTCAGCATAGTATTGAAAGTTTTATTACTAAATGAAAGAATCCTAAACTAGGGTCTCAAACCTGGATACCTAGAGAGAAAAAAAATGTAGGAAAAAATACCTCTAGTATAAATGCATACGGCTAGTGCACCACAGTCAATATGCTCAAGTCAATGGTCTAGTGCAGCTAGGAGGGACAAGAGAACTCTCTCCAAACAATAAAGGTTGTAATCTTCTATCTCTCTGTCTAATGGTCAATGGCTGGCTAGCACCTAGCTCCATATGGATGGTAGAATCTTTAGCACCTAGCATCAAATAACTATGTAGCTTAGAATCCCTCAGCAGATGACTCTTGCCTAGCTCTAAATCAATAGCATGATGAATAGGAATCTCTGGTGAGCAATGGCTCATGGCACCTTGTGGTGTAATAAGTGGTAGGCTCTTTGGTAGCCAAATTTTTAATGTTCGTGGTATCTCAAGGAAGGTATGTCGAGCTCTCCTTATATGTGGTCGTGGATATCTAGCTCGTGGATGTCTTCGGCGTGGAGTAGGCCTCTCTAATGGTCATGAAAACGGTCTAGATCTTTGTGGTATAGGTGTGGTCAAAGAAACTATAGTAGATCTAGGAGGATGTGCAATGGTCTGTGGTCTAGGAACCCAACTTTGTCTATGTCCTCTATAGAATCCCTGTGCCTCTAGTGACTGCCTAGATGTGAGCCAACCATGTGATAGTCCATCATGTGTGTTGTGGATCTCAATCCAAAATGGCATGTCGTCACTAGCTAAAGGTCTAACATGTGTCATCATGGGAGGCACATAAACATGTCTAGTAGTCCTATCATAAGCTCTCCATGACAAGCTATAGGCCTGATATGTCCTAGATGGCTCATGGGTGCGACTACTCTTGGTGGGAACATCCTCTAATGTAGGCTCTACCTCTCGAAGTATCTCAAGTACAATGGTAGAAGTCGCTCTCATCAAAGGGTCCCTGGATCCTGATGTGTGACGTCTACACTCGGGGGGTGACACTCATGGTCTCTAAATACCTCATTTGTTCGTGTCTTGAATGGGGTGTCTGTGTGCTCAATCATCAATGAATCTGGTGGTGAATGCTCATGAGTAGGTGTCTCTATGCAGGCATCTGTCTCTATAGGTATCTCGGTCTCTAAAGGCTCTGTAGTAATGTCAACACTCTCATGGTCATGTGCATCGGCTATCTCCTCATGTATAGGCTGTGGTGGGACATCTACCTCTATGATAGATGCAAGGGGATCATCAATAATAGCTATGGAATCTGGCACTCTATCAATCTCTAGTGTCTCAGTGCTTGTGCCTAGTGTAGGAGCAATCTCACTAGATTGTACGTCCCTCGTAGAACAAGTATCAACCTCTGGATTTGGCAATGTAGGTGGCTCCATGGTAGGTCCCTCTAGTGTAATCGTCCTATCGTCAATCTCAGCATTCGTCCTCTTTATCTCAATCACTCTAGATCGCAGCTGATCAACTATGCTCAGTGGAAAAATCTGTCTAGGTGATGAAGCTTTGGGAGGTGACCTGGTACAAGATATCTGTATAGGATGCGTATGTGAACTCTCGGTGGGTATCTGTCTAGTATCCTAGCCATGCGTGGAGAACAGGGCAATCCAATCATCAAACAGTAAATCTCACCCAATGGGTCCCTATAAATCCTATCACGAAGATCTTCAATAAGATATTCCATAACGCTCATGGCTGGCTCAATATACCATCTCGTCTGCTCACATCTATATCTACGTCCACAATCATCAACATAAGTCAATGAGTGCTCCAATCTACATAACAACACTATCCTATGATGTACATGGGTATCTTAACAATCATCAGGATGTGCTCTGTCAATAGCATCATATGGGTTGGTCGGCAGGGACATGTATGTGCCCTTGAGTTCATCGGTAAAGAACTCAGTCGTACCAAAATGTCTCCTCTGAACTCTGGCTATCTGTCATGTAGAAGGGTCTATGTCGTCTAAGAAGGTACCTTTGCTATAGGAATGTACATCATGGTCAAGAAACCAAGGCATAGCTCCTCTCTGGCCTACAAAATGTAGCACAATCTCATCTCGGTCTTCAATACTCGGAGTGTCAACCCTAGGCTCGGCTCGTGCCTGCATGGTGGCTCTAGGTGATCTAGCAATCATCAGTAAATCTGGTGCATGTGAGCTGGAAAGCTCAATATCTAGTGTGCTCATGGCTGGCAATGTGGAAGGTGGTACCATGCCTACAACCTCTCTAGCATGTGTGCTAATAATAGGGACAGTCAAAATCTGAGGTGTAATTGTCTCTGTGGCTCGTAGCTCTGGTCGTGCACTAGTATGGCTCTGCATCCTATGCTCCATATCTGCCCTAGCCTCTGCTACGATCTCTGCTAAGGTCAGTCTCCTAGATAGTGGTGAGGATGGAAATTATGGAGATGATCGAACCTAAAGATCCATGACTGCCAAAGTCTAGCATTCTAGGTCAAATCTGGTGCTAGGGGGCAATAAACCAATGCACTAGGTGCAAGGCATAATCTGGCAATGAATGGCTATTCAAATGGTAATCGGAATCTCTCTGTGTAATCTGGCTCTAAAATCGGTCACTCGGTCAAAGTCGTAGCCAAATGTAGGTCTAGTAACCAAATCGAGCTCTAATTGCACGTCGGTGTGCTAAGAATAGCCAAAAGCATCCAAATCACAATCTCACATGTGAACAGGCTCTAACTAGCTAAACCTGGTAAATATCAAGACCAAAACGAATCTCTATCGCAAGTCGAGGTCAAATATGGTAAATCGTAAGACTTTGCGATCAAATCGATCCAAAATGCAATATTGCGCGTGAAACATCTTTAAAACGTGTAATCTGGAAAATCGTAGGCCCAAAATCAACATCCATGTCAAACAAGATCTGTGTGTGTGATCTGGCTTGAATATACTAAAAACGGGTTAGATCGACAAAATCGGACAATTTTTTATGAAATTTGACTCTCGGGGCTCTAAATGCGTGTGAATGGGGCGTGTACGGATGTTTGATGCATGTGCAATGCATTAAAGAGAAACAAAACATAGAAAAGCAAACAAAATGAAAAATTTGGTTTTTTGAGTTTTTGAATTTATTTAATTATTTTTATTTACTTTTATTTTTTTGTCTCTTGTTTGTTTGCGCGAGAGAGAAAACGTGTGTGTTTGTGTGTGTGTGTGTGTATGTGTGTGTGTGTATATTTTTTGTGACTTTGTGTGTTTGTTTCTTTGTGTGTTGAGTTTCTTGTCTTTTCTTCTTTTGTCTTTTCTTCTTTTGTTTGTTTTGCTTTTGTTTGTTGTGTGTGTGTGTGTGTGTGTGTGTGTGTGTGTGTGTGTGTATCTGTGTGTGTAGGGGTTGGGTCACATAAGGTCAAGGAGTGGAAACTGGTTAGAGAGTGTGTGCACGGGGGCAGCGAGTGCGGAACAAGGTAAGTGCAAACGTGGATGCAAGCGAGGTTGAGCGGGCTCCGGTGGTCATGGAAGCGGGGCGGGTGAAAATATGCACAAATGCAACAAAGTTAAAAGAATTTGCCCGAAAAGGTAAAATTACCCAAATAAATAAAATACTAAAAACAACTAGAAACTTAGCGATAGTTCATCGTTTCAAAATTTTTGTTTTGGATCGATTGTTCACATCAGATTTTTACAATTTCATCAATTTATGATAAAAGTTGAACAATTCTAAGCACTAAATTAGCACAAAAAATACTAAAAGTGTCAGAAATTAACAAAATAATTATCAAAAATTAGCTGAATTCTTTTTGAAAAATATACAGCTCGTTCTATTTGATTTCTAGCACTTGGAACATCAAGATTACAATCCCAATCAATTTCCAATGCATTTGACAATCAAATCGATGCAAAATTGACCGTTTTTGCCTCTTTTTTGCCCAATTTTGACCCAAAAATTAGCAAGCTTAATGATGTGATTAGGCAAACTTCTGCACATACGCTTAATTGTTGTGCTTTCAACTTTGCAATGCAATCAACTAAACATCAATTTCCAACCAAGTACTAGTTCAATTATGTGTGCAAAAACTAGCAAAATTAAGCATGAATCCGGTAATTAGTGTACACACACAATTTCTACCGCAATTTTGACGATATAACGGTGCAATTTTAGCAATCAAAAAATCTGATCCATCATTTTCATCACATCATCAAACAAGTCATTGCCTTTCACAACTTTAATTGGCACCAATTAAGCCATAATTAGCACTCGAAAGTGCACACTTTGTCTACACATGGATATATTAATTGCACTTAAGTTTGCACTAATCTTTTGCGTAATCAAATTTTAATTACACCTGCAAACCAAATCAGCAATTCAGTGGGTTAGTGAACTCACAATTTCATGAACAACACGTCGATTTCCAACTCCTATTGACGCCTACATACATGTGTGTGTACTAGCACCCGCTTAACGGCATTTCACCTACAATCAATTGAGCACAAAATCTCATGTGTAGCATCATTTTCAATGAAATTAAACACATAACAATAATAATCATGACTCTAATCAACAGTTTAGCTATGTGTACCACAAAAAGCACATGTGAATAGCGAGCCTAATTAGGGAAAAATCCCTAATTACACACTCAAAAATCATTCAATTTTAGTCAATTTTTTTACAATTTCATATCAAAAGAGTGATGAATCAACCTCTAATTAGATATACACACATGTAGAGCACTTGAATTAGTAGCAGATTAGTCAAAAATTAGTGAGACATTGGGGTTTTCTACCTAAACACTCGATTATACTCAAAAGATTTCCTCTAGCTTAGGCTACAGTCCCCGGCAACGGTGCCAAATGTTAACTCCTTCGTAGCATAGCTCCAAAGAATCAACAAAATTATCAATCCAAGGATGGTAGCGACCCGGCTAGGACATGGAAACATCACACATGGGTGATTGTGTGAGAGAAATGAGATAGAATTGAGTGGGAAAATCACATGAGATTATCTACAATAGGAAGAAGAGAGAACTAATGAAGGGGATTAATGTATGCACACACGCTAACCCTTATGCTAATCAAGGTTGCTAATGATTGTATTCTCTACTAATCCTCATGGTCACATCCTAATCACAAGCTCATCCAAGCTCATGGAGTTATGATTAGAGCAATGCATGCACAAATCCTTAATCTACACACTAATCTAATCATGCACACACTACTAGAATCAAACAAGGCAATCAATAATTAGAGAGCGATTAGTTCTTAATCTACACCATCAAGACACTAATACACAACTTAATGAAAAACAAGAGAAAGTCAAAAAGACTCATCTTCATTATATGCATACAATCGGTCCGTGAAGAGAGTACATGCGGCTCCATACTTCCACCTCCATAGCCTCCTCCTTCTTCTTCTCTACTCTAGGTTTCTCTCAAAATGATATCTCCCCTTTCACATGAGCTACATTCACTTATACACCTAGGGTTTTAAAAGTTATGGCCGGCTGCCCAAAGTACATGAAGTGAATAAAAAGATACAACTTGGAACTCATGAGCCCATGAATATATACATAGCAAATGGAAAAATAATGTCCATGAGAAGGTGAAATGGCTGCTGACATTGGATGCATCCAACAGGAGCACAACACCACAATCTTCACCGGCAAATTCAAAAGTGAAGATGGAAGTCGGGTGGAGTTGCAAATGCTACCGAAGGAAGTCTATGACGTAGCAGCTGAGCCAGCTACAAAAGAAGCCAACAGGAGGTTGGGATTTCAAGCAGTTTCTAATCAAGAACCATGTGAAGTAGATTTCCAAAGGGCTTATGAACTATTGTCCATGATTAAAGAGGATGGATCTACCCAGATCACAGAGCACCAAGGACAAAAGGTCAAGGTAGTCATCAACAAAGATATAGTGGCTGAAGCACTAAAGCTGCGAACAGAAGGTACGACGATGAGAACTAGAGATAGAAAAACAACTGGAACATTCACAAAGAGTACAGTTGTTGCCACCTTCTCCAATCTTATGCTAAAGCAAGTAGAGATTTGCACCTGTCTACATCACCAACACTTCCACTTCCTCGCTAAGAAACCACCAAGGTACACGACCCCAAATCATGTTGTGGCAACCACATTCACTCAAGTATTGAAGTCATGAGGTAGACATACCATAGATCATGCTCAATATGTGCTTACAACACTCAAGAGAACAAACAAGGAAGCAAAAGTCGCATACTTAGGAGCTCTGGAAGTCTTAACTCGAATTGCATACCACGCCATTGGGATGGCCGATAACTTTTAGCCAACCCCAAATCAAAACATATGGATAATCGCTGAGAAGTCTCAACCCTCTCCAGGAGCCACAAGATAAAAAAAGAAAGGGATTTATAAGTCAAATGAAGGGTCAGCTGAAAGCTCACCTGAAGCCCATAGCAATGAAGAAAGTTCTGATAATGAAGATAAAAGGGCAAGAAGGGAGATGATGAGAAAGGCAGTGGTCGCTCATCAAGAGAACCTCCACAAAAGAAAGCGAGGTTCTAAAGGGAAAAGAAATCTTAAGAATGAAGTCGACAAGTTGCAGGACAGACTTCAGATCTATGGAATCCAAGGAAGTCAAGGGTACTAGGAATACATCCGATTTGGTAGGGTGGTAGTGGATGTCAATGAAAACACGCTCCTTCTGTGAATACAAAAAATCAAACTGTGAATGTTTGATTTCCGCTACGTTGCAAACCATGGTTACAAGGGGATTGAGGTTTCTCTGCTGCACAGAGGACCATATCGCAACCCAGAACCTTGGAAGTAGAAAATGTATAAACTCCTTGGTTTCTTGATGCACAATGGCTCTGCTAGTGCCTATCTTGAAGCTGCACTGGTTGACAAGTTTTGTGTTGGGATCATACGGCTCTCGAAACAACAACAATCTATTGATGTCCAAAATAATTAGTCTCTGCAAACATTTTGTTAAAAAAAAAAAAGCAGTTAGACAATCAATTGACTTTCATATTATTACACATTGATTATTTCGAAAACGATCATGTCAATGTCTAGCAAAGGCCCATAATGGGTTTACCTACCGTGGAGGTTGTCTTGTCCAGTGTTGACATCCTTGAGCTTGTTCTCGGCTGTCCCTTGTTCTTCTGCTATTTGAAACTCTTGTGTCTCCAGTGTTGAGGGCTCTATTGCACCTGAATTAGCTTCTACTGTGCTATGATTTGTTTGTGTGCTAGGCATAAATTACTCTTGATTTTCAAGCTCAACAGGTGGAATTGTGGGAGAGGTGTGCTCTACTTGAGGTTTAGGGTGTTCTTTCTCAGCCCCTCCCTCTGCATAATCTTACTCCTTCTAAAACCCTCCAAGCACAGAGGGAGTCTCAACCTTTATTTCTTCCTCAACCCCTCGATCTGTGTGGTCTTTCCTGTGTGGGCTTCCCCTCATATGTAATTTTCTCCTTGTCAAACTCTTCATCTACAACATTTCTCTTCTCAAAAGTTCCTCCCTCCTCTTGCTCCTATCCTTTCTCAACTGACCTTATGAAATCTGTTTGTTGTTTTCCCTCATCAATCATTGTTAACTCTACAATGTGGTCATCCAATAGGGTCTATTCTATATCCATGCTCACAAGATGTGAAATTGAAAGCATATGCTTGATTAGGGTGGCACGGTATCGGTGAAAATATTGTAGTGTGTACTTCTCCAATGCACTCTGCAAAAGACAAAACGGAAAAAAAAGGAATTGAGACACGTTTTTGTCCAAAACAATCACCATATTATAGTAATGTTGTGCAAAATTCCTACCTTTGACATAAATGGCTTTAGTGCAAAGAAGCTCTGCAGTATATACTCAGCATAGAGGAGGCACCTCCATTCACACGAGTTGGCATCCGTTTATCTAAGCACTGTGACTTCCTTAATTTCTGACTTGTACAGCTCTAGATTTCCGCATAGCCTTCCATATTCGTGCAACAATCTTTTTATGCATCTGCAAGTAGGAAAAGTTGGTATGAACCCAACACAATAACGATCTCCATACTTTATTCAAAATAAAACCAATTTTTGATTCTCAATACTCACAATCTTAATTTTGGATGTGTTCCTTGAATTGAGTTTAGAGTCCAAATGTTAGCAGTAAGCTAACCCATGTAGCGTTTTTTAGGAGCTTCACTGTAAAAACACTTATTCTTTTGATAAATCAGGAATACTGTAACTCCTATTTGACGAGTGGATATTGTAATTTATGAGCCGGAGTTATAAGCTTTTAGATTGTATCAATTAATCCTTGGATAGAGCTCGCATATGATTAGTTTTTGACCAAAGAAACCTTGGCCAAGGTATAAAAGCCAACTTTGTGAAGTTTTTATTAAGTTTTGCATAGCGAAATCCATGCGTGAGCTTACAGAGCTCTCCTCTCTCCTTCTCCTGCTTCTATCTCCCTTGTTGGTTGTCACATTGCAGTGTCGTCTATTGCGTTGCAACCACATGTAAGAGCTCTATGCATTGACATAAGCATATCACGATAAATTGTAGCATTTGACATCGTCAATCTGCAGCCTATATTTCATCATAAGTAGGAATTTAAGCTAGGAAATCACAAAGTAAGTATAGGCTAGGTATCGGGACATCATTGCTAAGCATTTAGATGCATTTGGGACCAAAAACGACTAGGTTGAAATCTCATTGTGTTTTTAATAATCGCATTTTTTTCCACTCATTGAAAGTGATATTTGAGACCATAAGAATGTGTGCTTTGGTCTTATATACTTGTCCAAAGTTTTATAGCATTCAGATGATGGTTGAAGATGTAAGGATCATGGTTTGCCTGTTGATTAGCGACTAGCTTTTAATAACTTAGGTCATTTGAGTGTAGCTTGAATTAGATGCGAGTTGTCTGTTGTTTTCCGAGAGATTGACACTCTCTTGTAGCCTCCATGCACTAGTCGAGCCACCTTCATCCCATGGATTGACAATTATGTTCATGGTTCTTGTTATGTCTGCAATAAGATAAGAGTGAGTTTAGGAAGCCCATCCACACCAGACAACTGGCTTGTCAAGCTCAATGCAAACCAGGCTCTAGTGGTGGTTGCTCTCATATGGAAAATTTATGGTTGCTACTTGCAGCATTGGACAATGGGCAAGCCACTTCTAGAATGTGCCAATAGGGATTTTTTTCATTCTGAGAAAGACAAAAATCTGGGAAACCAAAATATAATTTTTGCATGACTTTTTGTGCACGTAGCTACCTCTTGATTAAACTACAAGACAATTTAGTTGTTAATCTCTAGCCTCAAGGTTGAATAAAAATATGATGAAGCTGGTGAAAGCATCTTACGTCAAGAAGATATAGACAATTGAATCTGTGATTTGAGCATCTAGATCCTGCAATATATTGATATCCATAGAATCTAATGCAAGTCTTCTTATACCATCTTCTAGCTGTATATCTACTATTAATCCTTCCTCCATAGATGATTCAATTTTGTTGTTGCTGACATCGATTTTGTGTGTAAGAATGTGGTAGCTTTTAATCTCTTTTTCTATAGCATTTGCTGCTTTTTCCTTCTCTTTCAGTTTATCCAGCTCCTCTGCACGCCGATTTTCTTGCTCAGCTCTAGCCATGGTATTCACATCATGGGTGACTTCTACAATCTTCACCTTTGCATGTGGCCTTGATGGAGGAATAAGAAAAATTTCCTTCATTTTATTTGGGTTGGAGCAGTTTATCATATCTCCACCTTACTGTTTTCAAGGTTTCACTGTCCTTGTCCATAATTGTTACCCTATGTGCATGTGCTGCAACAATTCTTATATCATTGAAATATTCTAGCAATAAATCTTCTACTGCCTCTTAAGTGCCAGCAGCGCAATAGGTTTCCATCTAATGGTGCCAAAACATGCCTCCTCACATATTGACCCGACTAGTCTTTGGAATGGAAGCTTTGGTACAAGAAGCTCAATACATTTTTGAGCCTTCTTGATTTCCTTGAACAGCTTGGTGTGTCTTTATAACCTCTTCATCCTTGGCGCTTTCAAGATTTTCATGGGCTTTCCTGGTCTCTTGTTCTTACTAGCATATCTTCCTCCTTCTTTAGCAACCAAACCCGGTCCTTTGCTTGCCTTTCTCATAGTCGCCTTTGTTCTTGCCATTTACCTGTAAGGCAATAGCCTCTTTCTCTCTCTCTCTCTCTCTCTCTCTCTCTCTCTCTCTCTCTCTCTCTCTCTCTCTCTCTCTCTCACACACACACACACACACACACACACACACACACACACACACACACACACAGTATTAGAAATGAAGTTCGCCAACCCCTATCTAATTCTAGCCCTCGTGACCACAACCCACAAGGCATAAGAGACAATCAGTAGAAGGCAGGAGAGGCCCAACACCACGCCCAGGTACACACACAATTTATCATTTTGTCAAAATGCTAAAGCAAGAAAGGGGGGGGAGAGAGAGAGAGAGAGAGAGAGAGAGAGAGAGAGAGAGAGAGAGAGAGAGAGAGAGAGAGAGAGAGAGATCCTCACTTCCCCTTCACAACCTAAAGTTTGGGAGGCAAACCTAACATCGAAGGTTTCTTGCCATGATCCAGCTAGGAGAACCTCCGGATCTCAAGAAATTTATGGACAAGAAGCTAAACACTAAGTTGAATGTGAATCGAGTGGTTGTCGGCACTACGTGGCTATGACCAGTTCATGAATCTGGTCCTTAACGGAATAGTGGAAATGAATGGCAATGGTTGAAATGAGATAGGCATGGTGGTGATTAGGGGCAACAGTGTTGTGATGATTGAAGCCTTGGAACCTGCAAATAGACCAGGAGCTTAAGTTGAAGTTTCAAAGTTTTTAAAATTACACTGGTGACATGTAACATGGATTCCATAGGCAGTGAGTGCATGCATGCATTCTTTTGAAATTATCAAACTTAGAACAACTTCTCTTTTGATATAAAAAATTTAAGTTTATTGTTTGATGAGACATGGAGTAGTTTGTTGGTATCATATGATTGTTGGTAAAAACAATAATTCTAACTTTGAAGTTGTTGGGATGATTAAGCCTAACAGAAGCTTCTTATCTGTGCAAGATCTTTGCAGGAGTATGTGAAGGTTTTTGTACTGGTAATACTTCACTTTTGAGAGAGAGAGAGAGAGAGAGAGAGAGAGAGAGAGAGAGAGAGAGAGAGAGAGAGAGAGAGAGAGAGAGAGAGAGAGAGAGAGAGAGAGAGAGAGAGAGAGATGGTTGTTAGTGATTGCAGAACATGATGGAGCTAGTTATGGATTTGGTTAAGAGTTAGCACCTATTGCATTGTGCTTGTGCTTCTTGGTCGTCTTGCAACCCTATCCCTCCCTTGACCTCGTCAATGATTGTGGATAATGACACCATCTCCGCCAACGAGATTTCCCTTCTTTGCTTAATGTGACTGCCCTTGCCTATGTAGGTGTAAGCTTGAGTATGGAAAATTGTCATCAAGTCTCAATTGCCCCCACGAGCTCTTTTGTTGTTAGTATCCCTCTCTTCTGTTTGAATGGGTGTGTTGTGTTGCTCACCATGTGGTGTTATTCTCTTGACCTTTGTAGCAAAAGTGTAGATAACTAGATGTTTCAGCATATGCTATGATAGTTTCTTCTTTGAAAAATTTGAAGAGTTGTTATTGGTAGTATATAACATATTGTAGTGCATGTGTATGCTTAACTAGTTGAGTGATAGTCCGAAGGGAAGTGACATCATCAAGAATGAAGCTTTCATTCTCCATATTTTCAAGAAAAGGAGATAGATTTGTTTGGTATCCCCTATGAAAGATACAAAATCATTTGTGAGCAGCTTATGGGAGCTTACTTGTCTCAGTGTGGGGACATTAGCTAGAATTGTTTACAATGTTTTAGTGAGTTGTTTTCTTTTTGACCATATGCAGTTATGGTATCTTTGTCATTTCAAATGTTTCTTATTGCATCTGTTTGTCTAGTTTGGAGCTTTGTGATGGTTGAAAGCTTGATTTTTGGAGCTGCACCTGAGCCCGAGCTGGTCATGTAGAATCTCACAAATACTTAGTTTTGGTCATTGTAGTAACTTAGACTATACATGTATAGTCCATGTAGTGGATCATTTGAGATTTTCTATAGCTCTTTCATGTCCAGTCATTAACACTTGCTCGAAGCAAGTAGGGTTTCTCTCTATTGAACATGCATGCACGTCTTGTGACATGCATCTAAAATCAGATTGAGGTAGTCATGGAGGAGTTGATGCCAATGATCGAGTGAGTTCTCTACTAAGTTTTGCATCATTTAGTTTCTTTTGTGAAGGTCATGCTTTCAATTTGCTGAGAACTGCTATCATTTAGCCTTTTGGGGGACAAGTGAGATAGGTCGTAGTGCTACGAACATTAAAGACTAGATGAACCAAAGTTGGACTTGGCTATCAATCATAGCACAAGCCTAGAGTAGACCAGAGAAAGATTTCAACAGGTAGCAAGCAATGTGTTGGAGATGCTTGGTCTCATAGATCCCATTCTTTTGGTGAGTTGCAAGTTACGATAAGTACAATGGGATCATATTTGCATTGAAAATTCCAATGCCCATGCAATTCTTTAGTTGTTGATACAACTCCACGGGGGATCACTATGTATAAATTTTATATAGCATGTGCGTTCAAGGAATACTTTTAAACCCCTTATATTTGAATTTTTGACATATAAAATGCACCCTTTTTCTATTCAATATGTATAAAAAATTTCCCAATTCCATTTTATGGTACCCTTCTGTATGTGAAAATGTGAGAAAAAATAAAATTTAATAACTCCTTCTATTGCATACACATGATAGGCTCATAGCCCCCCCCCCCCCCCCCCTCGAGTGATACAACATGCATTGACTAGCTGTAGCAAAGATGATTTCTCTCGAGTCAAGAACATGTTGCTCTGTGTATTTATTGAAGAGGCAAAACGAGACGACTGTGCATGTCTAATTGCTGAGCATTTACATCACCTTGTTTTGTTGGTTTTACCTTTTGCAGGAATTTCCACATAAGCCACTCCTTGAAAGTTTTTCACATGTGTACAAAATCTTCTATGGGCATAAATAGCTACTAATAAGTAAGAAAGGGTCTTCCTACCTCATGATGACCTAGGGAAAGGCAAGAGTCACATGATCATGACAATTCTGTGACCGTGTAAAGTGTCAGCGTATTACATTGTCCACAAAGGACTCATATGCTTGTAGACTCCACATTTCGCATTGTTTGTTCAAACAACCATTTGGAAGGTCTTGTCAGCATTTCAGTGCATAGAAAAAGGCCTATTTGAAGGTGGCAATCAAGAAAGACAAGCGAAACTTAAGCTTATCTAAAAATGTGACCCTTCATTTTTACATGTGCAGGCTCTCTATTGTATATTGAGTCAAAGTTTGAGTTGGATTCACATCCCCTATTGGAAGGTTTTGTTTCAATTGCATTGCTTGTGGGAGTTGCTTTAGGTCCAGCGTAGCTTTTAAGGTCTGTCGTAAGGCTAGCTCTCTCAAGTTGCATTCATAGTGAGTCATCTGGGGATTGCGATGTTTAGCTTCATAACACTCATTTGTTCAATAGAATTCAAGGGTTTTTTTGGGATTACTTGCTTAACACTTTGATTCAATTTGTTGTGTTGTATTGGCTCATAAGGTTCTTGTTTGAGGGTCATGATTGGCCCATTGTATATTATCCACATAATTAAATAGATGGCTGCCCAAAGTGAAAACGCACCATTTTTACATGTGCTAGTGTTTTGCTTTACATTAAGTGTTCGCTTTGGAAGGATTTGTTGCAGTTGTATCGCTTATGGGATCGAGCTGCTTTAAGTATCACCTTTGCAGGGTTAGGAGTAGATTGACTTGGACATTGCAAATTGATATGCATCTTTGTAATAGTGCATTGCTTGGGTGCTCTTTGTGTGTGATGTATTAGGTAACCTTTTTATTGTATGTATCAGGTAACGACTTCATCACAACCACATGTTATTGATTTGAACGTGTATTTGATGAGGATATTATAAAGTAGCTCATTTATCATTGACTCTAAGTAGCACAATTTAGTACTTTTGAAGCTTATGAGTATGGCCTCGTGTCCAGTTCTAGGTTCCAGACACTAATGACCTTAGAAAATGTTTGGTAATGCAAAACATCAAAAGGTGTGCATCTATTTTTTGTGTTGTGCATGTAGCTTCTCACAAGTGGGCATTATTACTTGTGCATTGTCCATGCATTCTATCAGGTTGGAAATGCCTATCTAATAGCTGGGTTGAGAATTTTCAATGTTTTTCATGATGGGCCCGTGAAGACGTAGAAAGAGAAATCAAGAACTGCTTATTTTTCATTCAACAACATAATAGGGTTTGTTGGAATTAGGGTTGCAGAGAAACACACACAGCTTGGAGAAGACGAAGGAAGCTCAAGGCACACAATAGAGAGTGTGTTACTTAGTGTGCGATGGAAAGATAGATAGCCCTAGAGTGATGGGCGTATATACAATGCACGGGGGAAAAAACCTCCTAAAGAGGGAAAAAATGCCCCGGCGGTCCTAGTGTGATCACACACATCACTACCACATGTATATGGTAACAAATCCCCCCTGGAGTGATGCGGTGAACGAGAGCTGGCACATGAGTAAAGGGAAGTGCCATGCCTTGAGGACAAGATCAGTCCACAAAGGGGAGTAAGCCCAAAGCTTTGCGGAAAGCTTCAAGCTTCTCACGAGACAATGCCTTTGTGAAAAGATCTGCAAGGTTGTCCTGTGTTGGCACATAAGCCAAGCTGATCTCTCCTGCTGAGAGCCTCTCCCTGACATAGTGGTAATGCACCTCAATGTGCTTTGTGCGAGCATGAAAAACTGGGTTCCTCGCAACTGCCAATGCGCTCTGACTGTCAGTGTAGATAGTGTTGGCAGTGTCCTGTCCAACACCCAAGTCAGTCATAAGGCGTCTGAGCCATACACACTCAACCGTAGCTGTGAAGACTGCCCTGTACTCAGCCTCACAACTCGAAGTGGCCACAGTAGGTTGCTTCTTGTTCAACCATGATATACATGAACTGCCAAGCATGAAACAAAAACCACTTGTGGACACTCGCGTGTCAAAACAACCAGCCCAATCTGAGTCCGAAAAAGCATGTAAGTCTGGCGGCAATGACCCCCCCTTGGGATAAAACAAGCCAAGATGTAAAGTGCCACTAAGGTAGCGGAAAATCCTCTTGACAGCCTGCCAATGCTTAGACCCTGGGCTATGCATAAATCTGCTGACCTGCGAGACTGCAAACTGAATATCTGGCCTCGTGTTGCATACATAAATGAGGCAGCCAATAGCAGTTTGGTAAAGAGTGACATCAGCAGGATCGCCAGCATCATGTAGACTCAACTTCAAACCTGTTTCCATGGGAGTGGCAATAGGTTTGCAATCCTCAAGTCCAAACTTACATAGCAATGTCTCTATGTAACTTTTCTGACACAAGGCAATACCACCATCACACTGCTTAAACTGTATACCCAAGTAATGATGCAACAGCCCCAAATATTTCATCTTGAAAGTAGCATTCAAATCAGCCTTAAATTCAGCAATATGTCTCTCATTTGGTCCAGTGATCAGCAAATCATCAACATAAAGAACCACAATGAGAAATACATCATCCTCACGCTTTACATACAATGTGCTTTCTGTTGGACTGTTTCGAAAGCCTCGTTTAACCAAATGAGTGTCAGCTTTCTCATACCAAGCACGAGGAGATTGCTTCAACCCATACAAAGCCTTCTTACATTTGCACACTTTGTCCTCTTGTCCTTTTATGACAAAACCGCGAGGCTGCGTTACATAAACTTCCTCAAATATGTCACCATTCAAGAAAGCAGTAACAATGTCTGATTGATGTACATCCCAACCAAAATGAGCTGCCAATGCACATAGAAAATGCACAGTAGTCATACGACAAGTGGGAGAAAAAGTCTCTTCATAATCTATGCCTTTTTGTTGTGCATAACCCTTTGCAACAAGTCGAGCCTTATGGCGATCTATCTCACCATCCGGCTTGCGTTTCAACTTGTAAACCCACTTCGTACCAATGGCCTTTTTGCCAGGAGGCAAATCACATAAAGTCCATGTGTCATTCTCTATAAGTGCATCATATTCTGATTTCATGGCAGCAATCCAATTTTCTGAATTCTGTGCTTCATCAAAAGACAGAGGCTCCTCAACATCATGTAAGCTAGACAAAGCCAAAGCATAACAATCTGATGCATAAGATGCATGGCGAGAGCCTGAACGAGTACGACTAGATAAAGGTGCATCCAATTTACTGTCACGCAAAGTGTGCACCAGCCATTTTGGCATACCTCTAGCCTGCTCATTTTCAGCCCTTTCCTCATCAAGTACATCATGTACATCTGCATCAGTAATAGGCTGTTCTAAAACATTTTCAGAAACCCCCATAGGCTATACATTTGCCTCATTGGAACTTACATTCGTATTTCCACCACTAAAAAGAGGCAACAAAGTGTCATAAATGTCCTGTGAGCTTACATTACTGTCTCTAGTACATGACAGCAAGGGCTGAACAGAATCTTTCACAAACACTACATCCCGTGAAACCAGAATATGTTTTGTTTGCAGTTGATACAACCTGTAACCTTTGCTTTCATCACTATAACCAACAAAAATACATTTGACAGCCTTATCATCCAATTTTCTGCGTTGTGTTTGTGGCACCAAAGCATATGCCAAACAACCAAAAACACGCATGTGATCAATAGAAGGCTTTCTATCATGCCATGCTTCATATGGAGTAATATCCTGCAAAGCTTTTGTAGGACACCTGTTAAGTACATAAGTGGCACACATGATGTCCTCAAGCCAAAAAGAATGCGGCAAAGCTTGACTTTTGACCATACATAGTGCCATTTCCGTTAGTGACCTTTTTTTCCTCTCAGCAACACCATTTTGTTGAGGTGTATAAGGCACTGTACATTGGTGTTTTATCCCACGACTAGCCAGAAATGCATTAAATTCATGAGACATATACTCCCCCCCTTTATCAGAACGGAGGGTGCCCATAGTACATTTCGAGACATTTTCAGCCATAGCCAGAAATTGTTTGAAGCACATAAAACTTCGGACTTTGCTTTAAGCGGAAATACCCATGCATGCCTGGAGTAATCATCAATGAAAGTCACGAAGTACAGGTAATTTCCCAAGGACGAAGTTTGCATGGGCCAACAAACATCACTATGCACAAGCTGCAACCTCCATGTGGCCCGAATTGAACCATCCTTTGGAAACTTAGAACGCTGCATCTTACCCAAAATACAGCCTTCACAAACATGTTTGACAGGTGCTTCAAGAGGCGGCAAAGAAGCAACCATATCAGATTTCTGCAAACGCAGCAAACAGGAAAAATTCAGATGACCAAAACGTGCATGCGAAAGTTTTTCATCTAAAATAGCCCTTGAATCTACAACATCATTTGCAAAATTTTGTCCACACTTGTCATACAAAGTGAGCTTATACAACCCACGGCACAAAAGCCAGATGCAACAATTTCATCACCAGAACTGAGATCATCAACTGTACATCTGTCATGCACAAATTTGACTACAAGTCCAAGTCTATCAAGTGCGGATACAGATAAGATATTCTTCTTGATCCCAGGTACATAAAGTGCATCAACAAGTGTGAAGGTACTGCCATTTGCAGCAGTAAGCACAATCTTTCCAACTCCCTGAACTGGATAAGAGGCATTATTGGCACAAGTGACTGAATTCCCAGGAGGGACAGACTCAAGAGAGGTAAACAATTCATGATGTGAGGTAATGTGATTTGTAGCACCACTGTCGAAATACCACACATGTGAATCTACAGCAACTGACAAGCATGCATCATGGATAGCAGGATTGTAAGTGCACTCTGCGCTAAAAGCCCATTCTACATCAACATCAGCATTACAGTCTCCTTTCACAGAAGACTCAACAATGGTTGCATTTGTAGTGGAACCAACATTTGTAGTGGAACCACCCTCTTTCTTCTTAGCCTCTTTGGCCTTCAACTTAGGACACGACTTGATCAAGTGATCATTAGCTTTACAATAATGGCAATGCATCTTCTTTTTGCCCTTATCACCAGAATTTCCAGATAAATTGCTGCCAGCAAAAGCATTAGGAACATAATTTTTGCCACTCGTAGCAAAACCATAAGAAGTGGCTGCATTAATGTTACCACCTTTTCTTTGAGAAGCAATAAAACCCTGTTCAACTACATGCTGCCTAGTCCTGTTTTTTCTAGAAAGTGACTCTTGCAACAGCAATGTGCATAATGCATCAAACTTGACAACTTCAGAATTTCCTTGGGTCATCAGTCTCCAAGTACTAGCAAAATTCTGGTAAGAATCTGGTAAGGCATCAAGAATAGTCTGCACAAGGGAACTGTCTGAAATGATTTCACTTGCAGAAATGAGTTGATCATTGATATCCTTGACACTAGCAAGGAAAGTGTCCATATCATCTTCCTCATGCATAATCTTCGACTCCAACTCTTTAAGCAGCAAAGCAATTTTAGCCTCATTGCGGTGCATAAAGACCTGCTAGAATATCCCAAGCCTGTTTTGCAGATTTTGCTGAACAAATGTGAGGAGCAATGGTGCGCTTCACAGACAACGTAATCAATGCATGAGACTACACATCCTTTACATCCCAACAAGCTTGTTCTGCTGTAGGCAAAACAACTCTAATAGCAGCAGTCCTTGCAGCAAGACCTACAACATCCTCAACTTCGCCTACATCCTCAGAACTAGGACATACATCAATGCCCTGCACAATGTTCCAGACGCCCTTTGACACAAGAACAAGTTTCATCATATAAGCCCACGTAGGGTAGTTGTCCCCATCCAACCTGTCCTCAACAGCAAACATCTTGAACACATCTGTGTTGTTGTTGTCAGCCATGATAAATGCTACACCTGATGTGAAAACTGCCCGAAAATAGGAGAAACAGAATGGGAACAACATGTGCTATATAGCACAAACCACAGAAAACTTCAAGGCACCTGTTATGCAGAAAACGGCACTGACAGAAATTCTGCACAAAATGACGAAATAGTATGTGCAGTACTACCTATAGTGAAAACGGAGGCCGAAATGAGCCCGAATAAAAAATATGAGCAGACCAAGCTCTACGAGCTCACCCAAAATATTTGTCGATCTGCGAGCGCTCGCGAAAGCTCACTGGAATCGGAGAAAGTGAGCAGGAATGTACTGGAGCAGATGGCGACTGAGCCCGGGAGGACGCAACCTGTTCTGATACCAATTGTTGGAATTAGGGTTGCAGAGAAACGTACACAGCTTGGAGAAGACAAAGGAAGCTCAAGGCACACAATAGAGAGTGTGTTACTTAGTGTACAATGGAAAGATAGATAGCCCTAGAGTGTTGGATGTATATACAATGCACGGGGGAAAAAACCTCCTAAAGAGGGAAAAACTGCCCCGGCGGTCCTAGTAGGTTCACACACATCACTACCATATGTAAATGGTAACAAAGGTGACCTCATCAACCGTTGAAAAAGTGTACTTCAAAGTGGATTCTTTCAACAGTCATAACAGCCGTAATGATTGATGTGGTTTCCTTTTTGAGTTATATTGAATGCACCTTGTCTATAGGAGGGAAGTTCTTCTCCATATGATGTATGCAGTAGGGACTAATGGCATTCTACTCTTTTGTTTCTTGATTTTCTTGAACTATGTATTCATGGCTTCTTCATCCACCCCCTGAAACCTTCTCACTAAATGACATAAATATCATCTACATGTTGATTTGAATCATGAATATGAGCCTTTATGCAAGTGAAGTAAAACAAACACAATCGTTACACCCACCGAGAAATAAAGACTCGGACTAGAGGGAGCAAAACACATAGATTTATGGACAAATGGCTCACTCTATCCTTTGAATCCTATGACCAAGCCTCCCCTGTGTTTGCAAATACCACTACTTTATTGACCTTTTTTGAAGACGTACAAAATGGTTTACTTGACTTCTGCAAAGCTCTAACTGGGAAATCAAAAATTCAAAAAAGCATGGTTCAACATCAAGAAAATGAGATTCTATGACTTTCTAATTTGCATTGTGAGGACCAAAAAACCCTTTTGTAGTGCACACAATAAATATAGGTCTTGCTTGCAAGAAAAAGTGCAAAACTTACAAAGGAAAGATACAAGCTTAGGTGCTCGTGTGTGAAAGAAGAGACTACGGAATCTTGAAACCTTGAAGGTTGGCTCTGGAGGTCTCAAGAAAAGAATCCAACCATTGAGGTCACGATTGTGAACCTTATAGTTTATTTCACCTATACATAGTTTTTTCTTATGTCTGTTATGTTTTCTACGTAGACATGCTATATATCCAGACAATAGAAAACATAGATCCAAAGGCCAATGTAGGAAAGCAATTGAAGCCTTTGATAACAAGTGGTCTTGCAAAGGATACAATCAATGACAAAAAGTAAAAGGGTTTGCAGCGGGATGTTTTTGACCGTTTTATTACAAAGAGTGCAGTTCCTGCCAGTGAAATACAAGGCACATTTGACTCCCTTGACGTGAGTAAGAGAGGATACTCATCTATTCAGCAGTCTATCTCCTCCATTTTTGTGAAGAATGGAATAAAGTCGAAACTTCTACCAATAGCAGCAAGTGTTTAGAAAGAGAGACTTCAACTCAACCATGCACAGATAGACTTCATTGGATGTCCATTTCATATTGATAATATGTATAGATCTCAAGGAACAATTGTAACCTATGTTGAGTACAAAAATATCTTCATGGACTTCACTTTGTTGCAAACTAGAATTGTTGAGTTCTATAATGTAACATTTGAAAAGACACGTGGCATTTTGCATTTTGTTTTGAAGCTAATTTTTAGATTTAGTTTCATGTCTCATAAGGATTTAATCTTGAAGGTAAAGAAAAAAGACCACGACATTTTTTATTGGGTGTTCCATCAAACCCCTAGTGACTGATATCATTGATTAACAAATGAATCAAGGAAAGGTGTTCGTTGTAAATGGGAGGGGAGACTTTCAAGTCCAATGGAATCTTGTAGATGAACTTAAAACACTGAAGTGTATGTATAATTATGGAATGGGTGCTATGTTAAAGTCTCTATGCTTGTATTGCATGGAGCCTGCAAAGATGATGGTCCTAAAATGGTGGAGAAAGGCTCCTACTAGCCATAATGAGGATCCTAATTTCCACCCAATTTTGGATATTCCACTTGTCAATGTCCACATTTGTACATTGGTGTATCTGTACATTGGGTTTGCTTGGAAAATCAAGCACTCAAAAGTACAAAAGGTAGCCATAGAGGCGCTTGAATTGGTTTTGTTAGAGATGGGTCTCCATGGGGGCAATGTGAAAATCCAGCGGGACGAGAAAAGGTCAACCAATGATAAAGATGTACCTTGAAAACCATCTATTGGTGGAATCAGGGCACACCATTTTTTATCTAAAGCAACATGCATGAAAGATAAGAAGATAACCAAGTGTGAAAGCATATATCAGTCCACCTAAGTCATCAAAATTGAGTTTCAGCAATGGAAAAATATGTATATGGCAGTGAAGGACTAGGAAACCACAACTTGCAATGCCAAGGGTGAAGTATGGCACTCCATCGATGTGCTATTTCAGATGTGTGACAAAGATGAGTGGACACAAAATTATCTAAACAAGTTTAAGGAGAACCTTTAGCTACTAAATAAAGCATTTAAGACAGCATGGATTGAAACTCAGATTACTCATTACATGGTATTGTTAAAGCACCCTTTTAAATGAAAAGGACTAAAAGGATGTTTAAAATTCCGAACAACTTGTTTTATTTGCAGCACATCATTTTCAATTACTTACCATACTTCATTCAAAAGTATCAAAACCTAGGCATATGGAACACCCAAGGCTTGGAAAAGTCTCATTACATGGTCAGAAATGCATATTTTAGACATACACAACATGGTGTATCTCGAGGTAAGGCAAACTATTTTAAGGAGTTGTTTCAGTGGTTTTATCGCAGAATCCTTCACCGGCTGCAACCAAAACATGTATTGGATTGTTCGACACCATCACAAGAAATTAGACATTTGCAACAAAATAAAAGGAAACGAACAGAGGCATTTAACAACTCCAGTTCTGGTGAAGGCCAAAGAAAGTGGAGAGAGACAATGCAATATGTTAACCATAGGTGGATCAAGAGAATTTGATTTTAGGTCACAACATGTACAAGATATGCCTAATGATTTAATAGATCCTGTACAAGTCACAAGTCTCTCAACTTGATGGCAGATAGTGGATATCTTTTGGCACATTACCCTTGTATCGGATCACTAAATGTTTTCCAAAATCTAAGAGTTCATTTGGGTTTTTCTTCCTTAAAGTGAGAACCATTGTTGTGTATGTGTAATAATAAATTGCACGACCACCAATGTACCCCAGACAGTATCCAAGACATTTTGTCGCAAAAACTTTGTTGACAAGGATAACTTTGTCTGCATTTTGTGGTAGCATTGGTCCACCTAGGAAGCGTGAGAGCATCTTGAGGGAAAATGTTGTAGTACTTTCCTCTTGGGACATTCCATTTTGAAAGACTAGTATGGGTGCCTCACACAGTCTAGCAAGGTATTGTCATTGTGCTGCATCCCTTTCATGATACTCTCTTGTTTGGTGACGAAGGAAGTCATTGTTTTTTAGTAATCCATTTGACTGTACACAAAAGGTTGAGTTAGAGAAAGACATTGGGAGTGAGAATTCTTTTTTTTTTTTTTTTGGGGGGGGGGGGGGGGGGGGGCTACCACGAAGCTCTCATCTTGCATATATAAGTTATCCTTCCATAGGTCCATTGACCTTGTGGACCCTTGTGCGGGATGCGTAAACCACTCCTCTACTTCTTGATTACTAGTTGATGGCGTGAGGTTGTTTCTGATAGCTTGGAAGGTAGTCTCATCTGGGAGTGTCTCTCTATACTTTTCTACCTTATCAAAGCGGAGTTTGAGGCCCTCCATTGGGTTACTAGAGGTTTCCATCGCCTCGTCACTGCTGACATCAAATATAAATCCCCTCCTCCCCTCTTGAAATTTTGAGATCGTGGCAAGAGAAAAGTCCTCCCTTAAAAAAATGTACTTTGAATGTCATGGAGGAAAATGTATGATCTCTCACCAAATTTGAACTCTGGAAGTCCAGGTAGCATCAATATGGCTTGATTCTCATTAAAGCCAGACACATCTATAGGTAGTTTGATTTCAGATGTTTTAAGTGAGAGTATTTTGCTTCATTCCACCTCTTTAGCCCCCACCTCAAGATCAATATCCTCCTCAATCTCGGGCACCTCATTGGACTCCATTTCCTCATCATCTTGTTCATTGGGTGGTAGATCCTCTTCCTCCATTACCTCTAAAGGATCCTTCAAGAGACTAGCAAATAAAGAATATAAGAATAGAAGGAAGTCAAAGGATTCTTCGATTAGATTGCAATCTCGTTGTGCATAGGACACCATGATGGTCTATAAATGATAGGCAGCTTATGGTACTTCTTGTACGATCATCTTGTGGAATCACAATCTTTTAAGTGGACCACCACCATGTCAGCAAGAACCACCCTGTCCCTTTGGACCTTAAGCTCAAACATGTCTCTTTCAGACTTGAGGAAATACTGTGCTAAGCTATAAGGTCATCAAGAATAAATGGGGCATTAAAAATAGAAGAAACCTTGTCGAACATTTTAGCATCTCTTGCAGATATTGCAATATCAAACAGTCTTTCATCCACACATGCATGATTTTCAACACCATCTACCCCTTCCTCCTTACATTTTGTAGCTGGCTTGCACTCGAAAGAAAGATAAATGTCTCTCTTTTTTGTGCTAGTCACTTGAAGCTTCAAGATTACAGGAACTTCTTCATGTTATGATGCTTCTACGTCATTGGGGGGTTCCTCTATCCCCATAACATCATCTCTAGGAAATATATCTCTGGCCTCCGCAAAGTCCACATCTCTCTTTAAGGAGCCTCTCAGCAATTGAGGTGGTCTCCCTTCTGCTTCCTTTTCACCAAAGACAATCTCTAGATCGACCCTCTGCCTCTTCATTCTGTGAGATCTTAATCCTAACAAAATCATAATACATGCAATAATAGGTAAGTATTGGGACTAAGAAGCTTTAGCAACATACCATAAACACACCAGTATTTGAATTTTTTATTAGATACTATAACACATTTCTCAAAAATTGCAAGCTGTTGGTCTCTTGTTTGGATCTCTCTGTGTGTGTGTGTGTGTGTGTGTATTTTATAGATTGGTGTCATAGGTCATGTTGGCATTTTAAAGAGGTTAATAGATCAACTCATTTTATTTGAGTGCCTACTCCTCCCTCCCTCTCTCTCTCTCTCTCTCTCTCTCTCTCTCATGAGTGCGTATAGAGCTAGAAGAAAGCAAGAGGAGGCACCCACAATGTACAAGAACTTGGACTTGATGATAAGCTTAATATTGATTACGAGACTTAATACTATATTAGGAGAGCTAGATACAAGACTTGGACATGACTTGAGTACAAGACAAGGCTTGATTGCAAGGACAAGACTTGTACATGAGAACTAGAAGAGGGATTTCCTCATAGGAGCCTCACAACTGGTGTTGGCAAGACTGAGGGGCTTGTGGCCCAAGACCCCTATGTATACTAGTGCTTGAGGAGGTTACTTGAGGAGGTTAGAACTTTCTAGGTTCTTCTTGAGGAGGTTAGAATCTTCTAGAACCTTCGTGTTCCTTCTAGCTATTCTAGAACCTTCTAGATCCTTCTTCCACTTTCTAGAGCTTCTAGATTCTTCCGATATCTCCTCCAAGCTTCTAGAATCTTCTAGTGATGATGTGGGCGATGACATAGGCGATGATGCAGGCGATGACATAGATGATGATGCATGCGATGACATCAACGATGATGCAGGTGATGACACAGGCAATGATACATGCGATGACACAAGCGATGACATCAACGATGGATGACTCTCAAGCATCCATGACATTACCCTCTCCTCTAGCGACGAGTTCCACAAGGAGCGGTGATGTTCCTTGACTGGGGCTTCCATGGATGTTCTTGGACTTTGAGAGGTGCATGTTGAAGATTGTGTGTGGTTCCCAGGTTCTTTCACTGACATCATAGCCTTTCTAATGCACCAAGTATTGTAACCTGCAATGCGAAACTTGAGAATCTAGGACTTTATCAACCTCATATTCATCATGTCCTTGAATCTCAACCCGAGGAGGTGGTTGTAGGGTTCTTTCTGGGATGTTCTATGCTTGACAAGGTTCTAGGACGGAGACATGAAAGTACAGATGGATTTTCATGGATGAGGGCAACTAGAGTCGCTAGGTAGCTGGATTGACTTGACAGATAATCTTAAACGGGCCAAGCCTTTGGTGATTGATCTTTTGACAAGGACGAGATGAACGTATATCATGCCGAAGGAGCCACACTTTATCCCCCTCTTTGTATTTTGGATGCGGCATGTGATGGAGATCTGCACTTTCCTTATACTTGGATTGAGATTCTTTAATATGAATTGTAAGTTCTTTGTGAATCGCAGATTATTGTTGTGCAAGATGAATAGCAACGGGATTCTTGACTTGATGGTGCCTTTGGATATCCTGTTTGGGATGTTGACCATAACTAGCAAAGAATGGAGTGTAATGGGTGGAGGCGTGAAAACTGTTATTGTAGGAGAATTCTGCTAGTGGTAGGAGCTCGATCCAATTGTCCTGGTGATAATTGATAGTACAACGGAGATATTGTTCCAAAACTTGATTTACTCTCTCTGTTTGTCCATCGCTTTGTGGGTGATTGGCTGAGGAGAGGTTGATTTGTACTTTGAGACTTAGCTTGAATAAGCTTTTCCAAAAGCTAGAGATGAATTGTGGGTGTCGATCAAAAGCTATGTCATCCGGTAATCCATGATAATGATAGATATGGTGTAGAAAGAGTTCGGCAGTACCTTTGTTGGTGATGGTTTTAGTGGTTAGAATGAAGTGTGCCGTTTTTGTAAACCGATCCACGACTACTAAAATGGAGTCAAATCCTAGTGACAAGGGTAGCTCTACAATGAAATCCATGGAGATGGATGACCATGGTTTGCTTGGAATGGGCAAAGGATGGAGTAACCGATGAGGACGATGACAAGGGGCCTTTGATCTATTGCAAGTGTCACAAGTGCCTACATACTCCTTGACAAGCTTCCACATTTGAGGCCACCAAAAGTCACGGGAGAGAAGCTCAATTGTCTTATTAACCCCAAAATGCCATGCTGATGGAAGATCATGCCGCTGCTGACACTACAAGAGGTTGTGTGCTCTTGTGACACTTACAGCGACGAAAATACACTGGGTTTTTTAAACCCTCGGCGTCGCTAAAAGCTTCGCTATTAGCGTCGATAAGAGAACGTCGCTATAGTAGTCGCTATAAGCGTCGCTATATAGCGCCGCATATAGCGACGCTGCAGAGCCTAATATAGCGACGCCCGAGATTAAAAAACTTTGGGGGTAGGGCATTCACCCATCAACCATATTGAATGTTTCATTGGTCTATTTACCTTTGAAAAAAAATGCAAAGGTAAATATAGACCCAAAATAGCCACCCACAAGACAATATAATCATTAACTCCAACATCCATAGTACGTATTGTTTGCAAATAAAGATACAGAAATGACAAGCGTCAATTGATGGAAGTAAAAAAATGACAATTGTACACAGCAGCAAAGTCACTTGATTGTTAATCATTGCAAATGTAATAGTTACAAACCATTGTCATTATTTAAAAAATATACATGGTTTTCAAAAATACATAGTTACATGGTCTCATGATACATAAGCTAGGACAAAAAGAAACTAATGCTATCTAGCTATGGCTAAACTGACGTCGTTTAATCAGACGTCTCATCGCGTCCAAGCGGTGTATCTGTCGGATTCTACAAAAAAAAACAATAAGATAGCCCATTGTAAGTATAAACATATAGCGAGCGACGTTTATAAAACAATACAATAAATAGAAAAGAATAAACCCTAATACTAACCATGCCGCCGCGAGAAGTCAGGATGTCTATAAGGGCGTGTAAGCCCTTTCTGCCTCTGTACTCACGCTCGTACGGAGTGGGATCACGTCCTGTAAACGACCACTGTCAAAACATACAAAGAATCCATTATGTTAGAATTTCAAATCCCATAAACCCTAAACTATCGAACATAGATGCGAACACTTACAAATGATGCCCACCCACCCCTCCCCAAGTGGTGCAAGCTCCCTGCCTCTACTCGCGCTCTGGCTGCCTCCTTTTGTTGCTTCCACTTGTCGGGATTCTCGCGCGCTTCTTTCTTCGCATGCTTCCAATCTTCTTTGGCCAGCCAATCTGGTCTTTTCCATCCATGCTTGATTGCTTTTTGCACTTCGGAATGCTTATGCTTGCAGTATTCGCGCATTCGAACCTTCATCACATCTTCATTAAAGCGGTCATCCCGTGTTGGAACAGGAAACTCGTCATGAAGCATGCTGATGACTTTGTCTTTTAATTCATTCCATACTTCACTCCGGGTGTTTAGTATGTAGTGTCTAAACACCTAAGAGCAAAGACCACGCATGCACGAAATCACCTTCTTGCCGTCATCATCCAAGATGATGCCGCCGCTGAAGTCGACGGAGTAAGGCAAGCCCTCACGCCGCTGACGCGTGAACCTAGGTGTCTTGACAGGGGTCTCTAGCGGCATGTCAACGGGGGTACGGAAGCCAGGTGTCTCCACTGGAGTCTGAGCCCTGAAGCGAGGAGTGTCCACTAGAGTGACTCCTGGAGGAGTAGCTAGTGGTGTGTAGCTGTGAGGAACGGCACTCAGCCGCGCAAAACCTGGTGTCAATGGCGATGCCGTGGCTGGTGTTGGGAAGGGCAAAGAAGGGGAGGGTAAAGAGCCTCGTCGAACACGAGGCGGTGTCGAAGCATTGATGGCGCCACCCCCACAACAACCGCCACCGCCACCGCCACCACTAGAGCGCCGGTGCCTAGACGAGTGTGAAGATCGTCTCATCGACACCGAAGCTTTGGAGCACGGTGAGGACTCCGAAACCGAGGGAGATGCGGATGGAGTAGGAATGCACGATGGTGCGCCAGAGCGATGACGCTCCACGTACCACTGTCTCTGCTGGGGTGACAAAGAAGAAAGAAACTCGTCATCATCCATACCTGCATTAAACACACGAACATTTAAACTTAATATTGAATGAATGGAGTAGAAAACATGGACAAGTAGATAGATAGATAGATAGATAGAGAGAGAGAGAGAGAGAGAGAGAGAGAGAGAGAGAGAGAGAGAGGAGGAGGTGCTTGTCGTCTCTGCTAATGAGAACATACCTAGAGCATACGTACCTGGAGTGGACGCAAAGACCATTAAATACAATGACGCAATGATGCATATAAATACAATGACGCAATGACGCAAATAATTAATGAGCCGGAGAATCGTACAAGAACTTGAATGTGCATGTAGCTTTGGAATGTTCAAAGGCTAGCAGCAACAGAAAGCGTTCTTCTTCTATTCAACTTGAGTGATGAAAGAGGCAAGTGCATAACTCTGAATTTACAAAACGGAGCCATCTTGTTGAAATACAATATTTATGGCTTTAAGAGATCTCTCTCTCATCCTCGCATAGCTCAGCATAACTTCCTATATCTATATAGAGCTCTCCGTTTAAACAGATGTCCTCTGTTTCATTTTGTAGATCCTCTGCATGCACCCCATAGAGAGTAGCAGCTTGATGTTCGTCTAGCACCACCTCCACGGCTTCTGACTGGGCATCTTCTCCGATCTCCTCCATTGATGCCGCTGCAATTGGCACATGGTAGCCTTCATACGTCCGTGCACTGCGAGGAGCTATCTCTATGACATACCACCAGTTTGATGCAGACTTTGTGGGATGAAATATCACGTGCCAGAGCCACATAACTTACATGAGAGCTTCCAAGCACATAAATTCTAAAACACACGTTAACTATTTACATACTTACTTGTTCACAATGCTCGGGTAGTACGAAAGTGTCTCTTAGGTAGTCCACTTCTTAGTTGAATCCACCTCAAGAAAACCAGACTCTCCTCTACGCACAGTAGCGTTGCGACCCTCCATGATTATCTTGAACCATTGCACGTTGAACAAGTCGACACAAAATCCTCTATAATAGATCCTCAAAATCTCTTGTAGCGTGCCAAAGTAAGTGAGTTCTGCCACCACAGGATCTGCATCAGAGGACCGTCGTCAACTAGACTGTTCAAATTTTGCCATGATTCCACAATCTTGAGTAAAACGTTTTTTGTCGATCCGTTCCACCCTAAAATGTCGACCTTTACACCATGCTGCTGTGTATGACTTATACTACAACCAACAAAGATTATGAGTGGCCGTTCAAACATCTAGAAAGTTACTAGTCGTACATTGCAAACTTACCTTGGTCGTGCAACCCCTAGAGTACTCCCACTCTTCCTCAGTCACTTCTTCACCGCACTGTTGTGCGCTTTTCAGTTGGTTGTGCAACCATCTTAAGCTCATGAATGTTGGTAGGCTCTCCAGACCCGTCGGATAGTGCATCGGTGGTCGTCTTCCCCGTCTCCACTCGATTCTTGCCCTTTGTCGCTCTTGATTTGCATCCTCATATTGTGAGATCCACTTCTGCATGACTGGATTGTGAAGCATGCAAAATCGGTTGATTTTAGCCTCTAGATCTTCCGTCATCTTCTTCTCAACACCGAGATTGCACATGACAATTCCAGATATGCGCTCATCATCTATGGTTTGCCATAGCATGTCTCGGGCTTTATCAAATCCGTCTAGCCACTCTCCAATGTACACTAGGTACTATGATACCAACCAACCTTCTGCCATGCTACCCTCCGGACATGCCTTCTGACACACATATCCCTTGAGCGTTTTCATGAAACGTTCTAAAAAGAACATCCATCTGGAATGTACTGTGCCGGCTATTTCAACCTCATCAACTATGTGAACAAGAAGATGCACCTGAATGGTTAGCATGGTAGTAGGAAAATGTTTCTCAAACATACACACAACCTCCACAGCGTTTAGTTTGGCGAATGGTATGGAGTCTACATTGATCTCCTTTTGTGAGATCCATTGTACCAACTTCGCAAGTTTGTGGATTGTGTTACGGACGTCAAGAGACAGACATCCCTCAATGGAAACCGGTAAAATAAAGTGTAAAACACGTGCAGCAATGATATTAAAGTACGTCCACACAAGAATTTGTTACACAATTATCACTATGATATACTCCACTATGAACATACCTGACACATTTTATGCCAGTCGTGTGACTTCAAACCGGTAAGCTTTCCTTCTTTAGTAAAACACGTTCGGAGCGAGTGCATTACGCCAGTGGGAGTCCGCAAAGATCGGATGGTCTCTTTTAATTTGCATTCTTGGGCTCCTGTGAAAATCCATGGTGCTTTAGGGAGTTTTATCGATCCATCGGACGTTGTTTGGGGCCAATATTGCTCCATACGATCCACATTTCTAAGGTCAACTCTGGATCCCAAAGTATCTTTCTTGCCGGTCAGATGGTCCCATAGTAGATTACCCACATTCTTGAATATGTGCATTGGAACAAGCAAGTGATCGATCATGAGTCGGGGCCAGTATGGTAACTCGTACCATAGAGATAGTCTCTTCATCCCTGGGGGCAATCCGTCATCACACATCTCCTTCTGCTCTAACCATGCTTGTGCAGACATCCTCGGTGGCTCTCTTCCCAAAAAGTCATCGCGTAACACATGATTCTCTGGAAGATACGCTTGATGACCTTCATAGATTTTCTTCTTCATTGAGGGCGCCCTATGTGCATTCAGTAGAGGTCCACATGTGACACATGCTCTGTATCCGCTTGTTTGAAGCCCTGCATGTATACACATGATAATAGATCAACTTGAGAAAAATCAAGATTTACAGTGTCTGAGTGAGGAGTGTAAATAGATCACCTGGGCATTCTGTTAGTCCAGGATAGTTATGCATGGTCCACATTAGAATGCCTCTGATCAAAGCATTCCGTCGACCTTTGTGTCGGCTCATATCCACCACCTCTATGCCAATCCACAATTGTTGTAGATCTTCCAATAGTGCACAAAGATACACATCCATATTCTTCACTTTATATCTCCCCGACACAATCAAGCTTAGCCATAGGTGCCCCTTCTTCGTAGTCAACCACGGGGGAATGTTGTAGTTGACGATGACAACGGGCCATACATTGTAAGATGTTGATCTTTGACCAAATGGATTTACACCATCCATAGCCAGGCCTAAGCGCAAATTTCGAGCTTCCCTGGCAAAATCCATCCATGTTCCATCTATATGTTTCCAGGCTGCACAATCTGCAGGAATCCGTAGCACACCATCCAAAAATTTATTCTCCTCATGCCATGATGCTAGTGCGGCCATGGACTTACATTCGAAGAAATTCTTGATGCGAGGAAGCAAAGGAAAATGTCGCAAAACCTTTTGCGGAATTTTTGTTCCGTGGAGATCTACTCGATATCTTTCGGAATCACATTTCAGACACTTCTCCATGTCTATGTATTCCCCTCTGAAAAGAATGCAGTCATTAGGACAAGCATGGATCGAATTGTAATCCATCCCCAAGTTTTGCAAAATCTTTCTTGCTTCCTCTCGAGAATTTGGCATCACATTATCAACTGGTAGTATGTGCTCTTTGAGCAATCTACACAACATAAAAATACGGTACAATTGTGTAAAAATCTATCAGATCATTATACATCATTAGAGTTTTATTAAAGTAAACTAATTGTAATAGATCACCTGAACACCGCTGTGACGCTAGTGTCACTCCATCCAAACTTTGTCTGCATGTTGAGAAGAACCAAGAGCGCTTTCAATCTAGACACACGTGCTCCATTATACAATGGCGTATCGGCTTCACTTTTCATATCATCATAGACAAGCCTTTCTGAATCCATGATCGTCTCAATAATTTCATCAATTTCGGGCTCAAACATTGCCTCGTTGGGAATGTGGTCTACATGATCATCCCCCGAGCTGTCAGAGGCTACATCTTGTGGCCTCATATATGCTGCTTGACCAAAGCGCCTGCGAACACGTCTATTGGGTTGCAAGATTGCTACCTGTTGGCCAGCGTTAGAGTCCGACGACTTATAATTGGCAACAAATCGATCTATAATAGATGGATCGAACTCACCAAATTCGGGAACGTGCTGCAAAGAAACGCGTCTTGTCTGTCGCACAGCATGCTTGCAATGGTTACAAGGACATAAGATCCTCGTTGAGGGATAGGTGTTTCGGTTGGATGGCCCCACATCCTCGTCACTACTCATAATGAGGGAAAAAATCTTATAACCTGGACAACAAATTTAATCTTCTATTCACATTTAGAATCTTTTATCTCTCTTTCTCTCTCTCTCTCTCTCTCTCTCTCTCTTTGTTCACACTTTAACTACCTCACATTCTCTAGTCATGTCCCATCCCCGCACACCTCGGTCTAGAGGTGCACGGAGACCAGAACCACCGGGTTATAATCTCGTCTTTATTGGCCAATGCCTATATTTGTGGGTACAAGAAATCTACACACCCACGTCTACATGATACTGCATGTAGTGGACAAAACCCCTTTGCCTCTTCTCTAGCTGTAGCATTTCACAGCATATTAACATCTTTTCATAGTAGATCTTTGTTTGTAGCATGCAGGTACGTCATTCTTGCAATGTAGCTGATGTCTGCTCAAGGCACTTAATTCTTATTCTAGATTTGACGGGATGTGCGTGGTGTGTGTGTGTGTGTGTGTGTGTGTGTGACCCTTCGGAAATCGTCATCTTGCATCACTAATTTTTGTGTATGCTCAATTTGCTCTTCCATTAGCTGAACATGACGGCTTATTATATGGTAGCAGCAGTCGAACATGCAGGTGGAATTGCTGGTCCGCATGGACTATCGAGGCTGTGAGCGTAGGAAATTTTCTCGCCATTTCTTCTAACCTTATCTGAAACGATTTCCTCTCCATTTCTCCTAACTTTAATTAAATAACCTAAATCTAATTTAATATAACAACCCTAAACCTAAATTAATAAACCTAAATCTAATCTAATATAACATAAATTTAAATCTAACGTAAATAAACCTAAATCTAATCAAACGTAAATCTAACTAAAAATAAACATAAATCTAATCTAATTTAACTTAAATAAACCTAAATCTAGTTTAACGAAACTCTACATCTAACCTAATCTTTAACGTCTTTTGGGATAGTTTCCTACGACGTTAAAACTCTCTTCTTCTTGTGTGTGTGTGTGTGTGGGTGTGGGTGTGCCAATAAAAAGAGAAAAATGGCATAACCTTTCTATCACCCAAGTGTGGTAGATTGGTTATTCCATTTTCCTCTTGAATAACAAGTCTTGGTTTCAACTCCTCGTCGGCTAGATTTTTAGGTCTCTTTAATTAGTTTCCTACGACGTTAAATTAAACTCTCTTCTTCTCGGGTGTGTGTGCACGCCAATAAAAAAGGAGAAAAATGGTATAACTTTTCTATCACCGAAGTGTGATAGATTGGTTATGCCATTTCTCTTATGAATAATATGTATTGAGTTCAACTCCTGTCGACTAGATCTTTAAGGTCTCTTGCGATACTTTCCTACGATGTTAAGACTCTCTTCTTCTTCTTCTTCTTCTTCTCTCTCTCTCTCTCTCTCTCTCTCTTTGTTATATATATATATATATATATATATATATATATCTTTTCCTCTCTCAATGTGTGTGCATTTTTTTCTTATTCATGTATGCGTGCGTTTTTTTGGTTTATGCATGCTCTCTCTCTCTCTCTCTCTCTCTCTCTCTCTCTCTCTCTCTCTTTTCCTCTCTCAATGTGTGTGTGCTTTCTTTGATTATACATGCGTGTGTGTGCGCATTTTTGGTTTATGCATGCTATCTCTCTTTTCCTCTCTCAATGTGTGTGTGCTTTCTTTGTGTATGTATGTGTGTGCGTTTTTTGTTTATGCTTGTGCTCTCTCTCTCTCTCTCATTCTATCTCTCTCTCTCTCTCTCTCTCTCTCAAAAACACAATGTGTGTGTGTGTGTGTGTGTGTGAAAGAGAGGGAGAGAGAAAGAGGGGACGGGACCATGAGAGTGAGGAGAGGGAATGAGCATACCTGGCTCTCCTTCCTCTCCTCGTGTGTGCGTGTGTGTGTGTGTGTGTGTGTGTGTGAGAGAGAGAGAGAGAGAGAGAGAGAAAGAGGAGAAGGGAACATGAGAGTGAGGAGAGGGAAGGAGCATACCTGGCTCTCCTTCTTCTCCTCGTGTGTGTGTGTGTGTGTGTGTGTGTGGAGAAGAAAGAGAGAGAGAGAGAGAGAGGGAGAGCGTTACCTTGCTTGCTTGAGCGCGCGTCGAAAACTCAAATTTGAGATCTGAGTTTTCGGACGCTCTCGGTTATTTTTTTAGCCCTGTCGGCGTCGCTACATGCGTCGCTATAGGCATCGCTATAGGCGTTTCTATGTTACTTGTAACATAGCGACGCATATAGCGACGCCGTGCATTTTCATGTTTAAGCGTCGTAGTATGAGCGTCGCTAATGTTAAGCATAGCTTGTAGTGTGAAGTACCTCCAAGTGTGTTGGTCCTGGCGAAATATAGAGAAGACCCTTATAGTAAATTAGTCCATCAATTTCTTGCAAGTCCTCATTAATCGCTTGTCCTTGTAGTTGTTGTCTGATATTTTGAGCAAGTGGGTCCATGGCAATTCGGGTCTTCACCTTAGAAAGAAAGGTAGAATCTTTAGGAGCTTGGCTTATGGTGGTGTTTAGCTTAAGCTGCCCAGGTTTCAAAATCATTAGGAGCTTGGCTTATGGTGGTGTTTAGCTTAAGCTGCCCAGGTTTCAAAATCATTGACTCTTGTTGATCAAATATTGTGCCGCCTTCTCTAGGTGCAAGGTAGGATCTTCTTAATAAGGCATCTGGCTTACCTTGTTGACGGCCAGGCCTATAAGAGATTTTTAAATTAAACTTTGATAGGATACCACTCCACCTGGCTTGGCGACAATTCAAGACGCGAGATACCATAAAGTATTCCAAATTCTTGTGATCTGTACAGACAGTGATCTTATGAGGAGCTCCTTCAAGTACGTGATGCCAAGTGTTGAAGGAGTCGACGATTGCTAAGAGCTCTTTGTCATGGATTTCATAATTGATTTCTGCAGTTGAGAACTTGTGGGAATGAAAAGCCACTGGATGTACTCGACCATCCTCACCTACTTGGGATAGAATAGCGTCAAGGGAAAAATCTGAAGCGTCTGTTTCTAGAATGAAAGGCTTTGTAGGATCTATGTGAATTAGAATGCGTGGGGTCATGAAAGCTTGCTTGAGGGTCTGAAAAGCTTTCGTGGCCTCTGAGTCCCAAACAAACTTATTATGGCATGTCAACCTTGTGAGTGTTGTAACCACCTTGGAGTATCCCTTAATAAAGATACGATAGAAATTTGCAAATCCAAGGAAACATTGGACATCTCTTACCGAGGTGGGTGTCTTTCAATCAAGGATGGTTTGAATCTTATTTGGATCCATGAAGATTCCCTTTTTAGAGAGAAGATAACCAAGAAATTCCACCTTAGATTGATGAAAAGAGCACTTCTCCAACTTTGCATATAACCGTGATGCACAAAGCTTTTCAAGCACTAACCGTACATGGTGCTCATGCTCTTCTTGTCCTTGGAAAATATCAAGATATCATCCAAGTATATTACCACAAAATAATCCAAATACTCCCGAAAGATGTCGTTCATTAAATGTTGAAAAACTGTTGGGACATTTGTGAGGCCAAATGGCATGACGGTATATTCATCGTGTCCATACCTTGTGTGAAAGGCTGTCTTCCATTCATCACCTTCTTTGATTTTGACTAGGTTGTAAGCACAACGAGGGTCTATTTTTGTAAACATTATTGCCTTGCCAAGGCACTCAAGAAGCTCTCAGATCAAGGGAAGGGGATAGCGATTCTTGACGATGATCTTGTTCGGGCCTCTATAATCCACGCACATCCGGAGAGTTCCGTCCTTCCTTTTTACAAAGAGTATTGGAGCTCTTGTTAGGGACTATGAATGCCGTATGAATCCCTTAGCAAGATTCTCATCAATATTTTTTTGTAATTCTACCAATTCATCTTAAGATAGCTTGTATATTGGGCCAAAAGGGGGTTGCTCCAATGAGGAAATCCCCTCTTCTTGTGAGTGCCTCCTCTTGCTGGGGGGCTTGTGGCCCAAGACCCCTATTTATACTAGTGCTTGAGGAGGTTACTTGAGGAGGTTAGAACTTTCTAAGTTCTTCTTGAGGAGGTTAGAATCTTCTAGAACCTTCTTGTTCCTTCTAGTTATTCTAGAACCTTCTAGATTCTTCTTCCACTTTCTAGAGCTTCTAGATTCTTTCAGAATCGGGTCCACTCCTTTTCACCTAGTGCATGGACAAGAGGCTCTTCTTCCCTTAGAAGTAGAGCTAGAAAGTCTACGAGTTATAAGGGCCTATCATGAGAATGACCAAAAGAAGAAGGTGGAGTAGTGAATCATCGACTTGGAACGGCGAGAACTAGAGAGAGAATCATCAATTCAACACTATGCTGCACAGGCGAAAAAGCGACAAAATAAGTTCAATAGCCAGCTGATAAAGAAGGACATCATGGAAGGTTCTCTTGTGCTACAATATGACAACCAATTTGATCATTGGAAGGATGGTAAGTTTTTGCTAAAATGAGAAGGACCATTTATGGTGATACAAAAGTTTGTAAATGGCAGTTATAGGCTAGGAGACTTGGATGGGAAGTTGCATCACACCCCCGTAAATGGATGACGGCTTAAATCCTACAACTACAGATTAGAACCACAAATTGAGCACTTTGCTAACACTTGTCTATGTTTGGCTGATGATCAGTCAGATTGAGACACGGGCTAGAGACATGAATGTCTCGAGTCGCCATAGGGGAAGGGCTATATGATGCATGCCATCACCAACCCCCCCCCCCTCAGAAGTTGTCACTTGTACATAGCTAAGAGAAAGATGAAATAAAAAATTCGAGAAATTAACTTTCCCATCTTGGAACTCGGAGCAGTGCAACACTATCCGGGATACCGATGTGGACGAGAGATTATAACTAGTCAAGAGGGGAAGTCCTCAGCAACCATTTGGTTTAGATGAATGTCTGGTATGGCGAATAAAGAAGCACATGGTTCTCAAGGAAATTTGTTTTTCACCAAAAGAAGGTCTTCCTCCCGGATGCAATTACCTATGATGCGTCTCGACGGCATGCCCAATCGCTACTTCGAGTGACTTAGGGGCTGAAGCGGAGAGACTCCCCAAACGAGCAGCGAGTGGGCTCTCGAAGCTGGTGCCTCGAACAAGAAGCTCACCAAGCACTTTCTGTGTCCGCTCTCTCCTCTTCCCGTGGGACACAACCCATGAGAGGGACCGTGCATGTGTATAAAACGTTTTTTTATCAGAGCTTGCCGCCACCCTCCAAAACGCCATGGGAGCAAGGATGGTGGGTCTCCCTCATCATCCTCTTCTCAGCGTCGGCCCTCTCTCCCTCTCAGAATCATTCAGACTCTCTCTCTCTCTCTCTCTCTCTCTCTCTCTCTCTCTCTCTGCAGCCCAGGAGGCACTCTTGATCCTGTGCTCCTCTCCTTTCTCTCTGTCTCCCTCCCTTTGCATCAAGGAGCATCCAGCTCTTCTCTCTCTAGTTTCAAAATCTCTCTCTTCTTCTCTGTCAGCAACCCGACAGTTAACTCTTGGATGTTTCTAATAGCATGAGCATGGCATGCGCACACACACACACCTACCCCTCAGCCCCTCCCTCGCTCTCTCATGCATTATTGGCGGGCTCATTTCCGGCTTCTCTGATCTCTCATGGATTATCAGATAAGGACGGACTTCAGCCCTCTCTCTCTCTCTCTCTCACTCATACACACACACACACACACACTCATGGTCTTCGCACACACCCACATCCTCACCTCTCCCCACCCTCTCCCTCATGCTCTTTTTCCAATATCCCTGGCCTCATCTCCATCTGCAATCAGTGTTTTAATTTCTAGCTCCTCTCTCTCTCTCTCTCTAGCGCTAAAAACACACACTCTGCCTCTCTCTCCTTGTGTTGGCATTTCACACTCAGGCCCCTGTCACACTGGGCCGCCTGCCCATCTTGGATTTGAAGGGTGGGCACCCAGTTCGTGTCGTATAAGGTCATAATACAAAAGGTAGCCTGTAAAGCAGCCAAACTCTGTAGCCCAGATGGTGCGAGCTGCTGCTCGCCATAGAGGGTAGAGCTCAACCCCTGCACTCCTGCCGTTACTGTTTGAGAGTTGACCGCCACTCTCGAAAGGTGGCCGAGCTTGTGAGGCCGGTCATCTAACAAAACGTTTAGCCCCAAGTTACCTTTTCGTAGACGAATAAGGCGACACCACATCAGCTTGGCCAAGCTTTGGGTGTCCCAGTGTGACAGGGGCCTCACACACAACCCCTCTCACCGCACGCTCTCAGCGCATCTCATATTACTTATGCACACCCATGGCACACACACTACACACTCACTTTTCACATGCACATACACACTGAACGCACAAAATGGTGGTGGCCTAGAGAAGAAGTCAAAAATCGCGACGATAAAAAGCAACGCGGGCAGCATCCTAAGTGCCACGGCTGGGCCGAGGGCGTATCCAAGCTAGCAACCGGCATTTTGTCCTGGCAGTCAATCAAATGAAGGGTAAAACAACAGTCACCTATTGGTACCTACTCTCTTGTAATTCAAATATAAAAAACTATGTATTCTTTCCCTCTCTCTAGATGTGATGGCCACCCACACACTAGGGGGAGCATCTAGCCGCACCTCCTTTCCGAACAAGCCAAGATAGTGGGTCTTGGGCGCCAGAGCCATGTGCTTAGTCCCATGCTAAGATAATATCGACACTAAAATATTATCTCCAAATCTCCTCTCTTCTCCTATATAAAGGGAGAAGAGGTCACTCTCAGGGGAGCACCATCACAAGTTAGCAGATCTTAGAGGAGGGCATGATAGCTATCACCACGCCGATGATCATTAGGCATCCACTATGCACCATTGAGAATAGCTCTCTCTCTCTCTCTCTCTCTCTCTCTCTCTCTCTCTCTCTCTCTCTCTCTCTCTCTCGCGCGTAGCATAAAGGCTTTGTACAAACAATTAGTTAGCACATATCACCGCACTTCCCATTATAACATCTCATAAATCATACCAGTAGTCTTAGCCGCATGATACACCACTCACTTTGCTAGGACCATTGGCGAAGCGGTGTGGAATATTCTAGTTCTTGGGTTCTAGATGGCGTCGTGCACCATGTGGCAAAGTAATCTGAACCCTCTGACAATAAAGCATCCTTGTGGACACACCATTGTGAATGGATGGGCAACGACAAGAGCTCTCTTTTTTGTAATATACCATCTACTCTATTTGTAAAATATACACACGCATTTGATGCTTGTGACTCATGAGTTTTAGTGTGATATTTAAAGATCTATTTCTTTCTCTCTTCCTCCTCTCACACTTTCCCTATGCACGTGCTCTTTATTGGCGTTATTATATGGATGGTGTGTACTATTTGACTGGCTTTGTTGGATGAGTACGAGCATCCTAGCTCTTGTATATGTATGTGTGTGTGACTCATTAAGTCCCTGCAGTCTGTCCTAGCTGCACATCTTCTAGGTGGTGCCCCAAGTTTCTATCTCCTCCCGCTGATGAGGTCCCTAAGAATCATCCTGGCATCGAGGCCACCAAGGTCGAATTGCCTGCCTCAGTTTCGAAATGTACTATAGGCACCCTCCGTTCAGGCGTCAGGGGGATAAAACACCAATGTATAGTGCTTTATATGCCTCAGCTGTCATAATAATCAATATCTAAATCTTGCTAGTCGTGGGATAAAACACCAATGTATAGTGCTTTATATGCCTCAGCTGTCATAATAATCAATATCTAAATCTCCTAAATGATTTTCTCATGTTAAACTGACCATTTAATATGGGGAAGTGCCAAGGGAGAAAAAGCTAGAATATTGGTTAAGCTAGCAGACCGGCGTCAATAGGGATCAAAAGGAGGGAAAATAGGGATCCAAAGGGGGGGCCATCTGTAAAAGAGCCATGTGCAACAATGGGCTTAAAAGACCCTAAGGTTCAGCCCATTAAGACTTCCAAAATGCTAAGGTTCCAAAATTCAAAGGTTGTGTCCAAAGGTCAAACATTGGGGGAATTGGATGCTTTGTGTGTGTCCCAAAAGTCTTTGGCAATCCCTACATAGGAGGGGGCGAACCTTGCAAGTAGGGGATGAGAGAGAAACTCACACACACACACACACACACACACACACAAGCTCCATTTACACAAAGGGAATGAGGGATGCATGTCAGCTCCCTAGCCCAGATGCCCACAAGGTGTACCCAATTCCTATTGGATGTCCTTGGATGTGGACCAATGAGAATTAGGCTCGAGTAAATCTAGTTTAATTAATTTAAAAACACTTAATAAAAGAACCAATAAGAATTAAGCTCTCTAGAAGACTATTGGACAGTCTCCCAAGGGGACCAATGAGCATTCAACAGCACAATGGCTTGCCTGATTCCTATTGGCCGGGAGGCAAAGGGATCCTATAAGAGTTTAGTTGCACTAAATAATTACCTAAAGCTCTCACAGAAGGGGAAAGTAGGACACATGTCAGAAGGCTATCACTTATGTTGCTTAATTACCATTGGCTAAGCCTGAGGAGGTCCAATAGGATGCTAGCAAGAGCAAATAGCAAGAGGGGTCAACCAAGAGAGAGAGGGGACTGATTTTTCAAAGGCATTATCAACTACACACTCACAATATCTCATGTGTGAAGTAAAGAAGACTCTCTCTCCTTCTCAAGCTTAAAAGACCCTAAGGTTCAACCCATTAAGACTTCCAAAATGCTAAGGTTCCAAAATTCAAAGGTTGTGTCCAAAGGTCAAACATTGGGGGAATTGGATGCTTTGTGTGTGTCCCAAAAGTCTTTGGCAATCCCTACATAGGAGGGGGAGAGCCTTGCAAGTAGGGGATGAGAGAGAAACTCACACACACACACACACACACACAAGCTCCATTTACACAAAGGGAATCAGGGACGCATGTCAGCTCCCTAGCCCAGATGCCCACAAGGTGTACCCAATTCCTATTGGATGTCCTTGGATGTGGACCAATGAGAATTAGGCTCGAGTAAATCTAGTTTAATTAATTTAAAAACACTTAATAAAAGAACCAATAAGAATTAAGCTCTCTAGAAGACTATTGGACAGTCTCCCAAGGGGACCAATGAGCATTCAACAGCCCAATGGCTTGCCTGATTCCTATTGGCCGGGAGGCAAAGGGGTCCTATAAGAGTTTAGTTGCACTAAATAATTACCTAAAGCTCTCACAGAAGGGGAAAGTAGGACACATGTCAGAAGGCTATCACTTATGTTGCTTAATTACCATTGGCTAAGCCTGAGGAGGTCCAGTAGGATGCTAGCAAGAGCAAATAGCAAGAGGGGGAGACCAAGAGAGAGAGGGGACTGATTTTTCAAAGGCATTATCACCTACACACTCACAATATCTCATGTGTGAAGTAAAGAAGACTCTCTCTCCTTCTCAAGCTTGGAAAGCTTATCACCTACTCCAAGCTTGTGAAAAGTAAGGCCTACACCAAAAACTCTTGGCTTTGTGATGCAAATCCAACCAAGAGCCAAGCTTCAATGCATGCTCATCTCCTCTACCATGCTAATTACTAAGCTAAGCTATGCTAACATGAGTGATTATGTGAGGAGATGTACATCTTTCTCGTAAGAATACTCCTTCTTCCTCTCAATCTACTCTCATACCCCGCTAGCTCTCACCATCTTCGAAGGTTTGTGAGGTCGTGGGTCTGAGACCGTGAGGGAATTGATGTTGTGTTTGATAAGTGTTTTTTGTAGTGCATAAGTTTCCATCTTCATTGCACTATCTAGTATTGAAGGAACACAAGAAATGTATTGTAAAATGTCTCTCTTGATGGGAGAAACCATAATACAAAGCCTTTTGGAGGGGGAACCGGCTCCATGCAAATCCGGTCCTCAATTGTTGTCAATTGCTTAATTTCTCTCTCTTTTGAAGTATTGTTCATGCTATCTAACTAGGTGTTATGATTTTTGTTGCTCTCTCTACCCAAGCACTCTTGTTAATCTCATTAGGAATCTATTCTAATAAAATGCTCACTATGTTCATACTATTTTCCGCTACACACAAGTTACTAGGCCATTAAATGTTACATTGGTATCAGAGCACAAGGTTTCTCTTTTCTTGCTCAAGAAGGGAGGTCCTCAAGCTAGCTATAAATGGTTGGTACTATTAATTGCATGTGAGTAAGTAGAATAGGGATTTTTCAGCCTTGCAGTGCGCCTGCCTTTGTGCAGTTAACGGGGCATCACCGTCGAGAGCTATGGTCTTAATAGTGGAGTCCTACGTGGCTTGCCTACGGCTTAACCACTATTGAGCTATTAGAAGCTTGACAGGAGCTGGCGCTGTTTGGTGTTGAATGACCCTCTCTTCTATTCCTTGCAATTAATGGTATTCAAGCCACGGGTACAGTATCTTGAGTGCTTTTTCTAAAGGGGTAAAGAGGAGTAGCAACTAGGGCTTGAACTGCCAAAGTACACCTAAAAAGTTTACACGTAAAAGATGTTAGAATGGTTGAAAATAGTAAAGAGAGTGAAATTAATGTTGATAACTTTGATTTTTCTAATGAGCAAGATACTAATGATGCCCCAATGCTTGTTAACTATCTTGTTTCTAGGCTTCAACAAGGCATGGGCAATCCATCACTCCAAAGTGAAGTGCAACGGCAGCTTCGTGTTCATGGGATTCTCCAAGCTCCCCACCATGACGAGAGAACACCTAGGAAGCCTCCTTGCGAGACTTCCAAAAGAGGTCTCTCTCCGATTTGGGAAGAAGAAAAGGAACCCTATGAAGGGCTCAGAAATTTGCTCCTTGATGTTGCATCTCCTTCTCAAAGGAGAATTCAAGAGCTTCCACCAAAGGAACGAGAAATAAGGGAGTATCCCACCACCTCGGTGTAGATGGCTCCACGAAGACGACGGTCTAAACGCTCTCCATCACCTCCAAAATGAAGAAGACCATCGCATACTTCTCCACACCATACTTCAAAGAGGGATGATAAAAAGCAAGAGAAGAAAAAGGCGAGAAAGAGGACACCCTCTTCTCCATCTTCTTCATCCTCTTCTTCTTATGAAAGTGATGGTGAAGACAAAGAAGATTAAGGAAAGAAAAAGGCGAGAAAGAGGTCACCCTCTTCTCCATCTTCCTCAAATTCTTTATCTTCTGAAGAAAGTGATGGTGCAACCTTTGAACCATCAAAAAGAAGAGGCCATGGGAAATCCTATGCCGCGTAGAAGAGGTCATCCAAGCTCAAGAAGTTCAAAGAGGGAGGGAAGAGTATCTCTTTCCTTACCTGCGATGGCACTTTTGGTGCTGCGGACAAAGTATTGGCCTATATCCAACAATTTGATGCGGTGTTCGGAGATGAGGGCTTCACAGAGTCCTCTAAGCTACGCCATGTAGCTATGCACTTTCAAAAGTCCACCAGACAATGGTGGTCTAGCCTACGGGCCAATAGTGAAGCTCCCCAAACATGGAAAGCTTTAAGAGCTTCCATTATGAAGCAGTTTTTGGCCACAGATGCCAAAGACAAAGTACTCACCGAATGGCAAAGCTGAAAGCTCTCTCCCTATGAATCCATCCACAAATATGTAGACAAGTTTTGGGACCTACAACTCAAAGCCATTGTCTTCAAAAAGTTGGATTTTGGAGAGAAAAAGCAGCAATTTTGTGCGGGCTTAACCAAAGAAATGGTGGAGTATGTCAACTCCCAATGGCCACGCACCATATCGGTGGTAATACATCATACTATGGTGGCCTCTCAAATCAATTTCCAAACAGGGGCTAAGAGGAATTCTAAGCCCCTTAAAAACAAGAGTTCCAATGAGCCTAAGGGGAAGGACAATGTCCAAAAGTCTCCTAAGGGAAATTCCAACAAAGCTAAAGAGAAGGGAGTTTATAAAGGCAAAAATAAACTCTCTCCTAAAGAGCTTGAGCTTTATCGCAAGAATAACCGGTGTTTCAAGTGCGACAAACAAGGGCATGCGTACTGCGCTTGTCCCCAAAATAACAACTGCCATGATCCTCCTAGAGCTACCTTGGTCGAAATCCAAGAGGTAGAAACTCACCACAAAGGATCTCCTCAATGCCATGCTTGGGGAAAGGTAAGAGAACATGATGCTTTTATTCTGTTTGACCCCGGTTCTACTCACAATTTTATATCTATAGAGTTGGCCACCAAGCTAGGCATACAAATCTACGAGATGGGAGATGTCCTACCCGCAGACGGTGCTTTCAAGGGGTAAAAATCTTCAATCACTCCCTTAATTGGGAAATTGAGGCTCCATGTCCAAAGCTATGTGGACAAAGAGGACTTCTTTATCTCTCCTCTCAAGCATGAGGATGTAATCCTAGGGGTACCATGGTTTGATCGCATGGCTGCCAAAGCTAAATTCCTTGAAATAAGAATATCCTTTAAGTTCAAGGAAAAAGATATGAATATAGATGCTAAGGAAATGGATAACACTATACCCATTGTACATACACAATATTTCATCAAGTCAATAAAGAGCTCTATTTCTGTGTACATGATTTTTGTTAAAGATTATCAAAATAAACCTAATGTTTTAGCAAAAGAAAATATACACAACCAAAAGGAATTAGAGTTATCCAATTTTCTCAAGGGGTTTCAAGATGTCTTTATTGACGAAATCCCTTGTGAGCTACCTCCTAAACGAGGTAATGATGACCATGCAATTGAACTTCTTCCAGGAAGTTCACCGCCTAACAAACCTCCTTATAGAGTTTCTCAAGCTCAACAAAAGGAGATTATGCGGCAAGTGCATGAGTTAGTTGAGAAGGGCATGGTTAGGCCTAGCTCATCTCCATTTTGTTCTCCTGTGCTACTAGTGCAAAAGAAGGACGGCACATATCATAAGTGTGTCGACTATAGAGCACTAAATAGGATCACTATCAAGAATAGGTTTCCTGTTCCACGGGTAGAAGACCTATTTGATAAGCTACAAGGGTCCACCTACTTCAGTAGGATTGACCTAAAAAGTGGCTATCATCAAATAAGGATAGTTGATCAAGACATTGTAAAGACCGCATTTTGCACTATGTTTGGTCTTTATGAATACATTGTCATGCCTTTTGGCTTGACCAATGCACCAGCCACATTCAACCGCTTGATGGAGAAGTTATTCAGGCCTCACTGAACCTTTGCTGGAGTGTTCTTTGATGATATCATCATCTACTCTAATTCATTAGACGAACACAAGTGACACCTCCAGGTAATATTTCAAGTTCTAAGAGAGAATAAACTTTATGTTAATTGAAAGAAAAGTGATTTTTTCTTACAAGAGATTCAGTATTTAGGTCACATTATCTCTCAAGATGGCATCCAAATGGATCCATCAAAGCTAGAGGTAATAAACGGATGGCCTAAACCAAGGAATCTTCATGAGTTAAGAAGCTTTATAGGTATGTGCGCATACTGTAGACGCTTCATAGAAAAGTTCTCACTAATAGCAGGACCATTACATGACCTGACAAAGAAAAATGTTAGGTACACATGGTCTGCCAAGGAGAACAATTCTTTCAAAAATCTTAAAGAAAAGCTTATCTCTCAACCTGTGCTTACACTACCGGATCTCTCAAAGCCATTTGAGGTCCAATGTGATGCTTGTTGTGATTGCCTTGGAACTGTTTTGCTTCAAGAAGGGCATGCCATAGGCTATGAAAGTTGAAGGCTCGACCCTGTTGAGCAAGCTCTAGGCATATATGAAAAGGAACTCCTTGCAGTTCTACATGCGTTAGACTCATGGAAGCACTATTTATTGGGGACTCCTTTCATTCTTCGAACGGATCACCAAAGTCTTAAGTACTTCATAACGCAGACCAAGCTCTCTGAAAAACAAATGATGTGGGCAAATTGTCTTTCTCAATTTCATTTTCATATTGCTCACATTGCTGGCAAGCATAATCAAGTAGCTGATGCACTCTCAAGATGGCCCGAGAGTGAATGCGGTTTCCATAGCAACTCACAATGATATATCTTCTATGATAGATGAGTATGCTATTGATCCCAATTTTAGAGATGTGATTTCAGCCCTTGTACTAGGGAAGAAAGAGGAACCATTTACTTTACAAGATGGTTATCTTGTCTATGGCAATAGACTATGTGTTACTAGCTCACTACGTGAGAAAGTAATGTATGAATCTCATGCTCCTCCTTATGCAGGGCATAGAGGGATTTAGTCTACCCTAAAGGGGATTGAAACATATTTCTATTGGCCTACAATGAAACCAAACATACAAGAGTATGTTTCTAAATGTGTGGTATGCCAAAAGACAAAGTTTGATAGAGGGAAGCAACTTGGATTTCTTCAACCTTTGCCAATACCTAATTCACCATGGGAGAGCATATCCATGGATTTTATCTTTGGATTGCCTAAGTCTATCCATGGGAATACGGGAATATGGACAATAGTAGATAGGTTCAATAAACAAGCTCACTTTATGCCTCTCAAAAAGACTATCAAAGCCCATCAAATGGCAACCCTCTTCATTTCACAAATCTTTAAGTACCATGGCTTGCCAATGTCCATAGTGTCGGATAGAGATCCTAGAATGACTAGTAATTTTTGGAAGGGTCTCTTGAGAATTTAGGAACAAGACTAAACTTCTCTTCGGCCTATCACTCGCAAACGGATGGCCAAAGTGAAATAGCTAACCTAAAAATTCTCGATCTACTAAAAGCCTCTGTAACGGAAGTAGATCAAAGATCCCAATGGGAGAAGTACTTACCCTTAGTGGAGTATGCCTACAATAACATTGTACATACTTCCACGGGAAAAGCAACTTTTGAGGTAATTGAGGGAAGATCAAGAAGTCCCTTGCTAAGGCAAAAGGCAAAAGGCTGCTACCTAAGGTACATGGGAAGATCTTCGCTGCAGATGAGTATAGCTAAGACCTACAAGAATCTTTCCAAAAGATTAAGGATGCTATCTCTATCTCACAGCAAAGGCAAAAGGTTGTTGCTGACAAGAACAGAAGAGCCCAAGCCTTTAAAGAAAATGATTGGGTCTTACTCAAATTTCCCAAGGCTCGATAAGGCACACGACGGGCAAGAATCCTATGGGACACCAAAAGTACTATGCTAAGTTAGCAAAAAGGTACTATGGTTCCTTTCCAAATTCTTAGGCCAATCAATGAGATGGCCTATCAACTCAAGTTGCCCAACCATTGGCTCATACACAATGCTTTCCATGTGAGCCTACTAAAGCCTTACAAAGGAGAGCCACCACAAGATCCCAATGGGAGAAGTACTTACCCTTAGTGAAGTATGCCTACAATAACATTGTACATACTTCCACGGGAAAAGAAACTTTTGATGTAATTGAGGGAAGATCAAGAAGTCCCTTGCTACTTAAGGTACACGGGAAGATCTTCATTGCAGATGAGTATAGCTAAGACCTACAAGAATCTTTCCAAAAGATTAAGGATGATATCTCTATCTCACAGCAAAGGCAAAAGGCTGCTGCTGACAAGCACAGAAGAGCCCAAGCCTTTAAAGAAAATGATTGGGTCTTACTCAAATTTCCCAAGGCTCGATTAAGGCACACGACCGGCAAGAATCCTACAGGACACCAAAAGTGCCTATGCTAAGTTAGCAAAAAGGTACTATGGTTCCTTTCTAGATTCTTAGGCCAATCAATGAGATGGCCTATCAACTCAAGTTGCCCAACCATTGGCTCATACACAATTCTTTCCATGTGAGCCTACTAAAGCCTTACAAAGGAGATCCACCACAAGAACCAACAATTGAAGACCCACCGGAGATCGAGGACCAAGAAGAGGTGTTGCATCCCGAGTCCATTCTCCAACATGAAGACAAGGTACTAAGAGGCGGTAAGACTATCCGACGATATCTTATTAAGTTTAAAAAATTATCCTTTTGAAGATGCTAGATGGATGCAAGGCATACAATTAAAGGATAACCTAAATCTTGTCAATGCTTACAATGCTTCCCAAGAGTAAGCAAATGTACAAATGTTAAAAGTGATCAAAATTTTTGTCTTATAAGACTCTTTTTTTTTTTATTGTGCACAAAAATGAAGTAGTATGCATGCTTAGATCAAGTTTGAGGAGATGACGTCTTCCGGACACCAAGTAGAGCTTGTCACTCTACTATGGAACATGGTAGGACTAATATGCAGACATGCTTGCAGCAGCCTCAGGCTCTCAAGCGCCAAAAAGACTAGTCATCCATTGTGGAATGATGTCGTAGGGTAACATAGGGATCCTCTACCCGCTAATAAAAGGACTAATGAATATGCTTTATCTTCTCTACCCCATAGTCTAGGATGACTATAATTTCAAGAGAGAGGTAATGTCATAATAATCAATATCTAATTCTCCTAAATGATTTTCTCATGTTAAAATGATCATTTAATATGGGGAAGTGCCAGGGGAGAAAAAGCTAGAATATTGGTTAAGCTAGTAGACCGGCCACCGTAGGGATCCAAAGGAGGGAAAATAAGGATCCCAAGGGGGTGGCATCTGTAAAAGAGCCATGTGCAACAATGGGCTTAAAAGACCCTAAGGTTCAGCCCATTAAGACTGCCAAAATGCTAAGGTTCCAAAATTCAAAGGTTGTGTCCAAAGGTCAAACATTGGGGGAATTGGATGCTTTGTGTGTGTCCCAAAAGTCTTTGGCAATCCCTACATAGGAGGGGGCGAGCCTTGCAAGTAGGGGATGAGAGAGAAACTCACACACACACACACACACACACACACACACACACACACACACACACACACACACACACACACACACACACACACACACACACAAGCTCCATTTACACAAAGGGAATGAGGGACGCATGTCAGCTCCCTAGCCCAGATGCCCACAAGGTGTACCCAATTCCTATTGGACGTCCTTGGATGTGGACCAATGAGAATTAGGCTCGAGTAAATCTAGTTTAATTAATTTAAAAACACTTAATAAAAGAACCAATCAGAATTAAGCTCTCTAGAAGACTATTGGACAGTCTCCCAAGGGGACCAATGAGCATTCAGCAGCCCAATGGCTTGCCTGATTCCTATTGGCCAGGAGGCAAAGGGGTCCAATAAGAGTTTAGTTGCACTAAATAATTACCTAAAGCTCTCACAAAAGGGGAAAGGGGGACACGTGTCAGAAGGCTATCACTGATGCTGCTTAATTACCATTGGCTAAGCCTGAGGAGGTCCAATAGGATGCTAGCAAGAGCAAATAGCAAGAGGGGTCAACCAAGAGAGAGAGGGGACTGATTTTTCAAAAGCATTATCACCTACACACTCACACTATCTCATGTGTGAAGTAAAGAAGACTCTCTCTCCTTCTCAAGCTTTAATGGAAAGCTTATCACCTACTCCAAGCTTGTGAGAAGGAAGGCCTACATCAACAACTCTTGGCTTTGTGATGCAAATCCAACCAAGAGCCAAGCTTCAATGCATGCTCATCTCCTCTACCATGCTAATTACTAAGCTAAGCTATGCTAATATGACTGATTATGTGAGGAGATGTACATCTTTCTTGTAAGAATACTCCTTCTTCCTCTTAATCTACTCTCATACCCCGCTAGCTCTCACCATCTTCAAAGGTGTGTGAGGTCTTGGGTTTGAGACCGTGAGGGAATTGATGTTGTGTTTGATAAGTGTTTTGCATAGTGCATGAAGTTTCCATCTTCATTTCACCATCTAGTATTGAAGGAACACAGGAAATTGTATTGTAAAATGTCTCTCTTGATGGGAGAAACCATAATACAAAGCCTTTTGGAGGGGGGACCGGCTCCATGATAATCCGGTCCTCAATTGTTGTCAATTGCTTAATTTCTATCTCTTTTGAAGTATTGTTCATGCTATCTAACTAGGTGTTATGCTTTTTGTTTCTCTCTCCACCCAAGCACTCTTGTTTATCTCATTAGGAATCTATTCTAATGAAATGCTCACTATGTTCATGATATTTTCTGCTACACACAAGCTACTAGGCCATTAAATGTTACATCAGCAAAATGGTGTTGCTGAGATAAAAAACATATCACTTATGGAAATGGCACGATATATGGTCAAAAGTCAAGATTTTCCACATTCATTTTGGCTTGAGGCCATCATGTGAACCACTTATGTACTTAACAAGTGTCCTACGAAAGCTTTGTAGTCTATTACTCCATATGAAGCATGGCATGATAGAAAGCCTTCTATTGAGAACTTGTGTGTTTTTGGCTACTTGGCATATGCTTTGGTGCCACAAATACAGTGCAAAAAATTGGATGATAAGGCTATCAAATGTATTTTTGTTGGTTATAGTGCTGAAAACAAAGGTTACATGTTGTATCATCCGCAAACAAAGCGTATCTTGGTCTCACAAGATGTTGTGTTTGTGGAAGATTTTGTTCAGCCCTTGTTGTCATGTACTAGAGACGATAATGTAAGCTCACAGGACATTTATGACACTTTGTTGCCTCTTTTCAATGGTGGAATTTTGAATGTAAGTTCCAATGAGGAAGATGTACAACTTAATGGGGTTTTTGACAATGTTACAAATCAACCTATTACTGTGATGTAGATGTACATGATGTACTTGATGAGGAAAGGGCAGAGAATGACCATGGGAATACAGGAATATGGATGATAGTAGACAGGTTCAGCAAACAAGTCATTTTATACCTGTCAAAAAGACTATCAAAGCCCATCAAATGGCAACCCTCTTCTTATCAAAAATCTTCAAGTACCATGGCTTGCCGATGTCCATAGTGTTGGATAGAGATCCTAGAATGACCAATAATTTCTAGAAAGGTCTCTTTGAGAATTTAGGGACAAGGCTAACTTCTCTTTGGCCTATCACCCGCAAATAGATGGCCAAAGTGAAATAGCTAACCTAAATATTCTTGATCTACTAAAAGCCTATGTAACGGAAGTAGATGAAAGGTCCCAATGCGAGAAGTACTTACCTTTAGTGGAGTACGCGGTCTATCCATGGGAATACGGGAATATGGATGATAGTAGACATGTTCAGCAAACAAGTCATTTTATACCTGTCAAAAAGACTATCAAAGCCCATCAAATGTCAACCCTCTTCTTATCACAAATCTTCAAGTACCATGGCTTTCCGATGTCCATAGTGTCGGATAGAGATCCTAGAATGACCAATAATTTCTAGAAGGGTCTCTTTGAGAATTTAGGGACAAGGCTAAACTTCTCTTTGGCCTATCACCCGCAAACAGATGGCCAAAGTGAAATAGCTAACCTAACTATTCTTGATCTACTAAAATCCTACGTAACGTAAGTAGATGAAAGGTCCCAATGGGAGAAGTACTTACCTTTAGTGGAGTATGCCTACAATAATATTGTACATACCTCCACGGAAAAAAGCACCTTTCGAGGTAATTGAGGGAAGATCAAAAAGTCCCCTGCTACTTAAGGTACACAGGAAGATCTTCGCTGCATATGAGGATAGCCGAGACCTACAAAAATCTTTCCAATCTATCTCACAGCAAAGACAAAAGGCTTCTGGTGATAAGCACAGAAGAGCCCAAGCCTTTAAAGAAAATGATTGGGTCTTGCTTAAATTTCCCAAGGCTCAATTAAGTCACACGACGGGCAAGAATCCTACGGGACACCAAAAGTACTATGCTAAGTTATCAAAAAGGTACTATGGTCCCTTCCAGATTCTTAGACCAATCAATGACATGGACTATCAACTCAAGTTTCCCAATCATTGACTCATACACAATTCTTTTCATGTGAGTCTACTAAAGCCTTACAAATTAGAGCCACCTCAAAAACCAACTATTGAAGACCCACCGGAGATCGAGGACCAAGAAGAGGTGTTGCAGCCTGACCCATTTTCTGGCATGAAGACAAGGTATTGAGAGACGGCAAGATTATCCGATGGTATCTTATGAAGTTTAAGAATTATCCTTTTGGAGATGCTAGATGGATGTAAGGCATACAATTAAAGGATAACCTAAACCTTGTCAATGCTTACAATGCTTCCCTAGAGTAAGCAAATGTACAAGTGTTTAAAATGAACAAAGTTTTTTTGTCCTATAAGACTCTCTTTCTCTTTATTGTGCACAAATGTTAAGTAGTATGCATGCTTAGAATCAAGTTTGTGGAGATGACAAATTCCAAACACCAAGTAGAGCTTGTCACTCTAGTATGGAGGATTGATAGAACTAATGCGCAGACATGCTTGCGGCAGCTTAGGCTCTCAAGCGCCAAATGGATTAGTCATCCATTCTAGAATGATGATATAGGGTAAGATAGGGATCCTCTGCCCGCTCAAAAAAGGACTAATGAACAGTCTTTATCTTCTCTACCCTATAGTCAAGGAAGACTATGATTTCAACAGAGAGATAATGTCATACTAACTAATTTCTAATTATCCTAAATGATTTTCTCATGTTAAATTAATCATTTAATATGGGAAAGTACCAGGGGAGAGGGGAAAATAGGGATCAAAGGGGTGGCCATTCAAAAAAGAGCAAGTTGCATCAATGGGCTTCAAAGACCCTAAGGTTCAGTCCATTAAGACTTCCAAAATGCTAAGGTTCCAAAATTCAATAAAAAGTCCAATGGTCAAACCTTAGGGAAATTGGATGCCTTTGGAATACCTAAAAGTCTTCGAAAATCCCTAGATGGGAGGGGTCAAGCCCTTTTAGTAGGGGATGAGAGAGAAACACACACACACACACACACACACACACAGGCTCCCTTTACACAAAGGGAATAAGGGACACACAATTCATTTTAAAACACTTGATAAAAGAACCAGTAGGAATTAAGCTCTCTAGAAGACTATTGGATAGTCTCCCAAGGGGTCCAATGAGCATTTAGCAGCCCAATGGCTTACCCGATTCCTATTGTCCAGAAGACAAAGGGGTCCAATGAGAGTTTAATTTCATTCATTAAATACCTAAAGCTCTCACAAAAGGGGAAAGGGGGACACATTTCAAAAGGCTATCACTTATGCTTGGCTAAGCTTTGCAAGGTCCAATGGGGTGCTAGCATGAGTAAAATGCAAGAGGGGTCGACCAAGAGAGAGAGGGGGCTGAATTTGACAAGGCATTATCACACACACTCACACAATATCATGTGTGAAGCAAAGAAGACTCTCTCTCCTTATCAAGATTTAATGGAAAGCTCGTCATCTACTCCAAGCTTGTGAGAAGGGAGACCTACACCAACAACTGTTGGCCGCTGTGATGCAAATCCAACCAAGAGCCAAGCTCCAATGCATGCTCATCTCCTCTACCATGCTAATTACTAAGATATGCTAAACATTATGAGTGATTATGTGAGGAGATATACTTCTTTCTCATAACATTATTCCTTCCTCTCAATCTACTCTCATACCCGGCTAGCTCTCACCATCTTCAAAGGTGTGTGAGGTCTTGGGTCTGAGACCGTGAGGGAGTTAATGTTGTGTTTTATAAAGTGTGTGCATGGTTCTTGAAGCTTACATCTTCATTGCACCAGCAAGTTATTGAAGGAACACAAAGTATTGTATTGTAAAATGTCTCCCTTGATGGGGGAAACCTATAATACAAAACCTTTCGGAGGGGGGACAAGCTCCATGTAAATCCGGTTCTTAACTGTTGTCAATAGCTAAATTTCTCTCTCTTTTGAAGTATTGTTCATGCCTATCTAACTAGGTGTTATGCTTTTTGTTGCTCTCTCCATCCAAGCACTCTTGCTATGCTCATTAGAAATCTATTTTAATGAAATGCTCACTATGTTTATGCTATTTTCCGCTACACACAAGTTACTAGGCCATTAACTGTTAGATGGCCATTGAATTCTACTATCGGCCAAAGACTTCCGCTATCGGCCAAAGACTTTCAACCACCAGCCATTGACCATCGGCCAACTGACTGGCCATTTTTCGATCACTTTTCAGCCAACGTTCAGCCACAATATTGCAACAATCGATTGGTCGGTTGACAATGGACTGGCCATTTTTTGATCACTTTTTGGCCACCGTCCGTGGCCACCGTCCGGCCAAAATATTCCAACAAGAAAGGAATATTTTGGCAAAATTTTGGGTCTGCAGCAAAGCTCTTGATCGGGCATGAATTTTGTTTATTTTTTGAGGAGTGATTTCTCTCACGCACGATGGCTTCTCCTCATAACGGGGGCCTTACAAATGTACATTTTTGAGACTAAAAATTACAAGGTGTGAATCAAGCGCCATACTAAATAGAACAATCATGTTAGATGTTTCTAATGAAGAATATCACCTACCATATAGAAAAGATTTTAAATAAAAGTAAACAAAGAAACAAAATTTTAAGTTGTCTTAGTATAGATAATAATTATACATGCAGTAGATCCCAAATCAACAAGCCATCCAAAATCTATCAATGTATTGTGTGCCATCGACGAGCAAGATATCTCCATGTAAGAGGATTCCAAGGCTCTTCCCCTTTTGTTCTTTTTTTTCAAAGAGTATCAATACGTTTTTGAACAGTCTCTGGTAGTGCTCAAAGATAATCTTCATGGTCGGTCGCACAAATATTTGAGCAATTGACCTCATCTCTTAAGTAAGAATTAACCACAACATGTGTGTTCATGCTATGAAAATGTATTAAAAACAATTTAACATGTGCCAAAAAATATGGATTCACCAAATAACACACTTGGTTTAGTATTGCAGTTACAAGTTCATCCTTTAAAGACTTGTCAAAACAAAGCAATTTTTTATACCTTTGTGGCATCAATGATCATACACAAAACTCTATCATGCTCGTCTTTGTGTTGAAGAGTAATACCCAACAAAAAGTTTACTACATATACCTAATCTATGCAGTTATAATCAAGAAATTTGTTTATTTCAATAAAATCTTTAAGCTTTAACACTTGATTCTTGCTAGAATTAACACATGGACCATGCCATCTCTTTATGTGGTCAAATCATGTAAATTTTGTGCCAGGTGCAAACCGATGAGACACTATCCAAAATGTCCAATGTCAATGCGCGACATGTAAGGAAGGTGCCAAACCTGAAAGGGTAATTCTATGAACATATACTAAAGATAAAAATAGAATAATGATAATATCAATTGTTGCTTTGCAAATTCAATGAAAAAACATTATTTACCACTAGTTATTCTTTCATTATTCTCATGCTTCAACTCCGGGACACTACTCTAAACTATCCCCCATCAACATTGGACAATTTTGAGCAGTGTCCCAAAAGGTTCATTTTATGAAAATGATGCTAAGAATAAATATAGCTTATCAATTTCAAGAAAGATAAGAGAAATTTTCAAAGAGCATTCCCTTCATCATTTGCATAACCCATACTCAAACAAAAATCCCATCCCCAATTCAAATCCATTTTTGGACAACACATTTTTGGGCAATTAGTCTCATGTATAAAAATCAAATCTCTCTCTCTCTCTCTCTCTCTCTCTCTCTCTCTCTCTCTCTCTCTCTCTCATCTAGCAACAAGAACCAAGAGATGCACAAAACATCAAAAGTCTCAATGATCCAATTTTTCATGTTAGCCTTAGAGCGTTCATCAAAAGGGAAAAAAAGAAAGACAACTCAAAATCATATTGGCGACTGTAAAAGGAGAGTAAACTTCACATTCTTGGGAGGGTATAACAGAAGCAATCAATCCCTTGGCACTCGTAGGACCTTCACTAGAGAGAGATCTATCTCAAACTCTCAATAGGGATAGAAGATCACACATGCTCCCTGCTCCCTCAGTGTTGCTAGAACCTTCAAAATTACTACTTGGATCTCCGCCTCATGTTTTTTCATTTCCTCTTTGATGTACGCATTCTTTTTTTCTTCCATGCACTTAGCCCTCATTGTCAAACCAAGAGTTGATTGACTACACAACTTCTATCTTGCAACTTGAATCGAGTCTCTCTCTCTCTCTCTCTCTCTCTCTCTCTCTCTCTCTCTCTCTCTCTCTCTCTCTCTCTCTCTAGCATTCCGGATGAGTGTTGAGTCTATTAGTATAGGGTCATTGTACATGTGTTAATCTTCTCAATCCTACCTATCCAAACACGGCCCTTCAGCATACCGCGTTAGTGCAGAACAAGCTAATACATGATCCCAATTAACAAAACATGAGCTAATGATTTCATAGTAAATCATTAATTAAATGAACAAAAAGGCATAAAAATATTTATTTATTGCTTTATCTACCACAAACACCATATTAGAGAGTTTAAGACTTTAGAGCTAATTTGGGAATCGCCAATGTCTTGAAGATTTGGCCATATGGACAAATATCAAACTATCCTTTTAAGACCAAAGCCTTCCACAAGATAGTACTTTAAAAGCTTTTCCGTGCCATGCTCTCAAAAGTTTAGCTAAGATTTGGCCATGTGGTCAAATCTTAAGCTTGTTTTGAAAGTGGGAATTGGAAAATTCCCAAATTCTCTAATATGATGTTCACACGTAAACCTTTCTTCATGCTTTGACTCGCTAACCTCTGGAGTTTTGAAAACAAAAGAAGTACATTTTTGAGGCAGGCCCCCTTACCTTGCTTAACACCATACTCCAATCCTTTTCTATCCTAAAATGGGACTTTACCCTAAGCTCAAAGGCTTTTACTCCCACCTCCTTGGTGCCCATGCCTCCTCCTCCTCCCTCTATTGTGTGTCCGCCACCTCCACATCTTAACGACCCACCTCATAAGTTTAGAATATTCACAATGTTTTGGAACACACACACACACACACACACATACACACTGTAAGGTCTCCACCTTTCTAGCTGCAGAGGGATGAACTCAAAGTTTTAGGGGAAAGCATTGGACTTACAAATAGGTAAAGCACTATTTTGAAAGCATTTTAAAAATGGCATTTTTGGAATCTTAAGCACAACAAACCTCGGGCTAGAAATTTTCAGATTTAAATTTGGACAAAAACTGACCCCGTTAGTCCTTCCAAGAGATTCAATGTAAATTAAATTATTAAGAAAAATTGAATGGTTCCAGTAATCATTTAAGCATAGACTTTACTAAAGGCCTCCCAGATATTTAACAATTAAGCAAAAATATGTCAAAATATAGCAAAGATATTTTAAAGCTGATAGGTGATGGGAGGGGCCATCACTAACCTTCCAGGGACACAATTAGCAGTAGGGGGCGCCATCTTGAGCTGTAGGGCTGCTTGAGCTGCAAGAAACTGCCATTTTCAGCCTATGAGAGCTTATGAGTGCCCAGAAACCTATAAATAAGACCCCTTGCTTCACATTTTGGAACAGACTTGGAGTCCTGGCCATTTCTCTCTCACCTAGAGAGATCTCTACTCAGAAATCACTAGAGATCAAAACTCTAGTTGGTTAATCCACGGTAATTAGCACTAAACCTTTTTAATTAAGAATTATGTTGATCTACTTAAAATTTTCTTAATTAATCCAATCAATTAATAAGATTAAAATTCTCTCTTAATTCTTAATTCTCTATTGATTATTGAGATTAAGCTTAAGGTACTAATCTAATTAATTATTATGTTATATTAGGATTGAAATTAATCATTTAATCATAAATTAATGGTAATTATACTAATTAAACTTAGACTGAGATGAGATAATTATCAGAGCTGTATTAAACTATCAAAATGCTAGAAAAAATATCTCTTAGTTTTTTGAATAATTTTTGTACTTATTTAAGTAGAATTACATTGTTTTTAAGAAAAAGTAAATGGAGAAATTAGTAAATTATACTAAAAATCTTTGAGATAATTTTTCAGAGATAAAACACATCTTAAGAAACTCGTGATAATTATCTTAACCATATATAGTTAGTTTAGCTAATTATTTTAGTAGAAAAACATTGTTTTTAAAGGAAAATTAAAGGGGGAAAATAGCAAAGTAGACTAAAAAGCTTTAAGATAATTTTTAGAGGTAGAACACATCTAAAGAAACCCATGATAATTATTTTAACTACACATAATTAGTTTAGCTAAATATCTTAGTAAAAAAACACTATTTTTAAGAGAAAATTAAAGGGGGAAAATAGCAAAGTAGATTAAAAATCTTTGAGATAATTTTTCAAGGTAAAACACATCTTAAGCAACCGGTGATAATCATTTTAACCACAGATAATTAGTTTAGCTAACTATCTTAGTAGAAAAATACTATTTTCGAGGAAAAATTAAAGAGAGAAAATAGCAAATTAAATTAAAAATCTTTGAAATAGTTTTTAGAGGTAAAATACATCTTAAAAAACCCGTGATAGTTATCTTAACCATAGATAATTAGTTTAGCTAATTATCTTATTAAAAAAACCCTGTTTTTAAGAAAAAATTAAAGGGATAAAATAGCAAATTAAACTTAAAATCTTTGAGATAATTTTTAGAGGTAAAAAACATCTTAGGAAACCCATGATAATTATCTTAACCACAAATAATTAGTTTAGCTAATTATCTTAGTAGAAAAACACTATTTTTAAAGTTAACTTAGATTTGGATAAGATTGGATACGAAGGTATAATGTCCCCATCCCGCCTATACCGAGGTCGGGATGGGATCCTTGACAGGTCTTTAGGCCTTATAAAAATCGGGGTCTCTAGACCAGAAAAATCCAAGGAATAAACCTTTGCCATTGACAATGGCTTGGGTCTATAGCCTTAGAAGAAGACCTAGTCTTGTCTCGCAGCCGAAACGGGACAACCTTTTAAAAGTCCAAAAACTATTTCGGCCCTATATCTTCCACAAATTGGACTAAGGTATCCTCAACCAACGCTTTTTTCCCCCTAACATATGTGAGGGCACAGCCGCTGGTAGATTCCTCTTCCAAGTAAAGAAGTTTTCTAAACATTTTAGTGCGCATGGATGGATAGTTACCTGACTAATCAGATCCACCCATCCATGATTGACAACCTTAGTCAATCCCCACTTGCCACCCCGCACTCACACATGATTCATTTTTCTTACTATCACATTGTTTTAAACATTTAAAATAATGGTTTCTTTTATTTTTCCGTCACAGTAATTCCTTTAAGACAGCATTGAAAGCATTCTTTTAGAAAACAGACATCTTTAAACTTAAGACAGGGTACTGTCAATCAAAACATTATCCATAATAACCATGATCAGTACTCTTCTTGTCTCAAGACCACCTAAGGGTGAAAACGGCACCCATTCCTTATTCAAATCTGGAGTGTATAAACCCCCACCCAAGGTTCCGGGTGCCCATACCCCAAAACCAGTTGCACATACAACTAGGCGGCTCCCATAGAATAAAAACGGTATCCTAACTTATGTAGAAACATCAAGAAATGACACGGAGTAGAAACTCATCGTTCATGGGGGTAACCGACTTAACCGTGGCTAGAAAGCCAATCATTATCATCAATTTAAACTAAGGAGTCGGAGGTGTCTTGAGACAAGCTGTCTTAAGGATGATCAATCATATCTTTCCTATTTCAACCAGTTTTAACCCAAACAATTCTTTCCTACATTATAAGCAAATGCACGTTGAAGATTACATTCCATTTTCAGCTAGTTTATCCTTCTTACGTATGCAATGCTAACTTATAAAAGAACTTAAACTAATTAAAGAATTAATTGAATAATGGGAAACCCACTTGGGATTGATTAGCCATCTGTTGTTGCGCTGGCGTTCGAAGACTCTCCTCCGTAGGCCTACTACTAGGCCCGGCTTCGTCGTCGTGCGACGTTCTAGTTCGTTTTGGAGCTACGTCCTCATCATCAGACGTAGGATTTGCTCGGGTCCTTTTTGGTATCATAACTTATTATCCTTATAAAAAGACGTCTAATCATTAGGTAAATAGTTCAAAATCTAGACTTAACATTTGTATTCAACCGTAACCTATCCAAGGTTAAATTTATAGTCTTAATTCATAAATTCTTGAGCTAGTAATTTCTTATTTGTCTATATAAGCATGATAACTTTTTCCACCACTTCCCTAAGGTTTTCTAAGATCTCCTAACTTTCTTATAATTTTCTATATCTTTTTCCTAATTTTCCCATCAACTTTTTAAGCTAATAATCTACTTATTTTGGGCTTAATATTTATTGTATTTAATTTCTCTTAAAGATTTAATTTTCTCAACTTGATATCATAGGTTTACACTTACTGTAATTTTCCTAAAAACTTTTGACCACAAAGTCTATTTATTTTAATTAATCATTCGCTGAAAATAAGACTTTTGGTCAATTATAATTTTCTAACCTCACCAATTAACTATGGTATAATTACCACAAGTAGATAAAGATATTTTTGACCTCTGGTAATTATCTTATAATTTTTTAACTTAATTATATAATTTCCATCTTTAATTTTCAGCTAAAATTAGGATAGTTTGATAAATATCTATACTACTTTTCTAACCTTGGCATAATTATCACGGCCTCTTTACCCTATAATATAGCTCTGATAAATAGCATGTAACCATATAGCATGATTTACTAAATTTCCTCTTTAGTTTTTAGCTAGAAATAGTATAATTTAACTTAGATAAATATCTATACTACTTCTCTAACCTTGGCATAATTATCACCTTCTTTTTACCCTATAATATAGCTCTGATAAATAGCATGTAATCATATAGCATGATTTACTAATTTCCCTCTTTAGTTTTTAGCTAAAAATAGTGTAATTTGACTTAGATAAATATCTATACTACTTTTCTAACCTTGGCATAATTATCACGGCCTTTTTACCCTATAATATAGCTCTGATAAATAGCATGTAATCATATAGCATGATTTACTAATTTCCCTCTTTAGTTTTTAGCTAAAAATAGTGTAATTTGACTTAGATAAATATCTATACTACTGTTCTAACCTTGGCATAATTATCACGGACTCTTTATCCTATAATATAGCTCTAATAAATAACATGTAATCATATAGCATGATTTACTAATTTCCCTCGTTAGTTTTTAGCTAAAAATAGCGTAATTTGACTCAGATAAATATCTATACTACTTTTCTAACCTTGATATAATTATCACGGTCTCTTTACCCTATAATATAGCTTTGATAAATAGCATATAATTATAGCACATAATTTACTAATTTTTTATACTTAATTTTCTCTAAAAATAGAGTATTTTTGCTAAATTAATTAGCTAGATTAGTTATCTGAACTTCTCCTAATTATCACAGACTCTTTAACACCTAATTAACCACTGATAAATATATCATAACATTTGAATTCAATTTACTAATTTCCCCTATTTAATTACTCAAAAAACAGAGTAATCCTGCTTAGGTAATTAGCTAGATTTATTTTCTGAGCTTATGCTAGTTATCACAGGTTTTTGAACACCTAAGTAACCACTGATAAATATATCACAACATTTGAAATCGATTTAATAATTTCTCCTATTTAAATTACTAAAAAAGTAGAGTATTTCTGTTAACTTAATTAGCTAGATTAAATTTCTGAGCTTCTCCTAATTATCACCGGTTCACGAACACCTAATTAACCACTGATAAATATATCACAACATTTTAAATCCATTTACTAATTTCTCCTTTTTAAATTACTCAAAGAATAGAGTATTTTTGCTAACTTAATTAGCTAGATTAATTTTCTAAGCTTCTCCTAATTATCACAAGTTTTCGAACACCTATTTAACCACTGATAAATATATCACAATATTTAAAATCCATGTACTAATTTTCCCTATTTAAATTACTCAAAAAATAGAGTATTTTTGCTAAATTAATTAGCTAGATTAAATTTGTGAGCTTCTCCTAATTATCAAGGGTTTTTGAACACCTAATTAACCACTGATAAATATATCACAACATTTGAATTCCATTTACTAATTTCTCATTTTTAAATTACTCAAAAAACAGAGTATTTCTACTAAATTAATTAGCTAGATTAATTTTCTCAGCTTCTTATAATTATCACGAGTTTTTGAACACCTAATTAACCACCGATAAATATATAAGATCATTTGAAATTCATTTACTAATTTCCCCTATTAAAATTTCTCAAAAAATAGAGTAATTATGCATAATTAATTAGGAAAACTTCTCAAAAAATTATAGGATAATTTTCCTAGATTAATAACTATCTAATGCATCTTTGATAATTACTTTAATTTAATATCATCTTAATTAATATATTTACTTTAATTCATGGTTAATTTGGCTAATTTCAGCCCTATTATAATAGGATAATTAATTAGCTTAGTATTACTAAGCTTAATTCTAATAATCAGTAGAGATTAATTATTTAAGAGAGATTTGAGGAGCATACATAAGCCTAATCTTTGATTTATTAACAAAATAACTTAATTTAACTTTGCTAATTAAGAAAGATTAAACTAATTACCGTTTAGGTTAATCAATTAAAGATTAATCTCTAATGATTTGTGCGCAGCGGTCTCTCTCTAGATGAGAGAGAGTGTGCCAAGGCTCCAAGTTTGTCAAATTATGAAGCAAGGGGTCCTATTTATAGTTTTCTAGCACTCACAAGCTCTCACAGGTTGTAAAAGGCAGTTGCTTGAAGTTCAAGCAGCCCCCAGCAAGTCAAAAAATGCCCCCTGCTACTAAATGAGTCCTTGGCAGGTCAGTGATGACCATCCCATTACCTGCTAGCTTTTAAAATATCAATTCTGCTATATTTTGACCTATTTTTGCTTAATTGGTAAATATCTTGTAAATATCTAGGAGGACTTTAATAAAGTCTATGCTTAAATGATTACTGCAACCCTTCAATTTTACCTATTTTACTCAATTCACAGTGTAAACTTCCAGGGGTCATAACTATGTCAGTTTTTATCAGAATTCAATTCTGAAAATTTCTAGCCCGGGGTTTGTTGTGCTTAAGATTCCAAAAATACCAATATTTGCCATGGTCGGATAATTCTACATTGCTTTTTCAATAATCATATCAGTTCGATTAAGCTTTATACAACCTTTAAGGTTTCAGAAACTGGAAACCTTACAATCACCCCAACTTAAGAATTTGAGATGTCCTCATCTCAACCGAAATTGGGAAAATCTTTGAGAAGAGAAATTCATCCTCCCAAGTGGCATCTTCGAAGGGATAACCTTTTCACTTTACCAATGTTACTTATTACTCTAAGAGTTCTTTCCACTTTATGGTTGGAGTTACTTGCTAGCCAATTTTTCCTCAAGAAACTCTTAGTGTTGAGCCCATCTTAAAAACCTTTACAACCCATTTGTATCATCTCAAAAACCAGGTTAAATCAATTCCATAAAATATCCACCTTGTCAACATGAACGCGCTCGGTTTAACTGACCATTCAGAGCAATCAACGTTCGACAAGTATCATGTACTTCAGCTTTGCCAATCTGAACGCGCTCGGCGTGTTCTTGCCATTCTGAGCAATCTGCGTTCGGCACAAGCTTCCACCATTGCACCAGAGGTACCCCCTCTGTGCTCTAACCTGGTTGACCAACAATATGTAAAGGGTTTTAAGAAGTATCATACCAAGAGTTCTTTTCGGCTTCCTATTAGTCTCGTACTTAATACTTTCATATCTAGGACATTTTCTAAGGAAGGTTATCGTGTGCACAAGGATGTGAATCGGTTTCTTGATAACTACCTCATTTCTAAGATTCGAATTTTTCCTTCCTAATGAGAACCTCTTTATCATTTGCTAGATCTACCCTTAATTTCTTTATTGAATACTAACTTAACTTTAGATTCATTAAGTAATTTTTGGAGAAGAAAATCATGTATACCCTTATAATATATAAGTAACTCAAGTTTTTACATTATTGATTTATAGTGGTTTATAAGCTTTAAGATTTCTAACTATGGCCAAGCGAGTGGCTCTTTTATCTTTTTTATTCATAGGGTTGGTTCTCCTATGATTGCATAAAATCTGGCTCCTCTTACTCTTCCTTTACCTCGTCCTCCAATTCTACCTCCTCTTAGATTATCTCATTGATTTTGAGGAATGGCTCTAGCACTAATTCGAGGGTTTTATTTTTTTGGAAAATTATTTCTATAGTGCCCCATTTGACTACGTCCATAGCACCTAACGTTTGGGAAGGTCTGTTCTCGGTTTATTGCTGCAGCTACTCCACGTTGTTGATATCCCTGTTTGGAATTTTCCACAGCTCTTCCCCTAAAGTTACTAAATCCATTATAGTTCCTTATGGAGTTGGTTCCTTTGGATGCAAGAGGCTTAGCCCTGAGAAGGGAATCTTGTATTGGTGTAGGCCTCATGGCTTCGAGACGTGTACTCAGGGGTTTGTTGAGGCCTTGATAGAAACAAGCAATTTGTTGCTCCATGGTCATCTGGCGAGCATAACGTCGTAAAGACACGAACTTAATGTAATACTCCTCTAATGAAAGTCCTAGTTGGCGTAGATCAAAGAACTCGTTCATTTTGATAGCCTGATGTGCAGGAGGGAGATAACGTTCTTTGCTTGCCTGCTTTCTTTTCTCCCAAGATGGACTACTAGTGGGATTATCTCACAAGTAGAAAATCTATTATCCAACCATTTCATCACGCTTTTTTGCATTGAATAGTTTCGGGATAGGCAAGCCCTCATAAACCTAATGTTGAAATCCAGGAATTTGAACTAGGCCTGATGGAAATTTTACTGCAAGTATAGGGATAATTCTCTTTTTTCTTTCACTCCCTCTTTTTAATTAAATAAGTCTTTAATTGGATTTGTCAAAGATTACTTATTTCAACTTAACGCCTTAAACTTTTCCCTAGGTCCAAGACTTTAGTTAACACATGCTCTGATACCACTTGTAATGTCCCCATCCCGCCTATACCGAGGTCGGGATGGGATCCTTGACAGGTCTCTAGGCCCTATAAAAATCGGGGTCTCTAGACCAGAAAAATCCAAGGAATAAACCTTTGCCATTGACAATGGCTTGGGTGTATAGCCTTAGAAGAAGACCTAGTCCTGTCTCGCAGCGAAAATGGGACAACGTTTTAAAAGTCCAAAAACTATTTTGGCCCTATATCTTCCACAAATTGGACTAAGGTATCCTCAACCAACGCTTTTTTCCCCCTAACATATGTGAGGGCACAGCCGCTGGTAGATTCCTCTTCCAAGTGAAGAAGTTTTCTAAACGTTTTAGTGCGCAGGGATGGATAGTTACCTCACTAATCAGGCCACCCGTCCATGATTGACAACCTTAGTCAATTCCCACTTGCCACCCCGCACTCACACATGATTCATTTATCTTACTATCACATTGTTTTAAACATTTAAAATAATGGTTTCTTTTAACTTTCCGTCACAGTAATTCCTTTAAGACAGCATTGAAAGCATTCTTTTAGAAAATAGACATCTTTAAACTTAAGACAGGGTACTGTCAATCAAAACATTGTCCATAATAACCATGACCAGTACTCTTCTTGTCTCAAGACCACCTAAGGGTGAAAAACGGCACCCATTCCTTATTCAAATCCGGAGTGGATAAACCCCCACCCAAGGTTTTGGGTGCCCATACCCCAAAACCAGTTGCCCATACAACCAGGCGGCTCCCCTAGGATCAAAACGGTATCCTAACTTATGTAGAAATATCAAGACATAACACGGAGTAGAAACTCATCGTTCATGGGGGTAACCGACTTAACCGTGGCTAGAAAGCCAATCATTATCATCAATTTATACTAAGGAGTCGGAGGTGTCTTGAGACAAGATGTCTTAAGGATGATCAATCATCGCTTTCATATTTCAACCAGTTTTAACCCAAACAATTCTTTCCTACATTATAAACAAATGCACGTTGGAGATTACCTTCCGTTTTCAGCCAGTTTATCCTTCCTACGTATGCAATGCTAACTTATAAAAGAACTTAAACTAATTAAAGACTTAATTGAATAATGGGAAACCCACTTGCGATTGATTAGCCATCTGTTGTTGCGCTGGCGCCTAAAGACTCTCCTCCGTAGGCCTACTACTAGGACCGGTTTCGTCGTCGTGCGACGTTCTAGTTCGTTTTGGAGCTACGTCCTCATCATCAGATGTAGGATTTGCTCGAGTCCTTTTTGGTATCATAACTTATTATCCTTATAAAAGGACGTCTAATCATTAGGTAAATAGTTCAAAATCTAGACTTAACATTTGTATTCAACCGTAACCTATCCAAGGTTAAATTTATAGTCTTAATTCATAAATTCTTGAGCTAGTAATTTCTTATTTGTCTATATAAGCATGATAACTTTTTCCACCGCTTCCCTAAGGTTTTCTAAGATCTCCTAACTTTCTTATAATTTTCTATATCTTTTTCCTAATTTTCCCATCAACTTTTTAAGCTAATAATCTACTTATTTTGGGCTTGATATTTATTGTATTTAATTTCTCTTAAAGATTTAATTTTCTCAACTTGATATCATAGGTTTACACTTACTATAATTTTCCTTAAAAAATTTGACCACAAAGTCTATTTATTTTAATTAATCATTCGCTAAAAATAGAACTTTTGGTCAATTATAATTTTCTAACCTCACCAATTAACTATGGTATAATTACCACAAGTAGATAAGGATATTTTTGACCTCTGGTAATTATCTTATTATTTTCTAACTTAATTTTATAATTTCTCTCTTTAATTTTTAGCTAAAAATAGTGTAATTTGACTTATATAAATATCTTTACTACTTTTATAACCTTGGCATAATTATCATGGCCTCTTTACCCTATAATATAGCTCTGATAAATAACATGTAATCATATAACATGATTTACTAATTTTCCTCTTTAGTTTTTTGCTAGAAATAGTATAATTTGACTTAGATAAATATCTATACTACTTTTCTAACCTTGGAATAATTATCACGTCCTTTGTACCATATAATATAGCTTTGATAAATAGCATGTAATCATATAGCATGATTTACTAATTTCTCTCTTTAGTTTTTAGCTAAAAATAGTGTAATTTGACTTAGATAAATATCTATACTACTTTTCTAACCTTGACATAATTATCACGGTCTCTTTACCCTATAATATAGCTCTGATAAATAGCATGTAATTATAGCACATAATTTACTAATTTTTCGTATTTAATTTTCTCTAAAAATAGAGTATTTCTACTAAATTAATTAGCTAGATTAGTTATCTGAGCTTCTCCTAATTATCATGAACTCTTTAATACCTAATTAACCACTGATAAATATATCACAGCATTTGAATTGAATTTACTAATTTTCTCTATTTAAATTACTCAAAAAATAGAGTAATGCTTCTTAAGTAATTAGCTAGATTTATTTTCTAAGCTTCTCCTAATTATCATAGGTTCTTGAACATCTAAGTAACCACTGATAAATATATCACAGCATTTGAAATCTATTTACTAATTTTTCCTATTTAAATTACTAAAAAAATAGAGTATTTCTTCTAACTTAATTATCTAGATTAATTTTTTGAGCTTCTTGTAATTATCACAGGTTGTTGCACACTTAATTAACCACTGAAAAATATATCACACCATTTTAATTCCACTTATTAATTTCCTCTATTTAAATTACTCAAAGAACAGAGTATTTCTGCTAACTTAATTAGCTAGATTAAGTTTCTGAGCTTCTCTTAATTATAATGGGTTTTTGAACACTTACTTAACCATTGAAAAATATATCACAACATTTGAATTCCATTTACTAATTTCTCCTATTTAAATTACTCAAAAAAAGAGTATTTCTTCTGAATTAATTAGCTATATTAATTTTCTGAGCTTCTCCTAATTATCATGGATTTTAGAACATTTTATTAACCACTGATAAATATATCACAACATTTGAATTCCATTTACTAATTTTCCTAATTTAAATTACTCAAAAAATAGAGTATTTTTGCTAAATTAATTATCTAGATTAATTTTCTGAGCTTCTCCTAATTATCACGGGTTCTTAAACACCTAGTTAACCACTGATTAATATATCACAATATTTGAATTCCATTTACTAATTTCCCCTATTTAAATTACTCAAAGAACAGAGTATTTTTGCTAACTTAATTAGCTAGATTAGTTTTCTGAGCTTCTCCTAATTATCACGAGTTTTCGAACACCTATTTAACCACTGTTAAATATATATATCACAACATTTGAAATCCATTTACTAATTTCCCCTATTTAAATTACTCAAAAAATGAGTATTTCTGCTAAATTAATTAGCTAGATTAATTTTCTAAGCTTCTCTTCATTATCAAGGGTTTTCGAACACCTAATTAACCACTGATAAATATATCATAACATTTGAATTTCATTTACTAATTTCTCCTAGTTAAATTACTCAAAAAACAGAGTATTTCTGCTGAATTAATTAGCTATATTAATTTTCTGAGCTTCTCCTAATTATCATGGATTTTAGAACATTTAATTAACCACTGATAAATATATCACAACATTTGAATTCCATTTAGTAATTTTCCCAATTTAAATTACTCAAAAAACTGAGTATTTCTTCTAAATTAATTAGCTAGATTAATTTTTTGAGCTTTTACTAATTATCACGGGTTCTTGAACACCTAGTTAACCAGTGATTAATATATCACAACATTTGAATTCCATTTACTAATTTCTTCTATTTAAATTACTCAAAAAACAGAGTATTTCTGTTAAATTAATTAGCTAGATTAATTTTTTGAGCTTTTCCGAATTATCACGAGTTCTTGAACACCTAATTAACTACTGATAAATATATCACAACATTTGTAATCCATTTACTAATTTCCCTTATTTAAATTACTTAAAAAATAGAGTATTTCAGCTAAAGTAATTAGCTAGATTAATTTTCTGTGCTTCTCCTAATTATCACAGGTTCTTGAACTCCTAATTACCCATTGATAAATATATCACATCATTTGAAATTCATTTACTAATTTCTCCTATTAAAATTTCTAAAAAAACAGAGTAATTATGTCTAATTAATTAGGAAAACTTCTCAAAAAATTATAGGATAATTTTCCTAGATTAATAACTGTCTAATGCCTCTCTGATAATTAATTTAAATTAATCTAATCTTAATTAATATATTTATCTTAATTCATGGTTAATTTGGCTAATTTCAGCCCGATTATAATAAGATAATTAATTAGCTTAGTATTACTAAGCTTAATTTTAATAATCAGCAGAGATTAATTAATTAAGAGAGGTTTGAGGAGCATACATAGGCCTATTCTTTGATTTATTAACAAAATAGCTTAATCTAACCTTGCTAATTAAGAAAGATTAAACTAATTACTGTTTAGGTAGTGTGTCAAGGCTCCGAGTCTATCAAATTATGAAGCAAGGGGTCCTATTTATAGTTTTCTGGCACTCACAAGCTCTCACAGGCTGTAAAAGGAAATTGCTTGAAGTTCAAGCAGTCCCCAGCAAGTCAAAAAACGCCCCCTGCTACTAAATGAGTCCCTAGCAGGTCAGTGGTGACCCTCCCTTTACCTGCTAGCTTTTAAAATATCAATTCTGCTATATTTTGACCTATTTTTGCTTAATTGGTAAATATCTTGTAAATATCTAGGAGGACTTTAATAAAGTCTATGCTTAAATGATTACTGCAACCCTTCAATTTTACCTATTTTACTCTATTCACAGTGTAAACTTCCAGGGGTCATAACTATGCCAGTTTTTATCGGAATTCAATTCTGAAAATTTCTAGCCCGGGGTTTGTTGTGCTTAAGATTCCAAAAATACCAATATTTGCCATGGTCGGATAATTCTACATTGCTTTTTCAATAATCATATCAGTTCGATTAAGCTTTATACAACCTTTAAGGTTTCAGAAACTGAAAACCTTACAAAAGGCTATGTTTAGCTTTTGGATAATTTACCTAATGATTAGACATCCTTTTTATAAAGATAAGAAGTTATGGCACCTAAAAGGCGCCGAGCTAATCCTACATCTGATTATGAGGGTAGAGCTCTAAAAAGAATTAGAGTGTCGCACGACAATGAAGTTGTTCCTAGTAGTAAGCCTATGAAGGAGAGTCTTCAGGTGCCAGTGCAGAGCAGATGGCCGATTAGTCCCAGGTGGGTTTCCCATTATTCAATTAGGTCTTTAAATAGTTTAAGTTCTTTTATAAGTTAGCATTGCATGCGTAAGGAGTAAGTAAGAATCAAAAAAGAATAATTGAAAAAAAAAAAACGAAACGTAACTTCCAACGTGCATTTGTTTATAAAGTAGGAAAGAATTGTTTGGGTTAAAATTGGTTGAATTAGGAAAGATATGGTGATCATCCTTAAGACAGCTTGTCTCAAGACACCTCCGACTCCTTGGTATAAATTGATGATAATGATGGCTTTCCAGCCACGGATAAGTCGGTTACCCCCATGAACAATGAGTTTTTACTCTGTGTCATGTCTTGATGTTTCTACATAATTTACGATACCGTTTTTATCCTAGGGGAGCCGCCCGGTTGTATGGGCAACTGGTTTGGTGTATGGGCACCCGGAACCTTGGGTGGGGGTTTATCCACTCCGGATTGTGAATAAGGAATGGGTGTTGTTTTTTCACCCTTAGGTGATCTTGAGACAAGAAGAGTATTGGTCATGGTTTACGGACAATGTTTTGATTGGCAATACCATGTCTTAAGTTTAAAGATGTATGTTTGTTAAAAGAATGCTTTTCAATACTATCTTTAATACTTGATTAAAGGAATTACTATGACGGAACGTTAAAAGAAACCATTATTTTAAATATTAAAACAATGTGATAGTAATTAGAAAACAAAAGAATCATGTATGAGTGCGGGGTGGTAAGTGGGGATTGACTAAGGTTGTCAATCATGGATGGGTGGACCTGATTAGTCAAGTAACCATCCATCCCTATGCACTAAAACTTCTTCACTTGGAAGAGGATACCTTAGCCCAATTTGTGGCAGTTATAGGGCCGAAATAGTTTTTTTGGACTTTTAATACGTTGTCCCATTTCCACTGTGAGACAGGACTAGGTCTTCTTATAAGGATATAGACCCAAGCCATTGTCAATGATAAAGGTCTATTCCTTGGATTTTTCTTGTCAAGAGACTATGATTTTTATCAGACCTAGAGCCTGTCAAAGATCCCATCCCGATCTTGGTATTGGCAGGTTGGGGATCTCACAAGTGGTATTAGAGCATGTGTTAATTAAAGTCTTGGACTTAGGGAAACGTTAAGGTGTTAAATTGAAATAAGTAATCTTGACGAATTCAATTAAAGAGATATTTAATTAAAAAGAGGGAGAGAAATAAATAGAGAGAATTATCCCCATAAGATTTCCATCAGGCCTACCGCAAATCCATGGATTTCAACATTAGGTTTATGAGGGCTTGCCTATCCCGACACTATTCAATGCGAAAAAGCGTAATGAAATGACTAGATAAGAGATTTTCTCCTTCCACTTGGAGGATCAGCTGGTCAGGATCTGGTGGAATTTTCTTCATTGATGTGGGAGAGTTAGAAGTTTTAGAACTAAATATGAAGAGACTCAAATGGGCCAAAGATCTTCAAGTGATTGAAGGATACTTTTTCATTGGAAAAGAGAATCTAGAGGAAACCCTTGTAATATATAATATCCAAGTATCACAAAATCAGTGGGTGTTTGATCAGGTGTCTAAAGTAATCTACCCAGGTAGAATTAGGCCCATAGGAGTAGGCCCTAGTTTTAATGGACCAAAAGATGTTGTATATTTTGATCCTATATCTGATCCACCCAAAGTCCACAAGATTCTAGTATAGGATTGTTGCACCCTTGTACATAGTAGGACCTTCATGGATTGTATTAACTCTTGTACATATTATGGTTCTCATTATATTGGTATGCTATAAGCAGTTTTGTTTATGGCTTGGCAATTGTCTTCATCCTGTGTGAAAATAAGTTAAAAGCATAAGTAAGAGAGATTTCATTTGGTACTAAATTCCACTAATTTAATCTCAGGGAAATACTCGTGTAAATAGCCTTTACATTGTTGCTCAAGAGAAAAAAATTACTACTAAAGCAAGTTCAACTCCCTACTTTCAAGGGAGAGGGACCCAATTTAGAGCGAGATGCCGAAGCATGGTAGATGCTATGGACGACTATTTTAAAACTGCAGGAACTGCTCAAGAAAACCAAACAATGTTGGGTATGTTCCGTCTCACCGGAGATGCCAAACTTTGGTGGAAGCAACACTGTAGAGATAATCCCACGAGTAGTCCATCTTGGGAGAAAATGAAGCAGGAAATCAAAGAACGCTATCTCCCTCCTGCACATCAGGCTATCAAGATGAACAAATTCTTTGGTCTACGCCAGCTAGGACTTTCACTAGAAGAGTACTATACCAAGTTTGTGTCCTTACGACGCTATGCTCCCCAGATGACAATGGAGCAGTAGATTTCTTGCTTCTGTCAAGGCCTCAATAAACCTTTAAGTACATGTCTCGAAGACATGAGGCCTACATGAATTCAGGACGCCCTTCTCAGAGCTAAGCCTGTTGCAGCCGAAGGAACCAGCTCTACAAGGAACTTTAATGGAATTAATAACTTTAGGGGAAGAGCCAGAGGAACTTTCAACCAAGGATATCAACAACGTGGAGTAGCTACAGCAATGAACTTGGAGAAGACCTTCCCAAACGTTAGGTGCTATGGATGCAATCAAATGGGACACTATAGAAATAATTGTCGAGAAGAGCAAAACCCTCGAACTATTGCCAGAGCCATTCCTCAAAATCAAGGAGATAATCTAAGAGGAGCTAGATATGGAGGACGAGGTAGAGGAAGAGCAAGAGGAGGCAGATCTTATGCAATCATGGGAGAACCGTTTTTATCCTAGGGGAGACACCCTGTTGTATGGGCAACTCGTTTGGTGTATGGGCACCCGGAACCTTCGGTGGGTGTTTATCCACTCCGGATTGTGACTAAGAAATGGGTGCCGTTTTTTCACCCTTAGGTGATCTTGAGACAAGAAGAGTACTGGTCATGGTTATTATGGACAATATTTTGATTGACAGTACCATGTCTTAAGTTTAAAGATGTCTGTTTGTTAAAAGAATGCTTTTCAATACTATCTTTAATGCTTGATTGAAGGAATTATTGTGACGGAACGTTAAAAGAAACCATTATTTTAAATGTTAAAACAATGTGATAGTAATTAGAAAACAAAAGATTGATGTGTGAGTGCGGGGTGGTATGGGGGATTGACTAAGGTTGTTAATCATGGAAGGGTGGACCTGATTAGTCAGGTAACTATCCATCCCTACGCACTAAAACATTTAGAAAACTTCTTCACTTGGAAGAGGAGTCCACCAGCGGCTGTGCCCTCACATATGTTAGGGGGTAAAAAGCGTTGGTTGAGGATACCTTAGCCCACTTTGTGGCAGTTATAGGGCCAAAATATTTTTTTTGGACTTTTAATGCGTTGTCCCATTTCCGCTGTGAGACAGGACTAGGTCTTCTTATACGGCTATAGACCCAAGCCATTGTCAATGGTAAAGGTCTATTCCTTGGATTTTTCTTGTTTAGAGACTCTGATTTTTATCAAACCTAGAGACATGTCAAGGATCCCATCCCGATTTTGGTATTGGCGGGTTGGTGATCTCACGCACACACACACACACACACACACACACACACACACACACACACACACACACACACACACACACACAGACTCTATGCTAGTTGCAATATAGGAGTGGTGCGGTTGATCAACCAGAGTTTATTATTGTCGCTACACCAATAGCAATCAAAATGCTTCCACCACTCCTAGTATTTGGCCAGAGAAGAAGGTGCCTCGGACAGTTTGGGCAATTTGGTAGAGAGAGCCTAGCAAAAAAATGACGTGTTTTGGTATTGTTCCAAAAGAGAAATTAAGTTGCGGTAGGTTCATAAACTAAAAGTTAGATAACGTGCATAATGGTGTTCTTTCCCCTTGCTTTTGGGGGAGGAGAAAATATCCTGTTGTGGGTGCCAAACCAGGAGGAATTGTGAAGGGGTTCGTATGGTTTTGCAACAACAGTAACACTCATGCACGGAATATTGATGAGATGATTATTGGATCTCCTGGGCCAGCCCTGGGGATGTGAGTTGTGGAAGAAGAAACATGTCTGCTTTCATGTGAGATTGAGATGCTGTGAAAAAATGGATTTGTGCTACAAGGTGACAATGCAGCGGCACATCAGAACCTCTACCCTAGTTGGCAATGTAGAACACTGCCTACTTCTTTCCAAGCTATATTTAGGGGTGGAAATCATGTTAGATGGAGGTCAAAATTAACCAAAAACTTCAATGAGAGAGCTTATATTGGTACCTAATGTGTCGCATGTTTTTCATACAAGCACCACTAGTAACAAAGCTTATATTGGTACCTAATGTGCTGTATGTTTTTCATGTTAGCACTCCTAGATTTTCTCAAAAGGGGGCTACTTATGTCGTGACCATTGCAGAATTCCCTCGGTGTACTTGTGAGGATTTCCAAAAAAGAGACAACAAGGGCCTCACATACGTGCCTTGCAAACACATGTATTTTGTGTATTTGTGAGTCCTTGGGTTGGACTCTATAGCTCATAAGTTTGTGTATCAAGCAACATTGACAAAAGTAGAGTTGTTATAGGTATTTTGTGGGGCCAAAGTTTCGACATGGCATTGGATTTTTGAGCTAAGGTTTATGGTCCTCTATGGATTGACCTTTTTTTTAAATTCCCTGCAATTGCCATTATAGGATGGGTGCCTATTATACATACATTGTTTTGATAGCTTATGTTACTTAATCAATTAGGAATTTGTATTGTTGCAATGATCACCTTCTTTTGATTGACCATTTTGTTGGACTATATGCGCTTGAGATTATGGCAAGGCTTCATACAAAAAAGATTCTTGTGTTACAATTCTCTTTACCTTTTCACAAAAATATTTTGCACTCGGATTTTTTTCGCTCGGTGTATGTGTTTCTTTGTAAAAGAGGAGTATTTTCTTGAAGGGGTCAATACATTAAAAAATGCATATCATATGGATTCAATAGTAGGGATTTACTTATTCTATATTTTCTCACATTTTCACATACAGAAGGGTGTTGAAAAATTGATCTTGAAGGAAAAATTCAGATATGGAATAGGAAAAAGGTCCCTTTTATTGGTGAGAAATTCATAGCTAAGAGGTTTTATAAATAGTTCTTTAATGCACATGATATATAGGTTTTACCTACAGTGACACCCCCCCCCCCCCCCCGGAGAAGCTTAACACCATGAGTTGTGATGTAAGAGAAAAAGTATTTGAACAACTAAGTCTTAGGCTAATGTATGTGGTAGAAATTTGGTTTTCAAATTCTCTCTCATGCAAGCCATGACCCAAATTAACAATCTTGAGAATGTGGATTCCCCAAGATAAGTCAGAGACACCTCCATCTCTTTTCATTTCTATTGAGTACTTCTTCAAAAGTTCCACTTTGAAATGTCATCATCAGTTATGGTTTATGGGACACATAGAATGGGTAAGCAAGGAGCACCTCGCTTGGGAGAACGACCAATCATATGTACCATGCTGGATGAGATCCACTAAAATATTATCCTTGATAATATTTGAATTTCTTTGAGAGAAACAAAATCTTTTTATATGAAGATTGCACCATTAAGTAAGAAAATGTGCCTTGTAAGACATATGAGGATGGTTGTATGTAAGATAGAGTATACACACTTCTTGCAGTCCGCGCCCAAGCGTGACGTCCGCAATGTAGCTAACTTGTCGAGTTACCCTCGCACCCAAAGCAGGAACTTGCAACATGTGGCATACTACTAAAACTCAACAAGTTACTGGAAAGTGGACCCAGGTAACTCGTCGAGTGACGTGGTCATGCCACAAAGGCAACATATTATTCCCACGTAGATGCGCACGCGGCATTGCCACGTAGCTCATCAAGTAACGTGTCAGTGCCAACATAGGTAGGCCACGTAACTCAATGAGTTACATGGAAAATCTAACGAGATTGTCACATAGGAAGGCCATGTAACTTGATGAGTTACACGGACACATCTCTGATTGTTTTCATGCTGTGCAACTTGGTGAGAGTTACATAGATGATTGAACATGGATCCACATGCGTGCATATACCTTTTGGACCTTTTCTAACTCAGAGAATGTTTGGATCAAATCTCTTTCACTCCTTGTCATTATTGAGACTCTTTTACCCTCTCTTTCTCTCTCTCCTTATACAATGTATATAAGAGTCCCGCCACCACATGATAAATATCATATCATTTTTTGTAAAATTATATACAAATTCATATCCAAAAATGCATCTATTTCCAACCTTCGAGGGCATTGTCCCTAAAGTCCCCGGCCAAGGGGGGCTAGATAGCTATGGCCGCCCCCCTTGGATCCCACTGGTGATAGAAATAAAGAGATGGAGAGAGAGAGAGAGAGAGAGAGAGAGAGACAGAGAGACAGAGTTTTCTTTTTGAATTTTAGTTGATGAAAATCTAGTTGTCCATATAGATGATGAGCTAGTTGCCTAAGTAGACACCAATTTGGTTGACCATATATGCAACAATAAAGATGATGGTATAGAAAATAATCTAAAAGACAATATAGATAACAATCTAGATAACCATACAAAGAACCATTTAAAAGGGCTTGGACCAATCCTATAAGAAACCATATAGATGACCATATAGAGGATCATACCATCAACCATATAGATAACCATATGTATTCCTATATAGAAGATCGTAGAACTAACCATATGGACTAGCATAGAATTAACCATATAGAGTACCATATACATGTGGTCTATGGAAAAAGGATAGCACTATATTAACATGACCAAATGGATGCCAATGTAGAGGACTGTATAAATTCCCATGTAGATAGGCATAGAGACAACCATATTATAGACAATCATATGTTGATCCATGTAGATGACAATGTAGAAAACCATATAGAGGCTAGTATAGATTTCCATAGAGCCACTATAAAGACGTTGATATCATAATCCATCATAGAAAGATAGCAATGAAGATGACCCTATTGATGAAACTAGCTGATCATATTGATGATCCACATAGAAAACCAATCTTTACATAGTTAACTATGTATATGTCCATGCAGACAATTATTTAGATAATCATACAGAAAACATCATAGATGCACTTGTAGAGGACCATATAAACACCCATATAGAAACTATATAGACAAGCAGGTCATAATCCATTATAAAGGATACCAACATAGATGACCATAAAAAGGTCTACATATATGGACATAAAGCTAAAGGTCCACATATATAAAGGATACCAATGTAGATGACCATATAAAGGTCCACATATATGGCCATAAATATAATCATATAGATGAAAATAGACAACCATATAAAGGCCCATGTACATGGCCAAAGAGCCAACAATACCAGATGATCATATCCTAATGCATGATAGAAGAGCTAAAATGGGTTTTATAAGCCATATGTCTCATTTTAGCACAAAGTATGGACCTCGACCACCCAAATGGTGCTCACATACACTCATGCAAAGTCTCATGGTCATCCAATATAATTTGGGCGATCCTGACCCATCCTATACGCTCAAATGGGTTATATGATACATATGTCCCATTTTAGTGCATAGTATGGGCCTTGATTACCCATACCATATTGGATTGTTGTGTAACTTTGTAGGGGTGAGAAAGTGGTGCTCACCCCCACCCGTGAAAATTTTCATAGCCATCCAGTATGGTTTGGACAGTCCTTAATCATACTATGCATTAAAATGGACTGTATGGCTGACACAACACATTTTAGCACATATTTTAACCGCTCATACCATATTTGATGGATTTGAAACTTTTTAGGGGTGAAGGCAATCCCACCCATGTAACTTCTTGTGGCCACCTGTGGTGTGGACAGCCCCAAACCATACTTGTACTAAAATGGGTCGTATGACCCATTCTAGCACACATAATATGGGCCTTGACCACCCATACTAGTTTGGATGGCTATGAAATTTTGTAGGGGTGGGGGCGAGTATCATTTTTCTCCCCATGCAAATTTTCATACCCATCTGATATGGTATGGATGATGAAGGCTGATACTATGTGCAAAAATGGAATGTATGAACCAAACGGCCCATTTTAGCACATAGTATAGATTGAGACTCCCCAAACCATATTGGATGGCTCTGAGACTTTACATGGGTGTAGATGAGTACCATTCCACCAGCCGTGAAAAGTTGTACATCCATCCAAAGTGGCATGGGCGGTCAAGGCCCATACTATGCGCTAAAATGGGCCACATGGATCATTCTGTAAGGGCCTTCTCCTAGCCTTTATGTGAGGTTGTTGGCAGATACGCCACAAGCGGATGCTAGCATAGCGAGAACAAAACCAAAAACTCTATGTCGGCCGAGGGTGAAACTTAACCCGTAGGCGCATGGAAACAAGAAGATAGGTGGCAACCACCTTCTGGATCTTCTAAGACCATCTCTAATCGAGGAAATCAAGTCTAAGCGTTCTTATGCACTAGTGAAAGCATTCCAATCTACAATTATCATGCTATCCAAAACTAGGCAAAATGCATTCAAAATGTCACGTAACTCACAGGATATATTCTCCTTATCATGAGATCAATACCCTATGGATTGTGACTCGATATTCAACCTCTAACTACCTCTTGCGATAATCGCGTATAAAGACAGACAACCAAATATAGGTTACCACTTTTTGTAGCATTTAGTCCTAACGCATAGCTCTACTCCCCGTGAGCTCATAGGTACAAAAAACTCATCAAATGAATACTCGGTTTGCAACAAAACTCACCCAAAATCTCGTAGGAGCTCGCTTCACGATGTCGTTGGAATCACACACTCTTGGTGTTGATGGAAGCCCTCGTTATTGCTAACACGTTGACGGTGTCGCTTTTGCAATGAAACTTCCGTAGAGCATGTAGGAAAGAGAAGAAATCACACTCTCTCTCTCTCTCACTCTCTCTCAGACACAACAAAGAGTGAAACACGAAATTGATTAATTCAAAATTTAGGCTTAGGGTTACAAAATTTAGCTTATATACGATTCTTCCCTAGAGGCTTGTTCCCACAAAGTCTAATGGCTGCTCAAATATTACAAAAAATATCATTCGGCTTCAAAATTGATGATACAACAAATTGGGGAAACTTCTTTTGTGTTCTGCTGTCAACACTCCCCCCCTCCATGTCCACGTCGTCCGTGACATGACGAGTCTTGCTCTTCTGCTTCAATGAAAGGTGTCCTGCTGGGGAAGCGTGGTGGCTTTAGAAACTTCAGGTATGATTCGTACCTTATATTCCCCAAAGGGACTATTGGGCCAAATATTTTTCTATCATATGTAAAGAATCCCATGTAGAAATCTTCCTCAAAAGCTTGCATGTGATAGTTGGGCAAAAACATGATTCTTTGATATAGTAAATGTAAGACCTCTGGAGATGACTGTTTTGACAAAGCATATGTCATTGCCGTTGTCGAGAAATTTGCGGTCTTGCCAGGAAAGCACTGGGCTTATGGTTGTGAGAGTTTGTGAGAGAACTAAAAACAAAACTATATGAAGGAGTTAAACCATAGATGCCATGAAGACTAGGGTTTGGAAGGAAGTGCAATCAAAGAAGCCCCACTCTTGCACTCACACACACAAAGAAAGAACACAAAAGAGAGTTTCAAAACAACACAAAGATGAAAACATCAAGGCTATGGTCATAATTAATTGTGTATACAAATCCTCTTGGTTCATAGCAAGATAACTACGCTTACGTCAAAATAAAAGTTATAGTCTATGAGAGGTAGTATAATGGGATCCGGTGATAGAAGTATTTCATTGAGCCTTTCTGGGCCAAAGAGAAACACTATACGTTGTTGAAAGTGTATTTTACGGCTAATCCATACGTTAATTCTAATAGATCATACAGAGTGAAAGCTATAGAAATTATCATCATGTGGGTTATTCATCTAGGATAGTATGTGAGAAATGTAGATATGAGAGAAGACAAGGGAAGAGAAGAGAAGAGAGTTTCCCTCCCAAGCCCTATTCTTGCCTGTAGGCAATAAGGATATTGCGGGGAGAGATGTACCTGTAGCAAGGAGAACCTAAAATTTGTAGAGAGGATGAATTACTAAGAGTGAGAGAGATAGATTTGGTTAAGGAGATGATATTAGATATATATATATATATATATATATATATATATATGTTGGATTAGAGATCAAAAAGAAAATAACAAGAAATCAAGAAAACATCAATGTAGAACACATCTTACTTGACAAACCTTTTGGCACCATTATTGATGGAGAGAGAAGAAGAGGGGAGAACTCCACTTTGATTGATACTCCAAGTGCAAGACCTTCTTTGATTAGAGTTGATCTTCCAAGGATAGCATACAAGAATGGCTAGTCTTCCTCTAGGAGAAAGTGTAGGCTTGGGCTTATGTTAATGGCTAAGTACAATTAAGCATTACTACTCACTCCCTCAAGAATTCCTCTCATCAATGGCTTGAATGCTTCGTTTCCTTTTCAAGGAAGAAAAGGTCCCCTTTTATAGGTGAAGGGAACCCCCAAGGGTTTACACAAGAAGAGAGGAGCCAGTGTGAACAGGAATTGGAAAAGTTGGAAATGAGTTGTCCCTGCATGATGTGGGTAGACTGGGGTCCAGTATTTTGATCATATCTCCTCAACCGTGGCTCCAAATAAAAAAGTAAAAATATGGGCAAAAACTTCAGCTCATTGGCTACGAGTTTTATTTTAAAATCATTTTCGAATTCGGATTGGAACCTTGTGTAAACAATTCATCAAAATAGGGTCCATTTCTGGCAGCAAAAGTCTTCCTGTGGTCCCCTTAGCTTAGACTTTCATTTGATTCCAAAGGACACCTCATGCCATATGAAAGCATGACATTGCTCTTTGACAAAGTTTTGTAATCATGCTTGCAATAATGCATTAAAATAAGTGTATCTTTGAAATCATGCCACCAAGTGTCCCACTAGGATTTGATTCACTCCTAGTAGCTATTTAAAAAGAAATATGAGAAAAATATGAAAAATACATAGAATATATATATATTGGAGTTTACCCTAGATACAGGATCTAGCTAGGGTGTGAGATGATAATGAGATAGTAGAAATAAAGAATCAATGCTTTTTGCCCCAAGTTAAAGAGGCGGAGCTATTGATGCTTTTCCCATAGTATTTTCTGATGGTAAAGTAAGAATAGGTTACCCTTGAGAAAAATAATAGGATGAGATAGAAGGCTTATTATTATACTTAAATATGCATGTGTACATTATAGGAAAGATAATTATGTATCTAAAAATTTACAAGATAACTCTTGTAGGATGCGTTCCCACTATGTACGTGTCATAGCACGACATCCACCTCCTCTAAACCTGCACATCCTTCGGCATGTGCCAACCTCATGGTAACTTGTGAAAGCAATTGTATCCCCTGTCGTCCCATGACCTCCTCCAGGATCATATGGGTAACTTAGAAACTTGTATTGTACTAAGCATTGAGATTCTCCGCATCTTTTAATTCCTCTCGGATTAGAAGGAATTGTTATATACATCTGTCTCCAAAACATTTGTAATAAATCTCCATTATGCGCAAAATGTTCATGAAGAAGAGACATAAGTTCCTCATCCTCCTCTTCAAAAAACACTTCCAGGCCTCCTGTTATATACTTGAAAATTTTTTGAAACTGCACTTCAACCTTCTCACCAACCTCTAAATCCATATGTACCTCTTTCGCATAGAAGTCTGAATCTGCATCTTCATTCTCAAAAGAATCCTCTAGATATCCTTTTTCAACTTCAAGAGAAACCTCAGAAATATGCATGGTAAACATCTCATCAATTCTTTCACTTTTTACCAAATACCTCTCCAGCTTTACATCATAAAACTTTGCATACCTCTCAAATATGGTGTCTAATTCCCTTTCCAAATCATCCTGGTAGGTATGCTCCCGGTCACTTGTAACCGACTGCTCAAAAACCTCCTTGGAGTTAGTCTCTGACACAATATCTTCACCCCTTCTTCCTTTTTGACTTATCGCTAAATTATCTTCAACTGAATCATGTCTCCACTCATCTAGGGAGAACCTTTCTTCATTACATGACTCTGGTGTCAGCATAGAGCTAGCATCCTCTTCTTGCTTCAAGGCATCACCATGTATACTTTTCCTATCCATACAAGATAGATGCTCACAAACCTTCTTGCAATTTATACCCTGTGACACAAGACCTAAATCCCTTTTATGCCTCAGATATTGTTTGCATACCTGTAGGCAACCGAATTTCTTAGAACCCTGTTTAGTAGGCACTTTATGGCAAGCATCTTTATTTGCATCTTCACACAGATAAGAAATATCACCCCAATCACAGACCATATCCGAAGAGGTTTCTTTCTCTTCTACTCTATCTTTTGATGTCACTTCAACCTGTATAGCATAACCAAACATTTTTCTATCTTTGATTTGTGAATCTTGAAGATTCATAGCTTCATCTGCAGAACCCCAATCCTCATGCAGAGAATCTGCATCTGTCATTCCTTCCTCTACCATGGAATTGTGAAAGCTTGCTGCATCTGGCTCTAAATAAGGCACAATTTCATGAGTCATCTGCATCACATCTGCTACCCCATATATACAAGACATACATATTACTCTATCAATGCACTCCTCTTCTTCCACCTCGTCTAGTTGAGGTACTTCACAATCCGCAATGCTACTAGCAGAGCTATACTCACAAAGGAAGAGATTTTCAGTCACCCCCTCTAAATTAGCACCTTTGCAACTAGGCATATCCATTTGGGTAGTACCACATGCATTAAAATTGCATAGGAAAGCATTGATAATGACTTCGTCATCCTGGTATATGTCTTCAGCATAGGCATCCGGCTCTTCAAAACTCGGTAAACGTTCCTGGATCTGCTCAAAATTAGATTGTAGCACATCACTAATATAGCCGTCTTTCACCTGTTTTCCCTTCACATCCTCTATCAAAACCATAGCATCCTCATCCTTGTATATACACTCATGTGCATCTTCAAACGAATCAAAAGGAGCGTCCAAATCATCTATCATAGCCGATGAGTTTTCAATCATCCTCTAAGTCGCTTTGAGCTGTTTCAGGCACTTGGATAGCATCATGAGAGTCATTATCTTGAGATACGAAGGTTACAAGACCCAAACGTGCATAAATAGCTTCCACTATGTCTGCTTCATCTGCATATAATAAATTTGCATCTTGCAAAAGATATGCATCTATTACTGCTTCTAAATTAGCCTGTATGGATGTGTTGACACTTGCATGGCTTACAGGAGACACCAACTCTAGCTGGTCACATCCACTTTCACTCTGCTCCATCTCTTGGTCTTGATGTTCCAAGCATACCTGTGTTATAGTTGTAGAAAACTCACCCCAGCTGCTTGCATATACACTTGCATAGTCTTGAACTTGGTGCTTGAAATCATCACTCACAAGTTCAACAAATGCTGCAATCATCCAAGCTTCTGGAATTGCTTGAAGCCTCATCTCTGTCACATAGCACTCAAGATATCCTTCTGGATCATAGCCTTTGAATATATTAAGCTCATTATATACGGATTGCATAGCGCTTTCAATCGCTTTTTGAATCCGGTCTTCTTCTTCAAGCCATTTGCATCTGTCTGCAAGCTCTTTCATTTCAGCATATAGTGCTCCACTTTACTAGACATCTTTATGTACTCTCACCCTGGCTTGCTCACGTCGGGTTCACCAAAAATATGTTGAGAAATTTGCGGTCTTGCCGGGAAAGCACCGGGCTTATGGCTGTGAGAGTTTGTGAGAGAACTAAAAAGAAAACTATATGAAGGAGTTAAACCATAGATGCCATGAAGACTAGGGTTTGGAAGGAAGTGCAATCAAAGAAGCCCCACTCTTGCACTCACACACACAAAGAAAGAACACAAAAGAGAGTGTCAAAACAACACAAAGATGAAAACATCAAGGCTATGGTCATAATTAATTGTGTATACAAATCCTCTTGGTTCATAGCAAGATAACTACGCTTACGTCAAAATAAAAATTATAGTCTATGAGAGGTAGTATAATGGGATCCGGTGATAGAAGTATTTCATTGAGCCTTTCTGGGCCAAAGAGAAACACTATACATTGTTGAAAGTGTATTTTACGGCTAGTCCATACGTTAATTCTAATAGATCGTACAGAGTGAAAGCGATAGAAATTATCATCATGTGGGTTATTCATCTAGGATAGTATGAGAGAAGAGAAGGGAAGAGAAGAGAAGAGAGTTTCCCTCCAAAGCCCTATTCTTGTCCGTAGGCAATAAGGATACTGCGGGGAGAGATGTACCTGTAGCAAGGAGAACCTAAAATTTGTAGAGAGGATGAATTACTAAGAGTGAGAGAGATAGATTTGGTTAAGGAGATGATATTAGATATATATATATATATATATATATATATATATATATATATATATATATATATATATATATATATATATATATATATATATATATATATATATATATATATGTTGGATTAGAGATAAAAAAGAAAACAACAAGAAATCAAGAAAACATCAATGTAGAACACATCTTACTTGACAAACCCTTTGGCACCATTATTGATGGAGAGAGAAGAAGAGGGGAGAACTCCACTTTGATTGATACTCCAAGTGCAAGAACTTCTTTGATTAGAGTTGATCTTCCAAGGATAGCATACAAGAATGGCTAGTCTTCCTCTAGGAGAAAGTGTAGGCTTGGGCTTATGTTAATGGCTAAGTACAATTAAGCATTACTACTCACTCCCTCAAGAATTCCTCTCATCAATGGCTTGAATGCTTCGTTTCCTTTTCAAGGAAGAAAAGGTCCCCTTTTATAGGTGAAGGGAACCCCCAAGGGTTTACACAAGAAGAGAGGAGCCAGTGTGAACAGGAATTGGAAAAGTTGGAAATGAGTTGTCCGTGCATGATGTGGGTAGACTGGGGTCCAGTATTTTCATCATATCTCCTCAACCGTGGCTCCAAATAAAAAAGTAAAAATATGGGCAAAAACTTCAGCTCATTGGCTACGAGTTTTATTTTAAAATCATTTTCGAATTCGGATTGGAACCTTGTGTAAACAATTCATCAAAATAGGGTCCATTTCTGGCAACAAAAGTCTTCCTGTGGTCCCCTTAGCTTAGACTTTCATTTGATTCCAAAGGACACCTCATGCCATATGAAAGCATGAAATTGCTCTTTGACAAAGTTTGGTAATCATGCTTGCAATAATGCATTAAAATAAGTGTATCTTTGAAATCATGCCACCAAGTGTCCCACTAGGATTTGATTCCCTCCTAGTAGCTATTTAAAAAGAAATATGAGAAAAATATGAAAAATACATAGAATATATATATATTGGAGTTTACCCTAGATACAGGATCTAGCTAGGGTGTGAGATGATAATGAGATAGTAGAAATAAAGAATCAATGCTTTTTGCCCCAAGTTAAAGAGGCGGAGCTATTGATGCTTTTCCCATAGTATTTTTTGATGGTAAAGTAAGAATAGGTTACCCTTGAAAAAAATAATAGGATGAGATAGAAGGCTTATTATTATACTTAAATATGCATGTGTACATTATAGGAAAGATAATTATGTATCTAAAACTTTACAAGATAACTCTTGTAGGATGCGTTCCCACTATGTACGTGTCACAGCACAACACTGTGAGAGTGTCGCTCGTTGATAGGAGTGTTGAGCTCGTTGCTTTGGAAGGTGTGAACATTTCAATGCTAGCCAACAAGGTTTTATAAAATTTTGATCATTACACACGTCAAGTTTGGAGGTCCAGTGAAGATCTTAATGGTGCCCTTCAGGGTTTTCACCATATAAGAGACACTTTTTCTCTCTCCTTCCTTGGGTGGTGGCATAGAGGGGTAGTTAAGCCAGTTTGGATGTTTCTTTAGGATCCTAAAAATATTTACCCAAGTGAGGACACGAGGGAGGGGGCAGAATAAGAGGTCATCCTGAATGATTTTTGGGGGCTCCACCAAGTATTTCAAAAATCCTGGGTATTTTATGAGCCAGGCTTTCCTCCATCTTGGTTGAGAGTCCACTATTTTTGCTGCATCCTCTGTATTCTTGACGTCTCTTTCATATATTGGCTCCATAGCTTCTGCTTTGACTCTCTTCTTTGTTATTATCACTTCATACTTCAGGAGAGGATATGGGGATCATGGGTTGCATCCATTCCTCCCTAAGCACATATGCAGCCAACCTTTGGACTCCTACAGAATGGAGCATTCTTGATTTCCATTCCAAGGCTGCCTTGTGGTCCTCTATTGTGGCCTTTTCTATCAAAAGTTGGAGGCGTGTCTCCTCCTCCGCGGTCAATAATTGTGTTTCTTCTACCTCTGTCTCCAATTGTTCTTCTTGGTGTTGCACATCTTCGACACCCTCAGGAATTTCCATTGGCTCATCTCTGGCGTTTGTCCCTACTCCATTGGGCCCTGGTTCTGATTCTTGTGTCCTTAATTCTTGATTCCCATTCCAAGGCTGCCTTGTGGTCCTCTATTGTGGCCTTTTCTATCAAAAGTTGGAGGCGTGTCTCCTCCTCCGCGGTCAATAATTGTGTTTCTTCTACCTCTGTCTCCAATTGTTCTTCTTGGTGTTGCACATCTTCGACACCCTCAAGAATTTCCATTGGCTCATCTCTGGCGTTTGTCCCTACTCCATTGGGCCCTGGTTCTGATTCTTGTGTCCTTAATTTTGCTATCTCTCTTTGTAAATTTGTGATCTATTGTTGGGCCAGTGTATCTTGGTTAGTAGGCTTTGTCTGCCATGTCAATCATCGTCTCTTGCAGTGTTTCCAGATTCTTTTGGAGTTCTTCATATTATTTCTAAAGAGCTTTGTGTTTGGCTATCACTCTTTCTTCCATGGCTAGAGACCCTTCTGCCATATGCATTTGCTGTCTTTGTTCCAGCTGTAATTATTTTTGCAAGTTGGGATTTGTGCTTCCAATGATTGTATAACTTGAGTATCTGCTCTTGCGCCTACCCTCACTGCCCTTGGTGTTGCCCTTAATCTTTTGATTGTCAAATCCTGAAGCTTTAATTTTTCTTTCAACTCCAGCACTTCATCTTTTGCTACCTCTAGCTCATATTCTACCTTCTCTTTTTCCTCTTGGAGAGCCTTCACTGCTCTTGAAACCTCTACCATCTCTAGTGTGAAGGTGTCTTGTTTGCTCTCAATCTCCCTTAGTGTTGTAGTGAGAGTTTTGAGCTCCTTTTCTGCTTCTTTAGCTTTTAGGTGGGTATCTTGTACCAAGCTCTAAATGTTGTCATGTTCCATTTGCATATTATCATCCCTGGTACACAGCATACTATCTCTTTAGCAATGGTAAGAGACCACGTTCTCTCTGTCTAGGATCTGATAGGCGCGGCTCTTATGTCATCTTCATTTGCTGCTACCATTTCTAGTTGTTGGCCTATTGATAGGGCCAACGAATGGAACCTAATGTCTCGTAATGATCATTACTCCTACTGGTGGTACTCTCCATGGGTTGGCTAATGGTATGTATATAGGCACTTGAGGGGTGTGAAACAACCCTCGCACTCTAGGCAGGTTGTGGGGAGTATCTTTCTAGAGCTACTCTTTGTAATTCTTGATCTGCCTTTGGTTATTTAGATTTATCAACCCTATACTGGCCCATAGAGAACTCTTGTCTCTCATGTTCCTCTTTTGCAACCCATGGAGAAATAGGAGTTTCATAAATGACTATCGAAGCATGTGCCATTGTGTACCCGACTTGAATGAGGTCTTCATATGTGTTTCTTTCGTCTTTCTCCTTATCCCCATGTGCAAGTGTGGCCTCTTTTGTTGCTCTTGGTGGGGATTGTGGTTTGGGTGTATAGGGTTTTGGACTTGGAGGAGGGGTGGAAGAGCCTAATGGTGAAGGTGGTGGTGTTTCAGCTTTCGTCCGATTGTCCTCCTGTTCCTTCTTCACTAGAGGTTCTGGCATTTCCTTCAGCTTCTTCTTGATGTCTTGAACTTCCTCCATAGTGAAAGGTTCTAAGTTTCATTGTTCCAGCACCTTTTTCATCTCCTCATACGCTCGAATGTAGTGATCAAACTGGTCCTCTAGAGGTCTAGAGGAGATTCCTCCAACTTTTGTTGGGTCTGGCACCCAGTACTCTTCAAAATCCCCCTTGAGATCTCTTTACGCTCTGAATTGCTCTATCACCCTCTCGATCCAAGTGACTTTTTGGTTGTGTGTTTCCTTGGATTTTGTTTCCATGGCCATTGCTACTTTTCCTTTCTTTTTTGGTGGTTCCACAAGCTCTTCCTTAGGCACTGTTTCTGACCTTCTTCTTAGCCTTGTGGTGACTGGTGGAGCCACTGCACTTATTGGCTCATCTTTTGTATCTAGCTTTAGCTTGAACCACTTGTTCTATGTTGGTGGCTCTAGCCACTGTCCTCTAGCACTGATGGCTTCATATGCAATCTTTGTCAAGGTTTGCCCTCCTCCAATGTATTTAGGCTGTTCCATGCCCATTCCAACCACTTGTTCATGAAGGTATTGGGCGTAGTTCACTTCTTTGGGCATGATGCTTTTCAATGTCCAGGTTAAGGTTGTCGCCTCTATATGAGGAGGAGTGGTGTATTTTTGGGGCCTCTTGTAGCAAACATGAAAGTATTGGTTGTAGAGCTTGCATATCTTTGCAGCTCTCGGGTCCACCAGGCCTTCAAATGTTTGATTAGGCTTCTTTTGGGTGTAGACATTTACTTCGTCTCTCCTTTCCCAAACTGAGCTTCCCTTATTGTGGAGCCCAAGTGCATCTGCTATGGTTTGAGGGGTGATCAAAGTTTCTATCTTCTAGCTATCCAAGGCCGTGATCACTACCTTGCCGTCTTTTTGAATTGAGCTGACTAGCTCATAGACTCTCTGAACATCCACACCTTCTGGTGGTGCTGTGAAGAAGTTATGGAGGTTTGCTCTTTCTATCTGGTTGAGGGTTTCTTCCCGGTTTGCAAATTCAAACATCTCCCATGGATTCATTGGGATATCCACTATGTTGCCTTGTGGGTCTCTGAAAGTGCCCTAGTATATTGCCACTCCTTCCTTTTCTAGAGTGGTCTCATCAACCTAGGCCTTAGCTAGCTTGAGTGTCTCCTCTAGTAGTGTATAGGGATCAATTTAAGATTGCACTCAATTTAAGAAATACTTTCCTTATGATATTTTAAATATGACCAAACCTTGCTCTAATACAAGTTGTTAGGAATAAAGGTGTAGCTAAGTACAGTTTAGAATGGTTTACTTCATAGAGAGAGATAATTTTTCCACACAAGAGAGATAATAGAGTAGAGAGAGAGAGAGCATGCATGATATATGTGGTTCACCCAATGTGGGCTATGTCCACAAAAAATCAGCGACTCAATGGCTTTGCACTTCAAACTATTAGGGCCCCCCAATCTCAAAAAAATTGAAATCCTTTCAAAACATCTTAAATGCATAATTGAAGGGTGAGTTTAGGAAATGAAAAGACACATGAAGGTGGAAAGTCATAAGAATTTTTGATTCCATAAAAAGAGGTGGTTGAGTGCACATTGGTACATTTGTGTTTCTCTTCTCTTTTATTTTCTCTTCAATGTTTTCTTCTCTTTAGAGTGTCTTTACACTATGTAGGTAGTGAGTATATTTATTTAACTAGAAGTAGGTTACAAAGGGATTATACCCTTAATGGAACTCTTGGCTTGCTTCAATCTCACCTCCTCGCACATACCTGCTTCACTAGCTACACAATCCACAATTACAATACGCTTTTGTGTAGAAGAGGCCCCCTTTTATAGCTCAAAAGGGTTACCCTTTCTCATGGAAGACACCCGTGTGTGGAGCCACCCTTGTGTAGATAATTCCAAGTTAAACTCCCCCATGCGCCCATGTGTGGCCACCCTTAGGTAGACAAGTTCACCTGAAACTCATCCATGGCCTGTCATAATAACTAATATCTAGTTCTCCTAGATGATTTTCTCATGTTAAACTGATCATTTAATATAGGGAAGTACCAAGGGAGGAAAAGCTAGAATATTGGTTAAGCTGGCAGACCGACCACATTAGGGATCCAAAGGAGGGAAAATAGGGATCCAAAGGGGGGGCCATCTACAAAAGAGCAAGGTGCATCAATGGGCTTCAAAGACCCTAAGGTTAAGCCCATTAAGACTTCCAAAATGCTAAGGCTCCAAAATTCAATAAAAAGTCCAATGGTCAAACCTTAGGAAAATTGGATTCCTTTGGAAGACCTAAAAGTGTTTTCAAATACCTAGATGGGAGGGGATGAGCCCTTTTAGTAGGGGATGAGAGAGAGAGAGAAAAAAAAAAACACACACACACACACACTCACAAGCTCCCTTTACACAAAGAGAATAGGGGACACATGTCATCTCCCTAGCCCTGTTGCCCCCAAGGTGCATTCAAATCCTATTGGATGGCCATAGAGGTGGACCAATGAGAATTAGACCAGAGTACATTTAGTTTAATTCATTTTAAATCACTTGATAAAAGAACCAATAGGAATTAAGCTCTCTAGAAGACTATTGGACAGTCTCCCAAGGGATCCAATGAGCATTCGGCAGCCCAATGGCTTACCTGATTAATATTGGCCAGAAGACAAAGGGGTCCAATGATAGTTTAATTGCAATAAAATAAATACCTAAAGCTCTCACAAAAGGGGAAAGGGGGACACATGTCAAAAGGATATCACTTATGCTTCTCAATTATCATTGGCTAAAAGCTTTGCAGGGTCCAATGGGGTGACAACATGAATAAAGTGCAAGAGGGGTCGACCAAGAGAGAGAGGGGGCTGAATTTGGCAAGGCATTATCACACACACACACTCACACAATCTCATGTGTGAAGCAAAGAAGACTCTCTCTCCTTCTCAAGCTTTAATGGGAAGCTCATCATCTACTCCAAGCTTGTGAGAAGGGAGGCCTACACCAAAAACTCTTGGCTTTGTGATGCAAATTCAACCAAGAGCCAAGCTCCAATGCATGCTCATCTCCACTACCATGCTAACTACTAAGCTATGCTAAAATATTATGAGTGATTATGTGAGGAGATATACTTCTTTTTTGTAACACTACTCCTTCTTCCTCTCAATCTACTCTCATACCCCGCTAGCTCTCATCATCTTCGAAGGTGTGTGAGGTCTTGGGTCTGAGACCGTGAGGGAATTGATGTTGTGTTTTATAAAGTGTGTGCATGGTGCTTGAATCTTCCATCTTCATTGCAGCAGCTTATTGAAGGAACACAAAGTATTGTATTGTAAAATGTTTCCCTTGATGGGGGAAACCTATAATACAAAGCCTTTTGGAGGGGGGACCGGCTCCATGTAAATCCGGTCCTCAACTTTGTCGATAGCTTAATTTCTCTCTCTTTTGAAGTATTGTTCATGCCTATCTAACTAGGTGTTATGCTTTTTGTTGCTCTCTCCATCCAAGCACTCTTGCTATGCTCATTAGGAATCTATTTTAATGAAATGCTCACTATGTTTATGCTATTTTCCGCTACACACAAGTTACTAGGCCATTAAATGTTACATTGGTATCAAAGCACAAGGTTTCTCTTTTCTTGCTCAAGAAGGGAGGTCCTCAAGCTAGCTATAAATGGTTAGTATTATGAATTTCAATTGAGTAAGTAGAATAGGGATTTTTTAGCCTTGTAGTGCGCCTGCTTCGTGCAGATAATGGGGCATCACCGTCGAGAGCTATGGTCTTAATAGTGGAGTCCTACTAAGCTTGCCTACTGCTTAACCACTATTAAGCTATTAGAAGCTTGATAGGAGTCGGTACTGTTTTGGTGTTGAAAGACCCTCTCTTCTTTTCCTTGCAATTAATGATATTTCAGCCACACGTATAGGAGCTTGAGTGATTTTCTAAAGGGGTAAAGAGGAGTAGCAACTAGGGGTTGAAGTGTCAAAGTACACCTAAAAAATTGTTAGAATGGTTGACAATAGTAAAGAAAGTGAAATTAATATTGATAGCTTTGATTTACCTAATGAGCAAGCTACTAATGATGCCCCTATGCTTGTTAACTACCTTGTTTCTAGGATACAACAAGCCATGGGCAATCCATCCCTCCAAAGTGAAGTGCAACGGTAGCTTCGTGCTCATGGATTCTCCAAACTCCCCACTAAGAAGAGAGAGTACCGAGGAAGCCTCCTTGTGAGACTTCCAAAAGAGGCCTCTCTCCGATTCGGGAAGAAGACAAGGGTCCATACAAAGGGCTCAAAAATTTAATTCTTGATGACTCATCTCCTTCCCAAGGGAGAACTCAAGAGCCCCCACCAATAGAACAAGAAATAAGTGAGTCTCCTGCCACCTTGGCGGAGATGGCTCCACGAAGACAGTGGGCAAAACGCTCTCCATCACCTCCTAAACGGAGAAGACCATTGCACACTTCTCCACACCATAATTCAAAGAGGGATGACAGAAAAAAAGAGAAGAAAAAGGTGAAAAAGTGGTCACCCTCTTCTCCATACTCTTCTTCTTATGAAGAAAGTGATGGTGCAGACAAGGAGGAACAAGGCAAGAAAAAGGCAATAAGAGGTCACCCTCTGCTCCATCTTCCTCAAATTTTTCATCTTTTGAAGAAAGTGATGGTGCAACTTTTGAACCACCAAAAAGAAGAGGCCATAGGAAATCCTATGCCACGTGGAAGAGGTTGTACAAGCTCAAGAAGTTCAAAGAGGGAAGAAAGAACATCTCTTTCCTTACCTACGATGGCACCTTTGGTGCTACGGACAAAGTCTTGGCTTTCATCTAACAATTTGATGTGGTGTTTGGAGATAAGGGATTCATGGAGTCCTCTAAGCTACACCATGTAGCTATGCATTTTCAAAAGTCTACCAGACAATGGTGGAAGCTCTCTCCTTATGAATCATAAATATGTAGACACGTTTTGAGACTTACATCTCAAAGCCACTGTCTTCAGAAAGATGGATTTTAGAGAGCAAAAGCAACAATTTTGTGCAGGCTTAACTAAAGATATGGCGATGTCAACTCCCAAAGGCCACGCACCATATCTGCGGTCATACACCATACCAAGGTGGCTTCACAAATCAAGTTCCAAACATAGGCTAAGAGAAATATTAAGCCCACAGAGAACAAGGAACGTAACAATGAGCCTAAGGGGAAGGACAATTTCCAAGAGTCTCCTAAAGGCAACGCCAAAAACAACAAAGCTAAGGAGCTTGGGAGTATATAAAGGAAAAAATAAACTCTCTCCTAAAGATCTTGAGCGTTATCGTAAAGATAACCGTTGTTTCAAGTGCGGGGAGCAAGGGCATGCTTACCATGCTTGCCCACACAAGAATACACAAAATGAGCCTCCTAGACCTACCTTGGTCAAAATCCAAGAAGAGGAAGCTCACCATGAAGGATCTCCTTTATATCATGCTTGGGGGAAGGTAAGAGAACATGATGCTTTTATTCTCTTTGACCCTGGTTCTACTCACAATTTCATATCCACAGAGTTGGCCACCAAGCTAAGCATCCAAGCCTATGAGATGGGAGATGTCCTACTCGCCGATGGTGCTTTCAAGGGGCAAGAAGCTTCAGTCACTCCCTTACTTGGGAAATTGAGCCTCCATTTCCAAAGCTATGTGGACAAAGAGGACTTCTTTATATCTCCTCTCAAGCATGAGGATGTAATCCTAGTGGCACCATGGTTTGATCGCATGGCTGCCAATGTTAAATTCCCTAAAGGTAAAATCTACTTTAGGTTCACGGAAAAAGATATGCACATAGATGCCAAAGAGTTGGGTAACACCATACCCATTATACATGCGCAAGCTTTCAATAAGTCAATAAAGAGCTCTATTTCTGTGTACATGATTTTTGTTAAAGATTCTCAAAATGAACCTAATGCTTTAGCAAAAGAAAATATAAATAATCACAAGGAATTAGAGTTATCCAATTTTCTCAAGGGATTTCAAGATGTTTTTATTGACAACATCCCTTGTGAACTACCTCCTAAATGAGGAAATGATGACCATGCAATTGAACTTCTTCTAGGAAGCTCACCGCCTAATAAACCTCCTTATAGAGTTTCTCAAGCTCAACAAGAGGAGATTATGCAGCAAGTGCATGAGTTAGTAGAGAAGGTCATGGTTAGGCCTAGCTCATCTCCATTTTGCTCACCCGTATTATTAGTGCAAAAGAAAGATGGCACATACCGTATGTGTGTCCACTATAGAGCACTAAATAGGATCATTATCAAAAATAGGTTTCCCGTTTCACGGGTAGAAGACCTATTTGATAAGCTACAAGGGTTGCCCTACTTCAGTAGAATTGACCTAAAAAGTGGCTACCATCAAATAAGGATAGTTGATCAAGACATTGTAAAGACCGCATTTTGTACTATGTTTGGTCTTTACAAATACATTGTCATTCCTTTTGGCTTGACCAATGCACTAGACACATTTAACCACTTGATGGAGAAGCTATTCAGGCCTCACCGAACCTTTACTGGAGTGTTCTTTGATGACATTATCATCTACTCTAATTCATTAGACCAGCACAAGCAACACCTCCAGGTAATATTTCAAGTCTTACGAGAGAATAAGCTTTATATTAACCAAAAGAAAAGTGAGTTTTTTTACAAGAGATTCAATATTTAGGTCACATTATCTCTCAAGATGGCATCCAAATGGATCCATCAAAGCTAGATTTAATAAAAGGATGTCCTAATCCAAGGAACTTCATGAACTAAGAAGCTTTATAGGTATATGTGTATACTATAGACACTTCCAATAGAAAAGTTCTCACAAATCATGGGACCATTACATGACCTAACAAGAAAAATGTTAGGTATACATGGTCTACCAAGGAGAACAATGCTTTCTAAAAGCTTAAAGAAAAGCTTATCTCTCAACTTGTTCTTACACTGTTGGATCTCTCAAAGCCATTTGAGGTCCAATGTGATGCTTGTGGTGATTGCCTTGGAGCTGTTTTTCTCCAAGAAGGGCATGCCATAGCCTACAAAAGTCAAAGACTCGACCCTGTTGAGCAAGCTCTAGGCATATCTGAAAAGAAACTCCTCGCAGTTCTACATGCCTTAGACTCATGAAAGCACTATTTATTGGGGACTCCTTTCATTCTACGGATGGATCACCAAAGCCTTAAGTACTTCATGATGCAGACCAAGCTCTCTGACAAACAAATGAGGTGGGAAAATTTTCTTTTGCAATTTCATTTTCATATTGCTCACATTGCTGGCAAGCATAATCAAGTAGCCGATGCACTCTCAAAATGGCTGAGAGTGAATGTGGTTTCCATAGAAACTCACAATGATCTATCTTCTATGATAGATGAGTACTCTATTGATCCCGATTTTAGAGATGTGATTTCAGCCCTTGCACTAGGGAAGAAAGAGGAACCATCTACTTTACAAGGTGGTTATCTTCTCTATGGAAATAGACTATGTGTTACTAACTCACTACATGAGAAAGTAATGTATGAATCTCATGCTCCTCCCTATGTGGGGCATAGAGGGATTCAGTCTACCCTAAAAGGGATTGAAATATATTTATATTGGCCTGCCATGAAAGCAAACATACAAGAGTATGTTTCTAAATGTCTGGTATGTCAAAATAAAAAGTTTGATAGAGGGAAGGAACCTGGATTACTTCACCATGGGAGAGAATATCCATGATTTTATCTTTGGATTGCCTAAGTCTATCCATGGGAATACGGGAATATGGATGATAGTAGACAGGTTCAACAAACAAGTCATTTTATACCTGTCAAAAAGACTATCAAAGCCCATCAAATGGCAACCCTCTTCTTATCACAAATCTTCAAGTACCATGGCTTGCCGATGTCCATAGTGTCGGATAGAGATCCTAGAATGACCAATAATTTCTAGAAGGGTCTCTTTGAGAATTTAGGGACAAGGCTAACTTCTCTTTGGCCTATCACCCGCAAATAGATGGCCAAAGTGAAATAGCTAACCTAACTATTCTTGATCTACTAAAAGCCTATGTAACGGAAGTAGATGAAAGGTCCCAATGGGAGAAGTACTTACCTTTAGTGGAGTACGCGGTCTATCCATGGGAATACGGGAATATGGATGATAGTAGACACGTTTAGCAAACAAGTCATTTTATACCTGTCAAAAAGACTATCAAAGCCCATCAAATGGCAACCCTCTTCTTATCACAAATCTTCAAGTACCATGGCTTGGCGATGTCCATAGTGTCGGATAGAGATCCTAGAATGACCAATAATTTCTAGAAGGGTCTCTTTGAGAATTTAGGGACAAGGATAAACTTCTCTTTGGCCTATCACCCGCAAACAGATGGCCAAAGTGAAATAGCTAACCTAACTATTCTTGATCTACTAAAAGCCTACGTAACGGAAGTAGATGAAAGGTCCCAATGGGAGAAGTACGTACCTTTAGTGGAGTATGCCTACAATAATACTGTACATACCTCCACGAAAAAAGAACCTTTCGAGGTAATTGAGGGAAGATCAAAAAGTCCCTTGCTACTTAAGGTACACGGGAAGATCTTCGCTGCATATGAGGATAGCCGAGACCTACAAAAATCTTTCCAATCTATCTCACAGCAAAGACAAAAGGTTTCTGGTGATAAGCACAGAAGAGCCCAAGCCTTTAAATAAAATGATTGGGTCTTGCTTAAATTTCCCAAGGCTCAATTAAGTCACACGACGGACAAGAATCCTACGGGACACCAAAAGTACTATGCTAAGTTAGCAAAAAGGTACTATGGTCCCTTCCAGATTCTTAGGCCAATCAATGACATGGCCTATCAACTCAAGTTGCCCAATCATTGACTCATACACAATGCTTTTCATGTGAGTCTACTAAATCCTTACAAATTAGAGCCACCTCAAAAACCAACTATTGAAGACCCACCGGAGATCGAGGACCAAGAAGAGGTGTTGCAGGCTGACCCATTTTCTGACATGAAGACAAGGTATTGAGAGACGGCAAGATTATCCGACGGTATCTTATTAAGTTTAAAAATTATTTTTTTGGAGATGCTAGATGGATGTAAGGCATACAATTAAAGGATAACCTAAACCTTGTCAATGCTTACAATGCTTAGAATCAAGTTTGCGGAGATGACAAATTCCAAACACCAAGTAGAGCTTGTCACTCTAGTATGGAGGATTGATAGAACTAATGCGCAGACATGCTTGCGGCAGCTTAGGCTCTCAAGCTCCAAATGGATTAGTCATCCATTCTAGAACGATGATATAGGGTGAGATAGGGATCCTCTGCCCGCTCAAAAAAGGACTAATGAACAGTCTTTATCTTCTCTACCCTATAGTCAAGGAAGACTATGATTTCAATAGAGAGATAATGTCATAATAACTAAAATCTAATTATCCTAAATGATTTTCTCATGTTAAATTGATCATTTAATATGGGAAAGTACCAGGGGAGAGGGGAAAATAGGGATCCAAAGAGGTGTCCATTCACAAAAGAGCAAGGTGCATCAATGGGCTTCAAAGACCCTAAGGTTCAGCCCATTAAGACTTCCAAATTCTAAGGTTCCAAAATTCAATAAAAAGTCCAATGGTCAAACCTTAGGGAAATTGGATGCCTTTGGAATACCTAAAAGTCTTCGAAAATCCCTAGATGGGAGGGGTCAAGCCCTTTTAGTAGGGGATGAGAGAGAAACACACACACACAGGCTCCCTTTACACAAAGGGAATAGGGGACACATGTCAGCTCCCTAGCCCTGTTGCCCCCAAGGTGCATTCAAATCCTATTGGATGGTCATAGAGGTGGACCAATGAGAATTCATTTTAAAACACTTGATAAAAGAACCAATAGGAATTAAGCTCTCTAGAAGACTATTGGATAGTCTCCCAAGGGGTCTAATGAGCATTTAGCAGCCCAATGGCTTACCCGATTCCTATTGGCCAGAAGACAAAGGGGTCCAATGAGAGTTTAATTTCATTCATTAAATACCTAAAGCTCTCACAAAAGGGGAAAGGGGGACACATTTCAAAAGGCTATCACTTATGCTTGGCTAAGCTTTGCAGGGTCCAATGGGGTGCCAGCATGAGTAAAATGCAAGAGGGGTCGACCAAGAGAGAGAAGGGGCTGAATTTGACAAGGCATTATCACACACACTCACACAATATCATGTGTGAATCAAAGAAGACTCTCTCTCCTTATCAAGATTTAATGGAAAGCTCATCATCTACTCCAAGCTTGTGAGAAGGGAGACCTACACCAACAACTGTTGGCCGCTGTGATGCAAATCCAACCAAGAGCCAAGCTCCAATGCATGCTCATCTCCTCTACCATGCTAAATACTAAGCTATGCTAAACATTATGAGTGATTATGTGAGGAGATATACTTCTTTCTCATAACACTATTCCTTCCTCTCAATCTACTCTCATACCCGGCTAGCTCTCACCATCTTCAAAGGTGTGTGAGTTCTTGGGTCTGAGACCGTGAGGGAGTTAATGTTGTGTTTTATAAAGTGTGTGCATGGTTCTTGAAGGTTACATCTTCATTGCACCAGCAAGTTATTGAAGGAACACAAAGTATTGTATTGTAAAATGTCTCCCTTGATGGGGGAAACCTATAATACAAAACCTTTCGGAGGGGGGACAAGCTCCATGTAAATCCGGTTCTTAACTGTTGTCAATAGATAAATTTCTCTCTCTTTTGAAGTATTGTTCATGCCTATCTAACTAGGTGTTATGCTTTTTGTTGCTCTCTCTATCCAAGCACTCTTGCTATGCTCATTAGAAATCTATTTTAATGAAATGCTCACTATGTTTATGCTATTTTCCGCTACACACAAGTTACTAGGCCATTAAATGTCATTGAATTCTACTATCGGCCAAAGACTTCCGCTATCGGCCAAAGACTTTCAACCACCAGCCATTGACCATCGGCCAACTGACTGGCCATTTTTCGATCACTTTTCAGCCAACGTTCAGCCACAATATTGCAACAATCGATTGGTCGGTTGACAATGGACTGGCCATTTTTTGATCACTTTTTGGCCACCGTCTGGCCAAAATATTCCAACAAGAAAGGAATATTTTGGCAAAATTTTGGGTCTCCAGCAAAGCTGTTGATCGGGCATGAATTTTTTTATTTTTTGAGGAGTGATTTTTCTCACGCACGATGGCTTCTCCTCATAACGGGGGCCTTACAAATGTACATTTTTGAGACTAAAAATTACAAGGTGTGAATCAAGCGCCATACTAAATAGAACAATCATGTTAGATGTTTCTAATGAAGAATATCACCTACCATATAGAAAAGATTTTAAATAAAAGTAAACAAAGAAACAACATTTTAAGTTGTCTTAGTATAGATAATAATTATACATGCAGTAGATCCCAAATCAACAAGCCATCCAAAATCTGCCAATGTATTGTGTTCCATCGACGAGCAAGATATCTCCATGTAAGAGGATTCCAAGGCTCTTCCCCTTTTGTTCTTTTTTTTCAAAGAGTATCAATACGTTTTTGAACAGTCTCTGGTAGTGCTCAAAGATAATCTTCATGGTCGGTCGCACAAATATTTGAGCAATTGACCTCATATCTTAAGTAAGAAGTAACCACAGCATGTGTGTTCATGCCATGAAAATGTATTAAAAACAATTTAACATGTGCCAAGAAATATGGATTCACCAAATAACACACTTGGTTTAGTATTGCACTTACAAGTTCATCCTTTAAAGACTTGTCAAAACAAAGCAATTTTTATACCTTTGTGGCATCAATGATCATACACAAAACTCTATCATGCTCGTCTTTGTGTTGAAGAGTAATACCCAACAAAAATTTTACTACATATACCTAATCTATGTAGTTATAATCAAGAAATTTGTTCATTTCAATAAAATCTTTAAGCTTTAACACTTGATTCTTGCTAGACTTAACACATGGACCATGCCATCTCTTTATGTGGTCAAATCATGTAAATCTTGTGCCAGGTGCAAACCGATGAGACACTATCCAAAATGTCCAATGTCGATGCGCGACATGTAAGGACGGTGCCAAACCTGAAAGGGTAATTCTATGAACATATACTAAAGATAAAAATAGACTAATGATAATATCAATTGTTGCTTTGCAAATTCAATGAAAAAACATTATTTACCACTAGATATTCTTTCATTATTCTCATGCTTCAACTCCGGGACACTACTCTAAACTATCCCCCATCAACATGGGACAATTTTGAGCAGTGTCCCAAAAGGTTCATTTTATGAAAATGATGCTAAGAATAAATATAGCTTATCAATTTCAAGAAAGATAAGAGAAATTTTCAAAGAGCATTCCCTTCATCATTTGCATAACCCATACTCAAACAAAAATCCCATCCCCAATTCGAATCCATTTTTGGACAACACATTTTTGGGCAATTAGTCTCATGTATAAAAATCAATCTCTCTCTCTCTCTCTCTCTCTCTCTCTCTCTCTCTCTCTCATCTAGCAACAAGAACCAAGAGATGCACAAAACATCAAAAGTCTCAATGATCCAATTTTTCATGTTAGCCTTAGAGCGTTCATCAAAAGGGAAAAAAAGAAAGACAACTCAAAATCATATTGGCGACTGTAAAAGGAGAGTAAACTTCACATTCTTGGGAGGGTATAACAGAAGCAATCAATCCCTTGGCACTCGTAGGACCTTCACTAGAGAGAGATCTATCTCAAACTCTCAATAGGGATAGAAGATCACACATGCTCCCTGCTCCCTCATTGTTGCTAGAACCTTCAAAATTACTACTTGGATCTCCGCCTCATGTTTTTGCATTTCCTCTTTGATGTACGCATTCTTTTTTTCTTCCACTTAGCCCTCATTGTCAAACCAAGAGTTGATTGACTACACAACTTCTATCTTGCAACTTGAATCGAGTCTCTCTCTCTCTCTCTCTCTCTCTCTCTCTCTCTCTCTCTCTCTCTCTCTCTCTCTCTCTCTCTCTCTCTCTCTCTCTCTCTCTCTCTCTCTCTCTTTCTCTCTCTCTCTCTCTCTAGCATTCCGGATGAGTGTTGAGTCTATTAGTATAGGGTCATTGTACATGTGTTAATCTTCTCAATCCTACCTATCCAAACACGGCCCTTCAGCATACCGCGTAAGCGCAGAACAAGCTAATACATGATCCCAATTAACAAAACATGAGCTAATGATTTCATTGTAAATCATTAATTAAATGAACAAAAAGGCATAAAAATATTTATTTATTGCTTTATCTACCACAAACACCATATTAGAGAGTTTAAGACTTGAGAGCTAATTTTGGAATCACCAATGTCTTGAAGATTTGGCCATATGGACAAATATCAAACTATCCTTTTAAGACCAAAGCCTTTCACAAGATAGTACTTTAAAATCTCTTCCGAGCCATGCTCTCAAAATTTTAGCTAAGATTTGGCCATGTGGTCAAATCTTAAGCTTGTTTTGAAAGTGGGAATTGGAAAATTCGCAAATTCTCTAATATGATGTTCACACGTAAACCTTTCTTCATGCTTTGACTCGCTGACCTCTGGAGTTTTGAAAACAAAAGAAGTATATTTTTGAGGCAGGCCCCCTTACCTTGCTTAACACCGTACTCCAATCCTTTTCTACCCTAAAATGGGACTTTACCCTAAGCTCAAAGGCTTTTACTCCCACCTCCTTGGTGCCCATGCCTCCTCCTCCTCCCTCTATTGTGTGTCCGCCAACTCCACATCTTAACGACCCACCTCATAACTTTAGAATATTCACAATGTTTTGGAACACACACACACACACACACACACACACTGTAAGGTCTCCACCTTTCTAGCTGCAGAGGGATGAACTCAAAGTTTTAGGGGAAAGCATTGGACTTAAAAATAGGTAAAGCACTATTTTGAAAGAATTTTAAAAATGGTATTTTTGGAATTTTAAGCACGGCAAACCTCGGGCTAGAAATTTTCAGATTTAAATTTGGACAAAAACTGACCCCGTTAGTCCTTCCAAGAGATTCAATGTAAATTAAATTATTAAGAAAATTTGAATGGTTCCAGTAATCATTTAAGCATAGACTTCACTAAAGGCCTCCCAGATATTCACCAGATATTTACCAATTAAGAAAAAATATGTCAAAATATAGCAAATATATTTTAAAGCTGGTAGGTGATGGGAGGGGTCATCACTGACCTTCCAGGGACACAATTAGCAGCAGGTGGCGCCATCTTGAGATATAGGGTTGCTTGAGCTGCAAGAGACTGCCATTTTCAGCCTACGAGAGCTTATGCGTGCCCAAAAACCTATAAATAAGACCCCTTGCTTCACATTTTGGAATAGACTTGGAGTCCTGGCCATTTCTCTCTCACCTAGAGAGATCTCTACTCAGAAATCACTAGAGATCAAAACTCTAGTTGGTTAATCCATGGTAATTAGCACTAAACCTTTTTAATTAGGAATTATGCTGATCTACTTAACATTTTCTTAATTAATCCAATCAATTAATAAGATTAAAGTTCTCTCTTAATTCTTAATTGTCTGTTGATTATTGAGATTAAGCTTAAGGTACTAATCTAATTAATTATTATGTTATATTAGGGTTGAAATTAATCATTTAATCATAAATTAATGGTAATTATACTAATTAAACTTAGACTGAGATGAGATATTTATCAGAGTTGTATTAAACTATCAAAATTCTAGAAAAATTATCTCTTAGTTTTTTGAATAATTTTTGTACGTATTTAAGCGGAATTACATTGTTTTTAAGAAAAAGTAAATGGAGAAATTAGCAAATTATACTAAAAATCTTTGAGATAATTTTTCAGAGATAAAACACGTCTTAAGAAACTCGTGATAATTATCTTAATCACAGATAGTTAGGTTAGCTAATTATTTTAGTAGAAAAACATTGTTTTTAAAGAAAACTTAAAGGGGGAAAATAGTAAAGTAGACTAAAAAGCTTTGAGATAATTTTTAGAGGTAGAACACATCTAAAGAAACCCATGATAATTATCTTAACCCATGTTATCAGACATCTTTAAACTTAAGACAGGGTACTGTCAATCAAAACATTGTCCATAATAACCATGACCAGTACTCTTCTTGTCTCAAGACCACCTAAGGGTGAAAAACGGCACCCATTCCTTATTCAAATCCGGAGTGGATAAACCCCCACCCAAGGTTCCGGGTACCCATACCCCAAAACCAGTTGCTCATACAACCAGGCGGCTCCCCTAGGATGAAAACGGTATCCTAACTTATGTAAAAACATCAAGACACGACACGGAGTAGAAACTCATCGTTCATGGGGGGTAACCAACTTAACCGTGGCTAGAAAGCCAATCATTATCATCAATTTATACTAAGGAGTCGGAGTGTCTTGAGACAAGCTGTCTTAAGGATGATCAATCATATCTTTCATATTTCAACCAGTTTTAACCCAAACAATTCTTTCCTACATTATAAACAAATGCACGTTGGAGATTACCTTCCGTTTTCAGCCACTTTATCCTTCTTATGTATGCAATGCTAACTTATAAAAGAACTTAAACTAATTAAAGACTTAATTGAATAATGGAAAACCCACCTGGGATTGATTAGCCATGTGTTGTTGCGCTGGCGCTTGAAGACTCTCCTCCGTAGGCCTACTACTAGGCCCGGCTTCGTCGTCGTGCGACGTTCTAGTTCGTTTTGGAGCTACGTCCTCATCATCAGATGTAGGATTTGCTCGGGTCCTTTTTGGTATCATAACTTATTATCCTTATAAAAGGACGTCTAATCATTAGGTAAATAGTTCAAAATCTAGAATTTATAGTCTTAATTGATAAATTCTTGAGCTAGTAATTTCTTATTTGTCTATATACGCATGATAACTTTTTCGACCGCTTCCCTAAGGTTTTCTAAAATCTCATAACTTTTTTATAATTTTCTATATCTTTTTCTTAATTTTTCCATCAACTTTTTAAGCTAATAATCTACTTATTTTGGGATTAATATTTATTGTATTTAATTTCTCTTAAAGATTTAATTTCCTCAACTTGATATCATAGGTTTACACTTACTATAATTTTCCTAAAAACTTTTGACCACAAAGTCTATTCATTTTAATTAATCATTCGCTAAAATTAGAACTTTTGGTCAATTATAATTTTCTAACTCACCAATTAACTATGGTATAATTACCACAAGTAGATAAGGATATTTTTGACCTTTGGTAATTATCTTATTATTTTCCAACTTAATTATATAATTTCCATCTTCAATTTTCATCTAAAATTAGAATAATTTGACTTAGATAAATATCTATACTACTTTTCTGACCTTGGCATAATTATCACGGCTTCTTTACCCTATAATATAGCTCTGATAAATAGCATGTAATCATATAGCATGATTTACTAATTTCCCTCTTTAGTTTTTAGCTAAAAATAGTATAATTTGACTTAGATAAATATCTATACTACTTTTCTAACCTTGGAATAAATATCAAGTCCTTTTTACCGTATAATATAGCTCTGATAAATAGCATGTAATCATATAGCATGATTTAGTAATTTCCCTCTTTAGTTTTTAGCTAAAAATAGTGTAATTTGACTTAGATAAATATCTATACTAGTTTTCTAACCTTCGCATAATTGTCACGGCCTCTTTATTCTATAATATAGCTCTAATAAATAGCATGTAATTATAGCACATAATTTACTAATTTTCCGTATTTAATTTTCTCTAAAAACAAAGTATTTCTACTAAATTAATTATCTAGATTAGTTATCTAAGCTTCTCCTAATTATCACGAACTCTCTAACACCTAATTTACCAGTGATAAATATATCACAGCATTTGAATTCAATTTACTAATTTCCCTTATTTAAATTACTCAAAAAATAGAGTAATGCTTCTTAAGTAATTAGCTAGATTTATTTTCTAAGCTTCTCCTAATTATCATGGGTTCTTGAATATCTAAGTAACCACCGATAAATATATCATAGCATTTGAAATCCATTTACTAATTTCCTCTATTTAAATTACTCAAAAAACAAAGTATTTCTTCTAACTTAATTAGCTAGATTAATTTTTTGAGCTTCTCGTAATTATCACAAGTTGTTCAACACTTAATTAACCACTGAAAAATATATCATAACATTTTAAATCATTTTATTAATTTCCCCTATTTAAATTACTCAAAGAACATAGTATTTCTTCTAACTTAATTAGGCAGATTAATTTTATGAGATTCTCCTAATTATCACGGGTTTTTGAACACCTAATTAACCACTGATAAATATATCACAACATTTGAATTCCATTTACTAATTTCCCCTATTTAAATTACTCAAAAAACAGAGTATTTCTGCTAAATTAATTAGCTAGATTAATTTTCTGAGCTTTTACTAATTATCACGGGTTCTTGAACACCTAGTTAACCACTGATTAATATATCACAACATTTGAATTGCATTTACTAATTTTTCCTATTTAAATTACTCAAAAAACAGATTATTTCTGCTAAATTAATTAGCTAGAGTAACTTTTTGAGCTTTTCCGAATTATCACGGGTTCTTGAACACCTAATTAACTACTGATAAATATATCACAACATTTGAAATCCATTTACTACTTTCCCTTATTTAAATTACTTAAAAAACAAAGTATTTCAGCTAAAGTAATTAGCTATATTAATTTTCTAAGCTTATCCTAATTATCATGGGTTCTTGAACACCTAATGAACCACTGATAAATATATTACATCATTTGAAATTCTTTTACTAATTTTTCCTATTAAATTTCTCAAAAAACAGAGTAATTATGCCTAATTAATTAGTAAAACTTCTCAGAAAATTATAGGATAATGTGTCTAGATTAATAATTGTCTAATGCATCTCTGATAATTAATTTAAATTAATCTAATCTTAATTAATATATTTACTTAATTCATGGTTAATTTGGCTAATTTCAGCCCTATTATAATAGGATAATTAATTAGCTTAGTATTACTAAGCTTAATTCTAATAATCAGCAAAGATTAATTAATTAAGAGAGGTTTGAGGAGCATACATAGGACTATTCTTTGATTTATTAACAAAATAGCTTAATCTAACCTTGCTAATTAAGAAAGATTAAACTAATTACCGTTTAGGTTAATCAATTAAAGATTAATCTCTAATGATTTCTGCGTAGCGGTCTCTCTCTAGATGAGAGAGAGTGTGTCAAGGCTCCGAGTCTGTCAAATTATGAACCAAGGGGTCCTATTTATAGTTTTCTGGCACTCACAAGCTCTCACAGGCTGTAAAAGGCAATTGCTTGAAGTTCAAGCAGTCCTCAGCAAGTCAAAAAACGCCCCCTGCTACTAAATGAGTCCCTGGCAGGTCAGTGGTGACCCTCCCTTTACCTGCTAGCTTTTAAAATATCAATTCTGCTATATTTTGACCTATTTTTGCTTAATTGGTAAATATCTTGTAAATATCTAGGAGGACTTTAATAAAGTCTATGCTTAAATGATTACTGCAACCCTTCAATTTTACCTATTTTACTCAATTCACAGTGTAAACTTCCAAGGGTCATAACTATGCCAGTTTTTATCGCAATTCAATTCTGAAAATTTCTAGCCCGGGGGTTTGTTGTGCTTAAGATTCCAAAAATACCAATATTTGCCATGGTCGGATAATTATACATTGCTTTTTCAATAATCATATCAGTTTGATTAAGCTTTATACAACCTTTAAGGTTTCAGAAACTGGAAACCTTACAGAAGGCTAAGTTTAGCTTTTGGATAATTTACCTAATGATTAGACATCCTTTTTATAAAGATAAGAAGTTATGGCACCTAAAAGGCGTCGAGCTAATCCTACATCTGATTATGAGGGCAGAGCTCTAAAAAGAACTAGAGTGTCGCACGACAATGAAGTTGTTCCTAGTAGTAAGCCTACGAAGGAGAGTCTTCAGGTGCCAGTGCAGAGCAGATGGCCGATTAGTCCCAGGTGGGTTTCCCATTATTCAATTAGGTCTTTAAATAGTTTAAGTTCTTTTATAAGTTATCATTGCATACGTAAGGAGTGAGTAAGAATCAAAAAAGGAATAATTGAAAAAAAAAAACGAAAGGTAAGTTCCAACGTGCATTTGTTTATAAAGTAGGAAATAATTGTTTGGGTTAAAATTGGTTGAATTAGGAAAGATATGGTGATCATCCTTAAGACAGCTTGTCTCAAGACACCTCCGACTCCTTGGTATAAATTCATGATAATGATGGCTTTCCAGCCACGGATAAGTCGGTTACCCCCATGAACAATGAGTTTCTACTCTGTGTCATGTCTTGATGTTTCTACATAATTTAGGATACCGTTTTTATCCTAGGGGAGCCGCCCGGTTGTATGGGCAACTGGTTTGGTGTATGGGCACCCGGAACCTTGGGTGGGGGTTTATCCACTCCGGATTGTGAATAAGGAATGGGTGTTGTTTTTTCACCCTTAGGTGATCTTGAGACAAGAAGAGTATTGGTCATGATTTATGGACAATGTTTTGATTGGCAGTACCATGTCTTAAGTTTAAAGATGTCTATTTGTTAAAAGAATGCTTTTCAATACTATCTTTAATACTTGATTGAAGGAATTACTATGACAGAACGTTAAAAGAAACCATTATTTTAAATGTTAAAACAATGTGATAGTAATTAGAAAACAAAAGAATCATGTATGAGTGCGGGGTGGTAAGTGGGGATTGACTAAGGTTGTCAATCATGGATGGGTGGACCTGATTAGTCAAGTAACCATCCATCCCTATGCACTAAAACTTCTTCACTTGGAAGAGGAGTCCACCAGCGGCTGTGCCCTCACATATGTTAGGGGGGGAAAAGCGTTGGTTAAGGATACAATTTGTGACAGTTATACGGCCGAAATAGTTTTTTTGGACTTTTAATACGTTGTCCCATTTCCATTGTGAGACAGGACTAGGTCTTCTTATAAGGATATAGAGCCAAGCCATTGTCAATGGTAAAGGTCTATTCCTTGGATTTTTCTTGTCAAGAGACTCTGATTTTATCAGACCTAGAGACCTGTCAAGGATCCCATCCCGATCTTGGTATTGGCAGGTTGGGGATCTCACAAGTGGTATCAGAGCATGTGTTAATTAAAGTCTTGGACCTAGGGAAACGTTAAGGTGTTAGATTGAAATAAGTAATCTTGACGAATTCCATTAAAGAGATATTTAATTAAAAAGAGGGAGAGAAAGAAATAGAGAGAATTATCCCCATAAGATTTTCATCAGGCCTACCGCAAATCCATGGATTTCAACATTAGGTTTATGAGGGCTTGCCTATCCCTACACTATTCAATGCGAAAAAGCGTAATGAAATCGCTAGATAAGAGATTTTCTCCTTCCACTTGGAGGATCAGCTGGTCAGGATCTGGTGGAATTTTCTTCATTGATGCGGGAGAGTTAGAAGTTTTAGAACTAAATATGAAGAGACTCAAATGGGCCAAAGATCTTCAAGTGATTGAAGGATACTTTTTCATTGGAAGAGAGAATCTAGAGGAAACCCTTGTAATATATAATATCCGAGTATCACAAAATCAGTGGGTGTTTGATCAGGTGTCTAAAGTAATCTACCCAGGTAGAATTAGGCCCATAGGAGTAGGCCCTAGTTTTAATGGACCAAAAGATGTTGTATATTTTGATCCTATATCTGATCCACCCAAAGTCCACAAGATTCTAGTATAGGATTGTCGGACCCTTGTACATAGTAGGACCTTCATGGATTGTATTAACTCTTGTACATATTATGGTTCTCATTATATTGGTATGCTATAAGCAGTTTTGTTTATGGCTTGGCAATTGTCTTCATCATGTGTGAAAATAAGTTAAAAGCATAAGTAAGAGAGATTTCATTTGGTACTAAATTCCACTAATTTAATCTCAGGGAAATACTCGTGTAAATAGCCTTTACATTGTTGCTCAAGAGAAAAAAATTACTACTAAAGCAAGTTCAACTCCCTACTTTCAAGGGAGAGGGACCCAATTTAGAGCGAGATGCCGAAGCATGGTAGATGCTATGGACGACTATTTTAAAACTGTAGGAACTGCTCAAGAAAACCAAACAATGTTGGGTATGTTCCGTCTCACCGGAGATGCCAAACTTTGGTGGAAGCAACATTGTAGAGATAATCCCACGAGTAGTCCATCTTGGGAGAAAATGAAGCAGGAAATCAAAGAACGCTATCTCCCTCCTGCACATCAGGCTATCAAGATGAACAAATTCTTTGGTCTACGCCAGCTAGGACTTTCACTAGAAGAGTACTATACCAAGTTTGTGTCCTTACGACGCTATGCTCCCCAGATGACAATGGAGCAGTAGATTGCTTGCTTCTGTCAAGGCCTCAATAAACCTTTAAGTACATGTCTGGAAGCCATGAGGCCTACATGAATTCAGGACGCCCTTCTCAGAGCTAAGCCTCTTGCAGCCGAAGGAACCAACTCTACAAGGAACTTTAATGGAATTAATAACTTTAGGGGAAGAGCCAGAGGAACTTTCAACCAAGGATATCAACAACGTGGAGTAGCTACAGCAATGAACTTGGAGAAGACCTTCCCAAACGTTAGGTGCTATGGATGCAATCAAATGGGGCACTATAGAAATAACTGTCCAAAAGAGCAAAACCCTCGAACTATTGCCAGAGCCATTCCTCAAAATCAAGGAGATAATCTAACAGGAGGTAGATATGGAGGACGAGGTAGAGGAAGAGCAAGAGGAGCCAGATCTTATGCAATCATGGGAGAAGCGTTTTTATCCTAGGGGAGACGCCCGGTTGTATGGGCAACTCGTTTGGTGTATGGGCACCCGGAACCTTCGGTGGGTGTTTATCCACTCCAGATTGTGAATAAGAAATGGGTGCCGTTTTTTCACCCTTAGGTGATCTTGAGACAAGAAGAGTACTGGTCATGGTTATTATGGACAATATTTTGATTGACAGTACCATGTCTTAAGTTTAAAGATGTCTGTTTGTTAAAAGAATGCTTTTCAATACTATCTTTAATGCTTGATTGAAGGAATTATTGTGACGGAACGTTAAAAGAAACCATTATTTTAAATGTTAAAACAATGTGATAGTAATTAGAAAACAAAAGATTGATGTGTGAGTGCGGGGTGGTATGGGGGATTGACTAAGGTTGTCAATCATGGAAGGGTGGACCTGATTAGTCAGGTAACTATCCATCCCTACGCACTAAAACATTTAAGAAAACTTCTTCACTTGGAAGAGGAGTCCACCAGCGGCTGTGCCCTCACATATGTTAGGGGGTAAAAAGCGTTGGTTGAGGATACCTAAGCCCAATTTGTGGCAGTTATAGGACCAAAATAGTTTTTTTGGACTTTTAATGCGTTGTCCCATTTCCACTGCGAGACAGGACTAGGTCTTCTTCTACGGCTATAGACCCAAGTCAATGGTAAAGGTCTATTCCTTGGATTTTTCTTGTCAAGGATCCCATCCCGATTTTGGTATTGGCGGGTTGGTGATCTCACACACACACACACACACACAGAGAGAGACTCTATGCTAGTTGCAATATAGGAGTGGTGCGATTGATCAACCAGAGTTTATTATTGTCACTACACCAATAGCAATCAAAATGCTTCCACCACTCCTAGTATTTGGCTAGAGAAGAAGGTGCCTCGGACAGTTTGGGCAATTTGGTAGAGAGAGCCTAGCGGTAGGTTCATAAACTAAAAGTTAGATAACGTGCATAATGGTGTTCTTTCCCCTTGCTTTTGGGGGAGGAGAAAATATCATGTTGTGGGTGCCAAACCAAGAGGAATTGTGAAGGGGTTCGTATGGTTTTGCAACGACGGTAACACTCATGCATGGAATATTAATGAGATGATTATTGGATCTCCTGGGCCAGCCCTGGGGATGTGAGTTGTGGAAGAAGAAACATGTCTGCTCTTATGTGAGGTTGAGATGCTGTGAAAAATTGGATTTGTGCTACAAGGTGACAATGCAGCGGCACATCAAAACCTCTACCCTAGTTGGCAATGTAGAACACTGCCTACTTCTTTCCAAGCTATATTTAAGGGTGGAAATCATGTTAGATGGAGGTCGAAATTAACCAAAAACTTCAATGAGAGAGCTTATATTGGTACCTAATGTGTCGCATGTTTTTCATGCAAGCACAACTAGTGACAGAGCTTATATTGGTACCTAATGTGCTGCATGTTTTTCATGTTAGCACCCCTAGGTTTTCTCAAAAGGGGGCTACTTATGTCGTGACCATTGCAGAATTCCCTTGGTGTACTTGTGAGGATTTCCAAAAAAGAGACAACAAGGGCCTCACATACGTGCCTTGCAAACACATGTATTTTGTGTATTTGTGAGTCCTTGGGTTGGACTCTATAGCTCATAAGTTAGTGTATCAAGCAACATTGACAAAAGTAGAGTTGTTATAGGGATTTTGTGGGGCCAAAGTTTTGACATGACATTGGCTTTTTGAGCTAAGGTTTATGGTCCTCTATGGATTGACCTTTTTTTTTAATCCCCTGCAATTGCCATTATAGGATGGGTGCCTATTATACTTACATTGTTTTGATAGCTTATGTTACTTAATCAATTAGGAATTTGTATTGTTGCAATGATCACCTTCTATTGATTGACCATTTTGTTGGACTATATGCGCTTGAGATTATGGCAAGGCTTAATACAAAAAAGATTCTTGTGTTACAATTCTCTTTACCTTTCCACAAAAATATTTTGCACTCGGATTTTTTCGCTCAGTGTATGGGTTTCTTTGTAAAAGATGAGCATTTTCTTGAAGGGGTCAATACATTAAAAAATGCATATCATATGGATTCAATAGTAGGGATTTATTTATTCTATATTTTCTCACATTTTCACATACAGAAGGGTGTTGAAAAATTGATCTTGAAGGAAAAATTCACATATGGAATAGGAAAAAGGTCCCTTTTATTGGTGAGAAATTCATAGCTAAGAGGTTTTATAAATAGTTCTTTAATGCACACGATATATAGGTTTTACCTACAGTGACCCCCCCCCTCGGAGAAGCTTAACACCGTGAGTTGTGATGTAAGAGATGAAAAATTATTTGAACAACTAAGTCTTAGGCTAATGTATGTGGTAGAAATTTGGTTTTCAAATTCTCTCTCATGCAAGCCATGACCCAAATTAAGAATCTTGAGAATGTGGATTCCCCAAAATAAGTCAGAGACACCTCCATCTCTTTTCATTTCTATTGAGTACTTCTTCAAAAGTTCCACTTTGAAATGTCATCATCAGTTATGGTTTATGGGACACATAGAATGGGTAAGCAAGGAGCACCTCGCTTGGGAGAACGACCGATCGTATGTACCATGCTGGATGAGATCCACTAAAATATTATCCTTGATAATATTTGAATTTCTTTGAGAGAAACAAAATCTTTTTATGTGAAGATTGCACCATTAATTAAGAAAATGTGCCTTGTAAGACATATGAGGATGGTTGTATGTAAGATAGAGTGTACACACTTCCTGCAGCCCGCGCCCAAGCGTGACGTCCGCAATGTAGCTAGCTTGTCGAGTTACCCTCGCACCCAAAGCAGGAACTTGCAACACGTGGCATACTACTAAAACTCAACAAGCTACTGGAAAGTGGATCCAAGTAACTCGTCGAGTGACGTGGTCATGCCACAAAGGCAACATATTATTCCCACGTAGATGCGCACGCGGCATTGCCACGTAGCTCGTCAAGTAACATGTCAGTGCCAACATAGGTAGGCCACGTAACTCAATGAGTTACATGGAAAATCTAACGAGATTGTCACATACGAAGTCCACGTAACTTGATGAGTTACACGGACACATCTCTGATTGTTTTCATGCTGTGCAACTTGGTGAGTTACATGGAACTTGGTGAGAGTTACATAGATGATTGAACATGGATCCACATGCGTGCATATACCTTTTGGACCTTGTCTAACTCAGAGAATGTTTGGATCAAATCTCTTTCACTCCTTGTCATTATTGAGACTCTTTTTCCCTCTCTTTCTCTCTCTCCTTATACAATGTATATAAGAGTCCCGCCACCACATGATAAATATCATATCATTTTTTGTAAAATTATATACAAATTCATATCCAAAAATGCATCTATTTCCAACCTTCGAGGGCATTGTCCCTAAAGTCCCCGCCCAAGGGGGGCTAGATAGCTATGGCCGCCCCCCTTGGATCCCCTTGGTGATAGAAATAAAGAGATGGAGAGAGAGAGAGAGAGAGAGAGAGAGAGAGAGAGAGAGAGAGAGAGAGAAAGAGTTTTCTTTTTGAATTTTAGTTGATGAAAATCTAGTTGTCCATATAGATGATGAGCTAGTTGCCTAAGTAGACACCAATTTGGTTGACCATATATGCAACAATAAAGATGATGGTATAGAAAATAATCTAAAAGACAATATAGATAACAATCTAGATAACCATACAAAGAACCATTTAAAAGGGCTTGGACCAATCCTATAAGAAACCATATAGATGATCATATAGAGGATCATACCATCAACCATATAGATAACCATATGTATTCCTATATAGAAGATCGTAGAACTAACCATATGGACTAGCATAGAATTAACCATATAGAGTACCATATACATGTGGTCTGTGGAAAAAGGATAGCACTATATTAACATGACCAAATGGATGCCAATGTAGAGGACTATATAAATTCCCATGTAGATAGTCATAGAGACAACCATATTATAGACAATCATATGTTGATCCATGTAGATGACAATGTAGAAAACCATATAGAGGCTAGTATAGATTTCCATAGAGCCACTATAAAGACGCTGATATCATAATCCATCATAGAAAGATAGCAATGAAGATGACCCTATTGATGAAACTAGCTGATCATATTGATGATCCACATAGACAACCAATCTTTACATAGTTAACTATGTATATGTCCATGCAGACAATTATTTAGATAATCATACAGAAAAAATCATAGATGCACTTGTAGAGGACCATATAAACACCCATATAGAAACTATATAGACAAGCATGTCATAATCCATTATAAAGGATACCAACATAGATGACCATAAAAAGGTCTACATATATGGACATAAAGCTAAAGGTCCACATATATAAAGGATACCAATGTAGATGACCATATAAAGGTCCACATATATGGCCATAAATATAATCATATAGATGAAAATAGACAACCATATAAAGGCCCATGTACATGGCCAAAGAGCCAACAATACCACATGATCATATCCTAATGCATGATAGAAGAGCTAAAATGGGTTGTATAAGCCATATGTCTCATTTTAGCACAAAGTATGGACCTCAACCACCCAAATGGTGCTCACATACACTCATGCAAAGTCTCATGGTCATCCAATATAATTTGGGCGATCCCGACCCATCCTATGCGCTCAAATGGGTTATATGAGCCATATGTCCCATTTTAGTGCATAGTATGGGCCTTGATTACCCATACCATATTGGATTGTTGTGTAACTTTTTAGGGGTGAGAAAGTGGTGCTCACCCCCACCCGTGAAAATTGTCATAGCCATCCAGTATGGTTTGGACAGTCCTGAATCATACTATGCATTAAAATGGACTGTGTGGCTGATACAACACATTTTAGCACATATTTTAACCGCTCATACCATATTTGAGTGTCAATTTTCTCATACCAAGCACAAGGAGATTGCTTCAACCCATACAAAGCCTTCTTACATCTACACACTTTGTCCTCCTTTCTTGACAAAACCACAAGGTTGTGTTACATAGAATTCCTAGAAAATGTCACCATTCAAGAAAGAAATAACAATATCGGATTGATGAACATCCCAATCAGAATGAGCTACCAATGTACATAGAAAATGAACAGTAGTCATACAACAAGTGGGAGCAAAAGTTTCTTCATAATCTATGCCTTTCTGCTACGCATAGCCTTTTGAAACAAGTCGAGCCTTATGGCGATCAACCTTAACATTTGACTTGCGTTTCAGCTTGTAAACCCACTATGTACCAATGGCATTTTTTCTAGGAGGCAAATCACATAAAGTCCATGTGTCATTTTCTATGAGTGCATCATATTCTGATTGCATGGCTGTCATCTAATTTTTTGAATTTTGTGCTTCATCAAAAGATAGAGGTTCCTCTATATCACATAAGCTAGACATAGCCAAAGCATAACAATCTGATGCATAAGAGGCATGGCAAGAACCTGAACCAGTACGACTAGACAAAGGTGCATCCAATTTATTCTCACACAGAGTGTGCACCAACCATTTTGGCATACCTCTAGCCTGCTCATTTTCATCCCTTTCCTCATCAAGTACATCATGTACATCTGCATCAGTAATAGGCTGATCTGTAACATTTTCAAAAACCCCCATAGGCTGTACATTTGCGTCATTGGAATTCACATTTTAACCCACCACTAAAAAGAGGCAACAAAGTGGCATAAATGTCTTGTGAGCTGACATTACTATCTCTAGTACATGACGACAAGGGCTGAACAGAGTCTTCCACAAATACAATATCATGTGAGACCAAGATACACTTTGTTTGCGGATGATACAACCTCTAGCCTTTGCTTTCAGCACTATAACCAACAAAAATAAATTTGACAGCCTTACCATCCAATTTTTTGAGCTGTGTTTGTAGCACCAAAGCATATGCCAAACAACCAAAAACATGCATGTGCTCAATAGAAGGCTTTCTACCATGCCATGGTTTAAATGGAGTAATAGACTGCAAAGCTTTTGTAGGACACCTGTTAAGTACATAAGTGGCGCACATGATGGCCTCAAGCCAAAACGAATGCGGCAAAGCTTGACTTCTTCTGACCATACATTGTGCTGTTTTCGCAAGTGACTTGTTTTTCCTCTCAGCAACACCATTTTGCTGAGGTGTATAAGGCACTTTACATTGGTGGTTTATCCCACAACTAGCCAGAAATGCATTAAATTCATGAGACATATACTCCCCCCCTCGATCCGAACAAAGGGTGCCCATAGTACATTTCGAGACATTTACAGCCATAGCCAAAAATTCTTTGAAGCATATAAAAGCTTCAATTCACTTTAAGCAGAAATACCCATGCATGGTTGGAGTAATCATCAATGAAAGTCACCAAGTAAAGGTAATTGCCCAAGGACGAAGTTTGCATGGGCCCACAAACATCACTATGCACAAGTTGCAATCTGCATGTAGCATGAACTAACCCATCCTTTGGAAACATAGCACGTTGAGTTTTACCCAAAATATAGCCTTCACAAACATGTTTGACACAGGTGCTTCAAGAGGCGACAAAGAAGCAACCATATCAGATTTTTGCAAGTACAGAAAACTGGAAAAATTCAAATGTTCAAAATGTGCATGCCACAAATTTGTATCTAAAACAACCCTTGAATCTGCAATTTCATTTGCAAAATTTTGTCCACACTTGTAATACAAAGTGAGCTTATATAACCCACAACAAAAAGGCCAGATGCAACAATCTTATCACCAAAACTAAGATCATGAACTGTACATCTATCATCCACAAATTTGACTACAAGACCGAGTCTAGCAAGTGCAGATACAGACAAGGGGTTCTTTTTTATCCTAGGTATATACAATGCATCAACACGTGTCAAAGAATTTCCATTTAAAGCAGTAAGCACAATCTTTCCAACTCCTTCAACAAGATAAGAGGCATTGTTGGCACAAGTCACCGTATTCCCATGAGGGACATACTCAATAGAGGCAAACAAATCATGATGTGAGGTAATGTGATTTGTAGCACTAATGTCAATATACCACACATGTGAATCTGTAGCAATTAACATACATGCATCATGGACAATAGGATTATAGGTGCACTCTGCACTAAATGCCCATTGTGCATCAACATCAATACCACAATCTCCTTTGACAGAAGACTCTACAATCGTTGCACTTGTATTGGACCCTGTAGTATATCCAACCTCTTTCTTCTTAGCCTCTTTTGCCTTTAATTTCAAACACTGCTTGATCAAGTGATTATTAGCTTTACAATAATCACATCACTATAATTGCTAGACAAAGTGCTGCTAGCAGAAGCATTAGGAACATAGCTTTTGCCACTTGTAGCAAAACCATAAGAAGTGGTTACATTGTTCCCACCTTTTCTTTGAGCTACAATAAAACCTTGTTCACTGCCATGTTTGACCTCATTTTGACATGTAACTTGGTCAAATTATAGTTATTGTTATGGTGACACTCTTCCCTAAATCCTTTTGAATTTGAATCACTTTTGCCCAACCAAAAGCAAAATTTTGTGTCTGCTTTGCGGTTTTTGGCTATCTACTAGCAGAATTTTGGTGTTTTAATCAACTTTTTTGCACTTTTTTGTTGTGGTATCTTTTGGCAAGGTTCTTCCACTAGTTATCAAGAATCAACCGGGTACATGGATCACGATCCATGTTTGGAAGCACTTTGTCATAAATTTTTTACTGTTGGTTCTCTGTTTCCTATAGAAGCCAAACCTCACCCCTTTTTGAAATTGGAACACTAAAAGCTCAATTTTCCCAAATTTTACTAGATTTCCAAGTTTTTTTCCAATTTCCTAATTTTGGATGTACTTTAGTAGTCTATTTATGGTCACACTTAGGATTTTGGTAGAAAACCAAAGAATGAAATGCCTTTTACATCTCTCTCACAACTCTCTTTGCTCACATAAATAGTAGAACTGGCCAGTCCTCAACTCCAGTCTCTAACAAGCACTAAATCCTCGTCTAGCTACTTTACTGCCTAAGTGTTAATGGAATGGTTGTCAAAATCTCTCAAAAGGAGGCTTTTCCATACGACTAGGTCACTCACCACCTAAGGATTGAACCCCCCAGCAACAACGCCAATGTTAGCAGGTCGTCATGACGGACGTCTACAACATAGCTATCTGACACTAACGTATGTCAATACTCAGGAAAGCAAATCGGGATGGGGCATGAAGACTCTTTGAGGATGTCAATTTTAAGAAGTGAACCTACAGAACTACCCAATTGACTACTATAGAAAATTCATCGCTCTATAGTCCAAAAATCTACTTATGTACAATCTCACTGCTTTAGCTCATCATGCCTTTTTGACATCCAAATAGAGTCGGAATGCAACGAAACTTAAGGAGGAGCATTACAACGCCTAAGGGTACAATCCTACCAAGTTGTGTGTCCATCAGAGGAGGTATCAAAATCACGATCCGTCCCAAAAAATGTGAAGAAAACTACAACAAAACTATTCAAAATGATAGCTCTATGGCTTAGAAACACTCTTTCAAGGTCAAAACATAAAAAGTAAGCATTTCAGCACTCAAATCCAAGAATTTAGCTCACAAACAGGTTTTCACGAACCACAAAAAAACTGAGAATGATTACACTTAGATTCAAGAGCAAGAGACAAGGAACACAATGCACTAATCAAAATCGATTTTTGATTACCACACAAGGAGAAGGCTGATTACAAGTTGTAGCAGAGTTACAGCTCATAGTTGATGTCCAAAAGCTCTTTTGAGATAATGATAATGTTACTTTAGAAACTAAGGGTTTTGACCCAAAGACTTGGGACCCTTTCCCATGGCCATTTTACAAAGCTTGTAGGTTTTGAACGGAAAATAGAGAATAATACGCTCAATGAATACACTTCAGGAATAATTACTTTCTAGTTAAAAGGACTCTTTGGAAAAAACATAGAGTACAATGAAGTGTGTCTTGTGCCGGCTCTTTAGGTACACGGCCACTGCATCCTCTAAACAATTATATACATTTCGATGTGCTTTGTCAAGTGAGTCATTGTAAGCCTTAAAAAGGTGCATATTATACTTGAGTTGGACTCCTTGCATCCTTCTAGCATGTTCAAAAGGATAATTTTTAATTTAATAAGATATCATCTGATAATCTTACCATCTTGCAAGAACTTGTCGTCATGTCATAGGATAGACTCAGGTTGGAGTACCTCTTCTTGACCTTCAAATTTTAGAGGATTTTCAATGACGGCTTCTTGAGGTGGATCTCCTTTGTAAGGCTTAAGTAAGCTCACATGAAAGACATTGTGTATGAGCCAGTGATTGGGAAACTTCAATTGATAAGATCCCATTGATTGGCTTAAGAATTTGAAAGGGACCATAGTATCTTTTTACTAGTTTAGGGTTCTTGCCTGAGGTATTCCTTAGATGAGCTTTAGGTGTCCAGTAGGATTCTTGCCTGAGGTATGCCTTAAATGAGCTTTAGGAAACTTTAGCAAGACCCAATCATCTTGCTTGAAGGTCAAGGATCCTCTATGCTTAATAGCAACAATCTTGTGCTTTTGCTGAGAGAAAAATATAGCTTCTTTAATATTTTGAAAATATTCTTTTAAGTCTTGACTATATTCATCAACAACAAAGATATTTGCTTGTACTTTGAGTAGCAAAGGCTATTGAATCTTCCCTCAATGACCTCAAATGGTTCTTTTCTTATAGAAGTATGTACACTGTTGTTGTACGCATACTCTACAAGAGGTGGGTACTTCTCCCATTGAGAACATTGATCTACTTCATTAACATAGGCTTTTAGTAGATCAAGAATCGTGGAGTTAGCTATTTCAATTTGGCCATCCGTTTGTGGGTGATAGACCAAAGAGCAATTTAATATGGTACCTAGAATTTCAAAGATACCCTTCCAAAAATGACTGGTCATTCAAGGATCTCTATTTGACACAATGGGAATGTAGGAAATCCATGTTACTTGAAAAATTTTGATATGAAGAGGGTGCCCGATGTGCCTTAATGATCTTTTTGACACGTATGAAACGAGCTTGTTTGCAATGAACCTGTCAACTATAGTCTATATTCCCATATTCCCATGGATAGACTTGGGAAATCCAAAATTAAAATCCATGGATATGCTCTCCCATGGTGAATCAGGGATTGGCAGTGGCTGGAGTAATCCGGGTTGCTTCCCTCGATCAAATTTTGTCTTTTGGCATATCACGCACTTGGAAACATAGTCTTGTATTTTTATATTCATGGTAAGCCAATAGAAGTATGTTTTTACTCCTCGTAGAGTAGATTGGATCCCTCTATGACCGGCATAAGGAGAAGCATGAGATTCATACATTACTTTCTCACAAAGTGAGTGAGTATAGTCTATTGCCGTAGAGAAGTTAACCATCTTGCAAGGTAAATGATTCTTCTTTCTTCCCTAATTAAAGGGCAAAAATTACATCTTTAAAATATGGATTAGTAGCATACTCCTCTATCATAGAAGATAGATAATTGTGGGCTGCTATTGTTACAGCATTTACCCTTGGCCGTCGCGAAAGTGCATCGGCCACTTGGTTATGCTTGCCTACAATGTGAGAAAAATGAAAATTGGATTGCAAAAGAAAATTTTCCCACTTCATTTGTTTGTAAAAAATCTTGGTTTGAGTCATGAAGTATTTGTGTCTTTGATGATCCATACATAGAATAAATGGAGTCCCTGGGAGATAATGCTTCCATGTTTCTATGGCATGTAGGATAGCTAATAGCTCGTTTTCATAAATGTCCAATGTTTGCTCATTGGAATTCAATCTCCTACTCTCATATGCTATGGCATGCCCTTATTGAAGAAAAACTACTACGGCAATTACCACATGCATTGCATTGGATCTCAAAGGGCTTTGTGAGATCCAATAAAATAAGCACGGGTTGAGAGATAAGCACGGACATTTGGTTGAGTTTTGGAAGAAGCCGCTAATTTTAACTTTTTTATGCTTTTTATGCTTTTTTGTAAAAAGCAAGGTCGGATCCTTAATCTACGTGTTTCGGAGAAGCTATGGTTCAATTTTGTAAAACTCTACTTTTTGAGTGCTTTTCATACTATTTTTAGCTTTTCATGATTTTTAGTGCTTTTTAGTGAAAAGCGTGTCCGCTTTCTTATTCTAGTGGACGAGGGGAACCCGTGGTTCAATTAAAAAAAATTTGCTTTTTTTTTGTTTTTTACGCTATTTTTAGCTTTTTATGCTTTTCGGCTTTTTAAAAAAGCAATGTGCTTTTTATGATGACCTAAACAAAAAAATATTAATTTTAGTCTCCATCGGATTTAAAAATGATCACCCGGAGCAAAAACGGGACCACACGGTTTTTGTGAGAATTATTTTTATAAAAAGTGGTATCGTAAATACGTCGGGGCAGTATGAGAAATTCATAATTATGTTGGGACATTATGGTGCAGTATAGTCTAGCTACAGTTTCCATTAGTTGGTTGGATACTGTTCAATTGGCCAATTTTGGTGTAAAAATTGAATGATAACTGGGAAAGTTGACCACCAAAAGCAAAGGCATGTTTTAAGAAAAGTTGAATGATAAGTGGGAAAGTTGACCACCAAAAGCAGGAAGCTATTCTTGGCTCAAAAACTACGCTACCTTCTGGCTTGGGCATCACTCTAGCGTGCTGCACTTGCCTATAAATTATTGTTTAGTGCTCAGTTTTTAGTGCCGTTTGTTGTGTCTACTACCGCAAGGCTATACGTATCTATTTTACGGAGTGGTGCAAGCTCTTCATCACCATCTCTATAAGCTCTTTTCTCTCGGGAATAAGAAGAAGAAGAATGATATTCTCTCTCTACGTGCTTACTATCTCATCTCTCGTTTCACGGTGTACGTGCTCTCTGGAAGCTTTCATGGCGGATACCTCTACGTAGCCTCATCACCGCTCTCTTGTGGTAAAGGAAGAAGCTTTTTGCCATCATCATCTCTCTCTCTCTCTGTCTATGTCGTTTTTCTGAGTAGTCACCCTCTTGGTGATTTTTTTTTCATATACAAGTGCATGTATGGATTAACCGAGTACGTATGAAGTTGCCACATGATTATTTTATCATGTTTAACACGTTGATTTATGCACATGATGCGTTTATGATCATGTGCGTGCATAAAAAGCACTTTTCATTTCACGTCATAGAGGTGGTAAGAACATTGTTTTGGTCATAACTCACAAACCGTTATCAATCAGCCCAAACCCTTTATACCAGAGATAAAACACATAATTTAGAACATTTTCTCTCTTAAGTGTCATCTAAAAATTACGCACAAGCTAAGAGATATGGTCAAAAAACATCTTGCTGCCCACTGCACAACCACACCTCGGGAATGCGAGTTATTCATCGTTCCATAATCGGTTTTACCTACGCGTGTAGGGGTGCTACCAAGGGGGGATACCATATGACTTTGTGATTTAACCGAGTCGTTTATGTATGATTTATGGTTTGTTTTAATGAGTTGATTTCAACTATTAGATGCCCATAAACTTATGTGAGGGTATATGGTTAGGCAACCCAAACCGCATAGGCAGATATGATTAAAGTGGCTTTCTTTTTTGGGTTACTGTTTGTTGTATATGTACCATATGGGTAAAGTGATGTGATAGAGTGCTAGTCTATATTATGAATCTAAGCTTTATGGATTGGTTTGAGGTCAAATACTTTCATTTTCATGTTTTGCATGCTCCCGAGAATGCCAAAAAGTTGTTCTTTGCATATGTGTGAAGTTATGGTTTATGGTTGACCTAAAGGTCGGAGCTGTTTTACATCATGATTATGGTGATGGAATGTTATCATATGATGTATGGAAACTTATGGATTGATGTGGATGCCTGATGAGCATGGTTATGATTGCTTTCCACCTTTCTAGGTCAAAACTAGCTCTATGTGCTAGGGGGGTGAAGTGCAGATGTAATGCATCAACTTTGCATGGTTGGATGTTGTCAAAACTGGATTTTTATATCACGAATAGTTGCTGGTCGAACTCTTTTTATGCATGAAAGAATCTTGTCTTAACAGTCATATGTGTATGAACTCCGATTGACTGCAGGGGATATGTCAAACTCCACGTGTGGGAGTTGGTTCAATGTGATTATGATTGGTGGTCAAGGGCTGAGATTTCCTCATGGATTATGGTTGTGATTTTATGGTGGAAGCCGGTGTGGCTAATGTTTTTTTTATGGATATGGTTATGCTCCCGAAATGTTGCCGCCGAAATTTTTGCAGCCATGTTATGTTCTAAAGTGGTTATGCAGGATTGGTCGTGCCTCACCCAAGTTGGGTGGAGTGCTCACCCGTGTGCAGGGATTTAATATTTACGTAATTACGACAAATTTTGTGTGATCACAAGGTCTTATTGACATATTTACATGATTACACTAAACATGATCACAAAGAATCTGGTAAAGGGAAACCTAGAAACCCACTAAAATCTCGCCGAGCTTTTTCGTTTTCTCGACGGGCTCGCTGGGAATACTGAAAAGCCCGGTAGGCTCGCAAAATTATATATATATGGGCCCGATCGGGCCTGCTGGGTGTTATTTCATTGTTTCATCTTCAGAGAGAGAGAGAGAGAGAGAGAGAGAGAGAGAGAGAGAGAGAGAGAGCTCCTCGATCGCCTTTGTAGGTACATCGAGAGGACAGAGAGAAGAGAGGGAGAGAGGGGGTCATGCTCTGCGTAAGTTGTTCTACGGAACAAAGAAGACTTGTAATTAGAAAGTACTGATTCTTAAAATGTATTCATCGAGCCTATCATTCTCTATTTTCTTCTCAAAACCTACAATCTTTGTAAAGTGGCCAATGGCCGTGGGAAAGGGTCCCAAGTCTTTGGGTCAAAACCCTTAGTTTCTAAAGTAACATTATCATTATCTCAAAAGAGCTTTTGGATGTCGATTGTGTGCTGCAACTCAGCTACAACTTGTAATCAATCTTTCTCGTTGTCTGGTAATCAAAAATTGATTCCAATTAGTGCATTGTGTTCCTTGTCTCTTGCTCTTGAATTCAAGTGTAATCATTCATGAATTTTGGTGTGGTTCACAACAACCTGTTTGTGAGCTAAATGCATGGATTTAAGTGCTAAAATGGTTATTTTTTGTCTTTTTGACCTTGGAAGAGTGTTTCTAAGCCATAGAGCTATCATTTTGAATAGTTATGTTGTAGTCTTTTGCACATTTTTTGGGATGGATCGTGAGTTTTGTACCTCCTTTGATGACCACAGAACTTGGTAGTATTGTGCCCTTACGTGTTGTAATACTCCTCCTTAAGTTTCATTGCATTCCAACTCTGTTTGGATGTCGAAAAGGTGTGATGACCTAGAGCGGTGAGACTAGACATAGGCAGATTTCCAGACTGGAGAGTGATATATTTTCTATAGTAGTCAATTGCATAGTTTTGTAGGTTCACTTCTTGAGATTGACATACTCAAAGAGTCTCCATGTCCCATCTTGAGTCGCTTCCTTGAGTATAGACATATGTAGTTCTAGATATCTATGTTGTAGACATCCGTTGCAACGACCCACTAACAATATTGTACAAAGTTGTTTGTCTTATATGACTCTCTTTCTCTTTTTGTGCATAAATTTTAAGGTATGCATGGTTATAATCATGTTTTTGACGACTACAATGAAAAGGGAAAAAGGAGAACACACCCAACACACACAAAAATTGCCTCTTTATAGCCTAGGGTTTTCACATCACCCCCATCCACTAGAAAACACATACCAATAGACACACGCTTCGTACAATTGACTGATAGCACACCACACCAATTTTTCTTGTTTACAACAATCGCACAACACACATCACTCTCTCTTTCTCTCACACACACAAAGAGACCCCGGGAGGCACACACATCTTACACACTAGCACCAAACACTTGAGCAGAGAAAAGACGAGAATGGGGGAAGAAATGACAAAAAAATTGGCTATGGTTTTCTCCAATTATGACAAAATCACCATCTACACCAACACCATGAAACCTGATACCATTGGTACCATTGCCGCAAGAGCACAAAGAGCACAAAACCAACTTCAACAACCTTCTTCCTCACAAAGTTCTCCAAAATCCTCCTTTGTTGGAGCTCCCTCTCTCCCAAAAACTGCCAAGAACTCCCCACGAGAACTCCTAAAAACTACCAAAAAACTGGCCCTTTAGGGCGTGTGCAACTCCTTCCTATTTTGACCGATCCTTTCTATTTTGGCTCAGACTCTACATGTGACCCTACTATTCTCTGATACTTGGAGGCTAAGGAACACAAGAGTGCCCTCCCTTTTGTGGTTGTCACAGCACCGTGACAACGGCTAAAGAAACCCACACTTCATTAAAATATGTGCCCCCTTACGGGCACGTGAGAACCACACTTGCCATATCAGCATCAACCTCGCAAAAAGGCCCCACCCAAAGGGCCGCTAGCACTCCCACCTCGGTGTCCACCACAACCGGTGCATGTGCAAGTCCATAGCCTATGAGGCCCAAGGGCTCTTCATTCCTCTTTCTTGGCTAATGGAGTGTATACTTGCAGTATATATACCCTGCCAAGCCTACTCAAACCCCTGCATCTGGGATATTATGCACCCATGTGGCACTGCATGGAGCACTCAACCCTCCAAACCTCCAAGCTTCACCACAAAAATCTCAAAAAAGATTTTTATTTCCTCCCAAATTCCATTACTTGCCATATGATGCTCACTGACCCAGTGATCAAGTAGTAAACTCCCACCAAAAGACTAGGTTCCCAACTTTGATTTTCACAAATCTTGCCATATGTTGACTTTGTTGGGCTCTCTAACTGAGACCACCAAAACGGGGAAAAATCACCTAGTACCATCCTATCGGCAATTGCTGCTGACTCCGAACTTTAGTATCTTGATAATTCGATGCCCAGTTAATGAGCCATAAACTCACATGGCCTTCACTTGCCGCGTAGAACTCATACAAATCTTGGAAAATCTCAAAAAACCTCAGATGGCACACTGATCGAGGTGACTATACCGACAAAAAATTTGCCCCCGATGAAACTTCAACTGGCAATAACTTGGCATCCAAGACTCTGATTAACAACCTGAAAAGACTGATGTGGATGGGTTTCCTAACCTCACTCTCTTTTTGCAGACATAGCAATAACCACGCACATAGTTGTCAATCCATGGGACGAAGCTGACTCAACTAGTGCATGGAGGATACAACAAGCTGCACTCAAATGACCTAAGTCATCAAAATCTAGTCGCGCTAATCGATAAGCAAACCATGATCGTGACAATATCAAATGATATCCGAATGTTATGAAACTTCTAGGACAAGTATATAAGACCTAAGCACACATGCTTATGGTCTCAAATATTACTTTTGATGAAGTGAAAAAATTACGATTATTAACAATAGTGAGATTTTGACCTAGTCGTTTTTGACCCCGAATGGTATTTCTTATCCTCAATTTCAAATAAACACTTTGTGCAGCAATTGCCTTCATCATCTATCTCCAAAGGGCCTGGAATTCCCATTCAAACGCTCAAAAACCACCATCTAGGCTTTTTTTCAGACCATCTAGCATTTGCTTTACTTCATGCACCTGCACATCCGGCACATACTAGCGTTGAAAATCCGCTTTCAAAATTATCCAATCCACCTTTTCTTCATTCCATAATCTGTCGAACCATCTTTTAGCTTTACCACAAACCAGCGGTGGAAAAATTTGAACCGCGCCTTCTTCTCTTGTTAATCTGCTCTCTAGTACAATCCGACCATAATTTTGTAGCCAGCATTTGCATCTTCAACCCCAGTGAAAATAGGAAAATATACCCAAACCATCGCTCATAGCACCTTCTCTTCAAAATTTGCACTCCACTAGCTCCAAAACCATGATTCAATCTTCAAATAGGAGTACCAAAAGATGCTCCTCAATGGGGGCACCAAAAGATGTAAAGGGAGAAAGGAAAATACACCCAACACACACACAAAAATTTTCTCTCTATAGCTCAGGGTTTCCACAACACCCCCATCCACTAGAAAATAGCATCAAAATTGCACACATCTGTATACAAATCACTGTTTGCACGCTTACTTTGCACAATCGACTAATAGCACACCACCCCAATTTTTTATCATTTACAACAATCTCATAGCATACACCACTCTCTCTTTCTGTCTGACACACACAGAGGCCCGTGGAGGCACACACATCTCACACACTTTCGGCTCAAACTTTGCATGTGACCCTGCTATTCTCGGATACTTGGAGGCCAAGGCACATGAGCACGCCCTCCCTTATGTGGTCATCATGACACTGTGACAACAGCTAAGGGAACCCCTCTTTGATAAAAATATGTGTCCCCTTATGGATGCTTGAGAACCGGACTTGCCACATTAGCATCATCGACCTCACGAAAAGGTACAGCCCAAAATGCCGCCAGCACCACAACCGCAGTGCCCACAACCGTTGCACACGCAAGGCCATATATGGCCTGCGAGGCCCAAGGTCTCTTCATCCCTCTTGCTTGGCTAATGGAGTGTACACTTGCAATATATATACCCTATCAAGGCCGCTCAAACCCCTGCATGTGGGATATTATGCACCCATGTGGCACTGTGTGGAGCACTCGCCTCTCCAAACCTCCAAACTTTACCACAAAAATCTCACAAAGGCTTTTAATTTCCTCTCGGCTTCCATCTCCTGCCATCTGATGCTCACTACCTTGTTGATCAAGATGTAAACTCCCACCAAAAACCCAAGTCCCCATGTTTGAGTTCCATAAATCGTTTCACATGTTGACTTTGTTGGGCCCTCTAATTGAGACCATCAAAATGGGGAAAAATCACATGGTACCATCTCGCAAGCAACGGTTGCTGACTCTAAACTTTAGTATCTTAATAATCCGATACCGGATTTACAAGTTGTAAACTCCCATGACCTTCACTTGACGGATAGAAATCATAAAAATCTTTGTGAGGCTCAAAAAACCTATGATGGCACACTAATCAAGGCGACCATACTGGCACAAAAATGGCCCCTAATGAGACTTCACCTGGCAATAACTTGGCAGCCAGAATTCCGATTCCACTGAAACCATCTTTGATCACATGTCATCACCTACCCTGTCTGTCTAGATTTTGCAATGCACTCGAGATTTAAACACCCATACCTTGCACATTGTGGCTCCATTTGATGAGCCATCTATACCAGCTTGAATATCAATTCAAGAACTACATTCCAAAGAAAAAAACTAGCACTTTGGAACTCCTTCCCTATCATCCCACCTGGCCCATTTTTGGAGCCCTTTCGGCCTATGAAACCACATCAAGCATACATTTCATCTACCACTTGCTTACTCAGGATCTTGATCCTTGATTCATTCCTTTTCCATGCACCTATCAATATACATACCACTACTTGTGCCCACTTCCATGGTCGACACACTTTAGCTGCACCAACATCTCCCAAGCACCAAGTAGAACTGATCAATCTACTTTAAAGTATTGATATGGACTATAGAGTAGATATGCTTGCCGCCGCAAATAATTATCTCACGCACCAAATGGACTAGTCATCCATTTTTGGAAAATCAATGAGAATACTCACTCTTTCACCTCACACAAGCGTACTCATGAGGTGAGAGTCTCTTTCTCATCTGTGGGAGAAGTGGAGAAGCCTACACCAAAAACACTTGACCATGGAATGCAAATCCAAGAAAGTTCCAAGCTCCAAGCTTGTTCATCTTCTTCTCCATCTCCATTACTAAGCTATTTTATGCTCTATGAGTGAACTAATGGGAGAGGAATACATCTTTCTCATAAGAATACTCCTTCTTCTTCTCCATCCTCACTCCCCGCTTTCTCTCCACCTTTGAATGATTTTGAGGTCTTGGGATTGAGGCCAAGCCAAGTTTTATTGTGTGCATGAAGAATAATTATGGTGCATGAAGATTTCCATCTTCATGGAACCAAGTGGTCTTAGGGTGAAAGCGTGGTTTGGTGGTACAAAAAAAGGACCTATTTTACTTCTACCAATGAAAAAGTGGGGACTGGTAAATTTTTTGTAGTTTAGGTCAAAACGTTTTGGACCTTGTGTTTTTAGATTCTTCTTTTGAAGATCTATCCATTGATATATAGTATGATAGGCAGTTTTTCATGTGACATGTAGAAATTGTAACTCAAAGATTTGTCAAAGGTGCTATCAAGGACAGTTCTTTTTGTACCACCAAAGCATGCTTTTAGACCTTAAGGAACACAAAGATTGCATTGTATACACGTCTCTATTTATCGTAGAATCTATAATACAAAGTCTTTTTGAAGGGGAGACTAGCTCCAACTAAATTCGGTCCTCAATTGTTGTCAATCTCAATTCCTCTCTCTCTTTCAAGTTATTGTTCATGAAAAGCTAACTAGTTATGCTGTTTCTTATTGTAGACTCCAACTAAGCACTCTCTCTTTCTTCATTAGGAATCTCCTTAATAAAATGCTCTCTATTTTCAATATAATTCCGCTACAATTAATGATACTTGTACAATTTTGTTACATCTCCACACCAAAGATGTGACTGATTTCCATTTTGGCTTCTTATCCTTGAATGCCAATTGAAGATGAGCAAAATCTCAAATTCTCTTTGTTAACATGTCCATAGAATTCTTGCTTGTGTGCATGTTTCCAAGCTTTAGTTAACCCTCTTCCAAAAGAGTATGTATGAGGTTAACTGAGTCAACATCAGTTAACAGAAGCTGCTAAAGACCGAAGACTTATGAATGGACATCAAGGATGAATACAAAGAAGCAGTAAAGATTGAAGTTACACATTTTTCACATTTTTCCAAAATGGTCACGTATTGTAAATTCCCAATTTATTTCAAGCCATTGTAATATTCTAATGTGTTACGGGCTCAATGGGAGGTCCAAGTTGTAAAGAATAAGTCACTTATTGTGCCCAGGTTGCAGATTCAGTAAGTGGTGAGCCCTAAAGGCCTTGGATGCCCGAACATTGCATATTTTAACCTAGGTATATAAGGCAGTGTATAAAAGAAATTAGGGTTCTCAAGTCATTTGTTGAGAGCACTCTTTGGTGAGAGCTCCTGAGGTGTGTGTCTATGGAGTCCTTGAGCTTCTCCTTGCTCATGAGACTTGATTAACACTAATCAATGATTCATTCTCTCTCACTATGCCTCTCTCTTACTTCTTATGATTGCCTATGATGCTTAGATCAACTAGATCTTAACTAATTAGTGGTTAATCCCTGTCTAATCTTGTGTGATTGCCCTCTTTTTCTTGTGTGTGCATGTAGATTTGATTGGAGTGTGGTGCTCAATAGATCTATGTGTGTGTGATTGCGATTAGTGTGTTGTATGATAGGATTAGTGTTGTGTGCGTCTTGCAATCGTAGTGTGTGTGATTGGGTTGATTGGAGGTGAAGAGAAGTGGATATGGAGATTGCCCTTCATTGCATCTTCTCTCCTCCATAGGCCAAGAAGCTCACCTCATAGAGTTAACCATTTGTGTTGCCACGATTAGCTCACTAATCGTGTGAGTGTTTCCATGCCCTAGCCGGGTAGCTCATCCCTCCGGATTGATAATTTTTTTTGTCATTGGAGCTATTGCAACGATGGGACCCCCAACATTTGGCGCCGTTGCCAGGGACGATGTCCTACGCTAGTGTAATTGTGGCATAAACGAATGCGTTCCCTCACTAATTTTACTTGTGTGTATATGTTTTTGTGGATTTTGAATGTGTGTGCATGAAATTGTATTCATAATTCCCTAATGTGTGACCATATCTTGCCAATTGTGTGTTTACACACACTAATTTCTCACTAACCCTTTGCTAATTTGACTAATTCTTGCTAGCTTACTAATGAGCTATGAAGGATTGGAGCAATCGACCATCCAATTGATCTTCAACGGAAAGGTAATTAAGGTGGTATTCTCAACCTCCCTAGAATCTAGAGATGTGTAGAATTGTGTAGATATCCCACCAAGATGCAATGTAATGCTATGCTATGTTGATGCAATGCAATGTGATGTTAGGGATTGCAAATTTTACGTTTTTTCATTCACTACAAGAGGTACTTAATAGTAGCGATGCTCGCAATGCGACGCTCGAATGTGGAAAACCACGGCGTCGCTATAGGCGTCGCTATGGGCGTCGTTAAATTATAAGTAACTTAGCGACGCTCATAGCGACACCGTCAGGGCTAAAAAAATAACCGAGAATGTCCGAAAACTCAGATCTCAGATCTGAGTTTTCGGCGCGCGCTCAAGCGAGCAAGGTAACATGCGCTCTCCCTCTCTCTCTCTTTCTTCTCCACACACACACACACTCACGAGGAGAGGAGGGAGAGCAAGGTATGCTCCTTTCCTCTCCTCACTCTCATGTTCCCTTCCCCTCTTTCTCTCTCCCTCTCTCTCTCTCTCTCACACACACACACACACACATTGTGTTTTTGAGAGAGAGAGAGAGAGAGAGAGAGAGAGAGAGAGAGAGAGAGAAGAAGAAGAAGAAGAAGAAGAAGAGAGTCTTAACATCGTAGGAAACTATCCCAAGAGACCTTAAAGATCTAGTCGACAGGAGTTGAACTCAAGACCTGTTATTCATGAGGGAAATGGCATAACTAATCTATCACACTTCGGTGATAGAAAAGTTATACCATTTTTCTCCTTTTTTTATTGGCGTGCACACACACCCACACACGCCACACCCGAGAAGAAGAGAGTTTAATTTAACGTCGTAGAAAACTAATTAAAGAGACCTAAAGATCTAGCCGACGAGGAGTTGAACTCAAAACCTATTATTCAAGAGGGAAATGGCATAACCAATCTACCACACTTGGGTGATAGAAAGGTTATACCATTTTTCTCTTTTTATTGGCACACACACACCCACACACACACATACACACACAAGAAGAAGAGAGTTTTAACATCGTAGGAAACTATCCCAAAAGACGTTAAAGATTAGGTTAGATGTAGACTTACGTTAAATTAGATTTAGGTTTATTTAAGTTAAATTAGATTAGATTTAGGTTTATTTTTAATTAGATTTACGTTTGATTAGATTTAGGTTTATTTATGCTAGATTAATTAAATTTACGTTATATTAGATTAGATTTAGGTTTATTTAGGTTTATTTACGTTAGATTTAGAGTTACGTTATATTAGATTAGATTTAGGTTGATTTACGTTATTTACTTGTTATTGAAGAGGGAAATAGCATAACCAATCTACCACACTTGGGTGATAGAAAGGTTATACCATTTTCCTCTTTTTATCATTTAAGATAAGGTTAGATTTAGATTTAGGTTATATTAGATTTAACTTTATTTAAGTTAGATTAGATTAGATTTATGTTTATTTTGAGTACACCGAAGGATTATACTGCCTACGCGTTTGAGAGTGGTCGGTGTCTCAATCACTGCGTCGGAGATGCTTAGGAGTGATTCGAACACTGCGTCGGGGTCACCTAGAGGCATGGATGATGAGCATTCATCAGACAGGGTTGCTATAGTTCAGGGGAGGGACATGCCAAAGTGATACGCCTACCTCATCAATCGTATGTCCAATGAGACCATTATGACCCCTGAGGGGAAGCAAGTGATGGGCCGCATACAACAATTGTGTAGATGTGAATGGGCCTCACATATAGAAATACTTCAATGCAAGAGTTTAATACTCTCACCTTTCCACCCCGTCGATCCATGACGCAGGTGATGGGACAAAATCCTCCTCGAAGCTGGCCCAGCCACCGCCACTCCCCAAGGAGGAGGGGACGACCAATCCAGACAGGCGGTTGCAGCAAAGTGACGCAGCAAGAGTTTGCATCAAGACGGGAGTGGCAGCTGGGACCAGTTTCGAGGAGGATTTTGTTCCATCAAAGCTAGTATTAAACTCTTGCATTGGAGTATTTGTATATGTGAGACCCATTCACATCTACACAGCTAGTAGCCCCATTGGTATGTCTTTTACCCTTCAATGGAGCGAATCACCACATGTTCAATTCGGTTAGATTTAAGATAAGATTTTGGATTGAGTTTTTATATTAGAGTCTAACTTTGAGATTACGGTAAAAAAATTAGAGTTAGACGAACGGTGAAAATATCTACTGTGAAAAGATGTTAAGATGCTGTGAAATGCTACAGCTAGAGAAGAGGCAAAGGGGTTTTGTCCACTACATGCACTATCATGTAGACGTGGGTATGTAGATTTCTTGTACCCACAAATATAGGCATTGACCAATAAAGACGAGATTACAACCCGGTTGTTCTGATCTCCGTGCACCTCTAGATTGAGGTGTGCGGGGATTGGACATGACTAGAGAATGTGAGGTAGTTTATAGTGTGAACAGAGAGAGAGAGAGAGAGAGAGAGAGAGAGAGAGATAAAAGACGAAGAATGCCAATAGAAGATTTAATTTGTTGTCCAGGTTATAAGATTTTTTCCCTCATTATGAGTAGTGACGAGGATGTGGGGCCGTCCAACCGAAACGAGGATGTGGGGCCGTCAACGAGGATCTTATGTCCTTGTAATCAATGCAAGCATGTTGTGCGACGGACAAGACGCGTTTCTTTGCAGCACATTCGCGAATCTGGCGAGTTCGATCCATCTATCATAGATCGAGTTGTTGCCAATTATAACTCGTCGGACTCTGACGCTGGCCACCAACATACAAAAATCTTGCAATCCAATAGACATGTTTGCAGGCGCTTTGGTCAAGCAGCATATGTGAGGCCACAAGATGTAGCCTCTGAAAGCTCAGGGGATGATCATGCAGACCACATTCCCAACGAGGCAATGTTTGAGCCCGAGATTGATGAAATGATCGAGACGATCATGGATTCAGAAAGGCTTATCTATGATGATATGAAAAGTGAAGCCGATACGCCATTGTATAATGGAGCACATGTGTCTAGATTTAAAGCGCTCCTGGTTCTTCTCAACATGCAGGCAAAGTTTGGATGGAGTGACACTAGCGTTACAGCGCTTTTCATGTGATCTATTACAATTAGTTTACTTTAATAAAACTCTAAATGTATAATGATCTGATAGATTTTTAGACAATTGTACCGTATTTTTATGTTGTGTGGATTGCTCAAAGAGCACATACTACCAACTGATAATGTGATGCCAGATTCCCAAGAGGAAGCAAGAAAGATTTTGCAAAACTTGGGGATGGATTACAATTCGATCCATGCTTGTCCTAATGATTGCATTCTTTTTAGAGGGGAATACATAGACATGGAGAGGTGTCCGAAATGTGATTCCGAGAGATATCAAGTAGATCTCCACGGAACAAAAATTCCACAAAAGGTTTTGCGAAATTTTCCTCTGCTTCCTCGCATCAAGCATTTCTTCGAATGTAAGTCCATGGCCGCCCTAGCATCATGGCATGAGGAGAATAAATCTTCGGATGGTGTGCTACGGATTCCTGCATATTACATAGCTTGGAAACATATAGATGGAACATGGTCGGATTTTTCCAGGGAAGCTCGAAATTTGCGTTTAGGCCTGGCTATGGATGGCGTAAATCCATTTGGTCAAAGATCAACATCTTACAGTGTATGGCCCGTTGTCATCGTCAACTACAACATTCCCCCGTGGTTGACTATGAAGAAGGGGCACCTATGGCTAAGCTTGATTGTGCCGGGGTGATATAAAGTGAAGAATATGGATGTGTATCTTCGTCCACTATTGGAAGATCTACAACAATTGTGGATTGACATAGAAGTGGTGGATATGAGCCGACACACAGGTCGACGGAATGCTTTGATCATAGGCATTCTAATGTAGACCATGCATGACTATCCCGGACTAACAGAATGCTAAGGTGATCTATTTACACTCCTCACTCAGACACTATAAATCTTGGTTTTTCTCAAGATGATCTATTATCATGTGTAAACATGCAGGGCTTCAAACAAGCGGATATAGAGAATGTGTCACATGTGGACCTAGACTGAATGCACGTAGGGCGCCCTCATTGAAGAAGCAAATCTACGAAGGTCATCAAGCGTACCTTCCATAGAATCATGTGTTATGTGATGGATTTTTGGGAAGAGAGCCACCGAGGATGTCTGCACAAGCACGATTAGAGCAGAAGGAGATGTGTGATGACAGATTGTCCCCAGGGATGAAGAGACTATCTCTATGGTACGAGTTACCATACTGGCCTCGACTCATGATCAATCACTTGCTCGATCCAATGCACATATTCAAGAATGTGGGTAATCTACTATGGGATCATCTGACTGGCAAGAAAGATACTTTGGGAGCCAGGGTTGACCCTAGAAATGTGGATCGTATGGAGCAATATTGGCCGCAAACAGCATCCTATGGATCGATAAAACTCCCTAAAGCACCATGGATTTTCACAGGAGCCCAAGAATGCAAATTAAAAGAGACCATTCAATCTTTGCGGACCCCCACTGGCGTAATGCACTCGCTCCGAACGTGTTTTACTAAAGAAGGAAAGCTTACCGGTTTGAAGTCACACGACTGGCATAAAATGTGTCAGGTATGCTCATAGTGGAATATATCATAGTGGGAATTGTGTAACAAATTCGTGTGTGGACTTTAATATCATTGCTGCACGTGTTTTGCAGTTTATTTTACCGGTTGCCATTGAGGGATGTTTGTCTCTTGACGTCCGCAACACAATCTACAAACTTGCAAAGTTGGTGCAATGGATTTCACAAAAGGAGATCTACGTAGACTTTATACCATTCGCCGAACTAAATGCTACGGAGGTTGTGTGCATGTTTGAGAAAAATTTTCCTACTACCATGCTAACCATTCAGGTGCATCTTCTTGTTCACATAGTTGATGAGGTGGAAATAGCTGGCACAGTATATTCCAGATGGATGTTCTTTTTAGAACGTTTCATGAAAATGCTCAAGGGATATGTGCGTCAGAAGGCACGTCCGGAGGGTAGCATGGCAGAAGGTTGGCTGGTATCAAAGTCCCTAGTGTACATTGGAGAGTGGCTAGACGGATTTGATAAAGCCCAGGATACGCTATGGCGAACCATAGATGATGAGCGCATATCTGGGATTGTCATGTGCAATCTCGGTGTTGAGAAGAAGATGACGGAAGATCTAGAGGCTAAAATCAACCGATTTTGCATGCTTCACAATCTAATGATGCAAAAGTGGATTTCACAATATGAGGATGCAAAGCAAGAGCGACAAAGGGTACGCATCGAGTGGAGACGGGGAAGACGACCACCGATGCACTATCCGACGGGTCTAGAGAGCCTACCAACATTCATGAGCTTAAGATGGTTGCACAACCAATTGAAAAGCGCACAACAGTGCAGTGAAGAAGTGACCGAGGAAGAGTGAGAGTACTCTCGGGGTTGCGCGACCAAGGTAAGTTTGCAATGTACGACTAGTGACTTTCTAGATGTTTGAACGGCCACTCCTAATCTTTGTTGGTTGTAGTATAAGTCATACACAGTAGCATGGTGTAAAGGTCGACATTTTAGGGTGGAACGGATCGACAAAAAGCGTTTTACTCAAGATTGTGGAATCGTGGCAAAATTTGAACAGTTTAGTCGACGACGGTCCTCTGATGCAGATCCTGTGGTGGTGGAACTCACTTACTTCGGCACGCTACAAGAGATTTTGAGGATCGATTATAGAGGATTTTTGTCGACTTGTTCGACGTGCAATGGTCCAAGATAATCATGGAGGGTTGCAACGCTACTGTGCGTAGAGGAGAGTCTTGTTTTCTTGAGGTGGATTCAACTAAGAAATGGACTGACCTAAGAGAAACTTTCATACTACCCGAGCATTGTGAACAAGTAAGTATGTAAATAGTTAACATCCCATTTTAGAATTTATGTGCTTGGAAGCTCTCATGTAAGTTATGTGGCTCTGGCAGGTGATATTTCATCCTAAAAAGTCTGCATCAAACTGGTGGTACGTAATAGAGGTAGCCCCTCGTAATGCACGGACGTATAAAGGCTACCATGTGCCAATCACAGTGGCATCAATGGAGGAGATCGGAGAAGATGCTCATTCAGAAGTCGTTGAGGTGGTGCCATACGAACATCAAGCTGCTACTCTCTATGGGATGCATGCAGAGGATCTACAAAATGAAACAGAGGACATCTGTTTAAACGGAGAGCTCTATATAGATATAGGAAGTTATGCTAAGCTATGCGAGGATAAGAGAGAGATCTCTTAAAGCCATAAATATTGTATTTGAAAAAATTTTCTACGTTTTGTAAAAACTCTGGCTCTCTAAGTACCTTCCATGTTGTATAATGCTCTTTTGATTTTGCGCTCACATCCTGGGCAATCCATGGCCACTTGCAGCTCCACCACCTGGTTTTTCGACTGCAAGATTTGATTGTGCTCTCTCTCTCTCTCTCTCTCTCTCTCTCTCTCTCTCTCTCTCTCTCTCTCTCTCTCTCTCTCTCTCTCTCTCTCTCTCTATCTCTCTCTTTCGATTGAAAATTCCGCATTATCGACTTGCCTCTTCCATCACTCAAGTTGAATAGAAGAAGAACGCATCATTGCGTCATTGTATTTAATGGTCTTTGCGTACACTCCAAGTACGTATGCTCTAGGTATGTTCTCACAAGCAGGGACGACGATCACCTCCTCCTCCTCTCTCTCTCTCTCTCTCTCTCTCTCTCTCTCTCTCTCTCTCTCTCTCTCTCTCTCTCTCTCTCTCTCTCTATCTACTTGTCCATGTTTTCTACTCCATTCATTCAATATTAAGTTTAAACGTTCGTGTGTTTAATGCAAGTATGGATGATGAGGAGTTTCTTTCTTCTTTGTCACCCCAGCAGAGACAGTGGTACGTGGAGCGTCATCGCTCTGGCGCACCATCGCGCGTTCCTACTCCATCCGCACCTCTCTTTGTTTCGGAATCCTCAGCACGCTCCGAAGCTTCGGTGTCGACGAGACGATCTTCACACTCGTATAGGCGCCGGTGCTCTAGTGGTGGTTGTTGTGGGGATGCCGCCGCCGATGCTTCGACACCGCCTCGTGTTCGACGAGGCTTTTTACCCTCCCCTTCTTTGCCCGTCCCGACACCAGCCACGGCATCGCCATCGACACCAAGTTTTGCACGGCTGACTGCCGTTCCTAGTAGCTACACACCACTAGCAACTCCTCCAGGAGTCACTCCAGTGGGCACTCCTTGCTTCGGGGCTCAAACTCCAGTGGAGATACCTGACGTCCGTACCCCCGTCGACACGCCGCTAGAGACCCCTGTCGGGACACCCAGGTTCACGCGTCAGCGGAGAGAGGGCTTGCCTTACTACATCGACTTCAGCGGCGGCATCATCTTGGATGATGAAGGCAAGAAGGTGATTTCGTGCATGCGCAGTCTTTGATCTTAGGTGTTTAGACACTACATACTAAACACTTGGAGTGAAGTGCCGAATGATTTAAAAGACAGAGTCATCAGCATGCTTCATGACGAGCTTCCCGTTCCAACACGAGATGACCGCTTCAATGAAGATGTGATGAAGGTTCGAATGCGCGAATACTGCAAGCACACGCGTTCCAAAGTGCAAAAAGAAATCAAGCATGGGTGGACCAGACCAGATTGGCTGGCCAAAGAAGATTGGAAGAATGCGAAGAAAGCAGCGCGCGAGAATCCCGACAAGTGGAAGCAACAAAAGGAGGCATCCAAAGCGTGAGTAGAGGCAGGGAGCTCGCACCACTTGGGGAGCGGCGGGTGGGCATCATTTGAGGCCGATTTTGTAAGTGTTTTCGCATTGCTGTCTATGTTTGATAGTTTAGGGTTATATGGGTTTTTAAATTCTAAGATAATGGATTCTTTGTATGTTTTGACAGTGGTCGATGACAGGATGTTATCCCACACCGTACGAGCGTGAGTACGTAGGCAGGAAGGGCTTAAACGCCCTTATGGACATTCTAAGTTCTCGCGGAGGCATGGCTAGTATTAGGGTTTATTCTTTTCTATTTGTTGTATTGTTTTATAAACGTCGCTATAAGTTTATACTTACAAAAAGCTTTCTTATTGTTTTTTGTTGTAGAATCCGATAGATACGCCGCTTGGACGCGATGAGACGTCTGATTAGACGACGTCAGTTTAGCCATAATAGATAGCATTAGTTTCTTTTTGTCATAGCTTATGTATCATGAGACGACTTTTATACGTCTTTTTGAAAACCATGTATATTTTTAAAATAATGACAAGGTTTGTAACTATTACATTTGCAAAGTTTAACAATCAAGTGATTTTGCCTATGTGTACAATTGTCATTGATATACTTTCATCAATTCACGCTTGTCAGTTTTGTATCTTTATTTTGCAAACAGTATGTACTATGGATGATGGATGATGGTGAGAGCGGATTTTTTGAGATGGGGCTCAACTCGAGGCTCCCACCAGACAACCACTCCGTGAGACCCTACACACGCATATTTCTTAGGGGGCACCACTCTTTTTTATGGAGAAAGAAGGAAACCAAAAACAAACCATATACAACACACACACACACACTCACACCTTCCTTATGTGCTTCAACACAAAATGCCCTTCAACCATTCAACACACACTCCTTAAGCAATCCCTTTGAACACTGCACAAACTCACATGCAAAGATTGACCTTCACCATATTAGTGCTCATATACTTCTAAGAAAAGCAAGAACAAAACCTCAAAACTCAAAACACCATAATGCACAAATACTTGACAACTCCTTTCCTTTCCCAAAAGAAGAGACTACTTACACGCATAAGGCGGCATGCATAGAGAGCTCTTCTCCATCTATGCAGCCCCAAGACTTACTTACACACAACATAAGGAGAGAAGCCAATCAAATAGACACCATGGTGCACAAAAAACTTTCTCAACAAACAAGCAACCCAATGAGCACAAAATATGAGAAGCTACCAAGATAGGCTTACCAATTTTACATGCGTTTAGAGCAAAAGTGTGACGACGACACCCCAATTGCAACAATTTGTTGATCAAACCATGAGATAGATCATTGAAATTGATATCCTTGCTCTCATATAGAATCTACAATCCTTATTTAGGGATGATTATGATAAGAGAAATGTTTGCAAGAGAATGGTAGCAATAGCATATTGATGCTCTCTCTATGGTGCCGCTTATAATAGCGAGCTTAGGAAATGGATAGGGAGACAAGAGGAGAGAGAGATTAGGGCTTCCCTAACCTTAGAGGAGCTTATTTGTAGCAATGGAGTAGGTGTGTGTATTTTTGTGCTTGCCAAAGGGCCTTTTTATAGCTATACAAGACCTTGGGTTAGGTTAAACTTGACTAGGGTAGGTAATTAACCATAGTTAGGTTCCCTTTTGACCATTCCTTCAATTATGCAAATAAAGGACTTATTTTTTCATTAAAAATAGCCTTTTAGGTCGTGGAGGCTCCATAAGGGTTGATAATGTATGTGGGCCCCACCATGATGTCCCTCCAGTGGCTCCTGCAGAGTGTCCCCATCCTATTTGTTGTGTCTCTGGAAGCATCTTGAGCCGACCCCTCCACATGCAAGTGGTTTTTAACTCCCCATTGGTATTTTAGAATGTTGGAGAAGTCAAGAAAACTTTTCACCTTTGTGGTTTACCTGATTGTAACTTTGACCTGCAGTAACAGTGTCCGCAGCACGTTGTTTTCACCATAACTTTCAGCCTGTAACTCAGAATTGGGTGCTGTAAAAGGCAAAGTTGACCTTCTCAAAGTGTTTAAGCTGATTTTGGAGTGTTCCTCAAGTATACCCACGAGCTAAGGCATTCAAGATGCATCCAAAACACCTTTTGAACCAAGTCTCCTTGTAGGGGGCCCTTTAGCATGCATCTAAGGTGTAGCATGCTTTTTTCAAAAGGGAATCCACCTTAAACAAATGAGGTAGGCTCCAATAAAGTTTGATTTATTGGGGATATACATTATATTTAAGATTTGTTGATTAACACAAGTAAATGATCCAAGACTTGGGTCACATAGTGGTGGGGAAGGGAAGGCCTACAAGGTTAACCCTACCCTTGAGAGAAGATGGGTAAGATAAGTGCCCATAAATTATTTATTTACAAATTATGGGATGTAGATAGGTATTTAAATTAGTAAAGGTAATTAGTTAAAAGAATATGCAGTAAAAAAACTAGGAGAGTAGAATTAAGTTTACTATTTACATTCAGCATGAAGAGAGAAATATGATGTAAATGCATAAAGATCTAATAGGGGTAAGGTGTTTGTATGGAAAAAGGCTATTACGGAAAGAGAGAATGAACACTAGTTTAAAACTTTGATAAAAAATATATACATTTGAGTAGAAATGTAGTGCAAATGCAAGGTTATCATTTAACGCTACTCATATTAGCCCTCCCCCTTCATCTAGGATCATTCATGCTCCTAGATGAAACAAAAGAGGTTTTTTCCTTTTTCTTTTCTTTCTTTTTTTTTTCTTTTTTTCTTATTTTTCTAAAAAAAAGGAGGAGTGATATACACTCTTTTACTCCATTAGACCTGCTTTTCATTACCTCAATCCCATAAATCGGAGATGGAAGGGTTGCCTTGGGTATGTTGAGATTCCAAGACTGGTTCTTCTTTGCACATCAAAGCTTTAAAAATAGGTGGAGCATTTGCCAAGCCGAAGGGAGCCATGCCAATTTGGAGCTTAGACGATGTAGGTAGATGACTTCCTATCAACGGATTGATACGTTGAAAGTAGGGCTTTAATCTCCATCCATTTACTCTGGTCTTGTGGAGTTTTCCTGATAAATCTACTAATCTGTAACTACCATTCCCAAACTTTGTTTTTATCATGAAAGGTCCCTCCCATCTTTGCAAAAACTTTTTGTCAAATCGAGTATCAAGTCGGTTATCATAGCGAAGAACCAACATACCTTCCTTCAATCCTTTCCCCTTGAGCTTCTTGTTGATTTTGTCCCTTTGGCTTGTGGCTTGGGCAATGTAATAGTCGATGGACTCTTCTCTATCAAGCTCAAGTCGTTGAAGATCTAAAATTCTTTCCTGCAAAGCTTCTTTTAGCCTCTTTGCTCCCCGTGAGAGAATGCGTAGGCTTGCAATCTCCACCTCAATAGGAAGGAGTGCCTCCTGTCCATATACCAAATGAAAAGGAGTGAATTGAGTGGATACCTTGAAAGATGTTCTGTATGCCCATAGAGCTGCGGTCAAATGGCGATCCCAGTCGTTTGGTCGATCTGCAACTTGCTTAGAAATGATCTTACATATCATTCCATTCACCTTTTCAACCAACCCATTGCACTGAGGGTAGTAAGGTGTAGAATGCAAATGTTTGACTTTTAACTTTGCCAAAAGATTATCTAGGAGCTCTGCTCTAAACCCTGGACCACGATCTGACAAAATCTCTAATGGTGTACCGAATCTACTGCATATGTGATCAAAGATAAATTTTGATACCTCCTCGGCTGTAATTCGTGTTGTACTTGCTGCCTCCGCCCATCGTGTCATGTAATCTACTCCCATAATGATGAAGACCTTCCCGGTAGATGTGCGACGTAAGGGGCCTATTGCATCCACACCCCACTTCTCAAAAGGACCATACAAAATTATTGGAACTCGAGGTTTGTAAGTGAGTCATCGATCTCCAGCAATCTGACAACCTTTGCATGACTTACACCAATGCTGGACATCACGGTGTAGACTTGGCCAAACAAACCCTGCTTGCAAAATCTTCCTGTTTGTAATATCATGAGAAAAATGACCCCCACAGACATCATCATGGCATGAAAAGAGGATTCTCTCTATTTCTTGAATAGAGGGCACCCTTCTTAGCACCAAACCTTTCCCTTTATGATACAGATCATCTCCTATGAGTTGGTAAGGAGTTGCCTTTTCTACCAACCTATGCCTTTGCACTTTATCCAAGTGTTTAGGGCACTCACTAGTTTGGAGGAAAAATATGATGTCCTTCAATTCCTCTTGGCCTTGGTACTTTGGTTCGTAGAGCTTCACACCTCCCACCATGATCTGAAGTTTCTCATTGGCGAGATAATCTTCTTCCTTGTTGAGGGTTCTCACAACATGCTGTACCTGTGTAGCTTCAAAGTTCTTTATCAAAGCCTTCACCTGTCTAAGCCACTCCACTAGAGTAGGGTTCTTGCACTTCCATATTCCTTGGATTTGCCTAATAACTAGTAAGGAATCACCTCTTATTATAAGTCTTTCGATGCCAAGTTTTCTACATTCTTTAAGCCCCAACTTTAAGGTGACATACTCAGCCTCATTATTAGAATGAACATTTTCCAAGGTGATACCTTTCTTAACAAGAACTTCCCTTTGTGGACTTAGAATACGAACCCCCCCTGCTGCCTGATCGTGTTGTCGTCGGTAAGCTCCATCAAAGCACAAAATGTGTGCATTGTCCATCTCCTCCTCATTATTTTGTGGTGTAGCTTTGTCTCCTGCCTTTGGTGACTCTTTCCTTTCTCTCACTTTGTATGTGAGAATGTCTGCAAGACCTGCCCTTGTGCTATCTTCCACAAGAAAAGTGTATTCGAACTCTTGAAGTTCTAGAACCCATTTGGCTATCCTAGATGAGAGTCTCATGTGTTGCACAACATATGGTAAATTGTTTTCCATGGTGAGAATGAAAAATGGTGCAGGTAAGAGATATGATCGGAACTTTCTTACCGCAAACATAATTGTGAATACCACCTTCTCCATATCGGTGTAGCCCTTCTCTGCAGCGGTCATGACTTTGCTTGCAAAGTATATTGGCCTCATGTAGCATGTTTTTGGGTCTTTTTTCATGAGAACTACACTGATGGCCTCCATTCCGACACTTGGCGTGATGTAATATGTATCCTTTGGATTTGGTGGCATTATTGTTGGAAGAGAGTTGAGAATACACTTTACTTCAGTAAAGCATAATTCGTGTTCCTCTCTCCATTCAAATGTGGGTTTGTTTGCTAGCTTGTGCAAACGTGCAATAGCTTCCGCTAGAAGGTGAATGAAACGAGACATGTACCTTACTTTGTGGTTGAAAGTCATGAGCTCCTTGGTTGTCGTTGGTGGTTGTAGTGACAAGAGAGCATTTACTTTTGATGGATCCACTTGAATTCCTTGCAAAGAAACCACATGACCTAGCAATACCACTTGTGACTCTGCAATGTGACACTTCTCAGGGTTAAGTTGTGCCCCAAATTGATGAAGCCTCCTAAGCCCCTCCTCAACTTTTTGGCAATGAAGTCTTTGGCTACTATAGATACAGAAGTCATCCATAAAAACCCTAATTGAATTTCCAAAGAAGGGCTGAAAGACAAGAGTTGTAAACCTTATAAAGGTACTAGGAGCATTTGTGAGCCCAAATGGCATCACTCTATAGGCAAAGCAACCCCAAGGTGTGATGAAAGTGGTTTTTAACTGATCTTCTTCTGCTATTCTGATTTGAAAATACCCTGAATACCCATCACACACTGTGTAACATTCATAACCGGCTACTTCGTTTAAGATTTCATCTTGGAAAGGAAGAGGAAAATGATCCCTCTTTGTTGCAGCATTGAGCGGTTTGTAGTCAACACAGACCCTCCATTTTCCGTTCTTTTTAGGGGTTACTACAATTGGGGATACCCACTCAGAGTTAGACACAGGGTAAATGAAACCAGCTTTGAGGAGTTGGTTAACCTCTGTCAAAAGTGCCTCTTGTTGTATTTTTCCTAGGCGCCTTAGCTTTTGAGCCACAGGTTTAGTACCTGGTTTTAATTCTATGCCATGCTCTATAACATCCACAACTCTAATTTGTGAGTAATAAGTGATAAACAAATTGGGATACCTCTTGAGCATATCGATGTAGGACCGCTTCTCCTCAGGGGTAAGATCTTTTGCAAGCATCCTCTCAAAGTCTTCAAAGTGCTTGTGGTCACCTTTGTCATCCTTTGTTTGCTCCTTTGTTGGGTCAACCTCTATTGATGGAGTTTTTGATGTGTTGAAGATGATTCCCATTACCTCCAAAGATGATTCTTCTTCGCTATTGGATGTAGTGGTTGTTGGGGGTCTAAGAGGGTATATGTCCCCTGGAAGCCTTCGAGGGTGAGGGCAATTATACATGCCATGACCAACTTCGTTGCAATTCCAGCATCTCAACTCTTGTGCTTGACGTCGTTGATTGCGATTCCCTTCTCTTAGTTGTCGTTGTTGGGGTAGGCCCTGCACTAGATTCAAGGTGAGACTCTCTAGTTGTTGAGTTAATCTTTGCAAGATCTCTTGTTGTGATCCTTCCCCTATTTGTGAAGTTTGGGCAAGAGAGCCCCTAACTTGTGCTCCTATGCTTGGTGAAGCATCCCTCTCAATGACTTCATTTAGGTCCCTTGTTCTATGTGCTTGAAAATTTAACTTCTTGAATTTGACCATGGCCACCTCACGTGCTTCCTCAAATGTTGATGGGAATTTTAACTCTACCTTGGTCTTCAAAATTGGATACAAGCAGCCATGAACCTATCTTTCTTTAGAAAGTTTGGTGCACCACCTTGGTTTTGTAAGGTAGCCTCCCATCTATCCCATAGGTTAAGGAAAACGGCCTCATAAGATGGGTAGTCTTCAAGGAATACCTGTTTATGTTGAAGTAGACACTTCCAAAGACCCTCTGGAGTATCTCCTTGCCCAAATTTGGCAAGAAAAATTGCACGTAGCCTCTCCCAATTGGTTTTGTTTTGAGGTTGCAAGGCCTCGTACCATGCCTTAGCCTCCCCTTTGAGAACGAGTGGAAAAGCACGCAGCTTAACCTCTTCTTGATCTCTCCCAGAGATGAGGTGTGCCATCTCCAAATTATCCAGAAATTCTTGTGCATCCTCACCATTTTTAGAATGAAAGATAGGAAAAGTGCTTGACATTTTTATAATACAAGGAGGTTTGTGTACCACAAAGTTTTGACTACGATGAGTGATCACATCAAAATGAAAATATATACATCAAGTGTTAGTTCATAATTTATCATAGGCAAAATAAAAGGGTTGATTGAGGCATTGATTTCATTAAGGTGAGTGGGTCCAAAAATTCTCCTAATGGTTGCTTGAAATCTAAATTTTGTAGTAATTATGATGTGCACAGATTGACGAGCTATGGGTGTAAAAGAAGAAGCAGCTCCAGGTTGGTTCATGTGACAATGTGTTCTCCTTTTTCTTTCTCTTGAAAAAAGTTTCCTTTGAGTGGATCGCTATCTAAGCGCCTCTTGTCCCTACCTCAAAACAAAATAAAAACATGGACATCAAATGAATCATCATAATTAATGAATGGAAGAATGATGGGATTTGGAGATGCCAAGATTTCACCAAGTCTTTCTGCTCCAAACATAAAAACAATGCGTTGTTGGTAAAAAAAATTGCGATCAACACAAATGTTAATTCTGATGCGTTGTGAAAAATGAAAAGCATATGGTGCAACTCTATTGTTCATGAGGAGAATAGAAGGCAATTAGGAAAGTTCCTCAGTGGGGGCACCACTTTTATGAGAGCGGATTTTTTGAGATGGGGCTCAACTCAAGGCTCCCACCAGACAACCACTCCGTGAGACCCTACACATGCATATTTCTTAGGGGGCACCACCCTCTTTTATGGAGAAAGAAGGAAACAAAAAACAAACCATATACAACACACACACACACACACACCTTCCTTATGTGCTTCAACACAAAATGCCCTTCAACCATTCAACACACACTCCTTAAGCAATCCCTTTGAACACTGCACAAACTCACATGCAAAGATTGACCTTCACCATATTAGTGCTCATATACTTTTAAGAAAAGCAAGCACAAAACCTCAAAACTCAAAACACCATAATGCACAAATACTTGACAACTCCTTTCCTTTCCCAAAAGAAGAGACTACTTACACACATAAGGCGGCATGCATAGAGAGCTCTTCTCCATCTATGCAGCCCCAAGACTTACTTACACACAACATAAGGAGAGACGCCAAGCAAATAGACACCATGGTGCACAAAAAACTTTCTCAACAAACAAGAAACCCAATGAGCACAAAATATGAGAAGCTGCCAAGATAGGCTTAACAATAATTTTACATGCGTTTAAAGCAAAAGTGTGACGACGACACCCCAATCGCAACAATTTGTTGATCAAACCATGAGATAGATCTTTGAACTTGATATCCTTGCTCTCATATAGAATCTACAATCCTTATTTAGGGATGAGTATGATAAGAGAAATGTTTGCAAGAGAATGGTAGCAATAGCATATTGATGCTCTCTCTATGGTGCCGCTTATGATAACGAGCTTAGGAAATGGATAGGGAGACAAGAGGAGAGAGAGATTAGGGCTTCCCTAACCTTAGAGGAGCTTATTTGCAGCAATGGAGTAGGTGTGTGTATTTTTGTGCTTGCCAAAGGGCCTTTTTATAGCTGTACAAGACCTTGGGTTAGGTTAAACTTGACTAGGGTAGGTAATTAACCATAGTTAGGTTCCCTTTTGACCATTCCTTCAATTATGCAAATAAGGGACTTATTTTTTCATTAAAAATAGCCTTTTAGGTCGTGGAGGCTCCATAAGGGTTGATAATGTATGTGGGCCCCACCATGATGTCCCTCCAGTGGCTCCTGCAGAGTGTCCCCATCCTATTTGTTGTGTCTCTGGAAGCATCTTGAGCCGACCCCTCCACATGCAAGTGGTTTTTAACTCCCCATTGGTATTTTAGAATGTTGGAGAAGTCAAGAAAACTTTTCACCTTTGTGGTTTACCTGATTGTAACTTTGACCTGCAGTAACAGTGTTCGCAGCACGTTGTTTTCACCATAACTTTCAGCCTGTAACTCAGAATTGGGTGCTGTAAAAGGCAAAGTTGACCTTCTCAAAGTGTTTAAGCTGATTTTGGAGTGTTCCTCAAGTATAACCACGAGCTAAGGTGTTCAAGATGCATCCAAAACACCTTTTGAACCAAGTCTCCTTGTAGGGGGCCCTTTAGCATGCATCTAAGGTGTAGCATGCTTTTTTCAAAAGGGAATCCACCTTAAACAAATGAGGTAGGCTCCAATAAAGTTTGATTTATTGGGGATATACATTATATTTAAGATTTGTTGACCAAAACAAGTAAATGATCCAAGACTTGGGTCACATAGTGGTGGGGAAGGGAAGGCCTACAAGGTTAACCCTACCCTTGAGAGAAGATGGGTAAGATAAGTGCCCATAAATTATTTATTTACAAATTATGGGATGTAGATAGGTATTTAAATTAGTAAAGGTAATTAGTTAAAAGAATATGCAGTAAAAAAACTAGGAGAGTAGAATTAAGTTTACTATTTACATTCAGCATGAAGAGAGAAATATGATGTAAATGCATAAAGATCTAATAGGGGTAAGGTGTTTGTATGGAAAAAGGCTATTACGGAAAGAGAGAATGAACAATAAGTTAAAACTTTGATAAAAAATATATACATTTGAGTAGAAATGTAGTGCAAATGCAAAGTTACCATTTAACGCTACTCAATGGATGATGGAGTTTGTAAATAGTACGTACTATGGATGATGGAGTTAATGGTTATATTGTCTTGTGGGTGACTATTTTGCGTCTATATCTACCTTTGCACTTTTTTTCAAAGGTGAATCAATTAATGACACATTCAATATGGTTGATGGGTGAATGCCCTGCCACCAAATTTTTTTTCTTTCGGGCGTCGCTATGAACGTCGCTATATAAAGCTCTGCAGAATCGCTATAAGTGTCGCTATAGATGGCTCTGCAGCGTCGCTACAATCGTCGCTATATAGAGACGTTTATAAATACTGTTATAACGACGCTTATAGCGATGCTTATAGCGATGCTTATAGCGACGTTCCGGTATCGACGCTCTTAGCGACGCGGGGGGTTATAAAAACCAGTGTATTTTCGTCACTAAAAGCGTCACAAGAGCACACAACCTCTTGTAGTGATTTTCACGCCGTCGTAATATCGAAATTTTAAAGAATTGGCGGCGCATGAATTTGATAAGTTTTAATTGCTAATTGATGAATGTGTGTTGCTAATTGGATGCTTAATTGAGTTAATTGTATGCTTGGATGGTCAATTTTAGGTGTGTGTGCATTAATTTCAAGTTGTGTGCATGCTAATTTTAAGTGTGTGTGCACTATTTTGCCTATGTTTGAGCACTTAGAAATCAATGTGTGCGTTATCATTTTTGAATTGTGATGATTGATTGGTGTTGTGCTCATACCTAACTATTGATTTGTGAAGTCACATTGCAAATCCGACAAATTTAGCCCTTTTGTGTGCGCACCTAAAGATTGGCAAAAACTGTCAATTTTTTAGTGTGTGTGTGCTTAAAAAGTGTTTAAGTTTGCATGGTTAATTCAATGTTTTGATTGCATAATTAATGTGTATAACGATGAAATGCTGTATTTTTGTGCTCAAAACAGTGATTTACACACCCTAATTGCGTCGATTTTTGACCTATTTTTGTCGATAATTTTGCCAATTTAATTGCCTATTCTGCTAGATTTAATTGCCTATTTTACTATTTTGGCACATAAAAAAACTCTCTTCCTCCTCTTTCCGTCCGCCTGAACCCATCCACTCATTCTCTCTCTTCTCTTGCTCTCTCTCCCTTATTCTCCGTTCCTCGACTCCATTGTATTTTAAGCGGCTAAAACCATAAAATCCCCGTTAGATTTTGAGCTTGCCTTGAAGAAAACCGAGAATTTTCACAAGTCTAGTGTGATTACCGGCAAAAGCTTCGAATTTTGACCTAAAACCGGGAGAGCTTCGAGTTTGCCCTTATTTTCCCGTGTCTCTCTCCACTCTCCCCAACTATCTTTTTCTCTCTTCTCCCTCTAACCCATACTCTCTCTCTCTCTCTCTCACTAACTCTCACTCTCTCTCTCTCTCTCTCTTTCTCTCTCTCTCTCTCTCTCTCTATCTCTGCGCTAGCTACACGCCAAATTGCCCCACGTGTGAACCCTCTCATTCTCTCTCTCCCAAAACCCACTCTCTCTCTTGACTAACAGTTAACTCTCTCTCTCTCTCTCTCTTCTCTTGCTCTCTCTCCCTTATTCTCCGTTCCTCGACTCCATTGTATTTTAAGAGGCTAAAATCATAAAATCCCCGTTAGATTTTGAGCTTGCCTTGAAGAAAACCGAGAATTTTCACAAGTCTAGTGTGATTACCGGCAAAAGCTTCGAATTTTGACCTAAAACCGGGAGAGCTTCGAGTTTGCCCTTATTTTCCCGTGTCTCTCTTCACTCTCCCCAACTATCTTTTTCTCTCTTCTCCCTCTAACCCATACTCTCTCTCTCTCTCTCTCTCTCTCTCTCTCTATCTCTGCGCTAGCTACACGCCCAATTGCCCCACGTGTGAACCCTCTCATTCTCTCTCTCCCAAAACCCACTCTCTCTCTTGACTAACAGTTAACTCTCTCTCTCTCTCTCTCTCTCTCTCTCTCTCGCTTCCTTTCCGGAACCGTCTGCTACACGCCAATCCGCCCAAAGGGTACTGACCCGTAGCCTGCGGCGGCTGCCAACTCTCCACGTTGCCTGTCGTGACTCCTCTCTCTCTCTCTCTCTCTCTCTCTCTCTTTCCGCGTGCAGGCTTTTCCGCAGTCCTCGCTGCCAGCCTAGAAGCACCTACCGCAGTCAACGCGTCACAGGCCAGGTAAGGCAGCTAAGGTTTGTTTTTTTAACTTATTATTTTATTTTTATTTTATGTGGGAAAAAAGAGAATAAAAATCAAATCAAAAAATATAAAAAAATAATTTAAAAGAAATATATATATATAAAAATCCAATAAATTTAAAAAAATAAAAAAAATCGAAAAATCACATAGAAAATCATAAAAAATCCAAAAAAGAGGTTAAAAAATTCTAGAAAAAAAAACCCTAGAAAATTTAAAAATAAAATCAAAATTGATCAGAAAAATCACCATAAATAAAAAATTAAAAACTTCTTAGAAAATTCCAAAAAAATAAAAAATTCACAAAAAATTTTATAAAAAATTACAAAAAAATAATTCTTAAAAAAATCAAAAATACTCACAGATAAATCAAAATCGACCAGAAAAATCACAAAAATTCTAAAAAATTAGAAAAAATCACAAAAATAGTAAAAAACACACAAAAAATCCAAAATTGTTCAAAAAAATAGAAAAAAATAAAAAAATCCAAGATTCATAAAAAATCAAAACTTTTCCTAAAAATAATAAAAAACAAAAAAATTTAGAAAAGTCAAAATTTCACAAATAATTAGACAAAATAAAAAGAAAGTCGTCGAAAGAGCCAGAAAAAATCAGAAAGACTTAGAAAAAGCCAGGAAGTGCCAAAAAAACCCAGTGTAGCAAAAAAAATCACATGCCGAGTAAACAACACAAAAACGAGCAAATCAAAATCCGAAAAGCAACGTCAGAGAGTGTACTACACACCGAGCGAACACCAGAAATCGAGCACACCGCGCAAAGTGAATCCGAATAGCCGAAAAAAAAACTAAAAAAGGCGAACTCGAAGCCGTGGACGACATTCTAAATTTGTCAAAATCAAGTTAAAAATCGATAAATCACGGGGGATTGTAGATTAATCTGTTAAAGGCCCCAGTTTTTCATCGTTTCAAAAGGTTGCAATTAATTTTGAAACTGTCAAGCTAGAGTAATCAACTCTTCTGAGTCTGAAGAGTAGTCAACTGCAAAAGTGCTTTCACACAAGCAGTTTTATCAAGCCGGACAAAAGAAATTCTGCTAAGCAACGTCAAAATCTGCCAATTGACAGTTTTTACAGAACAAGCCAACATGGACTCGAATCGAGCTGAGAATTCAAGTACAGCAGAGCAAGACAGTAGTAGTGACAGCACAAAAAAAACTGGAACAGACCAGATTTTACAACTATATGGCTACAATGGAGACCAAGTCTTATTTGCAGATACACAAGATCATAAATACTTGATGAGCAGCAAAAGAAGCACAGGAGCCAAGATCCTATTGATCAGAGTAAAGCCAGATTCGGAGAACTCCCAGGTGTTCACAGACTTCAGTGGAGCCAGGTATTACAAGCTTAAAGATGAAGTGCAGATAGAAGTGCAAAGAATTGACCCAAATGGTTATCCAAAAATCTGCACAAATTAGCAAAGCATCCATTTAGTGCATATGCAATCAGGGTCATTGTACATGGATTACAGTGGTCAGATCTATAGTCGAGAGCCAGAATTGCAAGATCCAACGGATCAACCAATTGAAGCCAATCTAATTGGAGAACCAAGCCAAAGACAGTACAAAGGTAAAGATGGGGCACTCTACAGCTTGATGCTTAGTGTTTTGAAAGAAGATGCAAACAACTTGGCAAGCATAGAAGAAGAAACATACCAGCAAGAGCTTGACATGATAGAGCCGATTGAGATACCACCACTCATGGCATATTGTTCAGATTGTGGACGAAAAGGTGGACATTTTTCTGAAGATTGTCTAAGAAATCCAGACAACAGGGATACATCAACTGCCAACAAGCAAGGTATAGAGCAAATTGGAAATGAGAATCTCGATGTAAGTGCAACTGACTTGTCACTTTTAATGCAATCGGATGATTTTGCATTACCATTAGAAGGACAAGTAAAAACATTGTAAGTTCAAAATGAGCATAAAAATGCAATGGCACCTGAAAAGCTTAAAATTGATTGTTTGAATGACAAATTCCTGCATGAATTTAGTCAAGGTGTCGAGATATCACCAAAGGTTAAAAAGAGTGTTAGGTTTGCAAATGATTCTGCATCCACTGCCACAAGTGTGCAATCATTCACGCGTCTAAGGGACACATCAGACAGAATGATGTTAGCTTTGTATGGTACACATTATTCATATGCACACTATGTAGATCAAAAAGGAAAAATGTACAAAAAGGATCAACCTGTGTTTGAATGGCCCACATACCAACTCACAGAAGTGCATCCAGTGATAGATCAGAAAGGATGGTTCATTTCAAAGGAAAGAATCTATTATAGCCCATCCTCTCTAGAGCTGAAGGATATTACCCAAGTGAACCCAGAAATCAGTTCAGATCCAAACTCTCCTCCATCGGAAATTAAGCTTCGATGTTGTGACCAAACTAACATATACTTTGACCAAAACAGTCGTAGATACAGATGAGAGTCTAGCATCTATGATTCCTTGGGTCCTAAAACCACAGAAGCTCATATCATAGGAGACCCATGGGATAGACAATATCAGGGCAAAGATAAAGCTATCTACAGCTTAACTTGGGGAATAACTTGTCATGTTTCAAGGAGATACATAGGAAACTATGCAGAAGGTTTACAGATACCAAATGTCAACAGTGCTAGCCAAAGTGTACCTTATCAGTCCCAAAAGGTGAGACTAAACCAAAGCCAAACACTTTTGAACTCTTACAATGAAGCAGGCTATAGTGATCACCCTAGGAAGGGGGGAGCTATAAATCCATCAAGAACCGCAATGTCAGTTAGAAGCCCTAGAGATTCTAGCCAATAGACCTCTTCAAAGCAGAAACCATTGAAAGATCATATGGTTTTTGGAAGTTTCCAAATGACCAAGATCCCCTCAGAATCTGCAGACAAATGCATATATGAAGATCATCAAGGACAAAAATTTTAGCTGATCTCCATAAGTCAAAGTCAGAAGCAGACAAATCCAATAGTGTTCAAATAGTTACATGTGATCAAGCTCACATATGAATATCAAGATGCACAGGGCAATGAATATTAGCTAGGCCATGACCTTGTACAAACCCCTATGGATGGTACGACAGAAGTCAAATACTATCTGAAGATGATGCAAAGCCTCAAGCTGCCAAAAATGTCAAAGTCAACAAAAGCTAAAGTTCAGAAGGCTACACAAAGGTCACCACCAAAATCTTCTCCGAAGAGACAGATTCTTCCAAAAGTACAATGGATCTTCTAAGGTCAAAGGTTACTCAAATGCAGGAGGACAATACTCAACAACTGCAAAAAAGTGCAGTATTACAACCAATGGAGTCAACCTCGATTGCAGGTGATCAAACCAAAGAAGTTGTAGATAAAGTTCAACCAAAGGATGTTTCCATAGCAAAAGAAGTCAACAGCGAAACAAATCCTGAGACAATCAAGTGCAACATTGTTGGTGAAAATGAAGAAAAGTTGTCTAGTGAAGTAAAGCTAGATTTTTAGTTAGACAAGAACCTCTTGTCCTTTCGCTGCACTTGGAAAAGATGTGGTCAACCATAGGTAGAAGATGCTCCTGAATTTGTGAGCATATTAGGAAACAAACAAGCAGAGTGCTGGGGAATCATCTCCACCACCATTGAAGTAAGTTCACAGATCATCATAGCTCAATTCTATGTGATCAAAGCAAAGGATATGCCAGACAACATCATAATGGGAATGCCAATGGTCGAGAAGATGTTAGATATACAAAATTCAAACATGACAGAGTCATCACAGAAAACAAAGAATGAAGACCAAGACTGGTCACCCACGAACGACAACACAAAGTCCTCATGCAGAGTTAAAATGGAGACTGATATTAAAGCAGATCTTATTGAAGATGATTCATCTCCATCAATCAGAACTTCAAAAGAGCTTGAAGCAAATCAGGAAATATCAGGTGTAGATCAAACATAGCAAAGAGCAACCATAATAGCTATTTAGCACAGAATGCCATCAAAGCCAGAAGGTTGCAGACAACCAAGAAGAAATAGGAAGCCCAAGGATCAATCAGACAGTGCCAGTCGAATTAGTAGACAAAGGTAAAGCTAAAGTGAAACTTCCACTGATTAGCAAAGAAGGTGTGACAACGTATGCCTCTACATCAAAGAACCCTCATGGATCAGCTTCTTCAAGCAAGTCAAGATTTCAAGACTGCAAGTCAATTGCTGACCCAATTGAACCCTCTAAGGAGACACCCAGAAAAGCAAAAATATTTCAACCAAAGTACTCAAAAAAGCAAAGGAAAGTCAAGCAAGTGTTTGTTTCGAGAAATTTAGTCAAAGTCAATGATCCGGTTTGGATTAAGGACAGGAAATCAACACAGAAAGACAAACACATGGGATGGATAGCATCACAATGGAGCTTAAAGGAACAAGAGTACTATGGAGGTAACAGACAGATATGGGTACCAAAACCATAGGTTAGAGCATATGAAGTAATGTCAACTCCCTCCTAAGAAAGAAGGCCCACAAGGTATCAACATCGACAATATCCTAGGATACCTAAGAAGCAGGTATACAAGAGAACAACATTGAAAGATGCTAAAGTCAACCACAACTCTCATGAGGATATAGAACAAAGATGAATCTCAAAGAATGTTCCTCTTGGACAAATATTCTACACAGGTTATACAAAGATTTGGCTACCAGTCAACCACAAGACAACTGCAACTACACCACACCTGCATGAAGATTACAAGAAATCAACAAGACCTAGACCGAAGCAAAGTCAACAATGGAGAAACAAAGGTAATCAAGAGATTTAGATTCCCAAGTCTTCCAATGCTCCTAGTCAAAAGCCAAATGCCAATAGCTAGCAGAGGCCTATGTAACAACATTAAAGACTTCTATCAACAGGCCTATTTGGAAAATCAAACAAATAATGGAGTCTTCACAGTCAAAGAAGGACAACCCAACCAATGTGAATGCGAATTCAAAGATGATAAAACAGGTATGGCAAAAGAAACCTTCAATGCCAACTTGGTCCTTCAGTAATCCTCTTTTTGAGGACTCGAGCTTACTTTTACTTGAAGAAATGTTTGTAGTAAGCTCAAGAATGTAAAAGTCAAGTCGCCAGGGTGCAAAAAACACTCTTTGTCATAGTCAAAGTCGGGCTGCTGAGCCATAAAATGAGCAAAGCATTAGTCCCAAAGCTTCAAGTCATATTAAATTATGTGCTAAGATTCATAGTTATTAGGTTATGCTCAAGCTGGAAGAGTTGAGCATATCTAAGTCGTGTCGCTCATGTTGGATGAGATGAGCATAAGAGTTGAAGTCTATTAACTTACAATTGGTGGAGTGTAGTAGAGTCCAACACTCATGCACAGTGCATAGTAAGATGAGAGCACATATCCTCGACGACAAAAACCATTCTGAAAGGGGCGCTAGCTTGCAAAGCCATGTCATATGCTTTCATAGCTACATTATCTTTCTGAATAACCCCTCATAACCCCATGCATTTCTGTGTATAAATAGGATGTCCCATCATTGGACATATGCATTAGACACTCTTTTTTGCTTCCACCTATGCACCTTGAGTGAACTACAACAGGCAAAACCAATGTTCCATCATGCTACCCTCTCATATTTGCTACCTTTTTAATTCCATATCTATCAGCAAATAATCTATTCAGTACTTTACTAATATTTCCCATGCTAATAAGTACTCCAATAATGTACGTATCCCAAAGGCACTTTTTTCTTGCTGGTTTTTTTCCCTTTGGTCATCCAGGTATTAGACCCTAATTTAGAACCTCATCATTCTACTTTCCTTGTACATACTTTTCATAAATAAACAATAGCCTCATCATTATGCTATTACAACGAACAAATGCAACATCATCTCTCACATCGGACATATTTGGACCAATGAAGATGTTGCAGCAAAGTGAACCTCATCAACAAATTCAAGGACCAATGATGACAATCAGCCCATCAACAACCAATCAAAACCTTCCCTCGCCTCCAAGGACACTTTTCAACAGTGCCCGAGGACGGGCACTAAAATAGGAAGGGGGGAATGTTAACTGAGTCAACATCAGTTAACAGAAGCTACTAAAGACCGAAGACATACAAATGCACATCGAGGATAAATGCAAAGAAGCAGTAAAGATTGGAGTTACTCATTTTCCACGTTTTCCCAAAATGGTAATGTATTGTAAATTCCCGATTTATTTCAATCCATTGAAATATTTCCAATGTGTTACGGGCTCAATGGGAGTTCCAAGTTGTAAAGAATAGGTCACTTACTGTGCCTAAGTTGCAGATTCAGTAAGTGGTGAGCCCTAAAGTCCTTAGGTGCCCGGACATTGCATATTTTTAACCTAGGTATATAAGGCAGTGTGTAAAAGAAATTAGGGTTCTTAAGTCATTTGTTGAGAGCACTCTTTGGTGAGAGCTCTTGAGGTGTGTGGCTATGGAGTTCTTGAGCTTCTCCTTGCTCATGAGACTTGATTAACACTAATCAATGATTCATTCTCTCTTACTTCTTATGATTGCCTATGATGCTTAGATTAAGTAGATCTTAACTAATTAGTGGTTAATCACTCTCTAATCTTGTGTGATTGCCCTCTTTTGCTTGTGTGTGCATGTAGGTTTGATTGGAGTGTGGTGCTTGATAGATCTATGTGTGTGTGCTTGTGATTAGTGTGTTGCATGATAGGATTAGTGTTGTGTGTGTCTTGCAATCGTAGTGTGTGTGATTGGGTTGATTGGAGGTGAAGAGAAGTGGATATGGAGATTGCCCTTCATTGCGGCTTCGCTCTTCCATAGGCCGAGAAGCTCACCTCATAGAGTTAACCATTTGTGTTGCCACGATTAGCTCACTAACCGTGTGAGTGTTTCCATGCCCTAGCCGGGTAGCTCATCCCTCTGGATTGATAATTTTGTTGGTCATTGGAGCTATTTCAACGATGAGACCCCCAACATATGAAGTGATATCTCACCTATATATGCCTTGTACTTGAGTGAAATGCTGAATTCTTTGCAAGATGAATGTCACTTTGAGTGTTATTGTACAAGAAACATTTGTCTTGCATGTATTCAAGCTCTTGCAAGAATTTGCAAATCCATAGGATATCTTTGGTTGCTTCCATGAGAGCTACATATTTTGCTTTCATGGTAGAATGTGAGACCACTTTCTATAGCTTTAAATACCAACTTTCTACCGTGCCTCCAACTGTAAAGATTTAGCTAATAGTGGTCCTTCGAGTATCTTTGTCACTTACCATATCTGCATCATCATACCCTTGCAAGAAAATGTCAATGCCTCAAAAACACAAAAAAATTGTGGTTGTCCTCTTTAGATACCTTAGTATTTACTTCACATGGTTAATCCATGAACCTACTCACAACTTGCACTGCATGTGCAATATCTCACCTTTTCCAAACCATATCATACATTAGAGAACCTATCGCTGTAGCATATGAAACTCTCATGGAACTTTAGACATGTACAATTTCTTCTCTTGTGTCTTTGGAAACATATCCTTGTTGTTTAGTTTAAAGTGACTAGCCAAAGGTGTAGAAACTAGTTTTGCATTTTGCATTGCAAACCTTTCTAGTACCTTTTTTATAAAATCCTCTTGAGATATCTTTAGTGTCTTCTTCATCATGTCTCTTGATATCTTCATACCAAGTATTCACTTTGTAGCACCTAAATTTTTCATTGAAAAAGATTTAGACAACTATTCTTTTAGGTTTTTCATGTCTTGCATGTTAGCACTTGCAATTAGCATGTCATCAACCTAAAACATTATCATGATAAACTTTCTATCTCTCAAATTCTTTGTGTACACGAAGTGATTTGAGTTGCATCTTCCAAATCCATGATCCAACATCCATCGGCTAACATCTATTGGTCGAACTTCAAGTACTACCTTTTGTTGCTTGCTTTAGACCATACAAGCTCTTTTTAATTTACAAACCATTTTCTCGTTACGCTTTTCTTCATACCCCTTCGGTTGAAGGATGTAAATATCCTCCTCCAAGTCACCATGAGGGAACATTGTGTTTATATCCATTTGCTTAAGATTTAAGTCATGAGCATCCACAAGCCTTAAGACAAGCCTAATTGAGCTTATTTTCACAACATTAGAAAATATTTCATTAAATACAATACCTTTCTTTTGAGAAAAGCCCTTTTCCACAAGCCTTGACTTGTACCTCTTCTTCTCACCTTCTTCTTCCTTCAGCTTGTAGACCCATTTGTTTTGCAATTCCCATTTACCTTTAGGCAACTCAACCAACTCGCATGTTTGGCAGCAATGTAATGCATCCATCTCTGCATGCTCTTTGTCCATTCTTCTTTGGATTTGTGCTGCATAGATTCATTGTATGACTTTGGTTCTCTAGAATCTGAGACCAAGAGATGGTTCAAGGAAGGAATAAACCTCTCTACAAGTCTACTAACTCTCGTAGATCTTTGAGGCATAGGTTGAGGTTCCTCATATGGTTGACATTATTGCAAGTTTTCACCACTTGCACTCCTTAAGTCTTCACTATCCTTAAGATCTATGTACTCAGCACGTGTACCTTTTGTCTTTTTTCTTTCCAAATAATCTTTGTGCATATTTTTCTTGTTGAAAATTACGTATCTACTCCTAAAGATTTTACCATCTTCAGGATTCCATAGGTGATACCCAAAATATGCTTCTCCATAGCCAATGAATAAACACTTTTTGGACTTTGCATCTAGCTTTGAACTTAGGCTTCTATCTATGTGCACAAAAGCCTCGCATTCAAAAACTTTCAGAAATGAATATTTCGTTGGTTTACTTGTCCATGCCTCTTTTAGAACTCCTTTATCGAGTGCCATTGAGGGTGATGGGTTGATCAAGTACACAGACGTATTTATTGCTTAAGCCCAAATCTCAAGTGATAGGCCTGCATGTATGCTTTGTGCTCGCTCCATGATTTTCCTATTCATTCTTTTAGAAACTCCATTTTGTTGAGGTGTCCTTGGGGTTTTCCTTTGCCTTCGAATGCCATTGCTAGCAGAGAATCTTTCAAAAGCTTGACTGCAATATTCACTTCCATTGTCGGATCTGATGAATTTAAGCTTAGTACCTGCTTCCTTTTCCACAATTTTTTTCCACCTTTGAAATACGGAAAACACATCAAATTTATTCTTCATTGCATAAACCCATGTTTTTCTTCTTGCATCATCTATAAAAGTTACATAGTATATACAATGAGCCACGAAGGGATGGTGTACTCGAAGGACCCCTTATATCACAATGAACAAATTCGAAATTCTTTTTCTTTTATTTCCTAATTTTAGGAATTTTACCCTCTTTTGTTTATCGTAAACACAATCTTCATATATTTCCAAGTCCACTTCCTTTAAACCTAGGGGCATTTTATATTTGCGAACTTTCATTTTTGAGCTTTTGGAATTGAAACATTATTTTTGAGGTTTTTAACATTCATATTACACTAATGATATCTTCAAATATTAGTGTGGCATGAGAAAAGTCTACATTAAATCATGCAATCCTCCAATCACAAAAAAAAATCAAATGTAACATGCATGCATGTCTTTGTTGTGGGAATGTATGCTCATGCACATCTCTTATTAGCCTAAAAAACACCATATTAGTGAGTCTAAGAGTTTCCCAATTCCCACTTTCCAAAAAAGCTTAATATTTGACCACATAGCCAAATCTTAGCCAAATTTTTGAGAGCAGGGCTGAGAAGATCTTTTCAAGTGCTACCTTGTGGAAGTCTTTTGGCCTTAAAAAAATAGTTTGAGATTTGTCCATATGGTCAAATCTTCAAGACACTGGTGATTCCCAAATTGGCTCTAAAGTCTCAAACTCTCTAATATGGTGTTAAAATGTAACTTTAAGAAAAGCATAATTTCTATTTAGTTTTGATTCAAAACCATATTCTAAAGAAAACAACATACTAAGTGCCATATGTGCATGTCAATTGACCATAAGCAATGCTGGAGGTATTAGGGCCAAGCAACCTATGTGCAGAGAAGTCTTGGCTCATCTTTATTCATGTGTGTATGTTCAAAGATCAATATTGAATGTTTTTGTGCACTACAAGGTGTAAAATGTGCATCAAAATTTTTAAATGGGTAGTATGAATGCAGGAAATGTTCCAAGAGAAACCTGTTAGCTATGACATTTGGGATTTTGACATGAAGCATTTCTCTTGTTGTGGTTTAACGAGAGATGAATGTCATGAGCAACATGTTTTGGAGATGGACACATGGTATGGCAAGGGGTCATTACAGATGGAGGGAAAAGGGGTGTAGCCTTACAGGGGTCGTTGGTCTTGTATGCCCTAGTAGTCAAGGGAGAGAAAACGCAAAACAATATTCAGCACTCTAGAAGTAGCATGTCTAGAGCTCATGTACAAATTAGTGAGAAGTCTATGTGATGTAAGTTTTCACTTTTATATTCTTATATGGAGTCTACCATAAACAAATATTACATCAATCATGCTGAGGTGTCTTAGAGGCTTAGGCAGCTACACAAGGGATACTTGGAAGCGATGTAGCGTTGGGCACTTTTTTCAGCTAATATGTACGCTAGTTGCCATGCACTTGGCAAAGAACCTAAACCTTTTGGTGAAAAAATCTAATATTTTTTTGAAATGAACTTCCAGCAGGATGTGCCCAAAGTGGTCAGGATCAATGCTTTGATGTCTTTAGATTGGATGCAGAGAGAGGGCTTCTCTCTGAACAGGGTGACTTTTATTAGCTAATTAAAAGCATGTGGCAATGTAGAAGCCATTGACTTGGGGGAATAAGTTCATGAATAGATTTCTAGACAAGGATTGATGGGAAAAAATCACCACACTTGGCAACATATGTATACCAGATATGATGTCTAATAAAATCTCAACAATTGTTCAAGGAACTACCCAATTGTTGTTACGGCATTAGCTGCACATGCGGTCCTGTGGAGGTCTAGACACTGCGGATCAGGAGTCATGCGGTATGCTTAACAGTTCTTCACGGGATATCATGGGATAGGAGTGTGTGCACCGTTCCCGATCTGCGCTGGAGCAGCAGTTGTATATGGAGGGGCATACCTGTCTTTTGATGTAACTTAACCAATCTCTATGATATTCATGGCATCCACTGTTGTAACTCTGAGTCTGGGATATACATAAATGAAGCAAGAGGTGTTTTGTGCCTATGTACTGTGTACTTCCTTCTCTTGTCATTCTATATGTTGATGTTCATATAATGTAGTTGCGGGTAATCATTCCCGTAATGCCTATTGCTCCAGTGTGGGCAATAGTCATTACATCTGGCGACCACGATGCGTGATGGATAGCTTGCGATGAATATGCATGCGCACTAGGTCGCAGGGTCCGCCTGACCCTGTGGTTCCAATTGTAGGAAGACGATGGAGGAGAGGCGGTTCAGATGAATTTGTTTTTTCTTCACCGCAGATTGAGGAATCTGTATCTCCATCACCAAGCTCGGTGCGTGGTCGGCAGCTGCGGCGAGCGAGACGCACTCCGCGCAGTCAGTCATGTCCTCCTGTCGTACGTTCACCCTCACCCTCACAGGTTGCTCCACCACAGTCTCCGGTAAGCAGTTCGGGGGTATCTCCGCCACTGTCTCCATCTCCTAGTGCTCGTAAGCTTTTCCTGGGAGGAGGAGCAACAGTTGGGCAAGGGGTGATGGCTCATCCTCAGATTAAGTATATTCGGTTTTGAGGTCTTTCGAGTGAAGACCCTGATGCACATTTGTGCCAATTCAATAAATCTTATGGATTGAATCATCCTGGGGTGGTGATTCCTCTCCATCAACAATCAGTGTTTGAATCTACACTCTCAGGGAAAGCTGCGAAATGGTTGTCCGAATACCCTAATGACCATTTCCAGACGTATGCCGACGGATCCATAGAGTTTCTACAAAGGTTTCGAATGGAAAAGACAGTCCCTCAACATTTGGAGAAGCTGTATACTGTAATGGCTAGGGCTGTAGTAGCAGGAGAGGCTTTAGAGGATACAGAATATCCAAAGAAGTCAAAGAAGAAAGACAGGAAGAAATCTCATCGGAAGTCACAGGACAGTGGTAGTGATAGTTCGGAGTCGGAATCCGCAGTATCTGATTCCTCGGACTCAGGCAACAGCGACTCGGGGAAAGAATCGGACGAGACACCGCGGAAAAAATCCCAGCGTCACGGGAAAGGTGTATCGTCCGGATCGACGGAATCGGCTGTAGTGGCTAAAAGTCTGAAGGAAATATGGTGTACCCAATGTCAGAATCCGGGCCATGCTGCTCAGGAATGTGCAATGAATCAGAAGTGGTGTGCGATTTGCACGACCAATACTCATAATAGAGTGGAATGTTATTTCAATGGCCGGGGTCGTCGGAGTCGAGGGGACTCTTCTACCTGGCAACAACCATATATAGGGCAGGGACAAGAGCCTGCTGTGGCGATGGCTCATGCTCATACATCAGAGACGCATGTGCAAGGTCAAGCAGGAGGACGGGGTCAAGGGGGAGGACGAGGTCGCGGAAGAGGTGGCCAAGATCCTAATCGCCCCAAGACATGCATTTTCTGTTTGGGGGATGGACATTGGCGATCTGAGTGTACTGAAGCTATGGAATACGATCGGAAAAAGAGGAACGCGCTGCAGGAAAACAGCCTAGTGTGGCTATGGTTCAGATTGAAGGACAGGAGGAGTCTGACCCAATGGTTTCATTAATCACGCGATCGGGTAAAAGTGTGGTTCCAACTCCCGATGTGAAAATTCCGGATTGGACGGTTCAGGAAGAAGTGCGGAAAAAGACTGTTTCTTGGTTGCCACAATCCGCACCATCAGTGAAGACAGTAGGACCATCGACATCGAATATGCCATCGACTGTGGGTCTGGAAATAAAGGAAGGGAAAGCTAGAAATAAGGATGATATTAAAGAACAGGAGGAGTGGAATTCACTTTGGAAAGAGGTTCTTATGTCACCAATTCAAGTACCTCTGGGTCCATTGCTGAATTAGTCCCGAATTTCCATAATGCATTGCTGCGACAATTGGCCACTGAGCTGCGGGAAATCGCCATTGGGAAGGTTGAAAGCGAGGATGATGATTCAGTCCCGTTGCTGGCGAATAGAATCACAGATACCCGAATTCCGGAGCTTTCAGTTCGATACCATGGCACATACATTGACAAGGTACTCTTGGATGGAGGAGCGGGGGTAAACATTATCACCCAAGCAGAGTGTGAGCGTTTTGGTCTCAGTGATTGGGAACCTGTACCCTTTGTAGTCCGCATGGCAGATCAAAGAAGAGTGCAACCAGTGGGTTTACTTTGGGGCATTGTTTTGGATGTGGCGGGCTTATCCTCTATTGTTTCCTTAGTAGTCTTGAATATTGAAGATCATAATCAAGATTATCACATTATCTTGGGAAGACCCTGGTTACGACAAGCGAGGGTAAAGCATAATTGGGAAGCAAATATGCTTGCAGTAAAGAAGGGTAAAAGAAAATTGTGGGTGATGCTGAGAACATGCCGACAACCAGTTCAGGCAGCATGGCCGGTGATAGCTGAGACAGTTAATATGGTGGAAGGATTAGAAGAGGATGAAGAGGAACAATTTCTCAAAGCTAACCCGGATTTGGTTTCTCTATACCTTGCGGATATTTCTCTGATTTCGAAAGGGAATTCGGTGGGGGTTTCAGGAACTCCAGGAGGAATAGGGGAGCAACAATAGGTGCTTCCGAGTCCTGAATCATTGGAGGACGTGATTCAGCAAGAACGAGCGTTTGAGGCGCAAATGGGAAAAATTACAAGGGTTAATTAAGGAAGATGAATTAGAGAAGGTTTTTCTTGGGGAGCAAGCGGAGTCGTAGCCCATATACATTAATAAGCAGTTGGAGGCAAGTTTTAGAGATGATTTGATCAAGTTATTGACAGAGTTTAAGGATGTTTTCGCATGGGAATATGCGGATATGTAGGGATTGGATCCTAAGTTTTATCAACACACGATCAATCTCAAACCGGATGCGGTGCCAGTGAAGCAGCACTCATACAGGATGAATCCGAATGTGGCAAAGCAAGTTAAGATGGAAATTGATCGCCTGTTGGAAGTGGGTTTTATTACCCCTATTGATAATCCGGAGTGGATTTCTCCAATTGTGGTCGTACCAAAGAGAAATAAGCAAATTCGAATTTGTGTGGATTACCGGAAATTGAATGCAGCTACTGTTCCAGATCCTTTTCCTCTTCCGTTTTTGGATTCCATTTTGGATGATATAGCAAGACATGAGATGTATACTTTTTTGGATGGATTTAGTTGATATAATCAAATCCGAATGGCATTGTGGGATCAGCCAAAAATAGCTTTTATTACCGCATGGGGAGTATTTGCTTGTATAGTAATGTGGTTTGGATTGCGGAATGCACCTTCCACTTTTCAAAGGGATATGTTTCAAATATTTGGGCCTTATTTGACGGATTTTATGAGGATTTTTCTGGATGATCTCAGTGTTTTTGAAGCACAATTGGAGCATTTGAAACAATTACGTTATGCTTTATGAAATGCAGAGAGGTGAAATTCAGTTTGAATCCTTTAAAGTGTGCATTTGCTGTCCGCAGTGGCAGGTTACTGGGGCATATCATTTCTGAAGATGGTATTTCTGTGGATCCGGATAACATTGTCGCAATTATGGAAGCGCCTGCACCGCGGAACCAGAAGCAATGTTAGATTTTCCTGGGTCAAGCCCGATGGCATGGGAGGCATTTGCGGTTTGTTGCGCATTTGGCAATCCCGATTACTCAGGCAGCTCATGCTATAGATTTTTAATGGACACAAGAATGTGATTTGGCTTTTTGGAGATTAAAACTGTAGCTATCCAAAGCTCTGATTATGCTGGAACCAAATTGGGGTGAGGATTTTCATGTGTTCGTGGATGCTTCGGATCGAGCTATTGGCAGTGTGCTGATGCAGGAACAAAGTCAAGGATGGTTCGGACCTGTCTATTATGCCAGTAGACAATTATCATCTACGGAAAGAAATTATTTCGTAACTGAAAGGGAATGTTTAGGGATGATTTATTCAGTGAAGAAATTCCGGCACTATCTGTTGGGCCGACGTTTTTTCTTCCATGTGGACCATTCGGCTCTTTTATACCTGGTAAGGCAACAAAATTTGACGGGAAGATTGGCCAGATGGCTGGGTGCTTTTGCTGCAGGAATTTGACTTTGAGGTCATACATCGCCCAGGGGCCCAGCATGCGGTGGCTGACTACCTATCTAGGTTAGATTCCGGAGAGCCGCCAACGGGTGTAGCTGATGAATTTCCGGATGCGTCTCTGTTTCTAACAAGAGTAGCTGCAGAGGATAGCACAGTCCCGTAACAGGCGAGGGTTATTCCTAGCATTCCATGGACATGGTATGAGGAGATGTTTCACTTTCTCGACAGCGGAGAAATGCCTTCTTTCTTGTCTAGCCATCAGAGGAAACATATGGCTATCAGAAGCCGGGATTTTGAGATTATTATGGGGAAGCTCTATTATCGTACAGTGGCAGAAGTGTTACTCCGATGTGTGCTACCACAGGAGCAGGAAGCAGTATTAGAGGAAGTCCATATTGGTATTGCGGGAGGTCAATTTGCAGCATTAATCACAGCTCGAAAGGTTCTCCAATCTGGATTATGGTGGCCCACATTGTTTCAGGATGCGAGAAATTATGTGCAATAGTGTGATGTGTGTCAGCGGTTGGGGCAACCTACCGAACGGTCCAGAATTCCTTTTCAGTCAGTTCTGCCTTTGGAGCCTTTTCAAAAGTGGGGTTTGGATTTTGTTGGTCCTTTTAAACCAGTGGCAGCTTACACAGGAAATAAGTATATCTTCACAGCCACGGATTACGCTACCAAATGGGTGGACGCATGGCCTTTGAAAGACAACACTGCAGTTTCTGTGGCGGGATGCTTATATAAGGATATCTTTTCTAGATATGGCTGCCCTATTGAGTTGGTTAGTGACAGGGGAAGTCATTTTTTGAATAAGGTGATGGAGAGAATGCTGCGGTTTTATTTTGTATTACACAGAAAATCTTCTCCATATTATCGTCAGGCGAATGGGAAAGCAGAATCAACTAATAAGCAATTGATTCGGATTTTAACAAAGTTGGTGAATATGCATTGGACGGACTGGGATGTGAAACTTCCTTCCGCCTTATGGGTCTATCGGACAGCTTATAAAGTAGCAACAGGATTGACTCCTTTTAAGTTGGCATTTGGCATGGAGGCAATCACTTCGGTGGAGCATGTGATTCCGAGTATGCGGAGGTTGATTGTGGATCGGCTTCTTCCGGAGGATTCTGTGATTTATCGATTGGATGTTTTGCAGGAATTGGATGAAGAGGCGGCTGAATAGTTTTGCGGTGCTGCAGGATCTGCAGTCTAGGCAAAAAAAATGGCTGGATCAGCCAAAAGCACGGCAATTTGTTCGGGGATAGCTGGTCCTTGTCTTAAATTCCTGTCTCGGGAAGATGTCAAGGAGGCTTAAATTACGGTGGTCAGGACCATTTTGGATTTTTCAAGCGTGCGGACCCATCTCTTTTTATTTGGCGGATTTAAGGGGGGAGGTTATTTATGTGCGGGTCAATGGTTTCAGACTACGCCATTATGTTTCACCTACCACGATTCAGTGCCCCTTTGCTGTGGTACAAGAGCCGGAAGCCGCCCTAATCATGATTGGGGATTCTTTTGCATGCAATCTTGGACAGCGGGGAAGGATCTATGATGGTTGTGACAACGTGGATCGCCCTATTTTGGGAACTCATTGTGGAAAGGTTACTACTGCATGCAGATGATTTTTATTATGGTTCTCTTGTTTCTTGTGTCGTGCGCTCTTAGTGCTCTACTCTCTGCTCCTTCATCTCATCGCCACCATGACAACTTCCCTTCTGCAATGTGTCCCTTTCACTCCCATGCAGCAGCTCGCGCTTCGACGAGTGGATGCATGGCTGCAAGACTTGCGGCTGCGTGTGTTCGCCAACCTGGATTGGCAAGGAATCCCAGTTCACCCACAGGCAGTAGGTTTGATTGAGCAACTCGCTGATGGTAATATGGTGGTGCTGAATAATCAGCAGATTCAGTTGACAGCAGAAAGGATTTCAAGGTGTTGTTGTTTGCCCAACGATGGCGTGGTGCACACCTCTCATGTGATCCCTGCGGCAGATGTAGAAAAAGAATTTGGTTTGAAGGTCAAAGGGGAGTATAAACTGTCAAGATTGTCAGATGTAGCAACCAGGGATGCATATAGGTGGTTTCTCGAGGCCATTTGGCTACAGGCCAAAACTTATACCATTTCGACCCGAGAAAGAAATGTGTTGCATTCGGCCAACTTTGGGCTAGTAGCTTGGGCAGCGGTGGTCAGAGAATGACTGTTGGCGGAATGCCAACGAGTCATGGCACAATTGGGGAGGAATACCCCAACCAATACAAAGGTGGGCCAACTGATCACATTGATTTTTCCGTTGAGAGAAGTTTTTCCTCTCGCCCTGCGTTCTCTCTACCACTTTGAAGATGATCTCTTGATGGTCCAAGGCACTAATGCTCCGCTGTCGCAAACACAAAGCTTGGCAGTGCCGGCTGAGAGGGAAACACAGCAGTAGCAGGTGGGCGTTGGGGATTTGCCTGGTCCATCGACAACAGTGGTATCTTCTGGAGCCCAAGAGATGGTCACTGCAGGTGCAGGATCAGCAAGCCACAAGCGCGGCAGGGAGAAACATCAATTTTTGACACCACCTCCGGCAACTATATCTCTTGTTTCGAGAGATTCTGCGGTGGCTCACTGGCATCGCCGAATGCAAGAGAGAGTGAGCAATGCTACTCCTTTGCGGACGAGCTCTTCTCCGGTTGCGGATATCTCTGCTCAACCAGAAACTTCGGGCACTACTAATGTGGCTGCCTCGACAGGAGGTACTCTCCCCGCAGTGCTACCCTGGGAGGCTACGACAGCAGTGGCCCCTGCTGACCAATTACAGGCATGCGACACATTTTTGAGCAGACTTGCAGAGTCTATTCGTGCGGCCTGGCCAGCCCCAACCATAGAAGGACAAGTCAATGAGTTGGAAGCGCTGGTAGTGGCTTCACAAACTCGCATTGCCGAGTTAACCACTCAGAATGAAGAGCTGACTGTCACAACTCGCCAGCAAGAGGGAAAAATACAAATGTTAAGACAGGCTAATGCTGAGTTTGTGGCCTCTATCCAACAGGAACTTCTTCAGTTGAGAACACAGCATAGCCTAGCCTCTTACTTAACCTCGCACCTTGGCGATGTAATGATCAACATGGCTGATTTGGATGCATTGGTAGTGGAGCACACGCTTGGCTGCTGAGGTGAGAGCGCAGCCACCCACTCAGCAGGTTGTGGTGCACCAACCCGAGTCATCCAACACTGACAGAGGTAAGAGTGTTGTTCCCGAGGATTTTGATGTTGCTGATTGGGTACAAGCTATAGAGGATTGTGCTGAAGCCCAGGCTCATGTATCTTGTTTGTAGAAAATGATTTGTCGATTTCGTAAGGAGCGGTGCAGGGTCTGTTTTTGGGTGGAGACCTTAGCTCATTCTTTTTCTCTCTGTCTACCACCTTGCCCTCCATTTTGGTCTTCTCTTAATAGATACCTTTCTCGCTATTATCCGTTACATACACCTCTTGCTCCTCTGCCACAGCCGCCTCAATCTATCTCTTTGCCAACGTAGTTTATTCCTCGGGCTGCCTGGCCGGAACAAATTCAGATAGATCCACATCTTCTGGATGAGGTCTATCGGGCACATACTGCAGATTTTAGAGGCTTTGGCTATATTGATATTTCCTCTTCACCAGAGCAGGGTGCAGAGCAACCACCGGAACCTTCCAACCGGAGGCGCTGAGTGTGGGTTCGCGCAATCCACCGTGCGTGCCAGATGTTACGGCATTAGCCGCACATGCGGTGCTGCAGAGGCCTGGACACTGCGGATCAGGAGTCATGCGGTATGCGGTGGCCGTAGCGGCAGTTCTTCACGGGATATCATGGGACAGGAGTGTGTGCACCGTTCCCGATCTGCGCTGGAGCAGCGGTTTTATATGGAGGGGCATACCTGTCTTTTGATGTAACTTAACCAATCTCTATGATATTCATGGCATGCACTGTTGTAACTCTGAGTCTGGGATATACATAAATGAAGCAAGAGGTGTTCTGTGCCTGTGTACTGTGTACTTCCTTCTCTTGTCATTCTATATGTTGATGTTCATATAATGTAGTTGCGGGTAATCATTCCCGTAATGCCTATTGCTCCAGTGCGGGCAATAGTCATTACAATTGTGATGTGGTCCCTTTGGTCTACACTGATTGTGCGGTATGTTGAACATGGCAAAGATCCAGATGCTTTGAGTTTCTATATGTAGATGCATCGTAACATGTTCCCTTAATGCACTCACCTTTGCATAACTTTTAGAAGCTTGTTCTAGAATTCAACCACTTGGAAAAGGAGAGAAAATATATGACGATATCATTAAACAAGATCTATTGGGGGAGGGAACTATGCGTTAGTGGATATGTATGTCAAATGCACATCAACAAATGTTCCAAAGACACAGTATGAATCCACGGAAATGTTTCAAGAAGAAGCTGCTAGCTACAACATTTGAGAGTTTGACATGAAGCATTTTTCTTGTTGTGGTTTATTGAAAGATGAATTTCATGAGCAACATGTTTGGGAGACATCCATATGGTATGGCAAGCGGTTGCTACAGATAAAGGGGAAAGGGGTCTTGTATGGTCTAACAGTCAATGGAGAGGAAAAGAAAAACAATATTCAGCTCTCTAGAAGTAGCATGTCCACAACTTACATACAAATTATGGAGGAGGCCGTGTGATGTAAGTTATGGTGTTTGCCATAAACAAATCTTGCACCAATCATGTTGAGGTGTCTCAGAGGCATAGGAAACTATACACAACGTCTGTTTGGAAGTGATGTAGTGTTGGCCACTTCTTGGCAAATCACCTAAAGCTTTTGGTGACAATATGTAATCTTTGTCTGGAATGCAGTTCTAGTACGATGTTCCCAAAATGGCCACAATCAAGGCTTTGATGTGTTTAGATTGGATGTAGAGAGAGGCATTCTCCTTGAACATGATGATTTTTTTCAGCTAATTAAAAACATGTGGCAATGTAAAAGCCATCAACTAGGGGGAGCAAATTCATGAATATATTTCCAAAAAAGGATTGCTGGGAAAAAATTACTACACTTGGTTACATATAAGTTGATATGTATACCAGATGTGGTGCTCTAAAAAAAGCTCAAAAACTTCTCGAGGAGTCTCCCAACTGATATGTGGTCCGTTGGTCTACACTAATTGTGGGGTATTATTGGCGGGTACGCCACAGGACTCTAGCATAGCAAGAACAGAACCAACAACTCTATGTTGGCCGAGGGTGAAGCTTAACCTGTAGGCACATGGAAACAAAAATATGGGTGTCAACCACCTTCTCGACCTTCTATGACAATCTCTAAGCGAGGAAATCAAATCTAAGCATTCTTATGCCACTAGTGAAAGAAATCCAACCTACAATGCTCATGCTATCCAAAACTAGGCCAAATGCATTCGAAATTTCACAAAACTCACAAGATATACTCTCCTTATCATGAGATCAATACCCTATGGACTGCGACTCGATATCCAACCTCTAACTACCTCTTGTGCAAAATACATGCTACCATTTTTTGTAGAATATGGTCCCAAAGCATAGCTCTACTCCCCTGAGCTCATAGGTATAGAGAACTCATCAAACGGATACCCGGTTTGCAAGAAAACTCACCCGGAAGCTCGTAGGAGCTCACTTAGCAGCGTTGTTAGAATCGCACACTCTTGGCATTGGGACGGAAGCCCTCACTGTTGCTAACACATTGATGGTGTCACTTTCACAATGGACCTTCCCTAGAGCACGTAGGGAAGAGAAGAAGTCACTCTCTCTCTCTCTCTCTCTCTCTCTCTCTCTCTCTCTCTCTCTCTCTCTCTCTCTCTCTCTCTCTCTCTCTCTCTCTCTCTCTCTCTCTCTCTCAGACACAGCACACAGTGAAACACTAAATTGATTAATTCAAAACTTAGGCTTAGGGTTACAAAATTTGACTTATATACATTCCTCCTTAGAGGCTTGTTCCTGCAAAATCTAATGGCTGCTCAAATATTACAAAAAATATCACTCTGCTTCAAAAATAATGATACAACAAATTGGGAAAACTTCTTCTATGTTTCGCTGTCAACACTCACCCCTTCCGCGTCCATGTCATCCTTGACATGAAGTGTCTTGATCTTCTCCTTCAATGAAAGTTGTCCTTCTGTCAATGGAACCCTCGTGGCTTTAGCAACTTCAGGTATGATTTGTAGCTTATATTCCCCAAAGTGACTATTGGGCGGAACATTTTGTTGTCGTAAGTAAAGAATACCATGTAGAAAGCTTCTTCAAAAGCTTGCATGTGATAGCTGGGAAAAACATGATTCTTTGATATAGTAGATGTAAGACCTCTAAAGATGGCTGTTTTGACAAATCGTATGTCATTGGGGTGACAGTGTCGCCCGTTGATAGGAGTGTTGAGTCTGTAGCTTTAGAAGGCGCGAACACTTCAATGCAAGCCAACAAGGTTTTGAAGATTTTTTTGATCATTACACACGTCAATTCTGGAGATCCAGTGAAGATCTTAATGGTGCCCTTCAGATTTTTCACCATATAAGAGACACTTATTCTCTCTCCTTCCTTGGGTGGTGGCATAGAGGGATAGTTAAGTCAGTTTGGATGTTTCTTTAGGATTTTTAAATGATTTTCCCAAGTGAGGACATGAGGGACAGGGCAGAATAAGAGGTCACCCCGAATGATTTTTGGGGCCTCCACCAAGTATTTCAAAAATCGTGGATACTTTATGAGCCAGGCTTTCCTCCATTTTGGTTGAGAGTCCACTATTTTCGCTGCAACAGCCTCTGTATTCTTGACATCTTTCTCATATATTGGCTCCAAAGCTTCTGCTTCAACTCTCTTCTTTATTGTTATCACGTCATACTTTAGGAGAGTATATGGGAGTGTGGGTTGCATCGATTCCTCCCTAAGATATTTGCGTCTAGCTCTTGGACTCCTACAGAATACAACATTCTTGATTCCCATTCAAAGGCTACCTTGTGGTCCTCTACTGTGGCCTTTTCTATCAAAATCTAGAGACATGTCTCCTCCTCCACGGTCAATGGTTGTGTTTCTTCTACCTCTGTCTCCATTTGTTCTTCTTGGTGCTGCACATCTTTGGCACCCTCCGGAATTTCCATTTGCTCATCTCTGGCATTTTTTCTTGCTCCACTCGGCCCTGGTTCTGATTTTTGTGTCCTTAATTTTGCTATTTCTCTTTGTAATTCTATGATCTATCGTTGGTCCAGTGTATCTCGTTGAATAGCTTCCTCTACCATGTTAACCATCGTCTCTTGTAGTGTTGCCAGATTCTTATGGAGTTCTTCTTGTTCTTTATGAAGAGATGTGTGTTCGGCTTTCATTCTTTCTTCCACGGCTAGAGACCCTTTGACCATATGCATTCACTATCTTTGCTCCATCTATAATTCCTTTTGCAGGTTAGTGATTTAGGCTAAAGAGAATGACAAACGTGCAAAAGGAGAAGTGGGTTTTTGTTGATTCCATAGCACCATTGATCATCTTGTCACTCTTCGTGTTCTCATGGAGTCGGTTGAAAGACAAGCGATTGAATTGTTGTTTTGTGGACTTTAAGAAATCCTTTGATATGATTCCACGTAACAATTTGTGGAGAAGGATGGAAGGACTCCAAGTGCCAAGTGAGTTTATGTTTGTGGTTTCTCGAATCGATGAGAAGGTGATTTGTTAATTGCGAATGGGAAGAGAAATTTCAAAAACATTTCTAAGCACTATTGGGGTTAAACAAGGATGAGAATCGATGAGAAGGTGATTTGTTAATTGCGAATGGGAAGAGAAATTTCAAAAACATTTGTAAGCACTATTGGGGTTAAACAAGGATGTCCATTGTCATCAACTCTCTTTGGTCTATGCATCAATCAATTGGAACAAATGGTGCTTGACTTTATGCAAGAAGAAGGCATTGAAGAGGTCACTATTTGCAATGAAATAATCATGCTTTTGTTGTGTGCGGATGATGTAGTGCTTCTAGCACACACTTTAGAAGATGCACAAAAGCTTATGGTTGTCCTTGAGAACTTTTGCTTGTATAGTGGGCTGATTGTGAATGAATCAAAAACAAGTGTTATGCTTGTGAAAACCAACCATATGGAGAAGCCATGCATTTTACAACAATGAGACACTTTAAGTTGTTTAGAGCTTTAAGTACCTTGGACTTATGGTTCCATCCAATCACAAGTGGCACAAATGTGCTATACGTTGTTTGGAAGCAGGAAAGAGATCATATTATGCATTTGAGAACATGTGTAATGCGGGAAACATCAAGTGTTGGGTTCTCAAGAAGTACCTTTTTGATGAATTATTGACACCAGTTCTTCTTTATGGAGTTGAAATGTGGGGTAGGAGCATCTCAAAGTCTACTTGGAAAGAGTTTGAGGATGTCCAAAAGTGTTTTCTTACAAACTTTCTCCAAGTTAAGACACAAAAAACATATATGCTCCTACTTCTTGAGTTGGGATCTCTTCCAATTGAGGTTATGGGCATGGAAAGGGTTGTGGAGTACATGATAAAGACGTGTCAAAACCCCTCACATTGACTTCCTACAATTGCATGGGAAGTAAGCAAAAAAGTTCAAAAGATGCATAAAAGCAAGATCTTGAGCACGAGATGGATGCAAAACATAAAGAAGTGGTTTGGGAGATGGGATGCATTACACTTGCTACATGATGCTTCATTTGACTCCCAAGTGAATGAAGCTTTTCTCAAACGCCAATGTATTACAGATTGGGAGAAATCCGGTGGGTCACACTTCATACACTACACCACCCATATTTCCCCCAACTGCAAAACCACGTTCTTGGCTGAAAGAGGAAATTGTACTCACACTTACATGCTCTAGCCTATCCCCTTGTCAGTGATACACACTATCACAACCATTTGACTTAACTCACATTTCCTTTGATGCGAGATAAGGTGTTGGGGCAATGGAGAAGAGTCAAATTGACTGTACACATTATGCTCTCTACAAGTTCGAGAGTCTGAGTACCACCCAGTACTAGAGTGCTTAGATTTTGGTCACATCTGAACTTGCTTCTCTCGCATTTTCAGCCATGACTTAGACCTACAAACTTTCCTCTCCCAGCCATAGTGTGGGCTCTCCATTTTGACTCTCATCACCACAATTTTGGAGCATCAAGAGTCACTTATCATCCATACACATACTACATCACATGTAACTTTGGTGCCATAAGTCAAATTTGACCTCCGAGGACGATAATAAAATCTCTCTCTCTCTCTCTCTCTCTCTCTCTCTCTCTCTCTCTCTCTCTGTGTGTGCCCTTGAACCTTGAGTATTCCACATCACTGTTGATTCTAGTAGGATAGGTTCATCATACATGTGTTAATATTCTCAATAATATCTATCAAAACATGGCCCTTCAGCATACTGTGTCAGCGCTAAGCAAGTTAAGGCATGATCCCAATTATCAAAACATGAGCTAACACTTTCATAGTAAATTATTAATTAAATGAACAAAAAGACATGAACATATTTATTTACTACTTTATCTACCACACGTAAACCTTTCTTCATGCTTTGACTTGCTGACCTCTGGAGTTTTGAAAACAAAAGAAGCAAGTTTCTCAGGCAAGCCCCCCTTACCTTGCTTAACAGCGTGCTCCAATCCCTTGCTACCCTAAAATGGGACTTTACCCTAAAGTCGAAGACTTTTAATCCCACATCCTTGGTGAGCATGCCTCCTCCTCCCTCTACTGCATGTCCTCCACCTCCACAGCTTGATGACCCACCTCATAACTTTAGAAGATTTTCAACGTTTTGGAACAAGGTTGTCACTAACTTTCCAACATCCACACACACACACACACACACACACACACACACACACTCACTCTCACTCACATAGACTCTATGCTAGTTGCAAGATAGGAGTGGTGCGGTTGATGAACTCTTGCTCCAAAACCAGAGTTGATCGCGTTGCATTTATACGCCCATACAAAAATACTTATACGTATAAAATGCTATTATACACTGAAATCCCATATAATCACCGTATTGCCATTTTATTTTTTTGATCAAAAGATCTTTTGATCGAAAAATATCTTATATAAGAAACCGTCGCCGGTTTTAATCAAAAGTAGTTCTAGAGGTTCAAGAGATTGTTGAGACAGGCAGAGCTTGAGATTGCCATAGTTTGAGGAGGATTTTGGGACAGCCAGAGCTTGAGGTAAAATTGTCAACTTGTATTGCTCTTTTCTAACTTGTTTTTGTGTGTTGTGCCAGACTCGTGTGGTGCAGTTGTTTTACCCTCACCATAGAGTTGGCATACATGTTATAGGCCACTTCGTGGTATGTAGCCATCCGGGTCACTCCAAAAGTGTGTAGAAATTAGTCACTTTTCTCGTGCTGTGCAACCACTTGGTTCATTGCAGAGAAGGGTTTTAGGACATACTTAGATTCTCACTCGTGTGGTGCAGTTGTCTATCTCTCACCATAGGGCTGAGTTTAGGGTTTAGTGGTTGACTCGTGGTGTGTAGTAGGCATGATGCTACATCTCTTACTCCAGTGTGGCATATATGTTGCTCAATTTTAGATCAAATCAAATTATCATTTGTTTCACGTACACACAAGAGTTTTTGTTCATCAAACAGAAAGTGAAGAGATGCATAGTTTATGCCCTCTTCATCTTTGTGTTACGCACTGGTTACTCTTGTGTTTTGAACTCCAAAGACACATCATTGTTCATCACTAGATGACTTGGTGTTGTCTTAGATGTAGATACATACGATATTTGGCCTACATCTGAGATTGTTAAGTTGTCCACTAATGTTTGTGTTGTGAGTTCCACACACTTCATCAGGGATTGGATTAAGTCACATCATCGTTCTTACTACATAGAAATATGATGGATACATTTTTCTACCTAAGAGTGGAGATATGCATACCTATGCCCTCTTCATCTTAGCATGACACGCCTTGTAGTTTTTGATCCACAGATACACCACTTATCAGCTCGGGGGGTTCACTATGTGTAAAACTACCATATCACGTGCGTTCAAGGCATGTTTGTAAAACCCCTTATCTGTGAATTTTGTTAAGAATATGATATACCCTTTTCTTTTAAAATCTGTAAATTTTTTTCAAATTTGAAAAAATAATGCCCTTCTATATATATATTTCTGTAAGTTTCAAGAACTTTAAATACCCTTCTGTTGAACTCACGTGATATGTTACATTTTTATTAGGTGACCTCCCCGGGCTTATCAGTAGATGACTTGGTGTAGTCTTGGATGTAAATATGTACAATGTTTGACCACAATCCACGATTTCAAATTGTTTGTTGATGGTTGTATTGTGCGTTCCACACACTTCATTAGGGATTAGATTGATTAAACTATCAATCAACATTACAACAACGTCCAAGACTTGTGTTGAGTGTACCTCACACCAATTGGGTTTCCCACTTTCACGCTCCGATCATTTAAGTGTATTATGTAGCACACATAACAGGGTCCAGTTCTTGTGACGAGTGTACCTCACACTCTTGGTCTGTTCACCTCTCTCCATCTCTCTCTTTGTGTATTCTCCTCTCTATTGTACAATGTATGTATTGCAATCATAATATATCGTCACTTGCTATGAATTAAGTCAAATTGTGTATGAAATCTGGATTAACAAACATGACACAAATTTGATAGTTTTTCCTCTTCTCTGAGAACATTTATGTTATAAAATTATATCTTGAAGATATGGCGGATATTAAGCTGGAAAAAATCACCAAAACTTCGTCTTGATACGTCACTTTCATCACATGTTAGAGCTTGAGCTTCGTCATTTCCTAAACCCCTCAACTCCGAAAGAGTATTACCAATTCACAAACACTTTATCAAAGTCTGTCTTTGAGAAGCTTCAGCACGCATTTACACCCCAGAATGCATTTTACATATCTTTAATAACCTCAGGTTCATTATCAAACATGGTCAAGCATTCTATTGGACAGATTGCGAATATTTTTCAGGATCTAGAAAACCGTGAAATAATTACTTTGCCAGCGTAGTTACTTGCATACAACTTGTACAATAGTTGTATACTAAGTTCAAGAGCAAGGGAAAGCTGGAAAGAGCAGCAAAGCGCGCGAGAGTAGAAGTCTTTTCGATACTACTTCAGAGCCAGAGACTACGGTTAGAGTAGAGACTCCTGCTAGTGTCACTCTTGCACTCGATCAGTCTCAGCTATAGTTGTTCCAAAATAACATTTTGCAGATAATAAACTCTCTTCATCAGACCTTGAAGTAACTAGAGACACACGACTTTCTCCACAATGATCTTCACTCCTGCAACATGATGCTTCACTTTGGACATAAAGGGGTCTATGCAAGCATTGTGGATTGGGTGTCATAAAATCTAATATCTAACCAACCCAAATGATTTTCTCATATTAAATTGATCACTTAATGTGGGAGAATAAACAGGAACAAGTGTTAAGATATAGATATGTGCTTATAGATCTATCTCAACACGGGGCCAACAGTAAAGGGGCCCAAATGGGAGATGGTCTATCAAGAGCAAGGCTAACCAATGGAGCATAAGACCTTAGGGTTAGCTTCATTGAAGACCTCCAATAATGTGTGTAAAAGTCCTTTGACCTTAGGTAAGCTAGGACTGAGCTTGAGGTGGGAACCCGGCCCAAGCTCGAGGTGCTTGTCGTGCTTGAGGTGCTTGTCCTGCTTGAGGTGCTTGTCATGCTTGAGGTGCTTGATTAAGATGCTTGAGGTGCTTGACTGGCTCCATGCTTGAGGTGCTTGACTTGGTGCATGATTAAGGTGCTTGAGGTGCCTTGAGAAGCTTTCCTGAGATGCTTGTGGGAACACCCCCTACTTCAAGTGCTTAGTCATGCTTGATGACTAAGGGGCTTGCTCATCCAAAGTCAAAAAGATCCCTACAAGGAGGGGGGCAAGCCTACAAGGGGGGGGGATAAGAGAGAACACTCACACACACACACACAAGGGAAGCCCCAGCTTGAAGAGGCAGCAAGGACACTTGTCAAGTTCCTCCTCATGTTGCCCTCATGGTGTGCCTGAAGCCTATTGGTTGGCCACCCAAGGGGTCTAATGATAATTTAGGATATTTAATTAATTGATTTTTCATTTATCAAGTCCTCTCTCTCAAAGGGGAAAGGGGGACACTTGTCCCAAGGCTACCCCTGTTGCTTGTAATGGCTCCTGCTTGTGATTGGCTAGGCCTGGAAGGGTCCAATGAGCTTCAAGCATGAGCTACAAGGGGGGGTCGACCCAAGCAAGCTAGGGGGGTGCTTAGGGGGTATACTCACCCACACACACTCACAAACACTCTCATGGTGTGCTATGCAAAGTGCAAGAGCTCCCTCTCCAAGCAAGTAGAGGTTGAGAGCCTACACCAACACTCTTGGCTATGGAGTGCAAATCCATCCAAGAGCCATGCTTCTATGCTTGAGCTTTCCATTTATTTCTTATTTATTACTATGCTATTATGTATGCTAGCAACAAGAGTATGATAAGTGAGGAACTAAGTCTTTCTCCTACGAAATGTTTCTTCTTTCTCTTCCCTACCCTCATTCCCTGCTAGCTCTCTCCACCTTCGAAGGTGTTTGAGGTCTTGGGACTGAGGCTTGGGATAGTTAAAGCTTTCTTCAAGTTTATGTTATGTTTGTGATGCATGAAGCCTTCCATCTTGATGGCATCACCTACGTCACAAGGAACACAAAGACTGTATTGTAACAAGTCTCTCTTTATGGGAGAAATCATAATACAAATGCCTATTGGAGGGGGGACCGGCTCCACATAAATCCGGTCCTCAACTGTTGTCATGTTCTCTAAACTCTCTCTCTTGCAAAAGTATTGTCTCTTCCAAGTTAACTAATTGCTATGATTATGTTGCTATCTTCAAATATGTCAACCCGCTATGCTCACAAAATTATTTCTTGAAAGTACTCTCATTAAATTCCGCTACTCTCAAATTGAATAGGCAAATTCCATTACATTGGTATCAGAGCATTTGGTTTCTGTTTTCTTGCTTAAGAAGAGAGGTCCTTAAGTAGCCTATAAATGGTTGATGTTGTTAATTATAATAGAGTAAGTGGAATTGGGATCTATTATCGGTTTTGTTGAGCCCACTATGTGGGGGATGGTGCACACCTCGAGAGCTTTGGACTTAATAATGGAGTCTTTCTAGACTTGCCTACGGCTTTACCATTATTGAGCCATAAGAAGTCCGAAAGGAGCTAACCCTTGGCAACTCTACTATGTTAGACCTACTCCTCTACTCTCTATAATTAACCACTTTGAGCCGTGGGTGTAGATACTTAAGAGCCGATTTTCAAAGGCTAAGAGGAGTGGCAACTAAGATTTTGAACTGCCAAAGCATACACTAAGTATAAACATAAATTTTGTTAACATGGCTGACAATAATCAAGAGAGTAGAATGAACATTGATAGCTTTGATTTCGCACATGAAGGTGCTAATGATGATGCTCCCATGTTTGTGAATTATCTCGTCGCTAGGTTGCAGCAAGCTATGGGCAACCCTGCTTTGCAAGCCGAAGTTACTCAAGAACTTCGTGCTTATGGAATTTCCCTTCCTCTCCCAGAGGAGAGAGAGCTTAGGAGGCCTCTTGAAGAGACCCCCAAAAGAAGACTCTCTCCCATTCGAGAGGAGGAATCCAAAGAGAAAGAAAGCAATGACAGTCTAGGTTCTTCTGAAGATGTGGCTCCACGAAGACGGCGGTCTAGAAGATCGCCTACTCCTCCCAAGAGGAAAAGAGCAACCTATAGTCCTTCTCCTCATCACTCTGAAAGGCAAGAGAGGAAACAAAGGAAGAAAAGGGCTAGGAAGAGGTCACCCTCTTCTCCTTCTTCTTCACCTTCCTCCTCTCCGATGAAAGTTATGGCTATTCTCCTAGAGAATACAAGAGGGGAGGACATTGCAAATCATTTCCTGCATGGTGAAGGTCACAAAAGCTAAAGAAGTTCAAGGAGGGAGGAAAGAGTATCTCTTTTCTCACCTACGATGGCACCTTTGGTGCTACCGACAAAGTGTTGGCCTTCATCCAACAATTTGATGCGGCCTTTGGGGATGAGGGCTTCATAGACTCCTCCAAGCTACGCCATGTAGCTATGCACTTCCAAAAATCAGCTCGTCAATGGTGGGCTAGCCTTCGTGGCAATGGAGAAGCCCCAAAGACATGGAAAACTCTACGAGTTTCCATCATGAAGCAATTTCTTCCAAGCGATACTAAAGATAAAGTTCTTACCGAATGGCGCGGCTTGAAGCTTCTCTCTCATGAGTCTATCAACAAGTATGTAGACAAGTTTTGGGATTTACATCTCAAAGCTACTGTCTTTCAAAAGATAGACTTTGCCGAGCAAAGACAACAATTCTGTGCGGGATTACCTGAAGAGATGGCCGAATACATCAACTCTCAACGGCCTGGTACTATTACCGAAGTAATCCATCACACCATGGTTGCTTCACGCATCAATTTCCATCAAGGGGCTAGACGTAATGTCAAGCCCATGGAAAACAAAGATAAAAATGATGCAAAGGGGAAATCCAATGCTCAAAATAATTCCCAAGGCACTTTCAACAACAACAACAACAACAACAACAATCGGTCCAAGGAGAAGGGAGTTTACAAAGGTAAAAACAAACTCTCTCCTGAAGAGCTTGAAGCTTTTCGCAAGGACCATAAGTGTTTCAAGTGTGGAGAGCAAGGACATGGCTATCGTTCTTGCCCCAAGAAGAATACTCGCAATGAGACTCCTAGGGCTTCCACCATCGAAGCTCCAAAAGAGGATGGTCATTGCAAAGGATCATCACTTTCCTATGCGTGGGGAAAGGTAAGAGAGCATGATGCCTTCATCTTGTTTGACCCAGGCTCTCCTCTCAACTTCATATCAATAGAGTTGGCCCCCAAGTTGGGTATTCAAGCTTTTGAGATGGGAGATATAGTAACAACCGATGCAGCTTTCAAGGGACAACATGCCTCTGTTACTCCCTTGATTGGGAAGTTGAGGCTTCATGTCCAAAGCTATGTCGACAAAGAAGACTTCTTCATCTCTCCTCTCCAACATCAGGATGTTATCCTAGGGGCACCATGGTTTGATCGCATGGCTGCCAACATGAAGTTCCTTGAAAGGAGAATTTACTTCACCTACAGGGGAAAGAACATGTATATAGATGCTAGTGAGCGTGGTCGCACTATTCCACTTGTAAATCATCTTTCTTTTGATAAATCAATGAAGAGCTCAGTTTCTACGTACATGATTTATGTCAAAGAGTCTCTAAAAGCTAATAATGTTTCATCAAATGAAAATGATAGGAATCAAGAAGAGTTAGACTTGTCTACTTTTCTAAAATGATTCCAAGATGTGTTCATCGATGATATCCCTATGGACCTACCTCCAAAACGAGGGGATGATGACCATCGTATTGAGCTCCTTCCAGGAAGCTCACCGCCTAACAAACCTCCTTATCGAGTCTCACAAGCTCAACAAGAGGAGATAATGAGGCAAGTACAGGAATTGGTAGACAAAGGGATGGTGAGGCCTATTTCCTCTCCCTTTTGTTCTCCAGTCCTTTTAGTGCAAAAGAAAGATGGTACATACCGTATGTGTGTGGACTATCGAGCACTAAACCATATCACTATCAAAAACAGATTTCCCGTGCCTCGGGTAGAAGATCTGTTTGATAAGCTACAAGGCTCTACCTACTTCAGTAGGATTGACCTTAAGAGTGGCTATCATCAAATAAGGATAGTGGATGAAGATATCCTAAAGACCGCGTTTCGCACAACATTTGGTCTTTCTGAATATCTACTCATGCCTTTTGGCTTGACTAATGCACCAGCTACTTTCAATCGTCTCATGGAGAAAATTTTTAGACCATATCATAAATTCACTGGAGTGTTCTTTGATGATATCATCATCTACTCCAAATCTTTGGAGGAACATAAGCAATATCTCCAAGTTATTTTTCAAGCCTTGAGGGAGAACAAACTTTTTCTCAACCAAAAGAAAAGTGAATTCTTCCTTCAAGAGATTCAATATCTAGGTCATATTATCTCTCACGATGGTATTCGTATGGATCCATCAAAGCTAGAGGTAATAAAATCATGGCCTAACCCAAGGAATCTACATGAGCTAAGAAGCTTTATTGGTATGTGTGCATACTATAGACGCTTCATAGAAAAATTCTCTCAAGTAGCAGGACCACTACACGACTTAACAAAAAAGAACGTTAAGTTTGTATGGACTGCTAAGGAGAAAAATGCTTTTGAAAAACTCAAAGAGAAGCTTACTTCCCAACCAGTCCTCGTGCTTCCGGATCTCTCAAAGCCATTTGAGGTCCAATGTGATGCGTGTGGTGATTGCCTTGGAGCGGTTTTGCTTCAAGAAGGGCATGCCATAGCATATGAGAGCCGAAGGCTCAATAGTGATGAACGAGTCTTGGGCATTTATGAGAAAGAACTTTTAGCTGTTCTACATGCCCTAGATACATGGAAGCACTACCTATTGGGGACTCCATTTATCCTACGAACCGACCACCAAAGTCTCAAGTATTTCATGACGCAAACCAAACTTTTAGCTGTTCTACATGCCCTAGATACATGGAAGCACTACCTATTGGGGACTCCATTTATCCTACGAACCGACCACCAAAGTCTCAAGTATTTCATGAAGCAAACCAAACTTTCCGACAAACAAATGAGGTGGGCAAATTTTCTTTCGCAATTTAATTTCCATATTGCTCACATAGCTGATAAGCACAATCAGGTTGCCGATGCACTTTCACGACGACCAAAAGTTAATGCAGTGTCTATAGCTACTCACAATGATCTATCCTCTATGATAGATGAGTATGCTACTGACCCTGACTCTAGAGACATAATGTCAGCCCTTGCTTTTGGGAAGAAAGAGGAACCATTCACCTTGCAGGATGGTTATCTTCTCCACGGCAATAGGCTATGTGTTACCCATTCCCTTCGTGAGAAGGCTATGTATGAATCCCATGCTCCTCCATATGCAGGGCATAGAGGTATTCAACCTACTCTCCGAGGAGTAGAGACGTATTTCTATTGGCCTACCATGAAAGTGGACATACAAGAGTATGTTTCAAAATGTGTAGTATGCCAAAAGACCAAGTATGATAGAGGGAAGCAACCTGGATTACTCCAGCCATTGCCTACTCCAAATTCACCATGGGAGAGTATATCCATGGATTTCATCTTTGGATTACCCAAGTCTATACATGGGAATACAGGAATATGGACAATAGTTGACAGGTTTATCAAGCAAGCACATTTTATTCCTGTCAAAAAGACTATTAAGGCACATCAAATGGCAACTCTCTTCATATCTCAGATTTTCAAGCACCATGGATTACCCACATCCATCGTGTCAGATAGAGATCCTAGAATGACCAGTAATTTCTAGAAAGGTCTCTTTGAAAATCTAGGAACAAGATTGAATTTCTCTTCGGCCTATCACCCACAAACGGATGGCCAAAGTGAGATAGCCAATCTTACGATACTCGATATACTCAAGACTTATGTTACCGAAGTAGATCAACGCTCACAATGGGAAAAGTATTTACCTCTAGTAGAGTATGCCTACAATAATACTGTACATACTTCTACGGGGAAAGCACCTTTCGAGATCATAGAGGGAAGACCTAAAAGTCCCTTGCTACTCAAAGTACATGGGAAGATCTTCGCCGCCGATGAGTATAGCCGTGACTTACAAGAATCTTTTCAAAAGATTAGGGAGGCTATAGCCATCTCTCAACAAAGGCAAAAAGCTGCTGCTGATAAGCAGAGAAGAGCCTTAATGTTCAAAAAAAATGATTGGGTCTTACTCAAGTTTCCTAAGGCTCGATTAAGGCAAACGACGGGCAAAAATCCTACGGGCCATCAAAAGTATTATGCTAAACTAGCAAAAAGATACTATGGTCCTTTCCAAATCTTGAAGCCCATCAATGAGACGGCTTCTCAACTCAAGTTGCCCAACCATTGGCTTATACACAATTCCTTTCATGTAAGCCTACTTAAGCCCTACAAAAGAGAGCCACCAACTGAACCAATTATTGAAGACCCTCCCAAAGTTGAAGACCAAGAAGAGGTGCTACAACCTGAATCTGTCCTTCGGCATGAAGACAAGGTACTAGGACATGGTAAGATAATCCGACATTATCTTATTAAGTTCAAAAATTATCCTTTTGAAGATGCTAAATGGATGCAAGGAGTACAACTTAAGGATAGTATGAACCTTGTCAATGCTTACAATGCTACATTAGAGTAAGCAAATGTACAACTCTCTTTTAAATGACTCATGTTTTCGTCTTATAATACTAATCCTCTTTTTAATTGTGCACAAATTTAACTAGTATGCATGCTTAGAATCATGTTTGTGATGACGACGTCTCTCAAACACCAAGTAGAATTTGTCACTCTACTTTGGGAAACATGCTTGCAACAGCTATGTCTCCCAAGCACCAAATGGATTAGTCATCCATCTTGGAAAGATGTCGTAGGGTAAAAAAGGGATCCTCTACCCGCTAAGTACGATTGACTAATGACTAAGGCTTTATCTCTTCTACCTCATAGTCGAGGACGACTATGATTTCAAGAGAGAGATAATGTCATAAAATCTAATATCTAACCAACCCAAATGATTTTCTCATATTAAATTGATCACTTAATGTGGGAGAATAAACAGGAACAAGTGTGAAGATATAGATATGTGCTTATAGATCTATCTCAACACGGGGCCAACAGTAAAGGGGCCCAAATGGAAGACGGTCTATCAAGAGCAAGGCTAACCAATGGAGCATAAGACCTTAGGGTTAGCTTCATTGAAGACCTCCAATAATGTGTGTAAAAGTCCTTTGACCTTAGGTAAGCTAGGGCTGAGCTTGAGGTGGGAACCCGGCCCAAGCTCGAGGTGCTTGTCGTGCTTGAGGTGCTTGTCCAGCCTGAGGTGCTTGTAATGCTTGAGGTCTTGATTAAGATGCTTGAGGTGCTTGACTGGCTCCATGCTTGAGGTGCTTGACTTGGTGCATGATTAAGGTGCTTGAGGTGCCTTGAGAAGCTTGCCTGAGATGCTTGTGGGAACACCCCCTACTTCAAGTGCTTAGTCATGCTTGATGACTAAGGGGCTTGCTCATCCAAAGTCAAAAAGATCCCTAAAAGGAGGGGGGTGAGCCTACAGGGGGGGGGGGGGGGGATGAGAGAGAACACACACACACACACACACACACACACACACACACACAAGGGAAGCCCCAGCTTGAAGAGGCAGCAAGGACACTTGTCAAGTTCCTCCTCATGTTGCCCTCATGGTGTGCCTGAGGACTATTGGTTGGCCACCCAAGGGGTCTAATGATAATTTAGGATATTTAATTAATTGATTTTGCATTTATCAAGTCCTCTCTCTCAAAGGGGAAAGGGGGACACTTGTCCCAAGGCTACCCCTATTGCTTGTAATGGCTCCTGCTTGTGATTGGCTAGGCCTGGAAGGGTCCAATGAGCTTCAAGCATGAGCTACAAGGGGGGGTCGACCCAAGCAAGCTAGGGGGGTGCTTAGGGGGTATACTCACCCACACAAACCCACAAACACTCTCATGGTGTGCTATGCAAAGTGCAAGAGCTTCCTCTCCAAGCAAGTAGAGGTTGAGAGCCTACACCAACACTCTTGGCTATGGAGTGCAAATCCATCCAAGAGCCATGATTCAATGCTTGAGCTTGCCATCTATTTCTTCTTCATTACTATGCTATTATGTATGCTAGCAACAAGAGTATGATAAGTGAGGAACTAAGTCTTTCTCCTACGAAATGTTTCTTCTTCCTCTTCCCTACCCTCATTCCCTGCTAGCTCTCTCCACCTTCAAAGGTGTTTGAGGTCTTTGGACTGAGTCTTGGGATAGTTAAAGCTTTCTTCAAGTTTACGTTATGTTTGTGATGCATGAAGCCTTCCATATTCATGGCATCACCTAGGTCACAAGGAACACAAAGAATGTATTGTAACAAGTCTCTCTTTATGGGAGAAATCATAATACAAATGCCTATTGGAGGGGGGACCGGCTCCACATAAATCTGGTCCTCAACTGTTGTCATGTTCTCTAAACTCTCTCTCTTGCAAAAGTATTGTCTCTGCCAAGTTAACTAATTTCTATGATTATGTTGCTATCTTCAATTATGTCAACCCGCTATGCTCACAAAATCATTTCTTGAAAGTACTCTCATTAAATTCCGCTTCTCTCAAATTGAATAGGCAAATTCCATTACATTGGGGGTCGTGTACAAAGACCAAAACAACGACATATTTTCCTCCTCTCCGCAACTTGCAACTAGAAACTAGAAAATAGAGTGAGAGAGATTTTCCATGGGCTACCCCAGAATTCATATCTACTAATCCCCCTCCCTAGAATAAAGCCATGGATATTTACTCCATGTGTCATACTTGTAAACGGCTCTTGAAGTGCATGGAAATGCCACAAGAGCAAAACAAAAGGGATTTTTAAGGCAATGTACTTACCCACCTTGAGAGTGGCAAGCGAAACAATCCCTTAGCCCGACATAACGCTTTTGATTTTTCCCTATGTCTAAATGGTGCCCATAGAGTGCGCAATGACATTGTAATGATTTTTGGTCTATGACCAAGTGATGATTGAAGTGATGAATAGTTTATGGTCCTCTTTAGTTGCACTCTTAAATTTTATAATAGATCAAATTATCTTAACTCTTTCTAACAACAAGGCGATAAATATTATGTCTCTTTATTGCTGCAAGATTAAGATATCTTGTCTATTTCTTTGAAGATTTGAAAGTTATAAGATGTTAACTTTACAAAAAATCTTTCTCATGATGACATGTTTGCTTGATTGACACTTATGGAAGAAGAACTTAACCACAACAAAGCACAAGCCATCTATAAAGAAGAGAGAGAAAGTTATGGTCAGGAGAAAGATCTCGAAGCTATTGCATGGATTGAAGAGGATGAGTCTAGGTTGCAAGGCAAGCCTCTAAGCCTTAAGAAGTGCACTAAACTAGGTCCAAGTCACTTTGTGTGCCAACATTTATTTTGAATCAGCAGCAATTCCAAGGAATCAGTGCCTATAAAGCTATCGGATTTGCAGTGCAAAGGATGAGCATATGAGTGTTGCTACAAATATTCATACATCAAGAGAGAGTTATGCCAAACAACAATCAAATGGCACTCTACTTTATACAACAATGTTATGTTCACAACATCTCTGGGAGACGCATGGATTGGTCAGACCACCCCAAGAAGTCTGGCATTGTCCATGGTCGGATTGCAGAGAAAGTGATTGCAAGTCATGCCAATAATCCAATGCCTCCACGCAAACGTCCCATAGTTCTGCTTTCCGAAGAATCAGACACACTCATTACATTGGGAAGCCAAGTGCAAGATCTTGCAAGACAAGGAGAGACACTTGATATTTTGCAGAGCAGAATCCTTGAGCTTGAGATAGAGCTATCCGAGGCCCAAGCCAAGCTGCAACAGTATGCAAAACTCTATGGTCCATTGCCAGATTAGGCTCGTTCTTCGCAGCAAGGGCCTCTAGGCCCATCTCCTACGCCTGAAAGTGCCGATTTTGACATAGACAAACTACTCAATGAGCTGACTCAATCTTTGGGTTGAGCACTTTGCTCACTTTACCCCTGTCTATTTGGGTGAAGGGCTATAGTTTTTGTAATCACAGCTCGTCATTTATCCCCTCAACTGGCCATTTTTGTATTCTCAATCGGTAAAAACTATATTGTATTGTATCTAAGTATAGTTATGACTCTTATTGCAAAAGTAACGAGAGAGAGAGAGAGAGAGAGAGAGAGAGAGAGAGAGAGAGAGAGAGAGAGAGAGAGAGAGAGAGAGAGAGGTGAACATGTTGTAGTATCATAATTTTCACACTCATAGCGAGAAAAACTTATAGACCTTAATTCATACATCTTCATCTCAATCAACAAACCAACCCTATCATCTATTTCATCCATATCAAAGCATTCTGAAGCTATCTCCCATTCCATATCATCATCATCATCTACTTCCACAGTTATAGCTTCATGGGTTTGAAAAACACCATAGTGCTTTGTGTTGCTCTTGTCGCAATGTTCACCGGCTTATGAATGAGTCTCATGTTGCAGAAAACATAAACCAAATCAGTAGCACATTGAGGATGAAGCCGGTTTTGTTTCCTAGTATGCATAAAGTCAAAAGCCAACCATCTCCGCTCACAGCTTCCACTTGATGCTGCAATAGATAGAACCCTAATAGCAATGTGTTGTAGCTCCACTTTCTCCCCACCATACTCCTTCCACCATAGAGGCGCACTTGTGTGTGCAGTGGCATTAGTATATGCCATGGATCTTATAGCATGCCGGTTCTATCAGCATTATCAACTTGCTGATGAAAATCAATCCTCCCATCCTCTTGTCCGAATAGTCTTATTATAATCAGGAAGCACAAACCCCTTTTCGGCCGTGATCATTAAAGCATATTATTATATGGGGTTGCGCATAGCATTGAATGGTATACCACAAGCCACAAAATCTTGCATCCATTTCAAGTGCAACTCAAGCAGCCATTGCTTATCTATCGGTTCATACAATGTTTGGCCATTGGATGATGCTTTACTAGCTTTAGTTGAGCTGGGATTTGTTGTTGCTGAAGTCGAAGCACGTTTGTGAAAAGAAGTTGACTGGGAGTCTGAACATTTTCTTTCGTAGGCACATGCTCTATCCTCTCATTGACAAATGACATTTCAACATCCATTGCTCTATTCTCTACAATGCAAGCGTACTTTGGCAATCTAGCATGAACATCTCTTTGCGGCGCCGTACACTCAGACACATTACCTGGGACTTTAAACAAATGCTCTTTGATTCTAGTTGCATTACCATTGAATTCATGGCCGCATGTCTTGCATTTCAATCAAGATGTATTCTTTCCAACACGTTGTCGAGAAATTTGCGGTCTTGCTAGGAAAGCACCGGGCTTATGGCTGTGAGAGTTTGTGAGAGAACTCAACAAAAACTATATGAAGGAGTTAAACCATAGATGCCATGAAGACTAGGGTTTGGAAAGAAGTGCAATCAAAGAAGACTCACTCTTTCTCTCTTGCACTCACACACACAAAGAAAGAACACAAAAGAGAATGTCAAAACAATACGAATATGAAAACATCAAGGCTATGGTCATATCGTATCATGGGTAATATGAAAGGGTTAATAGATGAGTTAATGGCATTCAATCTTGACTGACCAAATAGGCTACGAATTGTTCTTTGGAATTGTAGTTTTGTGCTTACCATAATATATATATTTTGTCTAGTGATTGGGATTAATTGTGTGTACAAATCCTCTTGGTTCATAGCAAGATGACTACGCTTACGTCAAAAGAAAAGTTATAGTATATGAGAGGTAGTATGATGGGATCCGGTGATAGAAGTATTTCATTAAGCCTTTCTGGGCCAAAGAGAAACACTATACGTTGTTGAAAGTGTATTTTTCGGCTAATCCATACGTTAATTCTAATAGATCGTACACAGTGAAAGCGATAGAAATGATCATCATGTGGGTTATTCATCTAGGATAGTATGAGAAATGTAGATATGAGAGAAGTGAAGAGATGAGAAGTTTCCCTCCCAAGCCCTATTCTTACCCGTAGGCAATAAGGATACTGCGGGGAGAGATGTACCTGTAGCAAGGAGAAACTAAAATTTGTAGAGAGGATGAATTACTAAGAGTGAGAGAGATAGGTTTGGTTAAGGAGATGAGATTAGATACATATATATATATTTTGGATTAAAGATGAAAATGAAAACAACAAGAAATCAAGAAAACATCAATGTAGAACACATCTTACTTGACAAACCCTTCGGCACCATTATTGATGGAGAGAGAAGAAGAGGGGAGCACTCCACTTTGATTGATACGCCAAGTACAACACCTTCTTTGATTAGAGTTGATCTTCCAAGGATAGCGTACAAGAATGGCTAGTCTTCCTCTAGGAGAAAGTGTAGGCTTGGGCTTATGTTAATGGGGCTAAGTACAATTAGGCATTACTACTCACTCCCTCAAGAATTCCTCTCATCAATGGCTTGAATACTTGAGTTCCCTTCAAGGAAGAAGAGGTCCCCTTTTATAGGTGAAGGGAACCCCCAAGGGTTTACACAAGAAGAGAGGAGCCAATGTGAATAGGAATTGGAAGTTGGAAATGAGTTGTCCCTGCATGATGTGGGCAGACTGGGGTCCAGTATTTTGATCATACCTCCTCAACCGTGGCTCCAAATAAAAAAGTAAAAATATGGGCAGAAACTTCAGCTCATTAGCTACGATTTTCATTAAAATCATTTTCCAATTCGGATTGGAAGCTTGTGTAAAAAATTCATCAAAATAGGGTCCATTTCTGGCAGCAAAAGTCTTCCCGTGGTCCACTTAGCCTAGACTTTCATTTAATTCCAAAGGACACCTCATGCCATATGAAATCATGACATTGCTTCTTGACAAAGTTTTGTAATCATGCTTGCAATAATGCATTAAAGTAAGTGTATCTTTGAAATCATGCCACCTAGTGTCCCACTAGGATTTGATTCCCTCCTAGTAGCTATTTAAAAAGAAATATAAGAAAAGTATAAAAAATACATAGAATATATATATATTGGAGTTTACCCTAGATATAGGATCTAGCTAGGGTGTGAGATGATAATGAGATAGTAGAAATAAAGAATCAATGCTTTTTGCCCCAAGTTAAAGAGGCGGAGCTATTGAGCTTTTCCCATAGTATTTTCTGATGGTAAAGTAAGGATAGGTTACCCTTGAGAAAAATAATAGGATGAGATAGAAGGCTTATTATTATACTTAAATATGCATATGTACATTATAGGAAAGATAATTATGTATCTAAAAAGTTACAAGATAGATCTTGTAGCATGCGTTCCCACTATGTACGTGTCACATCACGACAACGTAGCTTGTGAACGTAATTCCACTCATGTCCTTTCACCATGCTAACAAATAAATTTAAGCTGCCAGATCAACAAAATCCACTTGTTAATTTTGAAGTCAAAATTAATTTAAAGCAACAAAATGCACAATCAATTCTCTATCGATCAATATAGTGATCAAAATCTGTCCACATTATCAATTAGTATCGTGCTACATTATCAATTAACAATAGACAATAATAGTCTTTGCATTCTTCAATAAACTCATGTCAATCAAATTATATTTTGATGCACTAAATAACTTCATCACTTCAAACAAAACATTTCAATAATATTGCACTATATTGATTCATCTAAAATGCAAGCTTTTGTCTTTCACACATTACAATAATCGATTTTATAATCCATTGCACTATATCGATTTATCTAAAGTGCAAGCTTAAGGCTTTCACACATTACGATAATCGTTAATATTGATCAAATCTTGCAATTTAATTTCATTAGAAATGGGATTAATTGCAATCTTTGACAATTTTCATATCTATCTGAAGTGCGAACATGAAGTTCTCACACTCCACATTAGATCTTTGAAAGCTTATCTGCATTTGATACACGTGTACAATCACACAGTATGATAGACGTAGCAAACCAAATAAAGATAATGTAATATTAATGTATTTGGATTTGAGATTCCTAAATTTTGATTCCACTGAGAGAATAGTGTGATGGCTCTACACAGGACAACAAAATTGCTATATATGTTCATTTTGAAGAGAGAAAGTATCTGCACGTCAAAATTGAACTTACCTAAATAAAATTGACCTCTATTCTATTATATTTTGCTGACTTTATACTTAGATTGTTTCGATAGCTTATGTTACTTAATCAATTAGGAATTTGTATTGTTGCAATGATCACCTTCTATTGATTGACCATTTTGTTGGACTGCCTGCACTTGACATTATGGTAGGGCTTAATACAAAAAAAAAATTGTGTTATAGTTCTCTTTACTTTTTCTCAAAAATATTCTGCACTCGGATTGTTCTGCTCGGTGAATGGATTTCCTCTTAAAAGAGGAGAATTTTCTTGAATGGGTGAATACATTAAAAAATGCATATCACATGGATTCAATAGTAGGGATTTATTTATTCTATATTTTCACATCATTTTACATATGGAAGGGTGTTGCAAAGTTGATCTTGAAGGAAATATTCATAGATGGAATAATACAAAAACAAGGACATGTCTTATGAAGAAATTATTCCTAAGAAGGAGGCAAGTCCCTCAAGAAAATAGAAACATGTGACCGATGAGATGGATTTACAATTGAAAGTATCCTTTTTGAATTGCAATGGATGCCAATAAAACAAAGGGATTTGCAAAGATGAATGTCAGTGGGTCACTGCGACAAACATCTATAGCATAGCTATCTGGCACTAACATAATGTCAATAATCTAGGAAGTGACTTGTATGTGGCACGGCCACTCTTTGAGGTTGTCAATCCTCAAGAAGAAAACCTCATAAGCATCAACTCAACAAGAAAACCATCACTTAATGGTTGAAAAATTTGCCTATGTCCTTTCTCACCGCTCTAGGTCATCATGCCATTTTATTGACTAAATGGACTTGGATTGCCACAAAAATTTAAGGGAAACTTCACAAGACCTAAAGGGACAAATTTGACCCTTCTCCCACATGTGATGGAAATCACTTTCTAGCTTTAAATGCCACCTTTCCACTATGAGCCTATATAAGGCCATATTGCTTAGCTTGTATTTTAGCCCTTTTCATCCTAATCAATCAAGAAAGCCTATATTCATTTGAGTTCTCTCTCTCTAAATTTTTTTCTCCTAATTATTATAAAATTCTCACTACCATGAATGCAGCTAATCTTTTTTTGCCTTAATCAAAATCTTACATAGAATCCAAACTAGGCTGCAAAAAGGGTGGAAATGGAACATGGACTTGCACAGCCAGGAGATCCGTTCAATGAGTATGTAGTTAGTATTTGAACTGAAAAAGAAGTAGAGTCATTAGCCAAAAGAAAAGGAGGTGGTCCAAATTTGATCCTTCTAAAAAACTAAGAGATTGAAGAGTGGAATCTTGACACAAATTAAAATCCCAAAGTGGTTAAGATCAACAAATATATGAGGCCAAAGATTAAAGAGAAATCTAGAATTGTTTTAGAAGTACAAAGATGTATTTGCATGGGAGCACAATGATCTGAAGTGTATTGATCTAGAAGTTTGCTAACATCAGATATCGATGAAACTAGATACCAGACTAGTGAGACTGCAAAGGTATAGAATGAATCCCAATTATTCCAAGAAGGTAAACGAGGAGATCAACAATCTTCTAGAGCTAGGCTCATTACTAAAGTGGCAAGAAATAATGGTTGTTATAAATTGTAGTGGTACTGAAGAAGAATGGAAAGTTGAGGGTGTGTGTGGATTATAGGAAGCTTAATGCTCAAACCATTAAAGATCCATACCCACTTTCATTCATAGATATGTTGCTAGATGAGATTGCTAAACACAAAATGAGCAATTTCATGGATGGTCACAATGATCAACTAAAAATTGCACCAGAAGATTATAAAAGAAAAGATTTTCATCACTGAATGGAGAGCATTTATGTATCTAGTAATTCCATTTGGGTTATATAATGCTCCAAAAACCTTTCAAAGATGCATTGTGGATATCTTCAATGAGTTCTTGCATAATTTCTAGCTATATTTATGGATGACTTCACAATATTCTCAACGGAAGCAATGCATCTATTATTTTTGGAAATGTTTTTTAAAAGATGCAAAGAGAAGAGAATCTATTTGAACCCATTTAAGTCAGTGCTTATGGTATGCCAACTTCAGGCTAACTTCTAGGACACATTGTCTTTAGAAATTGTATTGAGATGGAAGAGGTAAGATTAAATGTGTTCAATAGGCAAGAGCACCAACAACTGTATCTAAACTGAGCTCAGTCTTGGGGTATGTCAATTTATATAGAAGATTCATTCACATGTTTGCAGCAAAAGGCACTTCCTCTCTATGAATTAACTCAAAAGGGAAAGAAATCTATTTGAACCCCATAATGTGAAGCAATTTTTTAGTGTCTAAAGGAGGAGATCAATAGGAAGCCAATCTTTCATCAATCGGACTAGGATATTATCCATGTGCATGTGGATGCATCTAGAGCAGCAATGTGAGTGATATATATTGGCCGAGCCTAATGGGAAGATAGACAACCTAGTCTACTTTGTTAGTCACTAGTTTAGTATAGCTAAACAAGGTTATTTCACAACAGAGAGGGGGAGAATGGGAATGGTCTTTAGTGAAACGAAGTGCATACATGATCTATTGTGCAAGATATTTCACTTTTATGTAGTTCATTATAGTCTTTTGTTTTTTTCGACAAAGTCATTATCCAAGGGAGATTGATCACATGGATGATGTTCTTGATGGAGCTTGAGTTTAGAATCTTCCATAATCTAGGCAAGACTCACTGTGGTGCCATTTCTTATCAAGGAGTATAGAAGGATTTTCAGAGATATTAATGCGGGAGGATCCAGACGTTGAATTGTTTTAGAGTTTGAAAATGGAAGGATTAGATAAAAAATTGCAAGATGTGTGTATGATTTCCTTCAGTATGGGGGATTCCTAGAAAAATGGTCCTAGAAAAATAAGCAGCCACTCATTTTGAAGAGTTTGAAGTTCACCATCATAAGAGGATCTTTGTATACATTGGGAATTAATGGGGTTCTTTGATGGTGTGTGCCTATGCAAGGAAGAATGCAAGTGATTACAGAGGCTCACAATGGGAACTCTGGAGGACTTTTTTCCATTGGCATTGCTTGTAAGAAATTTTGCAAGTGGGACTATGGTGGTAGAATATGATGTTAGGGCTTTCTGCATAGCTTGTGGTATTTGTCAGAGGATGGGAAGGATACCACCAACATATATGACCCCTGTAACACCCATTCAACAATTGGGAGTGTTTATGAAATGGGGACTAGAATTCATGGGTTCATTCAAGAAGATAACCTCTAGAAAGAAAAGGTACATTGTGATGGAAATCTACTCTGTAATCACTTGCATTCTTCCTTGCATAGGCACACACCATCACAATGGGAACTCTGGAGGACTTTTTTCCATTGGCATTGCTTGTAAGAAATTTTGCAAGTGGGACTATGGTGGTAGAATATGATGGATGATGCTAGGGCTTTCTGCATAGCTTGTGGTATTTGTCAGAGGATGGGAAGGATACCACCAACATATATGACCCCTGTAACACCCATCAACAATTGGGAGTGTTTATGAAATGGGGACTAGAATTCATGGGTTCATTCAAGAAGATAACCTCTAGAAAGAAAAGGTACATTGTGATGGAAATCTACTATGTTAGCAAATGGGTAGAGGCTAAGGTATTACCTGACAACACTGCTAAGTCTACTACATGATTTTTATATGAGCGTGTAATTCAAAGATTACAATGTCCGATTGAAATTGTGTCAAATAAGTAATCCCATTTCATCAATGAGACAATCCAAACATTGGCTGACATTTTCTCAATCAAGTATCAAAAATCAACACCATACTATGCCACATGGAATGGGCAAGCTGAAAGCAGCAACAAGACAATCAAAACCATATTGACAAAAAATGTCAGAAAGGGCCTCATAGTTGGGATGAGAAACATCAAACTGCATTATGGGTGTATCAAACCGTTCACAAGGTTATCATTGGGATGACACCTTTCAATATGGTTTATGACACAGAAGTAGTGATGGCTATAGAGTTTTCAATTCCTAGTCTTCGAGTACCTATTGAGCATGGTAGGATTTCAAATGAAACTCAAAGCAAAGATTGGATGAATTGGTGAGATACTATGAATCATACAGAGAACTATGTTGGAACAAGAGGTGGTTCAATAGAAGATAAAGCACTTGAATGATAGTAAAATCAAAGTAAGAGAATTCAAAAAGGGGGATCTAGTGTTGCTCTATCAGTCAAAGTTAGGCTCAAAGCTTCATTGGCCTAGACATTGTGCTTGCAAAATTTTCATCTTACCTTAGGTTTTTCATCATGTTCAAAAAGGTTGTCATTTTCAAAGGTCCATTAAAAAGCTTTGTTTTTTCTCTTTAATTTCCCTTGCACCTTCTTTGTCCATCTAGAATTTTTTCAATCTTTGTTGTATTTGATGGAACTCTTCAATGCAATGTCGTCAATCACAAGATTACCACCCTAATTTCCATTCCACTCACAAGGGTTATGAACCATTCTCCATTTATCTACTAAGAGTAATGCCAATTTATTGGACGTGCTCTTTGTTAACATTGATGTTATGTGAACACAAGACATTTTTTGGCTAAAAGTAGCTCTCTTGTAAATTCTTATTTCTATAAACCACAAAAAATATAATCAAAATAATTAGGTATTTTCTCTCAAGGAAAGTAGGGAGTTGAAATAAATAAATAAATAAATTCTTATAAAATTATTATTTTTCAAGAGCTATCTTTAACGTACAATCAAACAACAATTGCTCAAATATTCATAAAAGTATCTTGCATTGTTAACTCACAACATAGATTATTTTGTGAAAGGTTTTCCCTTTACATGATTTTAGCATGAACGGAGGGCCATCGAGTAATACTAAAATTGTGTAAGAAGGGCACTCTTAAATTCAGAGATGATAAACTATATGTTTTATAAACTTGAAGAAGGTTGTCCTTCTTATGTGAATGTAGCTTAAATGGAAGGGGATCCGCTTCCTTTATTTTTGCGCAAGGGAATCACCCTTAAGTTTTAGAAGATTCAAGAAAATTCTCATAAATTGAAGGGTTTCCTCTTTATGTGAATTCAACATGCATGAGTGGACATCCCAAAACACTTGAATTGCATAAGGAGGACACCCTTAAAGTCAAAGAAGTCACCCTTGAAGTCAATGAAGATGCAAACAATATTTCATGAAATTGAATAAGGGTGTCTTCTCTACATGAAATTTGTATCCATGGATACCAATCCACGCTTTCAAAAAATTCATAAAGAAAACACCTTCTTAAAGCTAACAAAAATATGATGCACATTGATGTCCTATTAGCATCATTCTAGATAGATACCCTATCTTGAAACTTGGGAGAAAACTAGGTGGGTTAGTTTAAAATGACATGAAAGGATCTTTAGGATTTGTATAGCCCCTCAATCAAGTGCCTCCAAAATTGGGACAAGCAATCAAATCCATGCAGAATGACTAACTATGTGCCTCCAAAATTGGGACAAACAACCAAATTAATGGACATTTGCTATTTTTAGCCTCAATATTTGTGCAAAATCAAATCATGCTTAGGTATTTGTGCACACTTATATAAGGGGAGGATGCCCTTGAGCATGTTTTTTCACTTACTTTTTCTCATTTCCTCTTAGAGGAGCTTTCCATCCCTTCACACTCATTTCACCTACATTTTTCAATGCTCTTTCTCCCTAAATTCTACAGTGGTGGCCATTGTCATCCAAATAACATCTCAGCAGGCTTGTTATTATATCATCTCAATAGGTTTTTTTGCAATGCTCTTTCTCCCTCCTCACTTCTATAGTGGTGGACATTGTCATCCAATATCATCTCAATAGGCTTGTCATAATACTATAGGATGCCTACATAATTGCTCAAGCATGTTTGCTAACTATTTTCTTTTTGCAGTGTTGTTTCTCCCTCCTCACCTCTACTGTGGTGGACATCATCATCCAAATATCATCTTAAAAGGCTTGTTATAATATTATACAATGCCTACATAATTGCTCAAGCACGTTTGGTAACTATTTTCTTTTTGGAAGCATTTTTCTTTAGGTGGTGTCATCTCTACATGAAAAGGTATACACAACTGTGACTGGGCTCCTAGAAACACTATTTTTACTTAAGGGTGGCACTGTTTAGCAAACAATTCAAAGTAGATATGAGATGGAACTTTGCAAAGAGCACTAAATGATTTGTAAAGAATATACAATATTCCCTTTTGAAAACCAACATTTTGTAAAGCTATATACCCCTTATAAAATCAAACATTCTTATAATAAATCAAAAATATAAAGGAAGTACAAGTAAATTGAGCCAAAGGATTTCACTATTATATTATCCTTGCCTCTATATAAAGTGTAAATCCCAATATAGACTCTCAATTTCACCAAAAAGTATAGCAACCCTTGTGTCTATCTCTACACATTCAATCTAATCTAGTTGTGTTGAAAGTATCATGTCAAACCTCAAATCATATTCCATTCCATCTTCAAGCCCTATACTTGAAGGGTCTATATATTTTTCCAACCATGTTATAAATTGTTTAAGGTTGAGATGACAAAAAGTTGCTTTGAGTTTGACTACAATATCCTCTACTTCCTTCTCTACCTTCTTCTTCTCTATTATGGTCTTTTTCTTATAAAATTTTCTCTTTTTTTCTCCTTGCAGAAATGCATCATTAGCCATATTTCTATCTCTATAGCTCATTCTATATGTGGATGGATGGCTGTGGAGAATTTGGGTGAGCTATTTATAGTTTCATGAAGTTGGTATGACAATACTATGGTTTTTTAGTATGCAAAACCTTACAATACTAAATTGATGACATTGGCACACTCTTTCACCTCCAACTATAGAAAATCTTTAACCAAAAAAAAGATTCACTTTCACCAAACAAGTAATTTCCAGTGATATCAAAATATTGTATACAAAATGCCAGGTGTAGGAATTAATGGGGTACACACTACCAACGCACTTACAATGGGGTCTAATTAAAGAGTATGCTTTAGCTTGGAAGTAGATGTACACCCAATTCTAGAAATTTCTTGCACAATATGGTTTTTTCAATCCTTATTAGGACTTGCAAGCCATACTATCAAAAGGAATGACATATACACAAGAAAAAATCGTGAAAAAAAAATCATTATCTACACACCTTGCCATCTATTTCAAAGGCAAAAGTTGCAAGAAAATCTATCACTTCATTCTATAGGCATTACCTCACTTGGTTAAAGGTATTTAATTGACATCATTGTTCTGAACACTTTGGAATCCACCTTTGCCGAAAGTACACAAATGCAACGATGTGCATAAACATTGATAGTCTACTTCTACTTTCTTGCAATGTTAGCCTTTAGAAGTTTTTGGATTTCACAATAGATTTTGTATCTTTTCCTTTCACTTGCTTTCAAACTTGGTGGAGTCCATTCCTAAAATTAGGCAGCACAAACTTGGAGACACTATTCCAGTTCTTTATGGATCTTGGTGGAACATAGAAAAGATCATAAAAGAACACCCCTACTCTCCAAGAGATCCATGCATTCTCCCTTTGTAAAGCTCTCCCCCAATAAGACATGCCAAACTTCCATAATGTCAATGACACACTCTACTAGCTTACCTTTATGCTTGAGAGATACAAGTTTGATTGAGTATGGAACTTTAATGCCACACCAATTGTGGCTCCCAAGGGAGATTTTAGAAAATTATCTAAAACATTCCCTAATGAGTTAGCAAGTCTCACTCCTCCATGTAGCCTGCCACTCCATGGATTTTGCACTTGCGGAACACTCAAAACTTGTGAGTGTGCACTTGTATTTTCTACATCCACATTCTCCCTTACACTAGCTCCTAAATCATCCTTCACATCAACTGCTAGTTCATCCTTCACCTCAACATACCAACTTCTGATTTCATAAAAAAATAGCATCTTTTTGTATCTTAACTTTACCCATAATAGAATTGTAACACTTATACCCTTTCTACTAGATAGAATATCCAATAAACACACATTTTTATGTTGTTGGGTCAAGCTTACTTCTCAAGTCATCTACCACATGCACATAAGAAATACATTTGAACATTTATCACCTCAAAACTTCTCTTTTGGTGTCATATCATGCACTGCACATATAGGTGTCATGTTCATAATGTAATATCATGCAATACACTAGTAGGTGTCTTGTTCATAGTGTAAACACTTGTAGAAATAGCCTCAACCTAATAACAATGAAGCCTGCTATTCTCATTCCTCAATGCTTTAGCAATTTTTTATCTATACTTATTCTTCCACTTGGAAACATTGTTGTGCTATGGAATACATCCACATGAAAAATTCCTCTAAATTTCATGCTTTTTTGCATAAGCATTGAACTCATTGAAGAAGTATTCTCCCCCTTCATGTGACCTCAAGAAATTTACATGTTTTCCAATTTGTTTTTAGACCATAGCCTTGAGATTTTGAAATTTCACAAACACCTTGCATTTTTTTCTTCATGAAATAGACCCATAGCTTTCTCATATGGTCATCAGTGCAACTCACATAGGACTTGCATCCACCCATAGACACAATCTTTGCCAAGGCCCATATATCTATATGTACTAGTACATGCTTTCTCACATACTTATTGTGAGGAAAGGATGCTTGTGCCTACTTTTTCTAGACTTACAAGCTTCACAAATGTTTTGCACTTCAACAAATTTAAATTTTGGCAAACCTGTAACCATATCTTTAGTTTGCATTTTCTTTAGCCTTTGCAAATTAACATGACCAATGCATTTGTGCCCGATCTCAATATCTAAAACAAATCTTGCATCTTGTGCAAACATGACAACATTCACTTTGGGTACATCTACACCTAGAGTAAACCTTTTGGCCCACTTTCTTTCTATGGACCACTAACCTTCCATTCTTCTTATGCTCTTCAACAAAGAGACCATTACACTTAAACCTAACTTGCAAACCTTACTCAAACATCTTCCTAGCAGAGAAAAATTTCTTGTAATACTAGGTACATGCTATACATTAGCCAGGTACTTTACTTTACCATTTATCATAGACAATGGTACAATTCTTGTATGTATACCATGTGTCGTATCACCGCTAGTATCTACATAGCCAAGATTATACATATTTTGCAATACCTTGAACCAGTCACCATGATTGATCATGTGATTTGATGCAACCAAATCCACATACGAGACATTGCCACCAAATGTTTCCACATTTATTGACATAGTATTTGACATGTACATCACACAAATAGTCTCTTAGGCTCATCTACATTCTTGCTAGTGGTTGCATAATTATTGTGTTGCCTCTTGGTTGGATAGTCACATTGAAATTAATCATGTCTCCCACAACCCCACCATACAACATTCCTATGTTGACCTGTATTGTTTTGTTGCACATTACCCTAACCTCTTGGGATCCCCTACTTTGGAAATTACCTTGACTTCTTCAACCACCTTCATGACATCTACCATGTTCTCTTTCTCTTTCTCTATTTTTAGAGAGGACCAATTCATTTTTTGCAGGTGTCGAGGAGTCTTCTTCATGTTCCTTGTCTTTCACAATTATTAAGGACACCAGATCTATAAACATAGAAATTATCTCTTGAAGATGGATATACCAATCTTAAGATGTTTTTTTTTGGATCTAAACCTCATTGACATACTTCCACATTATCATAATCATCAATCACAATACCAAATTTTGCAAGGGATGCACATGTGCTCTATATCTTTAGCAGATATTTATTAACGAGTTTTTCTTCTTCTAACTGCATTTAGTGCAACCTTCAAATGTAGCTTCCTTGCTTTTGTGTTGGCTACATTGAGCATAGTAAGGTATCCCAAGCCTCCTTAGGGGTGTGAGCATCTTGTGTGTGCCCAATCATAGTGTCATGGACACTCCCATATATTCAAAACATGACCTTTTGAGCTCCCTGGTTTCAATTTTTAAATACCTTTATCTATGGAGCACTTACACCTTCCTTTGGTAATGCTAGTGTTGTCTCATGCTCTCCATCAATGCACTCCCAATAAAACTTAATCCACAAGTAAATTGTTCATTTTGAAATTCCAAGCATGGAGTTTGTTCTTATATAGGCCCTCGCTAAACATATGGTTGATTCCATCATTGTTAGACAACATGTTTTGAACACTTCACCAAGTCTCTCAGCAACCTCTTAGAAATAGTTAGTTACCACTTGTAACCATAATATGCATACATAAACCAATATAGATATTATCTATAAACATTACAACCAAACCAAAAGTCAAATCTACAAAATATCAAACCTTAGCACTGCTATAGTAGGTGAACGCACTCTAACACCAAAATGAGAATGAAGACATGCCTAGAATGAAAATTTGGATACACAATTTTAGTCCAAAGGTCTCTACACAAAGTCGATGCACAATCTCTAGAAAGAAGCACCTCAATCAAAGATCATTTGGCAATGACTTTTGAAAATCTTGAGACCGCTTTTTCTACTCTCGCTTGCTGCTCCAAGCTCCTCGGACACAATTAGGATCTGATACTATGTAAAGAGATAGAGAAGGCGAGATCTTCAGCTCTTGCAAGCACAAACACACATAAACAAAATGGAGGAAAACCTTATTCTTCTTCTTCTGTGACACAAGATAAGAAGTCTATGATACATCAAAAGGAAAAATACAACATAAGGGAAAACTAGTACAACGGTCTAGTGTGAATCACTAGTGAGTGAGCTCGATGAATAAGTGTGCCACTGGCAAAGATTTTCATATCCACCAAGGAGAACCAATGATGATGAATATCGATGACAATTATCCAGGACTAGTACATGTTAAGCTTGACGTTGTAACAAAAACTAGTGTAATTTCCAAGTATTTTGATTTTTACTTTGGATGCAAATATTTATTTAAATTTGATTGGTATCATTTCTATTTAGACATATTAATTCTATTTATTGATTTTCACTTGCTTAATTGAGAAATTTAATGATACATTATGCATAATGAATCCATAATTATCATTTTTAATTATCCAAATACATTTAATCCTATGTAAACATAATAAGCATTTAATCACCCTTATTTAGGAAACAAGGTGTGTAATTAATAGATATTCTACCAAAAAGAGAGACTTGGCATAGTTCCATAGAGTACGTAGGGAAACTTTTACACGATAATACTTGATTACCTCATAAATACACTTGATGTATTCCCCACAACATCATTATGTGCGTCTATATTTGCATCGATATCATAGTTGGTATGTGAATTGATATGAGCATTGATAATATTGGTTATGATATTGATACAAATATCAATGCACATAAAGACTGTGATACTGACTCTTTGCAAGGGCAAAAAAGTTAAAACTTGGCCACTAGCTCATTTTGAATATTCCCTGTAAAAAGCAGGTCCTCCCTCCCCCTTGATCTATAGGTAAGCTCTCTCTCTCTCTCTCTCTCTCTCTCTCTCTCTCTCTCTCTCTCTCTCTCTCTCTCTCTCTCTCTCTCTCTCTCTCTCTCTCTCTCTCTCATTGATGTGCATTTGTGTATAAAATAACACACACGTACATACATTATAGATCTACACACAAAAAGAGACGCAAAAATACACAAAATCACTATAGATCTAATGTACAATGCATACACACAAACAAACACAAGCACATATGCACACAAAATTAAAATAAAATTATCTTTTTTCAAGTAATTGTTAGGAAGATTAATTAAAATATGAATGATTTTAATGACTTTCTGTTAATTAATTGTAATTGTTTGAATATCAATGTAAATTTACAGTCTTAATTTAAATTTAGATTATAATATTTAAATTTATCAAATTTTTATGTTTAAATATAAGGTTTAGATTTTTTGTTATCAACTTAGCTAAGTGTAAAAACTGAATTTAAATTTAGGGTTTAGATTTTGAATTTAAATTTAAGTGTTAGATTCACGTTTTTAAATTTCATTTAGATTGAAATTTTAAATTTATATTTGTAGTTTAAAGTTAAGTTTAAACTATAAGTCTATGTTTATATTTAGTATTAATTTTAAATTTTAAGTTTAAACTTTACATTGCGCGTCAAATGCAATTATGTTTCATCTTACTTTAGGATTAATATTTTGGTTAGATTTAGGTTTTGAGTTAGTTTGGTGGTTTCAATTTTCTTAGGGTTAGCCGCTTAGAGTTTCCAATTTATGGTTCGGCCACTTAGAGCAACCACTCTAAACAATTTGCTAAGTGCTAGCTGCTTAAGGTTAGTGGATTTTGGTTTGGCCGCTAAGAGTTGGCTGTGTAAAGCCGCTTAAGGTTCGCTATGTAAAGCCACTTATTTTGCAAGTTTAGCTAGTTAAAAATACACTAGACCCATTTTTCTATAAACTCTAGTAGACACTAGCATCCCTCTTTAAGAGTTAAAGTGAGCGAGTCCCTTGATCACTTGAAAAAAAGGAGACTAGATTCTCATCATGATGCAAGAATGGTTATACGGGGGGTGCCCTACTAAGCCACTAGTCAAGCCTTCACCCGTATAGGGCCAATAGTCATTGAAACGTCCATGCGACCTTCGTCATCTGCAAGATTCTTGACACCAGACCCAACAGAGGAGAGCTGCGTGATCTTCTTGAGGCCGCCTTATTGCAGAGGTGGGCAAGATCTTGGACGTTCAGATCCTCGGACAAGGCTACTATCATATCAAGTTTGAGACCTCCAAGATGGCGTCTAAGATCATCACCATGAGTCCCTTGACCATCCGAGTAGTTCGAGCCCACTTTTGACACTGGAGACATGGTTTTGACCCTGCTTCAGATGTTTTGGTAGAGGAGGAAGTCATTCCCATCTTCGTCTGCTTTCCTGGTTTGTGGAGAGAGTAACTACCACTTTTGTCCAGGATAGGCTCAATGATTGGGACTATCTTGGAGACACCTTCAACGGCAGTCTTAGTAGCTCCCAAGGCGGCTGGCATTCCCTCAGTTTGCGTTCTGGTTAGGGATACTCACACTCTTCCAAAGGTCATCCTAATTCCTCGGGTGAGTGGGGGTTGGTTTAGACAGACCGGGATTATTTGGGCCTCACGAATTAGTGCTTCATTTGTCAACAGATGGGCCATGTTGCGAAGTCTTATCCACGGAGGAGTCCCCGACCTACACCACAGGCCCAACCCCAGCCTATAAGGAATGGCCAGTAGCCACAGGCAGAGACACAGAGCACACAGGCAGAGCCACCCTCTGAGCGTGGGGCTCCAGTGGAGGAGGGATGGCAGCAGGTTTGTGGTGGACGACGGCAGGGGCCACAGTGACAGCCTTGCACTCAAAGTGGTCCTCAGGTGCCTGCCCAGTAGTAGTGGGTTCCCATGGGGAACCGATTCTGTCTTCTTGAGCAGGAAGAGGTCCCTGCTCTAGCCCCCACCTCAGCTTCACCGTCAATAGTCCCCCCTCCCCCCGAGTTCCCCCCCTCCTCATCAGCCCCTCCCCCGCCTCCTGCTCCCACCACCTCTCCTCCTTGCCCCTCTACCTTTATTGATCCCCCTTTCCCCTCTTCTCCCCCATCTCCTCTTGATCCTACCCCCCCCCCCCCCCCCCTCCCGCTCCAGTTCCACAGTCGACCCAAGGGGCAGGGCCATCCCTGGCTTCTAGGAGATCTCTTGGCAGCGCCTTTGCCACGAGTCGCTTGGCGAGAGAGGAACAACCTTTCTTGCGACCCCCTCTACAGGTACAGACATCTCCCTTTGTAGCAGTCCCTTGTGGTCTAACGAGCTTCAACATTCAACACCGATGGGACTTCTTTGCCTATGACTTTACACGCTTTCTCGGCGACTTCTCATCAGACCTTGAGGCAGCCTGCTCTAGGGATTATGTTCTATTCCTTGCAGCTAGGGGCATAGAGACCTTGGACTCAATGTTTGGCTTCTCTTTTCCCCTTTGCGGTAGGGACCAACCTGAGTGGACTCTCAACTCAATGTTGGAGTGGCTCCAGACACAGGCCCTAGAGTTATCTCACCACATGAGAGACCTAGGAATTACAAACATGCTTCATACTCTGTGGCCATTGGCCAAGTTTGTTGTGACCCCTCCAGATGTAGCAGGATGTAGACACATTGTGGTTCACTTCTTTGTTGATACGTAGTGCCGCCATGCTATGTACACATTCATGAGGACTCTTGGATAGAGGAGGTTGCTTTACGCACGGCTCGCTCTACTTGGGCTTGGGCCAGGCACTCTTTGTAGTCATGTCTATCTAGAGGACGCTCGAATGCGGATTACTCCCCATCCAAGCTAGCCTCAAAGATAGCACGTTTAGCTACTGCGGCAGCATCTGTTCTCCCTCGCTCGCCATGAGGATCATCTCATGGAACTTGTAGGGATTAGGTGGGCTCCAGTTTCAACTTGAGAGGGGGCGACTGCATCAGGAGCTTCAATGTTGCCTTGTGGGAGGAAAGATTGATCTCCTTATGCTACATGAGCATCATCTATGTGAGAGCCGCATTAGAGGATGTGGTCAACTCTTGCGTGAATGATATGATACTTTTTGGTCAACTGCTTTTGGACCTGGAGGTATCCAAGGTGGGGTATGTATGACTATTCTGGATTCTTTGCAGGAGGCCATTGTGGGTGGAGGGATTATTGTGCTAGGCAGGGCTCAGTGGATCACTATGCAGGTTCAAGGTTGCCTTGTGGGCTTCGTGAACATATATGCACCGAATGTGGTGAGTGCACGAGCAAAGTTTTGGTCACAGATTGTTGAGTCTCTGCTGTATGCAGAGCAGTGGTGCATAGGGGGTGACTTCAACATGTTGAAGGACCCTTTTGATAGGATTGGTGGTAGCCATGCTACTATGCATGGAGTTGAGTTGGCACCTTGGGAGATGTTTTGTATGACTCTGAGGGTTTCGGATGTGTGGCAGCACTCTAGCTTTGTGAGGCCCCTAGACAGCCTATCCATCCTTCTCGCGTTTGGATCGTAGAGTGGGAGGAGTGAATCTATCACCGATAGATCGCTTCTACACTAGTGATCATTTCTGTGACCTAGGTGGGACAATTGGCATTCTAGCAGGGACTTCCTTCTTGTACCATGCACCAGTGAACCTCAAAGTGGAAAATAGACAGAGGAGGGGGAGCACGATGCTTCATATCCCTGAGAGTGTCTTGTTGGACTCTACACTCAGAGAGTGAGTGGAGGCTCTTTAGATAGAGAGCTTGGACATGCATGATTCTCCTGCTGATAGAGTGGCCTCAGGACTAGCTCAATTTAGTCGTTTCTTTCTCTAGGAGTCTTTGGCTTGCCTGGTTGCAGTGAGAGAGGAGGAGCAGAGTCTTAGAAAGGGTGTTTCTTCCTTGCAGAGGATGCAGGAGCAAAGTCCAGGCAGTCCTTGGTTGGAGGAGCAGTTACAGTAGGCTCGCTAGGATCTTGTTAGCACAAAGGAGCTGCACCATGAGTTTGCTTTCCATCGAGAAGCATCTCACTGGATGCAAGTGGGTGAAAAAGTGACTGGTGCTTTCTTCAAGGTAGTGGGACCTCGACATACGCATACCAAGGTCAGTCAGTTGATGAGGCCCGACGGGTCAGTTGCTTCTGAGCCAGAGGACATGTGTGCAATTGCTACTGACTTTTATCGTTAGTTACTATTTGTAGAGTTTCAGTTAGAGCGTCAGGATGCATGCTGGGAGAAGGTGTGGGCACAGATGCCTTGCCTTGTGATTGAGGAGATGCATCAGAGGCTTGAGTTACCACTTCAGCTTGAGGAGTTGCACAGGGCTCTTAGTGCACTCCCCCATGGTAGTTGTCCAGGTGAGGATGTCTTGACTCCCAGTTTTTTCTTGGAGTATTGGGACTTGCTTGGCTCAGATCTCTGTAGTGCTTTTCAATACATCTTGCACATAGGAAATATGCCTGAGAGCATGAGTGAGGGTCTAATCTACTTCATTCCCAAGAAGGGTGGCTCCTTGGATGAGATTCGACAGTGGTGGCCCATCACCATCCTCAACTCAGCCTACAAAATTCTTGCCAAGGCTCTGAGTTTGAGGATCCAACCACTTCTAGAGAGCCTTATACATGGGACTCATACAAGTTTTGTCAAGGAGCACAGTATCCTTGACAACATCTTTAGTTTTTGGGAGGCTCCTGCCCTATCGTATCTGGTGAGTATCTGGTGATTCTTCTTCTCGATTTTGAGAAGACCTACAACAGAGTTGACTGGGACTTTCAGGAGGGCACTCTACGCAGGATGGGCTTCTCAGATGCTTGGATCAAAGGGGTGTCATATTTGTACAGAGACGGGCACATAGTCAGGTACTTTTGTAAGGAGGTAGAGGTGATCATTTCATGCTCACACGTTTGGTCAGACATGGCTGCCCTCTTGCCCCCTTCCTCTTTCTATTCTATGTTGAGGTGATGAGTAGGTTTTTGGTGTCGCAATAGGTTGGTTTACGGGGCTTAGCACTCCCTATTTGGGGAGATGAGCTATTGGACACTAAGTTTGCTCACGACTCAGCCTTGTACTTGGATGGCAAGGAGGCCAACCTTCACAGGTGTGAGCAAGCTCTAGAGATCTTTTGTTGTGCATCTGGATCACTGATCAACTAGAGAAAGACAATGGCTTTCTCGGTTGGTAGTGCCTCTATGCCCGATTGGATGCCAAGTGAGGGTTTCAGGTGGATTCCCCCATGGACTGCAGTTTGGTACTTTGGTTGTCAGGTTGGTCTGAACTTGTCTCTTGATTAGTAGATTGCTCTCCTCCTCCTATCTATCAGGAGGAAGTTGTTACATTTGGAGCTCCGCACGACTTTCTTTGGCTGGCAAAGTTGTAGTATCCAACTAGGTGTTGTTGGCGACTATGTGGTACATCACTTCTTGCTGGATCTTCTCAAGTTCTTGTATCATCTAGGTAGAGAGGCGATCAAGAAATTCCTTTGGTCAGGGCATGACACTCAGATAGCCCGGGCCAAAGTGGCTTGGCAGGTCATCACTCTTCCTTGTTCAAAGGGAGGGCTTGGGAGCATAGATCCAGCACAACAGAGCAGATCCCTTCTCGGGAAGCTCATTGTCAGAGAAATTCTTCCAGGTGAAGAGCCCTGGAAGGAGTTCTTGCTATATCGGCTTTGTGCTAGGGTGCCTCAGGCAGGAGGCCTCTGGCGGCCTTCGACCAAATGGATCTTCACAAAGATGCGCAGAGTTGGTTTGAGTAGGAGACTGGAGGACCGCTTCGCTCTGAGTTTGTTTCAATCTTGGGAGCATTTGTGGTGAGGCCTGGAGCAGCGGCAACCTAATTGCATGGAGAAGCGTCTGTGATAGCCCCTTGTTTGGAACCCCATGGTTAGCACTCAGAGAGACCACTTGGTTGATAGTCGGCCTCATGTTTCCTGGGGTCCCATGGAAGCGGGTCCAACACACTCTTTAGGTGACTAGTTACAATTTTTAGGCTTGTCAAAGGAGGTGCAGGGCTTTCAGTACAGGGCATGAGAGGGGTGTAGAGCATGTGCCAGGACATCTCAGAGGCAGTACCACTTGAGTGGCTCACACCTCTCAAGCCAGCAGCGCCCAGATGGATGGGATCCTTCACGCAACTAGAGGTTCTCATCTCAGTTCAGGCTTTCTCAGAGATTGTTCCCTCCCTATTTTTTGAGTTACAAGGTGAGGGACACTTACAGCGAGTTGCAGTAGAGTCCCTACAGGTGGTAGAGTGTTATTTTCAAAGGATCGAGGTGGTGGGCATCTGTGGGAGGACTTGTGTCATCGATTATGACCCAGCAGCTCTTGAGACTGGACATTGGAGATTGTGGGCTTGGGAGTGGTGTCCACTGGCACGAGTACAATGGCATCCTAGAGAGTGGCTTTGGCGGGACCCTTTCTCTTCTGCAGACCACCCAAGTGTCCCTTTCTTTGAGTACATTGTTCGACTGGGATGTCACATATTGGCAGCACAGAGAGAGGCTCTCCCTGCTGTAGCACCTCATTGGTAGGGTAGCTTTTTGGGAGAGGTTGTGGGGCTCTAGACAGCCGAGGTGAGTCACTCTGTTTTAATGGCTGGTCGCACACAGAGCTATAGTAGTTGGGTGCTGGCTTGTGCATAGTGGTCTATCGGCCGCATGTGCAGCTTGTGACCATCTTGTGGAGAGTCAGCGTCATTGTCTTTGGGACTGTCCTTTGGCACATTATGTGTGGATTCGTATTCTTTGACTGATGCTTTCTCTTTCCACGACTCGACATTACACTTGGGGGGCAGCTGCTTGGTCCACTCTCACGGGCCTGGCACTTCAGTTTTGAGCTATCTACCACCAGCAGGATGATAGTGATGCAGGGGGGACAACCTACACTCCAGCCTGCCACAGAGCTTACTCCACAAGAGTGGTGTAGAGTGAGAGAGCAGTGCTGGCATCTCAATAGTGGCCTGACACTCTGGTTCATCTGGCGGGCCTGTTGCTTCCGTATCTTTGAGGCTCGCCCTGTACCACCAGCAGAGAGTGTTTGCGATCTTTGGCTAGAGCTGATCCACACTCTCAGAGGACAGCTCGAGAGACTCCATGGCAGCTCCGACCGCATGTGGGAGCATAGAGAGGCTTTCCTTTGACTCTGGCATCCTGGGCCTTTTTTCACCATGGTCCAGGGTGTACTCAGATGGCACTACCATCCACCTCTGTGGCTTTTCACTCCTCCCATTTCTTGATTTAGTCTCATTGTACAGATGGTGTTTTTTCATTGGGAGAGTCTCCCCATCATGGTTGTTGTAGCCCTCTCTCAAAGAGGTGGTTGAAGCCCTATGGGTAGTTTCATTAACTAATAGAAGGATCTTTTTCTTGGAAAAAAAGAATAATGAAAGCATGGGTAATGCGAAGCCAGACATTGGATGTCTAGCCCTGGGAAAAGGCACGTCACCTTTACCCTAACAACCTCCCACTTAAAGGTGAATGTTCCAATAAGTGGTTCCTACTAGCTAAACTACTAGTATGTATAAGAAAACAAGTGAGATACTCTCTCAATCTACACCCACTATCTTGCTCCCTTGATCTACATGCAGCTTTATCGGCTCTAGTAATAGACAAGCGTGCATATACATGCTAGAGCCTGCATGTAAATCCCACAGACAACTTTGTAAGGTCTATGTAACTCCACAATGCATCATGCTAGTGTCAATCACTGTACGCTGACAATTCCTACTGCAAATGCTCCTACTGCATTTTCTAGGTTCGGAATTTTCCACAAGTAGGTCATATGTGAGACACTCAAATGCTGACAAAATCTATGCAAAGTGACATCACTAACATTGGGATGGCTACATCCCTCTCATCTGTAGGTGGAACTATGTGTCATGGCATCAACTCACCAGCCTCTAGCATGAGCATATCAAAGATCTCCATGTCCGTCATCTGTGCCTCTATCTCTAGGGAGTAGACCTGCTCTACCTCTATCTGCACAAACTCTAACAACACCTAATGTGTCTCACTAGATTTCTTATTTACCTCTATCTCTATAGAGAACACTGACATGTCTTGGATAGCTACATGCTCTATCTCTTGATCATACTGGAGCTCACTTGTGAAGGAGACATGTCTCATCTGTCACTCAATACATGCCAGCAACAAAACCAAGACTATGTCATCTTGTACGTAAGATACATGCAAAGGATATAACAAGCCACTAAAGGCTCCCTTGGCAATCACTAATGATCCGCAATGAATCTAGAAAAACTGCTCTCTAAGCACTATTTGACACCCATAATCTACTAACTATTTCATTGAGATCTCACTGAGATCAAACTCTGTCTCAACTAAGGACTTCCAGGATTGCCTTGAAGAAAGTGGGTAAATTTTTACACTTGTCATAAAATACCATTCCGTGCTTAAGTTCTTGTTACTTTTCAACTAAAAATTGGTAGACTTTAAGCAAGCCCATATTTTCTTATGCTAGGATTTTTTATTTGGCAAGTCTTGGAGAGCAGTGTTTGACATATGCCCACTTTATTGACCTTGAAAATCAAGGTCCAAGGAAGTGACGACTAGGGACTTCTTTTCCCCATTTTTAACTTGAAATTTTACACTACAAACCAGGATATGTGATATTTGGAGAGCATGCCCCCCCCCCCCCCCCCGCCCCTCTCTCTCTCTCTCTCAATGAGTGTCTTTTTTTTCTCCTTAAAACTAAGAAAACAACCTTCTTCTTCTCTCTCTATAAAGCTCTTTGAATCTCTTTAAGGATATGGTGAGAGGATGAAGTAATAACAAGGTAGAAACTTTTTATATAAAAAGGAAAAAATGAAAGTCTTCCAAAAATCTTTGGTTTCTTCTGAAGGTAACAAGGGAGGGAGTGCAAGATGATGATCAGATGATGGCACCCCCCCCCCCCCCCCCCCCCCCCCCCCCCCCCCCTCTCTCTCTCTCTCTCTCCCCCCCCGCACCCCTCAGCATTATTGCCATCGGCCACAATGATAAGCAGTCATACTTATCTCTCTCTTGCTTGGTGGTCGACAACTCTTCCATGACGACCACTGGTGTTTCTTGACTTGGGTAGTGCTAGCCCCTCCTTTTTAGCTTCCCCTTCTATCCAATGCTCTCTCTCTAGCTCCATGCTTCCCCATCTCTCTTCCCCTCCTCTGCTATGCTCTCACCTGATGCATCCTCAGGGGGGCCACTATGTGTAAAACTTATATATCATGTGCATTCAAGGACTATTTATAGAACCCCTTAACCATGAATATTTTATCAATAAAAGGGACACTTCCCTATTCAATGTGTAAAGTTTTCTCCCATGTGATAGGCTCATTTTTAATGTAGTGACAACCCCCAAGGATGCACCTTGGTGAGGGAACTCTTTAATCTTGATATCTTCAGAGAGCTTGAGGTGATGCATGTTTATTTGAAGGATGGGGATACCTTCAAATATTGCTACCTTCGGTAGCAATTTTTGCATACTTGCACACCATTGCATGATTTTCCCTTAGCATATGGCAACCCTTCAAAACTAAGCACTACTTCAAAGCAGTCACAAGGTAGCTCCATTATTCTTCTGCCCACTTACAATTGCACCAATTACATTCATCTTCATAGTAACAACATGCTCAATCTTAGCCTTGAAATACCTATTTTGGGAGGCCACTATGTGAGGCTTTGGTATCTTATGTCTATCTCCCATAACATAAGGGGAAACTCATGCATTTAAAATTTGAGGAATACATGGCTGAAAAGGATCTTTTCTCCCAATTTTCTATCATAAGGAGCTATTTTGCCTCTCCCAATTGCTAGTATCATGTTGACTATCGCTACTTCTACGTGGCTCCTCTTCTTTTCACTTAGCCTCATTTTCAATTAGACCTTTGATTTTCCCTTACTTAATTACGAATGTGTCTTGGGATAGATTCCTTCCATGAGGTTACAAAGATGGGGATTTTTTTTTACTTTTTTGAATCTTTCTATGCTTCTTCCTTTTCTTCTTCTTCTTCTAATTCATCATATTTGGTGGAAAGCCCAACTTCTCAAACTCTCTCTTCTTCTAAAAGTCCCTTTTAGAAGAGTTTAGAGCTTTGTTAATCCTCTGATATCATCTTCCCATCTTCTGCTATATGTGCCCTCTTGGGTCCAATTCCTAGGACAAATGGAGAAGACATGAAAGGGGAATGAAAACCCTCCTACATCTTCTTCTACAATTTATATCCTTCTTCTTCTCATAATAATTTTTCAACTCCCTTCTTGATTGGATTTTTCTAGACTATGAAGGTTTGTTAGTATTGTATAATCCTTATTCTACATATCTAATCATTCAACCTCTTCTTGCTACTTGCACCAATAACTAGTACGCCTCAAATACACACACACACACACACAAGCATGCAAACTTCCCTATAGCTATGATCATATATATATATATATATATATATATATATATATATATATATATATATATATATATATATATATATATATATATATATAGGCTAGTGACGACTTATTTCTATACATATATACACCAAAACACTCAACTTTTTATATCCTCGTACATACGTAGCTTCATATTATTGATTTCAATTGCTAAACAAATTTTCATTTAATAACAAGAATCCTGTCATAAAATCTAATATCTAACCAACCCAAATGATTTTCTCATATTAAATTGATCACTTAATGTGGGAGAATAAACGGGAACAAGTGTGAAGATATAGATATGTGCTTATAGATCTATCTCAACACGGGGCCAACAGTAAAGGGGCCCAAATGGAAGATGGTCTATCAAGAGCAAGGCTAACCAATGGAGCATAAGACCTTAGGGTTAGCTTCATTGAAGACCTCCAATAATGTGTGTAAAAGTCCTTTGACCTTAGGTAAGCTAGGGCTGAGCTTGAGGTGGGAACCCGGCCCAAGCTCGAGGTGCTTGTCATGCTTGAGGTGCTTGATTAAGGTGCTTGAGGTGCTTGATCTGCTACATGCTTGAGGTGCTTGACTTGCTACTTGATTAAGGTGCTCGAGGTGCTTTGACATGCTTGCCTGAGATGCTTGTGGGAATACACCCTAGTCGAAGTGCTTAGTCATGCTTGATGACTAAGGTGCTTGAGCACCAAAAGTCAAAAGATCCCTACAAGAGGGGGGGCGAGCCCTTTTCCTAGGGGCTAGAGAGAGAACACACACTCACACACACAAGGAAGGCCCAAGCTTGAAGAGGCAGCAAGGACACATGTCAGGCCCCTACCTATGTTACCTTCATGAGATGCCTGAAGCCTATTGGTTGGCCACCCAAGGGGTCCAATAGTAATTTAGGAGATTTAATTAATTGATTTAGCATTTATCTAGCTCTCTCTCTCAAAAGGGAAAGGGGGACACTTGTCTCAAGGCTACCCCTACTGCTTGTAATGCCTCCTGCTTATGATTGGCTAGGTCTGGAGGGGTCCAATGAGCTTCAAGCATGAGCTACGGGGTCGACCCAAGCTAGCTAGGGGATTTCTTAGGGGGTATACTCACCCACACACACTCACAAACACTCTCATTGTGTGCTATGCAAAGTGCAAGAGCTCCCTCTCCAAGCAAGTAGAGGTTGAGAGCCTACACCAACACTCTTGGCTATGGAGTGCAAATCCAACCAAGAGCCATGCTTCAATGCTTAAGCTTGCCATCTCCTTTTTCTTCATTACTATGCTATTATGTATGCTAGCAACAAGAGTTATGATAAGTGAGGAACTAATTCTTTCTCCTACGAAATGTTTCTTCTTCCTCTTCCCTACCCTCATTCCCTGCTAGCTCTCTCCACCTTCGAAGGTGTTTGAGGTCTTGGGACTGAGGCTTGGGATAGCTAAAGCTTTCTTCAATTTTATGTTATGTTTGTGATGCATGAAGCTTTCCATCTTCATTGCATCACCTAGGTCACAAGGAACACAAAGACTGTATTGTAACAAGTCTCTCTTAATGGGAGAAATCATAATACAAATGCCTATTGGAGGGGGGACCGGCTCCACATAAATCCGGTCCTCAACTGTTGTCATGTTCTCTAAATTCTCTCTCTTTCAAAAGTATTGTTCATGCCAAGTTATTGTTTCATGCATAGTTCCATAGAGTACGTAGGGAAACTAAATTCTCTCTCTTGCAAAAGTATTGTTCAAGAAGAGGAGATCATGAGGCAAGTACAAGAGCTGGTAGACAAAGGGATGGTGAGGCCTAGTTCCTCTCCCTTTTGTTCTCCAGTCCTTTTAGTGCAAAAGAAAGATGGTACATACCGTATGTGTGTGGACTATTGAGCACTAAACCATATCACTATCAAAAACAGATTTCCCGTACCTTGGGTAGAAGATCTGTTTGATAAGCTACAAGGCTCTACCTACTTCAGTAGGATTGACCTTAAGAGTGGCTATCATCAAATAAGGATAGTGGATGAAGATATCTTAAAGACCGCGTTTCGCACAACGTTTGGTCTTTATGAATATCAGGTCATGCCTTTTGGCTTGACTAATGCACCAGCTACGTTCAATCGTTTGATGGAGAAAATTTTTAGACCAGATCGCAAATTCACTGGAGTGTTCTTTGATGATATTATCATCTACTCCATGTCTTTGGAGGAACATAAGCAACATCTCCAAGTGATTTTTCAAGCATTGAGGGAGAACAAGCTTTATCTCAACCAAAAGAAAAGCGAATTCTTCCTTCAAGAGATTCAATACCTAGGTCATATTATCTTCAAAGATGGTATCCAAATGGATCCATCAAAGCTCGAGGTAATAAAAGCATGGCCTAACCCAAGAAATCTACATGAGCTAAGAATCTTTGTTGGTATGTGCGCATACTATAGACGCTTCATAGCAAAATTCTCTCAAGTAGCAGGACCACTACACGACTTAACTAAGAAGAACGTTAAGTTTGTATGGACTGCTAAGGAGCAAAATGCTTTTGAAAATCTCAAAGAGAAACTTACTTCCCAACCAGTCCTCATGCTTCCGGATCTCTCAAAGCCATTTGAGGTCCAATGTGATGCTTGTGGTGATTGCCTTGGAGCAGTTTTGCTTCAAGAAGGGCATGCCATAGCATATGAGAGCCGAAGGCTCAATATTGATGAACGAGTCTTGGGCATTTATGAGAAAGAGCTTTTAGCTATTCTACATGCCCTAGACACATGGAAGCACTACCTTTTGGGGACCCATTTATCCTACGAACCGACCACCAAAGTCTCAAGTATTTCATGACGCAAAACAAGCTTTCCGACAAACAAATGAGGTGGGCAAATTTTCTTTCGCAATTTAATTTCCATATTGCTCTCATAGATGGTAAGCACAATCAAGTTGTTGATACACTTTCACGACGACCAAAATTTAATGCGGTGTCTATAGCTACTCACAATGATCTAGCCTCTATGATAGATGAGTATGCTACTAACCCTGACTTTAGAGACATAATGTCAGCCCTTACTTTGGGTAAGAAAGAGGAACCATTCACCTTGCAGAATGGTTATCTTCTCCACGGCAATAGGCTATGTGTTAACCATTCCCTTCGTGAGAAAGTTATGTATGAATCCCACGCTCCTCCATATGCGGGGCATAGAGGTATTCAACCTACTCTCCGAGGAGTAGAGACGTACTTCTATTGGCCTACCATGAAAGTGGACAGACAAGAGTATGTATCAAAATGTGTAGTATGCCAAAAGACCAAGTATGATAGAGGGAAGCAACCTGGATTACTCCAACCATTGCCTATTCCAAATTCACCATGGGAGAGTATATCCATGGATTTCATCTTTGGATTACCCAAGTCTATCCATGGGAATACAGGAATATGGACAATAGTCGATAGGTTTAGCAAGCAAGCACATTTTATTCCTATCAAAAAGACTATTAAGGCACTTCAAATGGCAACTCTCTTCATATCTCAGATTTTCAAGCACCATGGATTACCCACATCCATCGTGTCAGATAGAGATCCTAGAATTACCAATAATTTCTGGAAAGATCTCTTTGAAAATCTAGGAACAAGATTGAATTTCTCTTCGGCCTATCACCCACAAACGAATGGCCAAAGTGAGATAGCCAGTCTTACGATACTTTATCTACTCAAGACGTATGTTACCGAAGTAGATCAACGCTCACAATGGGAAAAGTACTTACCTCTTGTAGAGTATGATTACAATAATACTGTACATACTTCTACGGGAAAAACAACTTTTGAGATCATTGAGGGAAGGCCTAAAAGTCCCTTGCTACTCAAAGTACATGGGAAGATCTTCGCCACCGATGAGTATAGCCGTGACCTACAAGAATCTTTTGAAAAGATTAGGGAGGCTATATCCATCTCTCAACAAAGGAAAAAAGATGTTGCTGATAAGCACAGAAGAGCCTTAATGTTCAAAGAAAATGATTGGATCTTACTCAAGTTTCCTAAGGCTCAATTGAGGCAAACGTCAGGCAAAAATCCTACGGGCCATCGAAAGTATTATGCTAAACTAGCAAAAAGATACTATGGTCCTTTCCAAATCTTGAAGCCCATCAATGAGACGGCTTATCAACTCAAGTTTCCCAACCATTGGCTCATACAGAATGCCTTTCATGTAAGCCTACTTAAGCCCTACAAAGGAGAGCCACCAACTGAACCAATTATTGAAGACCCTCCCGAAGTTGAAGACCAAGAAGAGGTGCTACAACCCGAAGCTGTCCTTCGGCATGAAGACAAGGTACTACAACATGGTAAGATTATCCGACGGTATTTTATTAAGTTCAAACATTATCCTTTTGAAGATGCTAGATGGATGCAAGGAGTACAACTTAAGGATAGTATGAACCTTGTCAATGCTTACAATGCTACATTAGAGAAAGCAAATGTATAAATTTCTTTTAAATGACTCATGTTTTTGTCTTATAAGACTAGTACTCGTTTTAATTGTGCACAAATTTAACTAGCATGCATGCTTAGAATCATGTTTCAAGTAGAATTTGTCACTCTACTTTGGGAGAATGACATGGACTAAAGAGCAGACATGCTTGCGGCAGCTATGTCTCCCAAGCACCAACTGGATTAGTCATCCATCTTGAAAAGATGTCGTAGGGTAAAACGGGATACTCTACCCGCTAAGTAAGATTGACTAATGACTAAGGCTTTGTAATGGAATTTGCCTATTCAATTTGAGAATAGCGGAATTTAATGAGAGTACTTTCAAGAAATGATTTTGTGAGCATAGCGGGTATACATAATTGAAGATAGCAACATAATCATAGCAATTAGTTAACTTGGCATAGACAATACTTTTGCAAGAGAGAGAGTTTAGAGAACATGACAACAATTGAGGACCGGATTTATGTGGAGCCGGTCCCCCCTCCAATAGGCATTTGTATTATGATTTCTCCCATAAAGAGAGACTTGTTACAATACAGTCTTTGTGTTCCTTGTGACCTAGGTGATGCCATGAAGATGGAAGGCTTCATGCACCACAAATATAACATAAACTTGAAGAAAGCTTTAACTATCCCAAGCCTCAGTCCCAAGACCTCAAACACCTTCGAAGGTGGAGAGAGCTAGCAGGGAATGAGGGTAGGGAAGAGGAAGAAGAAACATTTCGTAGGAGAAAGAATTAGTTCCTCACTTATCATACTCTTGTTGCTAGCATACATAATAGCATAGTAATGAAGAAGAAGGAGATGGCAAGCTTAAGCATTGAAGCATGGCTCTTGGTTGGATTTGCACTCCATAGACAAGAGTGTTGGTGTAGGCTCTCAACCTCTACTTGCTTGGAGAGGGAGCTCTTGCACTTTGCATATCACACAATGAGAGTGCTTGTGAGTGTGTGTGGGTGAGTATACCCCCTAGGCACCCCCCTAGCTTGCTTGGGTCGACCCCCCCTTGTAGCTCATGCCTGAAGCTCATTGGACCCCTCCAGGCCTAGCCAATCACAAGCAGGAGCCATTACAAGCAACATGGGTAGCCTTGGGACAAGTGTCCCCCTTTCCCCTTTGAGAGAGAGGACTTGATAAATGCTAAAACAATTAGATAATTCATGTAATTTATCATTGGACCCCTTTGAAGCCTAGCCAATAGGCTTCAAGCAACACATGAAGGTAACATGGGTAGGGGCCTGACATGTGTCCTTGCTGCCTCTTCAAGATGGGCTTCCCTTGTGTGTGTGAGTGGGTGTTCTCTCTCCAGGCCCTAGGAAAAGGGCTCACCCCCCCTCTTGTAGGAATGCTTTTGACTTTTAGGTGATCAAGCACCTTACTCACCAAGCATGACAAAGCACTTGAACTAGGGGGGGTTCCCACAAGCATCTCAGGCAAGCTTCTCAAGGCACCTCAAGTACTTTAATCATGCAGCAAGTCAAGCACCTCAAGCATGGAGCCAGTCAAGCACCTCAAGCATCTTAATCAAGCACCTCAAGCATGAAAAACACCTCAAGCATGACAAGCACCTCAAGCAGGACAAGCACCTCGAGCTTGGGCCGGGTTCCCACCTCAAGCTCAGCCCTACAAGCTCAGCCCTAGCTTACTTAAGGTCAAAAGGACTTTTACACACATTTATTGGAGGTCTTCAATGAAGCTAACCCTAAGGTCTTATGCTCCATTGGTTAGCCTTGCTCTTTGATAGACCATCTCCCTTTTGGGCCCCTTTACATTGGCCCCGTGTTGAGATAGATCTAAAAGCACATACCTATATCTTAACACTTGTTCCCGTTTATTCTCCCACATTAAGTGATCAATTTAATATGAGAAAATCATTTGGGTTAGTTAGATATTAGATTTTATGACATTACCTCTCTCTTGAAATCATAGTCGTCCTCGACTATGAGGTAGAAGAGATAAAGTCTTAGTCATTAGTCAATCGTACTTAGCGGGTAAAGGATCCCTTTTTACCCTACGACATCTTTCCAAGATGGATGACTAATCCATTTGGTGCTTGGGAGACATAGCTGCCGCAAGCATGTCTGCTCTTTAGTCCATTTCATTCTCCCAAAGTAGAGTGACAAATTCTACTTGGTGTTTGAGAGACGTCGTCATCACAAACATGATTCTAAGCATGCATACTAGTTAAATTGGTGCACAATTAAAAAGAGGACTAGTCATATAAGACAAAAACATGAGTTATTTAAAAGAAATTTGTACATTTGCTTACTCTAATGTAGCATTGTAAGCATTGACAAGGTTCATACTATCCTTAAGTTGTACTCCTTGCATCCATTTAGCATCTTCAAAAGGATAATTTTTGAACTTAATAAGATACCGTCGGATAATCTTACCATGTCGTAGTACCTTGTCTTCATGCCGAAGGATAGCTTCGGGTTGTAGCACCTCTTCTTGGTCTTCAACTTCGGGAGGGTCTTCAATAATTGGTTCAATTGGTGGCTCTCCTTTGTAGAGCTTAAGTAAGCTTACATGAAAGGCATTGTGTATAAGCCAATGGTTGGGCAACTTGAGTTGATAAGCCGTCTCATTGATAGGCTTCAAGATTTGGAAAGGACCATAGTATCTTTTTGCTAGTTTAGCATAATACTTTTGATGGCCCGTAGGATTTTTGCCCGTCGTTTGCCTTAATCGAGCCTTAGGAAACTTGAGTAAGACCCAATCATTTTCTTTGAACATTAAGGCTCTTCTGTGCTTATCAGCAGCAGCTTTTTGCCTTTGTTGAGAGATGGTATAGCCTCCCTAATCTTTTGAAAATATTCTTGTAGGTCACGGCTATACTCATCGGCGGCGAAGATCTTCCCATGTACTTTTAGTAGCAAGGGACTTTTAGGTCTTCCTTCTATGATCTCGAAAGGTGCTTTGCCCGTAGAAGTATGTACAGTATTATTGTAGGCATACTCTACTAGCGGTAAATACTTTTCCCATTGTGAGCGTTGATCTACTTCGGTAACATAAGTCTTGAGTAGATCGAGTATCGTAAGATTGGCTATCTCACTTTGGCCATCCGTTTGTTGGTGATAGGCCGAAGAGAAATTCAATCTTGTTCCTAGATTTTCAAAGAGACCTTTCTAGAAATTACTGGTCATTCTAGGATCTCTATCTGACACGATAGATGTGGGTAATCCATGGTGTTTGAAAATCTGAGATATGAAGAGAGTTGCCATTTGATGTTCCTTAATAGTCTTTTTGACAGGAATAAAATGTGCTTGCTTGCTAAACCTGTCGACTATTGTCCATATTCCTGTATTCCCATGGATAGACTTGGGTAATCCAAAGATGAAATCCATGGATATACTCTCCCATGGTGAATTTGGAATAGGCAATGGCTGGAGTAATCCAGGTTGCTTCCCTCTATCATACTTGGTCTTTTGGCATACTACACATTTTGAAACATACTCTTGTATGTCCACTTTCATGGTAGGCCAATAGAAATACGTCTCTACTCCTCGGAGAGTAGGTTGAATACCTCTATGCCCTGCATATGGAGGAGCATGGGATTCATACATAACCTTCTCACGAAGGGAATGGGTAACACATAGCCTATTTCCGTGGAGAAGATAACCATCCTGCAAGGTGAATGGTTCCTCTTTCTTCCCCAAAGCAAGGGCTGACATTATGTCTCTAAAGTCAGGGTCAGTAGCATACTCATCTATCATAGAGGATAGATCATTGTGAGTAGCTATAGACACCGCATTAACTTTTGGTCGTCGTGAAAGTGCATCGGCAACTTGATTGTGCTTACCAGCTATGTGAGCAATATGGAAATTAAATTGCGAAAGAAAATTTGCCCACCTCATTTGTTTGTCGGAAAGCTTGGTTTGCGTCATGAAATACTTGAGACTTTGGTGGTCGGTTCGTAGGATAAATGGAGTCCCCAATAGGTAGTGCTTCCATGTGTCTAGGGCATGTAGAACAGCTAAAAGCTCTTTCTCATAAATGCCCAAGACTCGTTCATCACCATTGAGCCTTCGGCTCTCATATGCTATGGCATGCCCTTCTTGAAGCAAAACCGCTCCAAGGCAATCACCACAAGCATCACATTGGACCTCAAATGGCTTTGAGAGATCCGGAAGCACGAGGACTGGTTGGGAAGTAAGCTTCTCTTTGAGTTTTTCAAAAGAATTTTGCTCCTTAGCAGTCCATACAAACTTAACGTTCTTCTTGGTTAAGTCGTGTAGTGGTCCTGCTACTTGAGAGAATTTTGCTATGAAGCGTCTATAGTATGCACACATACCAATAAAGCTTCTTAGCTCATGTAGATTCCTTGGGTTAGGCCATGATTTTATTACCTCTAACTTTGAAGGATCCATACGAATACCATCGTGAGAGATAATATGGCCTAGATATTGAATCTCTTGAAGGAAGAATTCACTTTTCTTTTGGTTGAGAAAAAGTTTGTTCTCCCTCAAGGCTTGAAAAATCACTTGGAGATGTTGCTTATGTTCCTCCAAAGACTTGGAGTAGATGATGATATCATCGAAGAACACTCCAGTGAATTTTTGATATGGTCTAAAAATTTTCTCCATCAAACGATTGAACCTAACTGGTGCATTAGTCAAGCCAAAAGGCATGACTAGATATTCATAAAGACCAAATGTTGTGCGAAACGCGGTCTTTAAGATATCCTCATCCACTATCCTTATTTGATGATAGCCACTCTTAAGGTCAATCCTACTGAAGTAGGTAGAGCCTTGTAGCTTATCAAACAGATCTTCTACCCGAGGTACGGGAAATCTGTTTTTGATAGTGATATGGTTTAGTGCTCGATAGTCCACACACATACAGTATGTACCATCTTTCTTTTGCACTAAAAGGACTGGAGAACAAAAGGGAGAGGAACTAGGCCTCACCATTCCTTTGTCTACCAGCTCTTGTACTTGCCTCATGATCTCCTCTTGTTGAGCTTGTGAGACTCGATAAGGAGGTTTGCTAGGCGGTGAGCTTCCTGGAAGGAGCTCAATACGATGGTCATCATCCCCTCGTTTTGGAGGTAGGTCCATAGGGATATCATCGATGAACACATCTTGGAATCCTTTTAGAAAAGTAGACAAGTCTAACTCTTCTTGATTCCTATCATTTTCATTTGATGAAACATTATTAGCTTTTAGAGACTCTTTGACATAAATCATGTACGCAGAAACTAAGCTCTTCATTGATTTATCAAAAGAAAGAGGATTTACAAGTGGAATAGTGCGACCACGCTCACTAGCATCTATATACATGTTCTTTCCCCTGTAGGTGAAGTAAATTCTCCTTTCAGGGAACTTCATGTTGGCAGCCATGCGATCAAACCATGGTGCCCCTAGGATAACATCCTGATGTTGGAGGGGAGAGATGAAGAAGTCTTCTTTGTCGACATAGCTTTGGACATGAAGCCTCAACTTCCCAATCAAGGGAGTAACGGAGGCTTGTTGTCCCTTGAAAGCTGCATCAGCTGTTACTATATCTCCCATCTCAAAAGCTTGAATGCCCAACTTGGTGGCCAACTCTATTGATATGAAGTTGAGAGTAGAGCCAGGGTCAAACAAGATGAAGGCATCATGCTCTCTTACCTTTCCCCAAGCATAGGAGAGTGATGATCCTTTGCAATGAGCATCCTCTTTTGGAGCTTCGATGGTGGAAGCCCTAGGAGTCTCATTGCGAGTATTCTTCTTGGGGCAAGAACGATAGCCATGTCCTTGCTCCCCACACTTGAAACACTTATGGTCCTTGCGAAAAGCTTCAAGCTCTTCAGGAGAGAGTTTGTTTTTACCTTTGTAAACTCCCTTCTCCTTGGACCGATTGTTGTTGTTGTTGTTGGAAGTGCCTTGGGAATTATTTTGAGCATTGGATTTCCCCTTTGCATCATTTTTATCTTTGTTTTCCATGGGCTTGACATTACGTCTAGCCCCTTGATGGAAATTGATGCGTGAAGCAACCATGGTGTGGTGGATTACTTCGGTAATAGTACCAGACCGTTGAGAGTTGATATATTCGGCCATCTCTTCAGGTAATCCCGCACAGAATTGTTGTCTTTTCTCGGCAAAGTCTATCTTTTGAAAGACAGTAGCTTTGAGATGTAAATCCCAAAACTTATCTACATACTTGTTGATAGACTCATGAGAGAGGAGCTTCAAGCCGCGCCATTCGGTAAGAACTTTATCTTTAGTATCGCTTGGAAGAAATTGCTTCATGATGGAAACTCGTAGAGTTTTCCATGTCTTTGGGGCTTCTCCATTGCCACGAAGGCTAGCCCACCATTGACGAGCTGATTTCTGGAAGTGCATAGCTACATGGCGTAGCTTGGAGGACTCTGTGAAGCCCTCGTCCCCAAAGGCCGCATCAAATTGCTGGATGAAGGCCAACACTTTGTCGGTAGCACCAAAGGTGCCATCGTAGGTGAGAAAAGAGATACTCTTTCCTCCCTCCTTGAACTTCTTTAGCTTTTGTGACCTTCGCCATGCAGGAAATGATTTGTGATGCCCTCCCCTCTTGTATTCTCTAGGAGAATAGCCATAACTTTCATCGGAAGAGAAGGAAGGTGAAGAAGAAGGAGAAGAGGGTGACCTCTTCCTAGCCCTTTTCTTCCTTTGTTTCCTCTCTTGCCTTTGAGAGTGATGAGGAGAAGGACTATGGGTTGCTCTTTTCCTCTTGGGAGGAGTAGGCGATCGTCTAGACCGCCTTCTTCGTGGAGCCACATCTTCAGAAGAACTTAGACTTTCATTGCTTTCTTTCTCTTTGGATTCCTCCTCTCGAATGGAAGAGAGTCTTCTTTTGGGGGTCTCTTCAAGAGGCCTCCTAAGCTCTCTCTCCTCTTGGAGAGGAAGGGAAATTCCATAGGCACGAAGTTGTTGAGTAACTTCGGCTTGCAAGGTAGGGTTGCCCATAGCTTGTTGCAACCTAGTCACAAGATAATTCACAAACATGGGAGCATCATCATTAGCACCTTCATGTGCAAAATCAAAGCTATCAATGTTCATTCTACTCTCTTGATTATTGTCAGCCATGTTAACAAAATTTTATGTATGTACTTAGTGTATGATTTGGCAATTCAAAACCTTAGTTGCCACTCCTCTTAGCCTTTGAAAATCGGCTCTTAAGTATCTACACCCACGGCTCAAAGTGGTTAATTATAGAGAGTAGAGGAGTAGGTCTAACATAGCAGAGTTGCCAAGGGCTAGCTCCTTTCGGACTTCTTATGGATCAATAATGGTAAAGCCGTAGGCAAGTCTAAAAAGACTCCATTAGTAAGTCCAAAGCTCCCGAGGTGTGCACCATCCCCCACATAGTGGGCTTAACAAAACCGGTATTAGATCCCAGTTCCACTTACTCTATTATAATTAACAACATCAACCATTTATAGGCTACTTAAGGACCTCTCTTCTTAAGCAAGAAAAGAGAAACCAAATGCTCTGATACCAATGTAATGGAATTTGCCTATTCAATTTGAGAATAGCGGAATTTAATGAGAGTACTTTCAAGAAATGATTTTGTGAGCATAGCGGGTATACATAATTGAAGATAGCAACATAATCATAGCAATTAGTTAACTTGGCATAGACAATACTTTTGCAAGAGAGAGAGTTTAGAGAACATGACAACAATTGAGGACCGGATTTATGTGGAGCCGGTCCCCCCTCCAATAGGCATTTGTATTATGATTTCTCCCATAAAGAGAGACTTGTTACAATACAGTCTTTGTGTTCCTTGTGACCTAGGTGATGCCATGAAGATGGAAGGCTTCATGCACCACAAACATAACATAAACTTGAAGAAAGCTTTAACTATCCCAAGCCTCAGTCCCAAGACCTCAAACACCTTCGAAGGTGGAGAGAGCTAGCAGGGAATGAGGGTAGGGAAGAGGAAGAAGAAACATTTCGTAGGAGAAAGAATTAGTTCCTCACTTATCATACTCTTGTTGCTAGCATACATAATAGCATAGTAATGAAGAAGAAGGAGATGGCAAGCTTAAGCATTGAAGCATGGCTCTTGGTTGGATTTGCACTCCATAGCCAAGAGTGTTGGTGTAGGCTCTCAACCTCTACTTGCTTGGAGAGGGAGCTCTTGCACTTTGCATATCACACAATGAGAGTGCTTGTGAGTGTGTGTGGGTGAGTATACCCCCTAGGCACCCCCCTAGCTTGCTTGGGTCGACCCCCCCTTGTAGCTCATGCCTGAAGCTCATTGGACCCCTCCAGGCCTAGCCAATCACAAGCAGGAGCCATTACAAGCAACATGGGTAGCCTTGGGACAAGTGTCCCCCTTTCCCCTTTGAGAGAGAGGACTTGATAAATGCTAAAACAATTAGATAATTCATGTAATTTATCATTGGACCCCTTTGAAGCCTAGCCAATAGGCTTCAAGCAACACATGAAGGTAACATGGGTAGGGGCCTGACACGTGTCCTTGCTGCCTCTTCAAGATGGGCTTCCCTTGTGTGTGTGAGTGGGTGTTCTCTCTCTAGGCCCTAGGAAAAGGGCTCGCCCCCCCTCTTGTAGGAATGCTTTTGACTTTTAGGTGATCAAGCACCTTACTCACCAAGCATGACAAAGCACTTGAACTAGGGGGGGTTCCCACAAGCATCTCAGGCAAGCTTCTCAAGGCACCTCAAGTACTTTAATCATGCAGCAAGTCAAGCACCTCAAGCATGGAGCCAGTCAAGCACCTCAAGCATCTTAATCAAGCACCTCAAGCATGAAAAACACCTCAAGCATGACAAGCACTTCAAGCAGGACAAGCACCTCGAGCTTGGGCCGGGTTCCCACCTCAAGCTCAGCCCTAGCTTACTTAAGGTCAAAAGGACTTTTACACACATTTATTGGAGGTCTTCAATGAATCTAACCCTAAGGTCTTATGCTCCATTGGTTAGCCTTGCTCTTTGATAGACCATCTCCCTTTTGGGCCCCTTTACATTGGCCCCGTGTTGAGATAGATCTAAAAGCACATACCTATATCTTAACACTTGTTCCCGTTTATTCTCCCACATTAAGTGATCAATTTAATATGAGAAAATCATTTGGGTTAGTTAGATATTAGATTTTATGACAGGCTTTATCTCTTCTACCTCATAGTCGTCCTCAATTTAATATGAGAAAATCATTTGGGTTAGTTAGATATTAGATTTTATGACAGGCTTTATCTCTTCTACCTCATAGTCGAGGACGACTATGATTTCAAGAGAGAGGTAATGTCATAGAATCTAATATCTAACCAACCCAAATGATTTTCTCATATTAAATTGATCACTTAATGTGGGAGAATAAACGGGAACAAGTGTTAAGATATAGATATGTGCTTATAGATCTATCTCAACACGGGGCCAATGGTAAAGGGGCCCAAATGAGAGATGGTCTATCAAAGAGCAAGGCTAACCAATGGAGCATAAGACCTTAGGGTTAGCTTCATTGAAGACCTCCAATAATGTGTGTAAAAGTCCTTTGATCTTAGGTAAAGCTAGGGTTGAGCTTGAGGCGGGAACCTGGCCCAAGCTCGAGGTGCTTGTCGTGCTTGAGGTGCTTGTCATGCTTGAGGTGCTTGATTAAGGTGCTTGAGGTGCTTCACTTGCTACTTGATTAAGGTGCTCGAGGTGCTTTGAAATGCTTGCCTGAGATGCTTGTGCGAATACACCCTAGTCCAAGTGCTTAGTCATGCTTGATGACTAAGGTGCTTGAGCACCAAAAGTCAAAAGATCCCTACAAGAGGGGGGGCGAGCCCTTTTCCTAGGGGCTATAGAGAGAACACACACTCACACACACAAGGAAGGCCCAAGCTTGAAGAGGCAGCAAGGACACATGTCCGGCCCCTACCTATGTTACCTTCATGAGATGTCTGAAGCCTATTGGTTGGCCACCCAAGGGGTCCAATAGTAATTTAGGAGATTTAATTAATTGATTTAGCATTTATCTAGCTCTCTCTCTCAAAAGGGAAAGGGGGACACTTGTCTCAAGGCTACCCCTACTGCTTGTAATGCCTCCTGATTATGATTGGCTAGGCCTGGAGGGGTCTAATGAGCTTCAAGCATGAGCTACAAGGGGGGGTCGACCCAAGCTAGCTAGGGGGTTGCTTAGGGGGTATACTCACCCACACACACTCACAAACACTCTCATTGTGTGCTATGCAAAGTGCAAGAGCTCCCTCTCCAAGCAAGTAGAGGTTGAGAGCCTACACCAACACTCTTGGCTATGGAGTACAAATCCAACCAAGATCCATGCTTCAATGCTTAAGCTTGCCATCTCCTTCTTCTTCATTACTATGCTATCATGTATGCTAGCAACAAGAGTTATGATAAGTGAGGAACTAATTCTTTCTCCTACGAAATGTTTCTTCTTCCTCTTCCCTACCCTCATTCCCTGCTAGCTCTCTCCACCTTCGAAGGTGTTTGAGGTCTTGGGATAGTTAAAGCTTTCTTCAATTTTATGTTATGTGTGTGATGCATGAAGCTTTCCATCTTCATTGCATCACCTAGGTCACAAGGAACACAAAGACTGTATTGTAACAAGTCTCTCTTAATGGGAGAAATCATAATACAAATGCCTATTGGAGGGGGGACCGGCTCCACATAAATCCGGTCCTCAACTGTTGTCATGTTCTATAAATTCTCTCTCTTGCAAAAGTATTGTTCATGCCCAGTTAACTAATTGCTATCATTATGATGCTATCTTCAATTATGTTCACCCGTTATGCTCACAAAGTTATTTCTCAAAAGTACTCTCATTAATTTCCGCTACTCTCAAGTTAAATAGGCCAATTTCATTACAAAGCCACAAGCCCTCCACAATTCAAACACACTCAGGAACTTATGAGATTAATAATCACATATATACAATTTCAAATAAGAAATATTATGTTCAAAAAAGGATGAATTATCTATGATTGTGGTGATTTTCAAAGCCAGGATTGCTGCAAACTAGAGACCATAGCCATAGCTCTAATACCATTGCAAAAAACATGAAGCATGGTGTGTTGCCAAAATAACATGCCACCAACAAAAAAACCATTGAGTATGCATACCTAATGAATCACATGTGCACATAATCGAAGCTATACACAATTCAGGGGGAGAGAGAGAGAGAGAGAGAGAGAGAGAGAGAGAGAGAGAAGATCACGTGCAAGTACACCTCCTAGAGTGGAGTGCTACAAAAGTACAAAAAGAGGATAGGCGAGAGAGGAGAAAAAGAACATAACGCATTGGGTGTAATCTCACCCCCATGTAAGAGTGAGCAATTTTCTCTTTCATGTATATACTTATAGATTTCTTGAATGCATGATTGCAAAATGTCCGCCCAAATATAAAGTGACCATAGCTCATAAAGAGTACTTTTAATAATAAAATATCTATAAACTTTATATCCTTCCGTGTAGTCCATAGTTCACATGCTTTTGCCACCATGTCAACTACAATAAATAACTATCTTTCAATTTCTATCCCAAAAAGTTATGCCATCAAAATTTCTCATATTGTAAATGTCCTTCTTAGCAAAAGATTCCTTTTTTTCCAAGGCTTGAGACTATGGTGAAAATGCCAAAAGCTATGCGAGAAGGCGTGTCGATATTTTAACAGAACCTCGTTTGTAACAAGGGCAAAATCACAGACCAAGACAATTCTCAAAGCCTCATACAACACATAGATAGACTCGACAAAATAATTTGGCATAGTCTCCTTTGTTCAGGGAGTGAAAACTTGATGCAATTGATGCATAAAATGTAGAATATCCCAGAAGATACACAACCTATGGAGAGGATATTGTAATGGGGAACTCCATTAGCTTGTATCACCATAGGTATGTCAACATTTGAGAATACCTCAACTCAATAAAACCCCATGCAGTATATTGCAAAAGGCTAAGCAGACACACAAAAAAACTATAATTTAAAAAACGGCTCTTCCATTCAAGTCTTAGGATTGGTCGAGAAACTGTCAAAAACAGGGATTTAAGAATCATGTGATCATGTGATTTTTTTTTTTGTGACTACCATGTGTTATCATCATATTCACATAATTACACTTTATGTGATCACATTTAAGCCTATGAAAGATAACCTTATAACCTAGACCATCTCGGTATTATTTGTTGTGGCAAGCCCATAGGGATATGGCAAAAACTTGTTAGCAGGCTTGCCAAGATATGGAAATGCCCGACGAGACTACTAGTTGTTTGGGTGGTTTTTGTAGGTTAATAAGAAGGTCACGTGAACATTTAACGTGATTACATGTTTTAAAAAATGATCACTCAAATTTATCAACATGTTCACGTGTTTGTGATCACATTAATGAAATTTCTAGTAAAAAATGTCAAAAAATGGATCCACACAGTGTACAATGGACAATATCATTAATTCAACGTACATGAATAAGAAAGTGCGCATAAACAAGTGCCAAAAAATGATGCAAATAGTAGAAAAAATCCCTATGAGGATACCTGGTCTCAAAAGAGCTCAATAGCACTGTGTGTGCTAAAAGAAAAAATCATTTGTCAATGCACAATAATCTACGGTGAAACTGCTACCAAAAAATGTGTGTCTAAAATATAGAGATGGTCAATGTGCACTAAAGCTTATTAATGTGTGTCAAGCCACAAGGAGAGTAGTCGCATGCAAGCCCAAAAGATCCCCTATAAACCACCTGTTGTGAGAAAACATGTATGTCAGTGTCAAATGAAATCCAATGCCAACTTATGCTGCTAGGTAAAAGTGCCGAGAATTTTAATGGCCAAAGTCATGAAATTAATCCAAAAAACGAGATTGAATGACAAATATCTATCTCCTTATCCATGGGATGTCAAAAAATGCCAATTTGCATCATCTAGAGAGCTATGCATGGCTAGAAGGCTATGCATGCTCTCTATGTGTGTCATAGGCCCTCATGGGTAATATCCAAGGTTGAGGTAGTGGGGATGTCGAAATCGTAGGGGGAGTTGGGGACAATGGTAAACCGGAGAGAAAATGGTCTGTGTGTGTGTGTGTGTGTCACAAGCGATGTCAAAGCTCAACTGTTGATTGTGTGTGTGTGTTACACACACTATGTGCCATTAGGAGATTTCGGAGGTCTTTTGGAGGGCCTTTTGGTAGAGAGAGGAAAATAAGCTCCTCCAATGAGAGAAGAGCCTACGTTACGTAGAAAAATAGATTGATATTAACAAAAATATAAAAGGTATCCCTCTCCTCATTTAATAATCTAGTGGTCCTTGAAGACGAGCACTCTCTTTTATTTAATGCGAGCACCTTTTTCAGAAGGTAGATGCGGTGCATTTGATACGCGCTACGTCATCACTAGAACTCAAAAAGTCACAAAACTATCAAGTGGTGGAAGATTTTGAAACTTTTGATATTGTCAATGCGTCCGGAACGCACATATCTCCTAGCAATGAATGTCCAATTGCCTCGCTCAGACATCCAAAGAGGCCAAAAATGTCAAAAACCCCTAAAAGAACATTTTACTAACGGCGCGCAAGGGGGCATTCCAAAATTTTGGAATGCCTCTTCGCGCGCCGTTAGTAAGAAGGCCCTTTTTTCCTCTTTTTAGGGAGCTTTTTGAGAGAAAAATGTCCAAAAACCTCTAAAAAGGGGCTTTATGGAAAGATAAGTGTCCAAAAATCACTAAAAAGAGCTTTGTACTAACGGCGCGCGAGGGGGCATTCCAAAATTTTGGAACGCCTCCTCGCGCGCCGTTAGTAAAAAGGCCCTTTTTTCCTCTTTTTAGGGAGCTTTTTGAGAGAAAAATGTCCAAAAACCACTAAAAAGGGGTTTTTTGGAAAGATAAGTGTCCAAAAATCACTAAAAGGAGCTTTGTACTAACGGCGCGCAGAGGGGCATTCTAAAATCTTAGAATGCCTCCTCGCGCGCTTTAAGTAAAAAGCCCATTTTTGGGGGTTTTTTGACATTTTTTGCCTCTCCGGATGTCGGAATGAGACAAATAGACATTCGTTTTTAGGGTATTTTGGCGTTCCGGATGCATTGGTGGTGTCAAAATCCTCAAAATCTATCACTATTTTACACTTTGTGACTTTTCAACTTTCAGTGATGACGTAAGCTGCATTAAATGCGCCGCACCTGCCTCCTGAAAAAAACGCTCGCATTAAATAAAAAAGTGACCGTTCTCAAGGACGATTGAGAATATAAATCTACTTTTTAGAGTGTCTGGTTGTCCTTTTGAACGTACTCACAAGGTGCAAGTGCATTTTAAAAAAAGTTTCTAGAGAGAGAAATACAATTTCTTACAAGGCCCTCCAAATGACCTCCGAAATTTTCTAATGTCACCTTGTCGCACTGCCTTGCCAATGCAAAACCCATACAAATAATAAAAAGTGTATTTGTGTGTGTGTGTACGCACGTGCTACACACCTTATGTACTCATTTTGCTTATGCAAAGTCCACACACATTAAAATGGTATGTGTATGCGTGTACACACAACTTTCACCCTTGGAAGAAACAAGTGCCCTACAATTTCTAGCTTTGTTTAATTCCTCCAAGATTTTGCATCTCAAGCTTGAATTTCCTAAGGTTGAAGTCTATCAATACTTAATTCTCCAAGCCTTAGCATTACAAAGATTCAAAATGCTCCCATTTCTTCCAAGCTTCACCTTTAAATTATTAGAGAAACCTCATTTTACAAAGGTTGAAGCATATTGCAATCTTTGCAAGCTCAAAGCCTAGGACATAACTAAAATCGATCTCTCCAAAAGCTTCAATAAAACATTAGTTTCATATATGAGAAAAACATAAAATCTCCCTTTCTTGATTCCTCAAACCTTAGCTTGTTGTGAAGATATCATGCATGCAAAGGCTATCACAAGGATCATCAAACCCATTTTGATACCGGTTGTGAAGGAGGTAGTGTACCCGTGCATGTATGTGGGAAGGGATAGAAGAAGGAAAAAGTAATTGGAGGGAACGACGCACTAGAAGGATAGAGTGTTTGTCTCCTTTATTGTATATATGGGAAGGGTAAATAATTGTTAGTGAGTTAGTAGGTGGAGGGTGTTAGTCATGGGCAGGCATCCACAAGTCTTTACCCCAACAAATGAGATCTATTTATAAGTGTTTCCGCTGGAATTTTGATTGACCATTGTTTGGCCAATGTATAGTGTAAAGCAACTGCCATGCCTTTGTATGGAAAAGCTTTTAGAAACTTCCATGAAGTTTATCCCACCATCTACATGAAGCATCGCACCCTCTCTTCTTCTCATAAATAGTCATTGCTATCAATGGGCATACCTATTCACATTGGTGGGGTAAGGTTGAGTACAATGTGTTGTTGGAAAAGGATCTCTCTCTCTCTCTCTCTCTCTCTCTCTTTTTGGTAGATAAACCTTTGTTAGACTACAAAGTAGTATATTTATCAAAACAAGGACTTAAGATGGGCCATATCCACTAAACACTCTACTACACAAAAACTAGAGACTAGACAATCTCCCAATAGAACATCGTAAGGATTTCAAAGAGTGACTTCTAGAAACTAACGTAGGAGCGTTAATAGCACTGTGAGTTAGAAAAACTAGGTGTTCGTAGCCCGAGTATAGATTTTCTTGTTTACATGGGCTACCAATAGTCTAATTGTGCCACAAATAGTTAATTCCTTAATAGCCTTCTGAGCAAGTGATCCATTTATTCTTAAAACATTTGAGAGAGAAGAAGGTGTAACTTATGCTGCTTGATCAAACAAGACCATGCTGTTTACTTTTTCCTTTTTCTTTCCTTTGCTCCATTTCTTCTTCTTCTGCTTGCCACCTCCATTCATCTTAGTAGGTTTTATGAGGGTAGAGGAGGCCTTATTCTTCCTGGGAGCCATGACGGCCTTTTGTAGGTGCAGTAAGGAACCCCCCCCCCCCCCCGCTCTCTCTCTCTCTCTCTCTCTCTCTCTCTCTCTCTCTCTCTCTCTCTCTCTCTCTCTCTCAACATGGGCTCCAGTGCTACATTGTGATAGTCAGAGTGCGATTACGTTAGCAAAGAACCCCATGTTTCACTCCAAGTCAAAAAACATAGAGTTTAGGTATTATGTGGTACGGGATATTTTGGCTAGAAAACATATTGAGCTAGTAAAATTTCACATGGATGAAAACACAGTAGATTCTCTAACCAAGAGTTTGGCCTCAGAGCGATTCATATATTGGATAGAGATGATGGACATAGGGTGAAGCTATGGTCATGCTTCACGTTTTGTACATTTGTACATAATAGCCCCTACATTATTTAGCCACTTAGGCCACGCTGGCCTTCAAGTGGGAGATTGTTGGGTTTCAAGCCCCACCCACTTACTTCTATTGTTTGGTTATAATGAAAATAAGGACTCTGAGAAGCAACCTTCTCACAAGGTCCACCAAACAGAGTGTCTATTGCTCACCCCCTTCCTTCTCTCATCTCCTTACCTTGCACTCACGGATCGCCGCATCCACAGTATGATCTTTCTAATGATGTATCAGACAGACCTTCCTCTATAATGGTCTCTAGTGGGGGATGAAGTGGTTTTGAAATGTTGCTCATTTGGTCTCTAGGCTAGGGTCTCTATTCTAGTATAATCTTCTTGATCTCAAATACATGAAGAAACGACTTTGCAAAACCCCAACCTTGTTACCTCATTGGTTACTTTTTGTTCTCTCTTGTTTGACTTACTTGTTGAGCCGCACCCTGTATCTCCTACACCCTGTAAACAATTCTTGATGGCTATGAGTTTACAGCCGCTCTGTTAGTCAAAAGTTACAGTCAAATTTTTTTTATCCCTCACTTTCACTAAATTCACAATTTTACTTGTAGCACCCACAATGTAAGTCCAATTTCAATTTTGAAAAGACCACCAAGGTCTTGGAGACTATCTCTGGATGTGGTACAATTTTGGTTCCAGTATGTCTCAAAGGAACATGGATTGTGATCCATGTACCTCAGTGACAAAATGTGATGGGTTTGATCCCACACCTAACCCTTGGTCTTGTGATGTCAAGTCTATGATTTTTGTAAAATTTAGGTCTGTTTAGGGTGGAAAAAGTCCTAGTCCTGTTTTGGCCATTTTTTATTGAACTGATTTAGACCCTTTTGACTCCTTTTTGAACTTCTTTTCACTCCCTTGATTTGAGACTTTTGTTCAAATGGTTTAGGGTCCTCACTGGTTCAGTTCCTATTTAGGATTTCAAGAAAGGTACATGGATCATGATCCATGTTGGGAAGCCAAATTACCTTTCTTGGTACCATTAGGATCAACATGTTTATTGGATGCTATGGTATCAAAGGTTTTGGATTTGAACTAGTTTTTGTCAGCCAAAGGTGAATTCTCGAGTCTGTTCTGGCGGTTTCTAACTATTTGCTGTTTTTGGCCTTCTTCACCTCTTTTGTAAACTTTTTTGACAATGGTTCTTTCGAAAAATGTGTTTCAAATTGTATCATGTACTCACTTGTCGATTTTCAGCCCAAAATCATGATGAGTACATGGATCGCGATCCATGTTTGACCTCATTTTGATATGAAACTTGGTCAACTTATAGTCCTTGTCATGGTGACACTCTTCCCCAAATATTTTTGAATTTGAATCACTTTTGCCCAACCAAAAGAAAAAATTTATGTCTGCTTTGTAGTTTTTGGCTATATGGTAGAATTTTGGTGTTTTGATCATTTTTTTGCACTTTTTTTCTATGGTCTCTTTTGGAAAGTTGTTTCACTATTTATCAGGAATGTACTGGTCTAATAACAGTCCCAAATGTCAAACAGGTATATGGATAGCGATCCATGTTTGAGAGCACTTTGTTATGAATTTTTGTCCTGCTAGTTCCCTATTCCTAGTAGAAGCCAAATCTCACCCCTTTTTGAATTTGGAACACTAAAAGTTTAATTTTCCCAAATTTTACTAGATTTTCAAGGTTTTGTGTAGACTTGTCCATTTTTTTTTATTTTGGATGTACTTTAGCATTCTATTTATGGTCACACTCAGGATTTTGGTATATCTGAGAGCAAGCTTAAGCAATGGGTGACAATTTCTAGTCAGTTGGTCACAGAGGTACATGGATCGCGATCCATGTTCCTCAAAAAAACTAGAAAGAAGTTGTTCCATTTTTTTCCTACAAGCTTGTTTATCCCGTTTTGCAAGGTATTTTTGAGTTTGAATCAACTTTGATGCTATGGACAATCAATTTTTCATAGTTATGCCTTTTGTGTCAAAATATGGTTTTGGATAGTTTTACCCTAATTCCTTTAGCCCCATTTGATGGTTGAAGTTGTTATTTAACCTACTTCTATGAGCTGAAATGAATCTATGAACGGAAATGAATAAAATAATGCAAAATAACCATGAAATGGCTGGTGAAACAGTCCTTTCCAAGCATAGAGAAAACCAAAGAATATAATACCTTTTGTATCTCACTCACAACTCTCTTTTCTCAAAAGAGTAGAACTGGCTAGTCCTTGACTTCAGTCTCTACCAATCACTAAATCCTCATCTACTGCTTTACTGCCTAAGTGTAAATGGAATGGGTGTCAAAATCTCTGGAAAGGAGGCTTTTCCGTACAACTAGGTCACTCACCACCTAAGGATCATATCCCTGGCAACAGTGCCAATGTTTGTGGGTCATCACAATGGACGTTTGTAGCATAGCTATCTGGCACTATTATATTGTCAATACCATTTGGAGAAACTTGGACTCAATTTTGGACCATGTAATTAAGAAACGCCAATTCAACATAGAGAGAGGTAATTTTGAAAAATACAAAAGTAGTTTTTGAAATCCTATTTCTCATAGTACATACATAAAAGCTTGCTCGATCACTTAAGTGCATGCTCGTACAAAATGCTTTTCGAGAGCCCAACTTAAGTGTACACAAAAATCCATGTCTATGAATCTTAATGAGTGATGTGATGTGCGATGAGAGAAAACACATAAGAGATGTTTTCAAAATACAAAACAAAAACCATTAATGTATCCGCAACGTCTAAAAACCTTAGTATAGCACTTAAAAACATTGAAATCTAACGTCTCTAGCTTAAGATATAGCATTTTTAAGCCTAGGGTCTCATGAGGTCAGAACCAAGCGAATAGAGGCTCTTGAGGTCTCTGGGGCCTCTATTTGCTTGGTTCTGACCTCATGAGACCCTAGGCTTAAAAAGAGTCTCTGTGCCCCATCCCGAGTCCCTTCCCTGACATTAAAAAATAAATGGACTCATTTTTTAGCCTTTTAGCTCTAGTGAGAGAATGTTCCTTAGCCAATAGGAAGAAGGCTAATGATATGTAGAAAAAGCTCTTTTTGTCATTTTGAAAATGTCCATGAAAACCATTTTGATGAAATTGTCACTATCACTAGAAAAGTAAGGTGATTGATAGTGACATCTTGCACAAGCGTCGAGTGCCTTTTTATGACCCGCTGGTGCTATCCTATAAAGTGAAGTACTTGTACGTGTGCATCTCGCACAAGCATCAATCATCTTTTTATGAAGTACTCGCAATTCAAATTCAAACGGATCGTACTTGATAGTGGTTGATACGTACTTATATCTAAGACTATGAAGGGGTTAGAACCAAGAAAATAGAGGCCCTTGAGGGGTCTCTGGGACTCTTTTTGTTTGGTTTTGACCTCATGAGGCCCTATGCTTAAGATATAGTATTTTTAAGCCTTAGGATGCATTCAGAACGTCCAAAAACCTTAGGATAGCACTTTAAAACGTTGAAATCTGACGTCTCTAGCTCAAGATATAGCATTTTTAAGCCTAGGGTCTCATGAGGTCAGAACCAAGAAAATAGAGGCCCCAGAGACCTCAAGAGCCTCTATTCGCTTGGTTCTGACCTCATGAGACCCTAGGCTTAAAAATGCTATATCTTGAGCTAGAGACGTCAGATTTCAACATTTTAAAGTTCTATCCTAAGGTTTTTGGACGTTCTGAATGCATCCTAAGGCTTAAAAATACTATATCTTAAGCATAGGGCCTCATGAGGTCAAAACCAAGCAAAAAGAGGCCCAGAGACCCCTCAAGGGCCTCTATTTTCTTGGTTCTAACCCCTTCATAGTCTTAGATATAAGTACGTATCAATCGCTATCAAGTATGATCCGTTTGAATTTGAATTGAGAGTACTTCATAAAAAGATGATTGATGCTTGTGCGAGATGCACACGTACAAGTACTTCACTTTATAGGATAGCACCAGCGGGTCATAAAAAGGCACTCGGCGCTTGTGCAAGATGTCACTATCAATCACCTTACTTTTCTAGTGATAGTGACAATTTCACCAAAATGGTTTTCATGGACATTTTCAAAATGACAAAAAGAGCTTTTTCTACATATCATTAGCCTTCTTCCTATTGGCTAAGGAACATTCTCTCACTAGAGCTAAAAGGCTAAAAAATGAGTCCATTTCTTTTTTAATGTCAGGGAAGGGACTCGGGATGGGGCACAGAGACTCTTTGAGGTTGTCAAGTACGATCCGTTTGAATTTGAATTGCGAGTACTTCATAAAAAGATGATTGATGCTTGTGCGAGATGCACACGTACAGGTACTTCACTTTATAGGATAGCACCAGCGGGTCATAAAAAGGCACTCGGCGCTTGTGCAAGATGTCACTATCAATCACCTTACTTTTCTAGTGATAGTGACAATTTCACCAAAATGGTTTTCATGGACATTTTCAAAATGACAAAAAGAGCTTTTTCTACATAACATTAGCCTTCTTCCTATTGGCTAAGGAACATTCTCTCACTAGAGCTAAAAGGCTAAAAAATGAGTCAATTTCTTTTTTAATGTCAGGGAAGGGACTCGGGATGGGGCACAGAGACTCTTTGAGGTTGTCAATCTCAAGAAGTGAACCTACAAAACTACGCAATCAACTACTATAGAAAATATATCACTCTCTAGTCCAAACATTTACCTATGTCGAGTCTCACCACTCTTGATCATCACGCCTTTTTGACATCGAAACAAAGTTAGAATGCAACAATACTTAAGGAGGAGTATTACAACACCTAAGGGCACAGTCCCACCAAGTTTGGTGGTCATGAGAGGAGGTACCAAAAAACAACCCATCCAACAAAATGTGCAAAAATTGCAACAAAGCTATTCATAATGATAGCTCTATGGCTTAGAAACACTCTTCCAAGGTCAAAACATCAAAAAATAACCATCTTAGTAATCAAATCTATGAATTTATCTACAAATAGGTTGTCGCAAGAATGATTACACTTAGATTCAAGACCAAGAGACAAGGAACACAATGCACTAATCAGAATCAATTTTTGATCACCAAACAAAGAGAAAGATTGATTACAAGTTGTTGGTGAGCTGCAACGCACAGTCAACGTAAAAAAACTCCTTAGAGATAATGATAATGTTACTTTTGAAACTAAGGGTTTTGACTCAAAGACTTGGGACCCTTTCCCACGGCCATTGACCACTTCACAAGGCTTGTAGGTTTTGAGCGGAATATAGAGAATAATAAGCTTTGTGAATATACTTCAAGAATCATTACTTTCTATTTACAAGGCTTCTTTGGAAGAAGATAGAGTACAATGAAGTGTGACTTGTAGCTGGCTCTTTGTCAAACAAAATCTAGTATAGCAATTGGTCCTCCGCTTTCACTTGTATGTTTTGCAAAGAAATTCTTGGTACAAAGTATTTCTTTTTCTTACGGACAACACAAAATGGTTGCATCATGTATTTACACCTAGACATGCATCATAATTTTGATTTTAAACACCCTACACCCATTTTGCCCATTGTTGCCCCGCAATCAGCTACTCTCATAAAGGGTGTGTGCATGGCAATTGGCTAGGAAGATAGCATAGAACTGCTTGGTATATGTAAGAATTTAGGGCTATACCAATAATCATGTCTATTTTAGAGTCAAATTTAGCACAATTGAATGAAAATATCAGTATAATGTTTTATGTGATTGTGCAATTCATGCAACACCGTACGAAGGGCCCTGTTAATGAGTAGCCTCAAGTTTCTTTGGCTCACGTGCTTAGAATAAACAACCCTTTTATATAGGAGGAAGGCTCCAATCTAGATGTGTTTCCCCTTCTCTCTTAGAAACAGGTGGATGATTTGTTGAAAAACACTAAGCCACCAAAATTTTGATGGGAGGAAAGGAGTGCAACAAAGATTCAATCAATATATTCATGAAAAAATGGGTGGAGTTCACTATCTTAGAAAAACTCCATATGAAGTCAAGGCACTAATAACAAGTCTATCTCACTCCATATGAAGTCGAGGCACTACAAACAAGTCTAACTCACTAGAGGATAAAGGCTATAAATGGTGGATGTCGCTCAAGAATAAGGGAATCATACCACACACATGGGTAGCCTTCGAGGATGTGTTTAGAAAAGAATTATATCCACCAATGAAACAGAAAGAAATTGTCTTGTATGGGAGAACTGATCTATGCATCAACATAAGATACTGCTTGAGTATATTTCATATTATCATGACGTGATACTTAAGCTGGAGGGTTTAGGCACCTTCTAGTAGGTGCATGGATTCATCTGTGGGTCAACACTAGAGCCTTTAAGAAGCACCTTAAACTTAGGATGCTTGGATGCTTAGGGAAGCTATAGTGTAGCCTCATATCCATGATGATCCAGATGAAAGTGCATGGCATAGCAGACACATTCCTAACACTTCAAATACAAATGGACGTGAATCTTATGGTCATAATAAGAGGAATTTTTTTGTAGCTACATGTGATGTGTCCAAAACCCCCAAGGGACCTAGGGTCTAGTGAAGATTTTGAAAAAGTAAGGAAGGATAAATTATGTTTTAAATGCTTAGGAAGTGGGCACGGAAAAAAGGATTATCCCAAGGGGGAATCTATTGCCCAAGGTAGAGAGAAAGTAGTGTACATGGTGCAATTACTTCCCCTCAAGTCATCTTCTTGATTTTCTAATGTGTAAGTAACACATACCGAAGTAATTCATAAGTGTTGTCTTACAACCTGTATGTGGTAATCGACCTTTGGTCCACACATGCTCATGCATATGCATGGGCTTATCCAAGGTCACAAAGTGAGAATCTTGGTAGAAGATAGTGCTTTGCCCAATTTCATTAACTTTAAGTGAGTGAAACGACTCAATATGCCCCATACCCCTAGTTCCCACTGCTACAAGGTATCCATGTTGAACAACCATGCTCGTGAGTTGTGGGATACACAAGTAAAGGGTGTACCATAGTGGTGGCTATAACACATAATGCCAAGTGCATATAGTGCATATAAAGTACCAAAGAGGGCTCCATTTGATTGCACACACATAAAAAAACCCTTTTTTTGGGGCTTAACAACTACTAGAAAAGGAAGAATCCCAATCTCCGAGAGAGCAAATCCGAGCGAGCACTAAACCGAGCAAACAAATACAAAGACATTGAAAACATTTAGACACATATTTGTTGATTGATGACCAATAGTTTCCAAAGAAAACCCAAAGGATTCATATAGCGAGCAAATCCGAGTGAGTACTAAATCGAGCAAAGACATTGAAAATATTTAGACACATATTTCTTGATGACCAATAGTTTCCAAGGAAATAAATTGGTAGTTTATCGTGCCTCTGACGAGGTAAACCCATATGATTTAGAACTATGTTGTCGTATAAGGTAAAGCCAATATATTCAAAACCATGAACTCTCTTACCACGGTTGTTGGTAGTGAATGCAAAGACAATGTAGAAATTCAAACACAGTGCTATTGATGACCTATAATTTTTAAGAAAATATAGTCAAGAGCATACTAAGTAACTCAAATCAAGCAATTCCTTACACGCAATTCCTTACAAGGTAAAGCCAAAAGATGCAAAAATTGTCAACTCCTAGGATAGAAGCTGATAGTAAATCCAAATGCCAACAAAAAACGACCACACTATACTAAATACATGGAAAGTTTATGTGTTCGAAGCCTTATATGTTCGACGTATCCCAAAAATTCAAAATTGCAACCTAAAAACTCCTGAGATGGTGATTGATAGTTAACGTAAATGCCCACAAAAAACTATTGCAACGAGCAAATCTGAGTGAGCACTAAATCGAGCAAAGACATTGAAAACATTTAGACACATATTTGTTGATGACCAATAGTTTCCAATCAAATAAATTAATAGTTTATCGTGCCTCTTACGAGGTAAACCCATATGATTTAGAACTGTGTTGTCGTACAAGGTAAAGCCAATATATTCAAAACCATGAACTCCCTTACCACGATTGTTGGTAAGGAATGCAAAAACAGTGTAGACATTTAAACACATTGCTATTGACGACCTATTATTTTTAACAAAATATAGTCGAGAGCATACTAAGGAACTGAACTCACACAATTCCTTACAAGGCAAAGCCAAAAGATGCAAAAATTATCAACTCCCAGGATAGAAGTTGGTAGTAAATCCAAATGCCAACAAAAAACGACAACAATATATTAAATACATGGAAAGTTTATGTGTTAGAAGCCTTGCGTTCGACATTTCCCAAAAATTTCAAAATTGCAACCTAAAAACTCCTAGGATGGTGATTGATAGTTAACGTAAATGCCCACAAAAAACTACTGCAACAGTGTGCAGTATATAATTTAAACATCATGTTGTTTAAGTATCGTAAGGACACACAGCTGCCCTATTGCCCCCCAGAGCCTGAAAAATTTCTACCTTGGATAAAGCAGCCTAGTGCATGAACTCATGGGCATGTGAGTCTAACCCAAGAATATGAAGAAATACATAGTACATGTGTTTGCACGGCACATAGGTCTGTTTTTTTTATTCTCTCTTTTGGAAGTCCTCGCATGTGCATCGTGGAAAATCAGAGATTGTCACTGAGTATGTTATCCTTTTTGCCTTGGACCCCTCTGTACTGACATAGAAAACATGTGTTTCATTGCACACAATAATCACTTCTTTCACCAATTTTTCTTCAAGTGTGCTCCCCAAAGCAATCCTTGTATGAAAATCTTTTGTCAGCTTTGATCTCCACTTAACAATCTTCCCATCCCTATACCTAGGACGGAAGGCACTAGGAACACTATTTCTTGATCGCAAACCACTACCTAAATTGGTAGCTTTTGTTGTCGATTGAAGGAAAAATCCATTTGCTTGCAAGTGCTCCACCTCAACTGGAAACAATTGTGTTCCCTGTGCTACAGGCCAAACACCTGGTGCTGGACCTGGAGCCCCTACAATCATTTCATGTATCCACCATGTATGCATGCTATTGGAGTTGCAAAACCACACAAAACCTTCCACTAAACCACCTAGATTTGAACCAGAGGCAGGATACAATCTGCGTCCCCAAAAGCATGGAGCAGCAGTTCCACGTGTGACATCGTCATTCCCTTCATTGATGTATCGTGCACATCTAACACTCTGATTATCAACCATCCCAAAGCAAGTCATCTTTCGACCAGGCTCAGTTCCTCTTATAGCCCAAAGTGTCTTTGGAACATTAATCTCGTGCCAATATTTGCCAACTCCACAGCTAGTCTCTGGATGCACATCTGGCCCTACAACCGGCTCTGTAACTATCAAAAATTCTGGTCTATGACTGTCTTCATCAAGCAGCTCATCTGCATCAACAAATTTTGGTTGCTTCTTCTTAACACTCTTCTCTCGCAAGGGAGCTCTATTCATTTCAAGGCTTTGAAAACCCATCTCAGACATTGAAGAGTGTGTCAAGTCAATGAGGGATTTGGAAGCTGACGTTGTTGATGATCGGCCCAAAAATCGCTTTGCGAGATCATCGATCCTAGGACCAGTAGCAGACCTAACACCTTTTAGATAAGCATTGTATTTAACACTTTGTAGCACTTCCATTGCCATGTCTGCACCAACTGCCTCATACAAGCTAATTTTTTCTTTGTAACCAATAGATGCACGCATGCTTGCGTGCTTAACCTCAGAAAAGATTGTTGTGGGCACAAAAATTCCAGACTCATCCTGTGTTACAAATCTCCCTCCCCAATGTTGTACTCTTACATCCCACCAAGCCATCCAAGTCTCTAAACAAGCCATTTCTCCATCGACAACATGCCCTGCCCTCCAAAATTGGCGTAGATCTTCTTTACAAATGTCTACTTGATTCTCAGATGCTGCACTCTGCCATTTTCGGCACAAGATTTTGTGATCCTCTTGTGAAGATGGACGGATACATTTCACTGCATGTCGAATCATGGACTGCTCCCAATGAAAGCCACATGATCGTTCTTTGGAAGGTATTTTCTTTTTTGCCCCACCAAAGTAAACAATCCAAACAGCAATCCAATTTGCATTTGCTTCATCTGCCATAAACCCTCTGAATTCTGGCTTTTCATACCCTTGATCTTGCACCACTTTATTTAACATTTTCCAAAACTCTATTTGAGCAAATTTATTTTCAGCCAGTGAATTCACAGGTGGCAATTGTAATTAATTCACGCACAAATGGGTCATAGACATGAGCAGACATTGTTGGCCACCCTTGAACACGGTGCACATGATCAAAGTGAACCCACATTTTCTCTAAAGTTCCTCCTGGACGCATCTTATTCACCAAGTCAATTCCACTCCCTAGACCTATGATCGACATTTAGAACACATGTGGCTGCTCTGAACCTCCAAGCTGTCCAGGAAAAAGTACACTATGAATGAAATGATACCTACACCTGCTCTTGAGGTCTAGGACAACTTCCAAACCTTTTGCACTGAAATGCTTTGACCTCTTGGAAATCTCTAAGCTCCTCTCTATTCTTCGCTTGTTAGATAGACGAGTAATGGTATCAAGAAATTCTGAAAACTCTCCATCTTCAATAGTGTCATTTTTGCCAGCAGTTTCCATCACTAGCTTATCTATTATCACGTCTAGGGTAGCAACACGTTCTAATTGCTTGGCAGTTGTGAAAGGATCTTGGTTTGCTTTAGTTTGCATAAGCAAATCTATCATTTGCTCAGCATACCTATTCTTTCCCAGAACACAAGGGTGCTTATGCTCTCCCATATGAATAGCACATCGAGTAACTCTTTGCTTATCTTTTGGCAAACAGTAATAAATAACAACAGGACATGTTGCAACACAAAAAGGCATTTGATTGCAATGGACACAAACCACTGTCCCTAGCTCAGGTGTCAATATTCCAATGGAAATAAATTTAGAGAGACGACCACGCCATTGTGATTCATTATGAACTCTTGCTCGCAAATAGAAAGGACATGCATCATTGACACAACGGAGATGACCTGAACACCTACTGAAGCGAATGGCACCAGGAAAGAAATCACTAATACAAGTGACATATTCTGTCCACAAATGACAATCATGACGCTGCTCGATGCCAACCATTGTGTTGTCGTTGCTTGTTGGTGGCAATTCAAATGCAACATATCCATTGTATTGAGCAGGAATCTCCTTACATTGAACAATTTCATTAGTCTTCTTCAAAGAAGAATGAAGATTGTTTTTATTGGGCATTGATCGAATTATATCCATGACACTGGTCTGATTCTTTGTGACATCACTTGAACCAATATCCAGAACTATTGGAGAAGCTTCACTTCCCGGGGAGCCTTGATGTTCATGAGTGTTTGTTATTTGAACTTTAAAAAATTGGCACACTTCATGATCCAGTAAAAAGACCTCTTCACCAGAACTTGACCTCGAGGATTCCATTTTTACATGCTCACCATTCAATGTTAATGGGTGCAGAGTAAACGAACTGGTAAACAAGCCAAAACTTTCTCTCACTGACTTCAAAGGTAATTCATGGAGTCTGTTTTCAAGAAGTAACAAAAGTTTCTGACCACGAACTGGACCATAGATAGTAATCTGACGACCCATTGTAGCTGCAATCCACTAGAATGACACAACAGCTTTCAAATATGACGATTCCCTTTTTAAAAAATCTAAATATGTTTTTTAATGTTTACAAAAATAAATAAAAATGATTGAATATAAACTTTAATTTTTTTTGCAACAAAAACGTTTCATGATTCTCATGCAAATGATTATTCCATATCCTGCCCGCAATTCAAGACACATTAGTGACGATTTTCTTTTCAACATATTTTCAAAAAAAAATATACAATTAGATTTAATATAAACTTTTTAAAAATCAGCAGCGTGAACATTTAATGATTGAAAATGATTAAAAATTTAAAATAATGAATGCACCAACAAATGTCGTTCAAGACAAATAACTACTCCACCAACTCAAAATCACTACTCCACTCAAAATTATTCTAAAAAGATCTCTGGATTTCCTATGAGATCTTGATGTGAGCGCACATTAACATGCAGTTCTGGAAGCAGCTCTCAAATCTGCAGCAGAGGTACGCACTTTGGGAGCAGATGTCACAGCCTTAAACATGCATGCTAACGTGCAGTAACGTGCAGTCTTTGGGAGTAGGTCTTTGGGCACAAAGTGGTGCAGGTCTCGATCGGAGAAGTTCTCAAAAAACAAAAGCTAGGCTTTGCACACGTTAATGTGGGGCACAGGTCTTTGGGAGCAGGCCTTTGGGCTCAAAAAACCAAAGTCTTTTGAGGTCATTTCCTACCCTGTGTTTGATCAAAGATGCTCGTAGCTAGCAGTGAGCACACGTTAACAGGGCAGGTCTCAAATCGGCACTTCGCGGCAGCAAATTAACTCAGCAGTCTCAAATCGGTGCAGTTCGCGGTAGGTCTCGGCAAATCAGGGCAGGTCTCAGCAGTTCTTAAATCAGGGCAGCTCACAAATCGCTTCTCGGCAGCGCCAGTTCTCAAAGCGGCAGTTCTCAAATCGGAAGCATGGAGAGGAGTTGATCACTCACTCTGTAGTGGAGAGCAAGATTCGAGCAAGGCGTGCAGTCCCAACTCTGTCATTGTGAGGTCAGATTCGTCATGAATGAGTGAGGACGAGAGGCGTGCAGTTTGTACTGATGAGTAAGTACACTTTTGTATTGCAACTTAGATTCAATAGTAAACAGAAAATGCAGTTCGTACTGATGTGTATTGCAACAGAAATAGTAAACTTAGATTCAATAGTAAACAGAAAGTGCAGAGAGTAACAAAGTCTTTGGTTTCTATCTCACAATTGAGTATTCTCCCACAATCTTCAAGTTTATGGCAAAGGAAACACTTTTTTTGTTGTGGGATGCCCACACGTTTGTCTTGAAGCTGAGAGCCCGAATTTATTCTGTGATCTGCTTGTATTTATGATGAATGCGATTGTCTATCTCAAATGATTCTATCATTTTTTCAATCTTCATGAGTCTCTGGTATTGCATTGTGATGTGCTTATTGAAATGAAGGGATGCAATAAGGTCAAAGTTATTCTGTGCCCAAAGTTATTTTTATCATGAATGTAAGTGTTTATCTCAAATGATGAGTCTCCAGTATTGTATTGTGTTGTGCTTATTACGATTAAGGGTTGCCCTTAACTGCATTGTGCTGTGCTTACTGCAATTAAGGGCCACTAAATGTTGCTTCTCGGCTCGTTTTTACAATTCACTTCAATCCCTGATATGCAAATTTGTGCGGTGATGGACACAATTCCAGCATTCTTAGAGGTTTGGATACCAAGTTGATCTTAGAACGTTCAATAGTCCTTTATTTCTTTCAGGTCAATTTTATACACACACACATGTATATGTATATACATATGGATGTATATGTATATATATAATTGACTCTATTACCATATCATACTATTCTGATGCCCATACCACAATAGCACACGCTACACCAATGGCATTTCTCCTCCACATGTAAAGGGCTTTGCATGGTTAAACAAGTTGAGTTTTCATGCACAAGCTCTGGAGTCTAGTTTTTGCAAGGGTTGTAGGTCGTTCCTCTATCCCATGAGCACCATGAGCACCATAATGTGTGAAGATTTCTCTGTCATGGTTTCAAGGTTTTGGAAAACGGTTTATTTTGGTGCACATGTGAGCGTGCGGTCTCTTGAGCGTGCGGTCTCTTGAGGCTTTCAAAATATGGTTATGAGTCTGAGTTGCACATGCAGGTGAGAAAGCACCTGCAAAGTCTGAGCGTTAGAGCATCTGCCATCCGAGTATCGATGCAAAGCTTGCATCTTCATGTCAACATCACCAAAAAATCGGAGAGGAGCAATGGCAGGACGTAAAGGACGCCCTCCTGTTAGGTACATTTTCTCACCGTTTTTTTGATGTCATTATTATACATGTAGAGGTGCCCGTCGATGTGCATGCCTAAAAGCAAATTGTATAAAAAATACTATATATATTTTTACAAAAGCAAATTGCTTCTAGAACTGCATGTCTAAATTTTATTTAGTGTCTAAAGACCTGCATGTTAATGTGAATGCCTAGAGACGATGTTTACATATGAAAAAAAGCTTTCAAATCATCCAAGCTTTCAAGTCAATTAGTGTCTAAAAACCTGCATGTTAACATGCATGTTTAGAGAAAAGTGATTAATATTTCAAAGGAGATTATTTTTGTTTTCTATATTCAATATTAAGAAACCCTCATGTGAGGTGTCCATTGGATTATTATATTTTTTGAAATTTTGTTCCACATTCAAAGGAGGTGCTGTCCAAATATTTTCAAAGATTGATTGTGTATTTTATTGAAGGGCAACTTAAAGTCCTGCATGTCAACGTGCATGTTTAAAACCAATGTTTCATTAGAGTAGCAAAATATATTGTTGTATTTCTAGAATTTATTTTTATGCACAAAAAAGGTTCTAGTCATACATGTTACATGTTAGCGTACATCTTTACAAGCAATGTTTTGTTGGAGATAGTATTTATTTTTTGTCTTCAATCTTTTCTTTTTGTCTCCTCCAATGGACTATGTAAAGATTACATTCTATTTGAAACATTGCTTATAGACATGCATGTTGACATTCATGTTTAAAGGCAATGTTTTCATTGTTAACGTTCATGTTTAGAGGCAAGTTTTCATTGCTTATAGACATGCATGTTAAAGTTCATGTTTAGAGACAATGTACAAATTTTTTTAGATGTTGATTGTGTATTTTATTTGTAGTCCATCTCGTGGAAGATTAAAGAAAAGTCTATGTAATGAAAATTCTACACAACCACTTGAAAGTAGTGAATAGGTGTCATCAGTGTCAATAACAGAAATGTCAGAGTGTCATGGCATTGAAGAGGAAGAGATTCACTCTGTGGATGTTGACCAAGGGTCTATGCACGAAATTGATGACACATTGGCTCCTGAAGAAAAAGAACTTCAAATTGTCCCTTGGGAAATGCGAGATGAGGTAACTGCAGCTGCAGAGATTGACGAGGAGCAAAATATTTTTATGCATAGAGATGCCGATGTACTTCAGACCACACGTATGTTCAGTTGCTTCGACTGTCCTCCTATACCATTGTGTAGGTTGATTCCATATGCTAGAGTCAGAGGTTTAAGAGATGATTTAGGTGGATTAAAAAAGGCTTTTTCAAGGGAAGGATATATGCAAGAAAAGGGAGCTTTCATTGTTTCACTTTGGACATTTAAGAGAGAGCAAACCACTACTACAGGTAAGTTGAATCTTCTTAAATTTGTTAAGTGAATTTCTATTTTAGAAATTCTTTTTGAATTCACTAATTTTGGTTTCTTGTTTTGAAGATGACATCAAGGAACAATGGGATCCTCTTTGGATAGAAATCAATGAGGAGTATGAGTTGGAGCCTAAAAGCCAACCAAGGTTTGCAGATCTGTCAGACCGCATGTTTTATGTTTGGGAGGGCAACCATCGCACGCTTGCATGGACTGAAGCTATTAAAGAGAAGTTTTCCACCTCAAAGGAGAGACATTGTAGGGTCCTTTGTACTATTATAGATCCCACCAAGGATCCTAAGATTGCATTGCTAAGTAGCTTGCAACGAATGAATGTGTGAGTATCTACTAAAGCATATATCTTGTTGTTGAATACTTTATTATGGAAACAAATCAATATGGGTTTTGCAGTATGAACATGCATGCTTTGGTGGCCACTCACATACGGGATGAGATTGTGAACACCAATCACATATGTGCAGCTGAACATGAAAGCTACCTAAAAACTCTCCCCGACAAAGACCAGAAACTAATTGCATCTGTGCGAATAAAGTATGCTAAAGGTGCAAAACCTTGGTATCCACTCACACGACGCTACCTTGGCATGCTAGTTTTTTTTGCTTGCAAATTATTTTTAAGTCATTTGAATAACTCTTAGACAAATTGATTTCTTTTTTAGATTCAAATAACTAAAGAGAAAGAGTCTAGATTGACTCAACTCAAGCAAGGAATGCTTGTAGAGGATGTGAAGAAGGAGGAGAAGAGCATTCATCGTGAGATAATACATAAATATCAAGAACGCATTGTAAAGGTACACTTCACCAAATAATCAAGCAATAGTCATTGTGTTGATTGTTGTTATGGATGTGAAGTAAAACTTCATGCTCTTTGTATTGTGTTGTAGCTCTTGAATATTTTGGATCCCAATCTTGGGACAGACTGGTTGGCAAAGATTATGTCACTCAAATGGGGACATGACAGCTGGGCAACTTTACAGAAGCTAAAATTGATTGCACTCCATGATGCCCCTATGCAGAATAAAATCCAATGGGTTTCATTACTCGAGTCTGATAGGATCACAAGGACTGCTTTTGGTTTGAAGAAGGGAGATAATTTGTTTCGACAATGAGTATGATTTACTAGTTATTTAATGTTTGGCTTGCTTTGTCTAAGAGATAATATTTGTTTAAATAACACAACTTTGCTTTTTTTAAATTTGTAGTTGGCTGTGTAGAGAGGGCTACCTTGCTCATGTCTATGAGAGAGCAACACAACTTGTTTTGCACAATTCAAATGTGCCAAGAGGGGCACCATTGCCACATGAATGCACATTGGGGCTCTACTTTGATGAAATTAAGTTTGAATCTAGACCTTTTCTCTATCCTTTGGAGGTTTCTTTGGAGGCGAAAAGCAAAGATGTAGAGAAACAAGCACTCAAGAAAGTTGATACTTTTTGAATGGCAGCTCAACGACTGGCTTACAGGTTTGTAACAATTTTGATCTTGCTTTGTATGTCACTATCAATTCATGTGTTCAATGTTTTTGTTTCTTGTTAGGTTTTTGTCACTTTTGGTTTCAAAGGGGATCTTGCCAACTCTCCCATTTGTGGTGAGACAGTGGGCACAGACTGTGTCAAAGGACACATATATGTACCCCCCTAGCATGCCCACTTTGACAACATGGGAGAGAGATACATGTCCATGGTGGTTAGATATGGTGCAGGGTCACATCCTTGAGAGAGAGAAAGAGCTTCGAGAAACCATGCTTAGGGATGTAGCAGCAGAAGCGAGACAACCACCACCTGCTACTTCAGAGGCGAGACAACCAGGTATGCTTATGTCATTCTTTAACTTTTATGTTTTCATGCTGTTGATTCTTGTAGATTCAAAAACTGTTGTATATGTCTTTTAAGGTGTCCACTTGTCTAGTGACAGGATGGAGACTGTGGTTGATACCACTATTGTGAGGATGTTCTAGAGCATGGTAAGTGTTGAAATTTTTATTGTCGAATTTTATTAATACTTTGTGAAAAAGTTCATATATCATAAATATGTTGTCGCAGACTCCTCGGGCTTGATTGTTGTTAGGAGGAGCATACAATTTGTCTATGTTTTGGAGTCTCCTTTGCATTATCCAATGCTTCCTGTTGATACACGATGTATTGCTATTGTTGGCGATTACATTTCTATCGCTGCAAACTATAGAGAGGGTACTCGCAATGCATCGTGGAATCTTGTGCATCAACATATGTCTCGAGTTCGCTCAAGCGGTGTGCCATACACTCGTGGGGGAAAGTCTGTTTCCTGGGCCGCAGATTTTGTTTTCTTGGATCTTCCTTTTGGTGGATTGCATATTGGTTCTTCTTCTCCATCTCGTTGGGATATTTGCACTGAGGAGCATGTATGATTTGCTATCCATTTGACTTTTTCTACACTTGCATATTCTGGATGGCTGCTCATTATGGCTTCTACTACAGGTATTTTTGTTGTGTTTGATTACTTGCATTAATATTATTTCATAATATCGGTAGTTTTTTCTTACAAGAACCTATGAATAGGAGAGGTTATTGGATGGGTGGAGAGGTTCTGTCGTGCTTCACAGATGGTGGTACATCGTCGCATTATAGTGCTCCATCATAGTTCATATGGATATGTTGAGAGTTTATGTAGTCGAATTCAGGTATTGTTTTCACTTCAGTATTGTATAGTTTTGTTGAGTCTCTTTCTTCAATGTTTCTTCAATGTTGTGGTTTTGTAATTTGATTTGCAGTGCCAGTGCTCTATGCTACTTATGGTACATAGGATTGGGATGCAGCCAACATGCTTTGTGGCTGAGAGAACCACTATGTTCTCTCGCTTGGGTCTCCAGCCTTCAGATTGGTTCATGACACACCATTTTTCGGAGCCTTCCTTAGCTAGATCAAGATCAGGGATGCCTTGGCGGGGTGAGATGCAGCGGAGCCAGGCTTTTGTTGCAGCTTTTGTTGAGCTTCTTTGTCGACGTGGAGGTACTTTTTTGGAGCTTGGGTGTGGTACAACTCCCATTTTGGCTGCATGCTTATCATCTGAACGAGCATGTGCAACGCTTGACACCGATGAGTCTCTTATTAGAGACTATGTGGTTCCCTTGCTTTGCCCTAAAAAGCGAAGCCGAGAGGAGGCATCTACCTCTCTAGATGTTGGGGATGAGGGTGACATGCCATCGCGTGTCGACCCTTATGATGACTAGTGAGACTTCGCTCCCTCCTACTATGACATTGACATTACTTTTGTGTTTTTGATCTTTATGTTGTGTTTCACTTTTTGGCATTTATGTATCTTGCGTAAGAATTACGTCTAATGTTATTAGATCCATAGATTAAATTTTGATTACATGCATAATAACTACATATACTTTTACTTGTTTGTGGAAGTGCATTGCCGATTTATGCAGAGGCAGTGGCTCAAAGAATGGTGAAGGAATTGAGATACGACTTTCGTATCTGTGAAACGCGTCATAAACACAATGTTTTCATTGATGAAGAATGCGACTCTTCATAGAGTCTAAGAATTATTAGCGAGTGCTTATGATGTAGAGTTTAAGTATTGACAAATTGACATATCATTCCTTCTATGATTTTGAAAGTGAATATTTTGAAATCCTCATGTGAGGTGTCCATTGGACCATGGTTATTTTGAAATTTTCTTCATTTTACAAAGGAAGCTTTGTCCAATTTTTTTTATGAAAGGCTCTTGTATTAATGATTTGACAACATAGTTTGTATTATGGATAATACATAACATTGTGAATTGATGAGACGAATGCGACTCCTTCAAGAATCTAGAGAATTGTTGGCAAGTGTTTGTGATGTAGGGTTTAGTTATTAACAAATAAGATAGTGTTTGGTGAAAATGTAGCTTATTGAGTTCATTTTCTTGTATTATGATTCACTTCCCTATTTTGTTTGCTCTGTGTTTTGGGTCTTTATGTTATGTTTCACTTTTTGGCATTTATGTATCTTACAAAATAATTACGTTTAATGTTATTAATGAGATCCATAGATTGAATTTTGAGTGCATGCATATTGACTACATTCACTTTTGCTTGTTTGTGGAAGTGCATTGCCAATCTATGTAGAGGCAGCGGCTCAAAGAATGGCGAAGCAATTGCGATACGACTTTCATATATGTGAAATGAGTCATAAACGCAATGTTTTCATTAATGACGGATGCGGCTCTTCATAGAGTCTAGAATTATTATCGAGTGCTTATGATCTAGAGTTTAAGTATTGACAAATGGACATGTCATTCCTTGTATGATTTTGAAAGTGAATATTTTGAAATCCTCATGTGAGGTGTCCAATGGACCATGGTTAGTTTGAAATTTTTTTCATTTTACAAAGAAAACTTTGTCCATTTTTTATGGAATTATCTTGTATTAATGATTTGACAACGTAATTTTTGTTATGGATAAACATTAAGTCATTGATGAGACGAAAGCAACTCCTTAAATAATTTAGAGAATTATTGGAAAGTAATTGTGATGTTGGGTTTAGTTATTAACAAATGGGATAGTGTTTGTAATACTATAACTTGTTGAGTTCATTTTCATGTATTATGATTCAATTTCTTAATTTGTTTGCTCGGATCTGTGTTTGCTCGGAAAATGTCGCTTGGGGTATGGTAAGACTCCTATAAAAGGAGATGAACACAAATTTGTAAGGGCTTTTTTTCCGAGGCAGCCATTAAAGCCAGTGTATATTGCCGAGGATTATGCCAACTTGGAGGACATTGTCAATGGTTGTGTTTATGGTACGGGATCCGTCATTGTTCTCTTCTAGTGTCAATTCCCCCTTCCCCCTTCTATTCTCTACTTGTGTGTGCATGTTTCTGGGCATATGTTGGTGTGTGTGCCCCCTGAAGTGAGTTGTGCAAAGAGGGATAAAGAGAGGCTGTGTGTGTGTGGAAGGCTGCAAGTTCAACAGAGCAGGATGATTGAGCTTGTTTGGTGTGTTGCAACTCATGTGTGCTTATGGTCTATGCAAGTGGCGGCTTTCTTGAGGATAGTGTCGAGTTTTGAAGGTGAAATCTAGTAGATTGGGGTGTTGTGGATACCCTCGGCTATAGCGAGGAAATTGTGTTGTGTTTTGGGTGTGTTCCCGTGTTCCCCTCTCCAACACTCTAAGAGAAGAAAGAAAAAAAGAAAGCTCAATTCTCTCTTCCTTGACAAAATGTATGTGAGTGTGTGTGTGTGTGTGTATGCATCACACGCACACCTTGCATTCCCAAATATTTTATTGCTTGTGAGCTCCCTAGTATTTCTGCTCTTCAATTCAATTTACTTTTTGGTCCTGTTGCTCAGTGCTACCCTCTCACTTTTGAGGTCTCTGCTCGCTATTCAATTGCTTGCATACTTGCACTCGATCACAATTCTCGTTGGTTGATTCCTTGCTTGATTGTGCTCTTGACTTGTTGCACTTGGAAATGCTTGGTCACTTTAGTGTTTCTCAATTCCCCCTACTATAGCTCAATTCCCTCAAGCTTCCCAATTCTTTATTACAAGTTCCATGAGCAATAGATCCCACCATTCAAAAAAATTCCAAGCTTGTTTCAAAGATTTTTTGAGATTGATTTTACCATTGCAGTTTTTACAAACTCTACCCGTTTTTTGTATAGGCCTAATTTTGCATCCTTCAAGGTCTACAAAGCTATGCTAGGTTCCTTGTAGAGATCCCCTATTTCACCTACAAATGCTTGACAACTTTATTCTATATAGATGCTCCAAGATCCTCTCAAGATTCCTTGAGATATGGGAAGCTTGCATGCGTTGGGAGCCCCAAGGTCCAAGATCCACCAAATATCCTCTTGATCCCACCGATCCTCCCCAACCCTTGCTAGATCCATGACAAAATTCCTTTGATATGGCGTTGCCATGCACTTACCTCCATTTTTGATGAGGGAGCACCACCAACCATCATGGCTTTGATATCAGTGAAAGTGTAGGGTACACGGATGTGTGTGTATGCAAGAAATGGGAGAGGAGAAGAGAGTGCTTTGTGGATGGAGCAGTGAGCAATCAAACACTCCAGATGTACGACCTTGGGTGACCTTGGGTGAAGGCACGTCACCTTTACCCCAACAGGTGATGATAGGGTAGGCATTAGCCTATAATCCAAAGTCAAACCTGTTATGCCATGGGGAAGTCCCACAAACAATATCGTTGTGACTCAAGTGGATGATCACCACAATGGCTCGATGTGCAACTAGCCATTGGAACGTAGTGACTGTTTTTGGTTGTGTACTATCTCACATGCGCCCCTAGAAGTCTTTAAAAAACTCACTCTTGTGACTCCCTCTATGGGGCCAGGATGTGATGGCATAGTGGTGATGCGTACCAAAAGAAGTGGATCCCTCGAGGTGACGATCTGAAGGAAAAGGATCCAACCAAAACCACTCCTTGGGTCCCACTACACTCGTGAATGACATAGGGAAACTCTCCCAGGCCCATAGCCGCTAGTCTCTGTTCTCAATATCTAATGGGCCAGGATTAAGCATGCAAGTCCTCCCTTTGATGCCCATGACTTGAATCCACTAGAAGTATCACTCTGCTACCTTGAGTGCCTCGGTAGTAACTCTATGGAGGACTATACCTCAAAGAACATGCAAAGGCTTGAGTTTGAACAATCCCTAATTGCAGTGAGAACCTCAAGGCGACTGAAAGCCCCTATTTAATTGGGAGTTGCTGGATTGAAAGGAGTGTGCCACTCTATTCGGATAGCCTTGGAAATATTATAACACATAATTTTCACCCTCATGCCTCATAGTTGGATGCTCTGAGTCTACTTAGAGAGTGCTTGAAAATGCAATTAGTCTCCTAGTGTGTGGGTTGCATGGGACCCCAAGAGACATGGGGTCTACTACAAACCGTGTGACCTCACTGAGTATTGACCAACAAGTTCCATGTAAGAGGATGCCTCAAAAACTCCTCACTGCATGTGGGCCTCAATTGCTCTCAAGACTACAGTAGGCTCAAAGAAAAATGTTCTTCCCATCTTTTGCTCAAGCCCTCTGAGTCTACTTAGAGAGTGCTCTAAAATGCAATTAGTCTCTTAGGGTGCGGGTTGCATGGGACCCCAAGAGACATGGGGTCTACTACAAACCGTGTGAACTCACTGAGTATTGACCAACAAGTTCCATGTAAGAGGATGCCTCAATAACTCATCAATGCATGTGGGCCTCAATTGCTCCCAAGACTAAAGTAGGCTCAAAGAAAAATTGTCTTCCGATCTTTTGCTCAGGCCCAGTCTGTGCATGTCTATGAAAATCCATTGAGTGGAGGGGATCTAAGGGTCACCCATCTATGGAACTTGAGCCCAAATCTGGAGAAGAAGAAGCTCCTTCCAAGGCTCGTCACCTGAAGAATAACTCTGACAATGAGCCTCCTGAGGATGGCTCTACTCTGCCATCCTAGATCCATGATCCCAACCCCCCCTACAAGCAATGTAATTTAAAGACCTACCAAGAAACCTTGGCCCAAGACAACTGTGTGTCTCTCCCCACCCACAAAAGGTTCTTAATCAACCTCTCCAATTGGTTGATGCAAGAACTCAAGAAAATCCAGCAAGAAATGATGTACCACATGGTGGACAAGAGAACTTGGTTGGCTAGATAGCCATGTTGAGCTCCGATGAAGCATTTTTCTCCTAATGGCTAGGAGGAGAGGAGCAGTCTACTGCTCTGCTGAAAAATCTCTAAGGCCAACCTAGTAGTCCAAGTAATGAAGTGGTGTCCCTGGAGGTATCCAATGAAAGTCCTAGCCAAGAAACCAGTCAGCAAATAAGGGAGCATCACAAACCCAACAAGCCATTCTGTTTCTCTTGTTTATCAATGCTCTTGATGCACAATAGAATATCTCTAGTGTGTGACCTGTGTAGATGAATATTGGCCTCATGACTCCAAAAACATTTCCGAGGCATCAACAAACTCAGCATCTAAGAGCACCTCTCCTTGAATTGGTAATTGTAGGCCACACAAACCAACCTCTCGTAAAGTCAAAAATTTGCTCAGTGCATGTGCATATAGTAGAAATTGGAAGGGGGAAAGAGGGAAACCCTATCATATTGAGCATCACATGTGCATAGAAAGAAAATAGGAGGGGACCAAGAGGAAAACCTTGCCATATTGTAAGCATGAAGATGCAGTCGCACAATAGAAGAGAAAAGAACAATGGATGGGGGGAGACGACATGATAGAAGATGCACTCAAAGCTTGCTTCTATCGAGAGTGTCTATGGTGTAGCATTACAAAAAAGGCTCTCATAGGGCTCTCTCTCGTTCTTTGTTTTGCACACAGCCTCAGAAAGTAGTAGAGCATGAAAACTTGAAAATCTCCCAATCGGTGTGGGATTTGCTATGTACGTGAGACACAAAAATGTCCAAAATGGCATGTTACTTGGCAAGAGTGTCCAAATTTTGATAGAAAATGTGTTTTATAAGAAAGTTATAGTATAAAACGTTTTGGCGTCCCTCATGTAGCAGAGTCAGTCTCTCATCCACTTTCCTCTCTACTATTAGTGGCCACATGGGCTCAAGCTATACAACTTGCCTTGCATGGCGTAAGATACTTTTCACATAAAATCCTTTTTTTTTAAAGAGTTTAAGCCCTACAATTGGCATGAAAAACCGCATAAACCATACATACCCTAGACCTCCTTGCCTACACCAGGACTTTATATCTACTCTAATATTGTGTCAAACGATTGTAAGCACCCTTGACCCTGATTTCCCCTCATTTTTGGCATCAAGGCTCTTTGGCTACATCATTTCCCACCTCTTAGTAGAGCCTTCATGCTTAACCACAAAACCATGTTTATTTTAAAACCTTGTGTCCAACCTGCAAAACCCACAAGCAAAAGGATAGCCACGATATGTAAAAATACTTATATAAAGCACCAAAAGGTTGCATCTATGTGGGTTGCCCACGTGCTTATATCATTTTCTTCCATCCACCTTAGTCAAATGGCCAACTTCATGCAAAATTCAATGAACAACAAAACTCAGCTATTGGGTAAAAAAGAAAGCATTGTCCACAACCATGCACTTGTAGCACATGCATAGCTCACTCGTTTTATAAACCTACCAAATCAACCATAGAGAAATAGGGGATCTCTCTACAATGACTTTGAATTTCAACCTATATCATAAAGAAACCTCTAGCCATAGCATCAGATTACACACCAACATATGAAGAAATTGTTATTGACCCTCCCAACCAACTAAACGGTAGGAGAGATTTTCATGCTAGGAACCTCTTCAAAAAATCCTATAAACGGTATATGAACAATTGTATTGTTGGAGATTTTAACCTTTGGCCTATATGAATTGGTGTGTGGACCATCTCTTTTATAGTCAATTGTCTATTCATCATATGAGCATGTGAGGGTACGTGGCCTAGCACACGTGGCATGATGAATTGTACAAGAGTCCAAAAGCTATTCCCAATCACCCTAACTTTCCCCATTTTGTGGAGTCATCCTTGCCCTTTGGGAGATGTCCATTGATCCTTGGGAAAGATGCTTATGTGATCCTTGAGAGGTGTACCTAGCCATATGCTACTACTATATATAGTGGCAGCTTCTTGTACACTTTAAGTGCTATTATTAGTTCATTATCATCAATCAAGTTATCTTTGGGTCTACACAAACTCTCTCTCTTGCATTGAGTAATTAGTACAATAGTTAAGTATGCTAACATGAATGCTATGCTTGCCAACCCCCCATAATCCTTCTGGTATCAGACCCATAATGAGATTAGCATCTTTAAATCTCTAATTAATGAAGATTATTTATCTCTTTCTTTGTATGAGTATGCTCTTTTAGTACTCTATTAAATTGCTTGAGCAAGTTCTTGGACTTGAACCCTTGAGCCACTACTCTTCTAGCTCATTCAAGGGCTAATTAGCAAAGGTCTCATCATTATATGCACATGTTTTCAGACCTTGCATTAGGCTTAGGTTTTGTGTTAAGAATCTCATTAAGCTCTTACCCTCTCTCCTTATCTTTGAAGTGAAGCTTCTAATTATCTCTTAATCTCACCCCCATCCATTAAGCTTTTTCCCCTATTTGCATGCTAATATTCATCAATTAATGTTGGAATCAATTGTTATTGAGAAGATCTTTCCATAGAGTCTTTGAATGCATCATTTGGACATTTATAGTTGAAGATATTATCATGGAAATCAATGTCTTGAATCTCTATTGTGTATTTTGTTGCTAATCATGAGAGTAATCATTTTCTAAACACACATGTGTATGTGCCTAAATATCAAGGCTTGAATTGGGTGGGATCAAGCTAGACATATGTATCACCTCTTGAAAAAAGGACAACACATTTTGGGCGAGGGCTTGTGAGTGGCCAAGTGGGCAGGAAAATTTGAAGAAGGCTCTAAGACACATTGGAGGAAGGTGCTCGTGTCCTCCATTTGGGTGACCTACTGAGAGCTTGGGGAAGAAGTGTTGATTGATCACGATGCCTAGTAGCTATATGTCACCTGCTGACTGTGAAATTGTTTGAGATATATCCATTGATGGTTGTCTGATTATGGACCCTCTTGGTGCTACTCAACTCAATATATACATTGTCTTGGGTCCACCCAATAAGGACCAGTCTTTCCATGGTACCTTCTTCTAGTGATTCTTTCCCATAGGCCCTATAGAAACTAAGTATCCACAAGGATATCAAGTCATTATTCCTTTCCCACGGATTTGTAGCACCCTTGTTCCCATAGACAGCTTTTGGTGTTCCACAAAGGGAAGCTCCCGCCAGAGGTAGAGTTGAAGCTTATGTAGACATCAAAGTCTCAAGGAGGACCACTTTCAAAGGCTTTCAAAGAAAATCTTCAAAAGGCTTCAACCACCATAGTTGCAAAGCAAGAAGGAACTCTCTCCCTCCCTTTCTCTCATTCCCTAATATTTCAAGGTTTTTTTTTTTGCACTCTAAGGCACCAACTTTTTCATTGTTTGTGATTGTCCTCTTTTACAGGGATGATTTGAATTTGAGCTACTATGAAGAGATACACATTTTCCTTGGAGAGTCTCTAAGTAATAAGACCGCTTCATCTAGAACCATGAGAGTAAAGAGATATCCACCTTCAAAGGGGAGGAACATCATCACCATCAATCAACCATGCATTTAGTTTTCCATTTCTAGGCACTTTATCTAGTTTTTCATCCAATATAGGTATCAAGAAATGCTACAAGTGTAGAAGTCATAGACATATACCAATGAGTTATTGGAGTGTACACATTGTTGAAAGATGGGGCATCCTGCTTCCATGTGCTGAAGCAGCAACAACATCTAGAGAAAAGCATAGTAGGAGAGATGGATGTGAAATCAGTGTCGTATGACTTGGACGTAACAATGTAACCTTGTTGGAAAAATATGGGTGAACATCAAGCTCATTTTTTGTGGATTTATCTTTGACTACAGCTTGGTATGTGTGGAAATTTTGGTCCTAAAAGACTCATGGTTCAAGGGGAGGAATTTTCATTCTCCATGGCACCGTAGTCCATTGAGTCACCATAACCTTTGTGGCATATCCTTTGTGGTATGTACTTCATGGAAGTGTGAGCTCCTTGTAGTGGGTCACAAGTCTAATCCAAAGTCTAAGGGGAGGTTGCTTGGGGATTGTGGCCTTTGGCCTATACCAACAACTAGTGTGTAAACCATGTCTTCTATAGTCAATAGTCTAGCCATCACTTGAGCATGTGAGAAAACATGGCATGGTGAGTTGCACAAGAGTCCAAAATTCTAATCCTAGCTACCCTACCTTTCTCCATTTTGTGGAGTCAACCTTGCCCTTTGAGTGTTTCCCCTTGACCCTTGGGAAATATGCTTACTCGGGGGGGGGGGTTCATCGTTCAGTACCCCGTATATAATGTGTGTTCGTGGGGTATTATAAAAATCTCTCTCTTAACATGTTTGAATGAATAAAATGACCCTTATTTTAGGATTTTTTCCGAAATTGAATAGAAAAACCCCTTATTTTAATGTATCGCTGTTAAATTTCCTAGAATTTTTGCATTTTAAAACCCCTCCTTTTGAACTAACGCTATACATTAACATGATTACATAGTGCACCCCCCGAGGATGCTTATGTGACCCTTGAGAGGTGCACCTAGCCATATGCAGCTAGTACATAAGTGGCCACTTCTTGTAAACTTTAGGTGTTGTTATTAATCAAGTTATCTTTGGGTCTACACAATCTCTCTCTCTCTCTCTCTCTCTCTCTCTCTCTCTCTCTCTAAGTTGAGTTAAGTATGTTAACATGAATGCTATGCTTGCTAATCCCTTCTAATCATTACATATATATACCTATTCTCATAAGCACATCCAGCAACCATAAAGCACATCCCTCCTTTGAAAGATGACCTAGACCATCACCTGTGTTTTCCCTTCTTGTAAAACCAAACAAGCCTGCTCCACCTGTAATTCTTTATCCATAATCTCTTTAATTGGCATGGGCTCCACACCTAACTCCATACTTATGGAAACTTCAGCGACCACATCAACAATATTTCCCACAAAAATTGAGTCATACACCTCAACTTTCACTACATGACTCAACCATTTTCTTGCTCTTCAAACTCCTCATCAATCAAATCCTGCAAGGATTTTTTACCATACCTTCTCCTCTTGCAATGTTAAACATTCACCAAGCATAGGAGTGGATTGTCTAGTCCCCCTTGATGTCCAATTTTGTTATTTTGTCATGTACATTATTGTCATGTACATTATCTATGTTATCTTGGGTGTCCATGGATTGGATTCATCCTTCCTTGCCAATCCTTGCACCAATCGAACGCTCCACAACTACCTTCATAAGCATAGCCACTAGATATGTACCACATACCACCTTCATTTGAATATCTACATTTTCAAGCTTGGATGATTTCACCTACTCTTTGTTCACATTGCCAACCATCACATCTTTAGACATATCAAGCAAGCTTTCCAACCTTACCATCACAGAATCATGAGAGTCTATTTTCTCACCACAAAAAGTGAACTCATCATTCAAACTACCTTCTTTGATTGAATCTCAAAATTTTGAGATCATATCATCATCATCATCATCATCATCATCATCACCACCATAGGCAAACTGTGTATCTGCATCTTCATCTTCTTGTGGTCCATAAGGGATTTCCCGCTACCTTGGCTATGTACATTATCATCTTATGTTGCTTCTAGACCCTTTGAATCTGTAACTTGCTCACAATGTGCTACCTTTGCATGCATTAAATTCATGAGAACATGCTCTTTTACCTCTTCATGCTACTCTTTAGACTTTGCATCCTAGATCATCTTCAATAAAACCCTCATCCTTGCCATAAATTGACTCTATATGTGCATCTTTGGCATCTTGCTATTTTAAGGAGGATTGCCCACACCTTTGGTCTTGGACACCATTCTCTTTTTCTTTCAAGTCCTTTGCTACACAATCTATATAAAAAATCCTTCATTTGTATGCATAAAATGAATAGAAACAATCCATTTTACCTCTTCTTGTTGATCTTCAAACTATGTATCTCCTTCAACAATAGCCTCTGGGACTTGCATGCTTGTAAAGACCTCCTCTACTGCATGATGATCTCCAAAATCTACTAACAATTGAGGATTCACTACATCTTCTAGATTTTTCACACACATCCTCTTTGGCAAGATCCTCACCCTCATTTATAAGGTCGTTCACCATTGGCATGGATATGTTGAAAATAGGAAGCTTTAGAAGCATAATTGACAATATATCTTTCCTGAGGAGGCTCTATTCTCCAAACAATTGGAATAGTCTTTAATCTCTCCATAGGATGCACCGCTATCAAAATATGCATTTTGTAGGCTTCAGCAAGCCCATCTCCAACTTTTGTTTTACTTTGTTTCTCTTCACCCTGGCCAATTAGACCACATCTGTGTAACTATCCACACCAAATTCCACTGTTCCTCTTATCTTTGAATTCAAACAATCCAATAGCTTTTACACTTTCAAATATTGATTATCTCCAAACCCAGTAGCAACTTCTAGTTATCTGTAACAACTTTTAAATTTCTCTACAGAACTAAAAAATCTTTACTTACATATTGTTTCAACACATTCAACATTTCAATCACTTCCTTAGGAGAAATTGGGGATTTTGAAACTTTTCCAAAAACTGAGTCTGCAATTCTTTCCATATACTTTGATGGCCACCCTTTTTGTTATTATGCATCGATAATATCCATAGCTCAAATTTCGCTACCCAATCTTTACTATCTTCAACTCCTGTGAAAATAAGGCCAATGCTTGATATTATCATCTTTGTTCACTCTTGATTTAACCATCAAACATTTTTCCAAGAAATACACAAATTGTTCTTTGTCTTCAAAACCTACTTTTTTGTTTAATCAAGGAGCAATCAAATGCACCTCAGTGGGGTAACTAGATGGAAGGGGGAAAAGGAGAAACACACTCGACAATACACACACCTCTCTAAAGCCTAGGTGGAATCAAAACCCCCAATCCTCTAAGAAAAACACATCAAAAAGAAAAAAATTGACAACAACACTTTAGTTGCACCTAGGTGGAATCAAAACACCCCAGTCCTCTCAAAAAAACACATTGAATAGAAACACTTTGATTGCACACAATCACACACAAGAGCACAACTTACTGTATTCCAATTAGATTGATTTCTTCTTGATTCTCAACTCCACACATAAATCCTCTCTCTCTCTCTCTCTCTCTCTCTCTCTCACACACACACACACACACCACACACACACACACACACACACACACACACACACACACACACACACACACCAATTGGCTTGACCAGTGAGTTCTCCTCTTGGTATTGGATACACACATACTCTCAAATTTCTTGTCATCGACAACTCATTTTCTTGACTTATCAAATATTGTGACATTGGCTTCTCATACAACATCAACATACATAAGTGAGGTGACTCTTCCATAGAGGAGTGACACTCAGAATTTCCATCAATTTTGATAACATCATCTACAAGTTTTCAGATACTCTATAGGATTATAGAGATTGACACAAAGAGAAAGTTTGTCCGAAGTGGGAGACAAGATATATATTGATATTAGTAGTAGCTCTATGCATCTCTGAGAGTAGATTAGGATTGCCATATATGCTCTTGGCATTGATGTATATTATTTGTGGTTTTAGAAATTAATTTTGTCTAATTACTTATGAATTCCTCTTGACGGCTTCTCAGAGATAGCTCTCAGATACGGTTTTTACATGCATAGGGACAATCACATGTTCTCTTGATGCAGTAGATTTGTGGAAAATTTTTAAGGTGACCTTGCCATTACAATTTCAGTGAAACTCTAGATGTTGATAGCCGTTTTTCGGCTCTCCGTAATTGCCATAGTGAGTTAACCCACCCTACCAAAATCATCCAAACATTGTGGCTATCCCTACCATTTCACTGTATATAGGTGTGTGTGAGTTAGGGGACTTTTCCCATATCTTCTTAAAAACCCTTAATTAGCTAGTCACTGGGCTAGTTGAGCCAAAAAAATAAAAATAATAAAAAATATTATGGCCCATTTGTGTATAAATATTTCATTGTATATAGGGCCTAAATAAAATGATTTTCATAATTATTTTGGTATTTATTTAAATATTTATACTTAGGTGTGTGTTATTTATGCTATGTACATTGACTCACCATTACCATATTTTTTCTTACCATACTCTTTATTCCATATAAAAATAATTTCATGCAAGCTTCTCTTATTTTTGGTGTAACTCCATCCCAACAAAAATCCGAAAAAAACTAGTTTTATTTATGTGTATATTTTTTCACTATTGTCATTTTTCCTTCCTACATCTATTCTCTTTTACTCTCATAAATTAGAACACCAAAAATATTCATCTTTTTATGGTAGACTTATAATGAGAGAGATTTATTTTGATCCCTTTATATTTTTTCCACCTATATTATTTATATTTGACATGTACATATTTTTTTAGACCCCTCAATATTTGATTTCCTTAGTTGTAATATTCATTTATATCATGATCTCAACAATATTTTCAATTATAGACCTACCAAATAAGGTCAAGGGTATGTGGCATGCATGCATGCACCATGGGGATCTCACTCTTGGAGGTATTCAAAAGAATCATCCAAAGAAGGACCTCACAAGGACCTTGTGCAGTGGAAAAAACAGTCGGTTTTGCTGAATTTTTAAAGATCACATGCTCCCCGAATTTGAAAAGGTGATACAAACAAAAGTTGTAGCTCGTGAGCTGAAATTTCACCTCAAATTTTTCATATTTTTTTGAGCTACGAGCTGTGAGCTATGATTTTATTGGTGGACCCCAGTTTGCCCATGCTATGCAGTCACACTCCCTCTTCCACTTTATCATTTTCCTCTTTCACACACACTCCTCCCTCTCCTTCCCACTCCCAAACCTGCAACTCCCATGTCCTAATTCACCCTCTTCACCATTGCCACTTCTCTCACACCTCCATAGCCTTCATCCTCCATTTCTATACCCTAGGTGTCCCCCTTTCTCTCTACATATATGTCCATATTACCATACTCTCTTCAGCTTTATAAAGAACTTCACAAAATCAGCAAAAATCCAAGGATAACCTCTGCAAATGAAGGCTTTTATCATGAATTTTCCAAGGTTTGAAGATAACATAGCTTCATCGACACGCGTTACTTCGCCATGTTGACCGCTTCTTCTACCGGTGCTATAAAGAGGTGAATGTCAACTTCTCCAAGCTTCAACCTTGCTTTACAACCTTATCCCTTCTCTAACTTTTATCATCATATATCTCACCATTTGGTGAATGATTTTGTAAATATTTTTAGTGATAATTACTAACTACTAACCACTAACCTTATTGTAAAATGCACCCTCTACTAGAGTAGGCACTCCCAAATTATTCACTCAATCCTCTCTCCTTTCATCCTCAATAATTCTCTTCCCTTGAGCCCACATCCATGTGACTCAAAGGACAAGAGAGACCCACCCTCATTAAAAAAAATATAAAATATGCATAATCTTTTATTCCTTCAAATAAACTTGATTAGGCCTAATCCTAATTGGGGCTTCTAAAACCTATAAATAGAGCCCTTCTCTCCCTTGTTAAACATCACATGATCACACTACACCACACCATTCTCAACACATAACACACCACTCTTCAAGCCTAGTTGTGTAGAGTGTGTGCATTGTGAGTGCTCTATTCCATCACTACACATAGGTGCATGGAGAAGCTTGAAGTTAGTTATGCCATCTAGAGGAGTGGAGTGATACTATACTCTGCAATCACACATGTAGCCTACTCTTGTCCATAAATAAGATTCATAGTTTTGGGTGCAATTGTATGCTGCAACTACGACTCTTCTCTCCAAATTGACTTGATAAGTTGGCTCATCAGGTGGTTGAAGGTATATTGTCCTTGAAGTTTGTTGTGCCATTTCATGCTTGGTGGTTTGAGGGCTTGTTGAATTGTTTGCCAAAACTTTCAATTGTAAGAGGGTGCTCGGTGAGAGGGCTCCCGTGACCCTAAGACAATTTGTGTATTGGAAACAAGGTCAAGTTTTGTATTGTCTCTCTATTTCTCATCAAGCTTTGTGTGCATCTAGTCTTTAAGGCTAAGACTGAGTTGCTCAAGCTGATTTGTGCTCTTTACCTCTTTCTGGTGTGGTGAATGTTTGTGTTTGGTGTGTGTGGCTATCTTGCATTCCCCTCTCTTTGTGCGTTTGAGTACAAGGAGATATCACGTGCATCCTAGTTCGCATCTACAACTAGGTGGTGCCCCTTTTCTTGTTTGGTTTCTGGCTGTGGGTTATTGTTGTCTCTGATTGTGCTTGCCCCAGCCCCAATTGAGCAGCATGGGAGCCTCGAAGGGTGTTTAGAGGCCGCTCTTCTTGTTGCTCGCCCCGGACCGCCTCAATGCATATGGTTTACGTGTGACTAGCGCTTGAGAGTGCTTGTGTTGTGGTGAGAGAAATTTAGTCCCCATAGTGAGTAAGTTGTGATTTTTCTTGCATACTTATTGGTGCCTATTTGAGTGTGCGTCTTATGGTCTTGCAACAATATTTTCACATATTTTGGCTGGATTGGCAGTCTTGGCCGTTGTTGAGACTTGGTCTAGAAGGGCCTTTTCTGAGATTGTGGTTAGTCGTGTCTAGATAACCTTTTGTGAGGGTTGTTGCATGATGTTTTTAGTAAGCCGAGCACTGGTGGCTCAAATTACCTAGTGCGAGGTGGATTAGGTTGTTGGAGATCCCCATCATCTCCACACCATAGGATATTTCTAGATGGGTATTTCTAGATGGGTATGGTACTTTGATGCCAAGTTGACAATCTTTTGATAGTTTATTTGAGCAGCATATGCCAATTTATGCCCAATTAGCACTCTTTGTTGGTTTATCCATTGTTTTTGCTTAGTTTTTCTTGAGATTTTGATCCTTGTACGAAGGAGACTCTGCTAGAACTTTTTTGCAATCCCTCTTGTTTGCTTACCGCACTCTTTTGCATTGACATTATGGTGAATTTATTGAGTTTCTAATTGAGATTTTAATCTTTGTGAAAAGGAGTATCTGCTAAAATTCTTGTAGAAATTTTGCCATTAATTCCTAGTCTCACTCTCTTGCATTTTCTATTATTAGTTATGGTGAAAGTATTATATCAAGAAGTTTGATGACACAAACTTCTCATTATGGGAGAAGCATATACTTTATGCCTTGGTCAATAAGGGCCTTGCAATGCCATTGATAGAGCATAAAGAGGGTAATTATCAGTGGGAAGAGCATGATGCTCCTGTTATGATGACCACTTTCTTGCACATTTGTGAGTGTATTTTCTTTATGATTATGGACAAGACTACTAAAAAGGGATTTTGGGAGTCATTATGCTTAGCTTGGGATCGAAAGAGTTCCTCAAATAAAGTTTTTCTCATGAAAAATCTCATATGTTTGAACATGAAAGGAGGTAGCAGTGTTTGTTCACAACAAGTTTAACAGTGTCCTTACTCAGTTGACATCAAACGGGCTTAACTTTGACAATGAAATAAAAGCCATTTTCTTGCTAAGCTCTTTGCTTACATCATGGGATACATTTAACAATTCCATTAGTAACTCTACCCCTAAGGGCAAGCTCGTTTTCAATGATGTTACTAGTGTTTTCCTCATGGAAGATATTCAACATCACCTCTTGAAACTAGTGGGAATGATGATGTATATATGGCAAGTGAAAGTAGCCAAAAAAACCATCAATGGAAGAATGATTGTAGTTGCAATCACAATCATTTTTGGGATTTGAAGAATGCACATAGAAAAAGCTGTGGATGTGACACAAGGAACATTGAATGCTACTATTGTCCCAAAAAAGGACACATGAAAAAAGATTTTCGTAATCACAAAAAGAGAAGGATAAAGAAATTTTTGTAAGTTTTGCAATTCTTAAGAGTAGTTTGAATATTGAGGAACTCAATGTTGTTGAGTCTCCACATGTTGATGTTGTTTGTGACATGCCACAACCATCAAAGGTACTAGTTTTCACATTTGATTTGATTTCAAGAGGTGTTGTTAGCTCTTGACAAATGCTATGCACAAAATTGGATTATTGACTTAGGTGCCAGTTTTCATGTTTCTCCTCACAAGGAGTGGCTCTCTAGTTTTGCCTCTACAAATGCTTCAATTAAGTTGTGTGATTTTCATTAGCTTGAGCTATGTGGAATTGTAGATGTGAGGTTGCATATGTGCAATGGTAATAAGTTCATGTTTCAAGGTGTTAGACGTGTCCTAAAGCTAATTAAGATCTTGGTTTCAGTAGGACAACTTGATGATCTTGGATATAACATAGTGTTTGGGAATAATGGTTCATGGATCATCAGAAAGCCAACTTGGTCATGCTCAAAGGCCAAAAACTTGGCTCATTATATTTCTTGTATGTCTCTTCTGTGAAAGAGAATTCTAGCTATGTAGCCAAGCTGAATTCTATTGATGGCTTGGTCGAATGATTCAAAAGAATACGAAGCAGTGTTGCAGTGTTTTGGCTATATGCCTATGTTAAACTATTTTGATTTTATTTTGTGTGAGCATTGCATACACTGCCAACGGACTAGGCTTACCACTTGCAATTAGATCAAAACTTAGGAAATACTCTAGATTTGGTTCAATGTGATCTATGTGGGCCTATGCCACATAAGTCTCTACAAGGGGCATTATATTTCTTGACATCCATAAATGACTCCACTCAAAAGGTGTGGATGTACCTCGTGAAGAGGAAAGATGAAGTCTTTAATGTCTCCAAAATTTCCTAGCTATGGTTGAGAACCCGTCGTACAAAACATTGAAGGCTTTGCACAATGACAACAGGGGAGATTCAATCTCCACTGAGTTTAATGACTTCTATAGCAAACAAGGCATTAGGACGCAATTTACTATACCATATATATTAGCTCAAAATGGATTTGTTGAGCACATGAATAAGTTTATTCACAATAGGGTCACTTACATGCTATCGATGGCAATGATTATCTCAAGAGTTTTGGGGAGAGGCTATTATGACAATGGTGCATACAATCAATAGATTTCATAATACACCATTGAACTACAAACTTTTGTCAAAGATGTGGAAAAGCAAGAAGCCTAATTATGAAAAATTGCATGTGTTTCGGTGTGAGGCATTCTGATGTGTGGTTAAAGAGCCTAGAAAGAAGGTTGACCCCAATTCACACGAACACATCTTCATTGGCTATGGTGCACATGGAGAGATGGGTTATTAACTCTGGCACTTGGAATCTTGGAGAGTTATTTTTAGCTCAAAAGTGATCTTTAATGAATCAAAGATGCATAGACATCTTGTGAAAGAGTTGAGTATCACATAGTGAGATTCAAGAATTTAGCCTCAAAGTCTGATTTAAGAAACACTTCATTCTACTAGAAATGTACCTACTAGTAGTAGTACTCTAGAGAGAGCTATAGGGTCAAGATGATAGAAATTGAGGAGATCTACATGTGTATATCATGCCATCGAGCAGCTTCAACCAAGATTAGACTATCCATTGGTTACTAACTGCAGAGAGCCTACCTAGTACCGAGGTCCACGAGGCTATTGAGATGGAAGCTAGCGTAAAGTGGCAGCAAGAAATGTAATTTGAGTATAGATTTATTATGGAAAATGAAACTTGGGAATGGATAGAGTTTCTAGAGGGCAATCATGCCTTGCCTTACAAATGGGTGATATCGTGCTTTGACCAAATAAATTTTTGGATCAGCCTCTCTAGTTGGCTGATACAAGAGCTTGAGAAAATCCAACAAAACGTGATGTACCACATAGTAGCCAACAACACTTGGTTGGCCACTACTACTCTGCCTGCCAAAGAGAGTCGTTCCGAGCTTCAATGCAACAAATTCCTCCTAATGGACAGGAGGAGGGGAGCAGTCTGCTGCTCAGGGGACATCTCCAGGCCAACCTAACAACCCAAGTAATGAAAAGTAGTCCTTGGGGGAATCCATCTAAAAACCTGGGCCTGGAGACCAATCAGGTATAGGAACACTGCCAATCCAAAAATCCATAATCTTCCTATAGTTGATCAGTGCGCCTGATGCATAAGAGAACACCTCAATAGCCTTCTCATACCTGTGAAGATTGGTCTCCTGGACCTCTAAGTACAAGGCTGAGTTGTTTGCCCTAATAGGAAGCTCAAGGCGAAGCAAACCAACCTGTTAAGAAGTCAAAAATCTACTCATCACCTCGGCATAGAATAGAAAGAGAAAGGGGGAAAGAGGGAAACCCTATCTAACCAAACGTGTGAGCAAGAAGCATTCCCCTCTTTCCCTTGCCAAGAGCACCTGACTATGCACACGCTTGTAAAGAGATGACACACCTTTGATCCAAGCATCTGAGAAACCCATCCTGCATAAAGTTCCCTCTAGGAAGTCCTAGTCAACTCTGTTGTAGGCCTTCTCAAAATTGAGGGGTATCCCCAGATTCTCTCCTCAGAGATGTATGAGGGTAGACACATCCCAAAAAGTGAAGATGTTGTCAAGGATACTATGCTCCTTGAAAAAACCTGTCTGGGTCCATGTATAAAGCTCTCTAGGAGTGGCTGGACCCTCAAGCTCAGAGCTTTTGCTAGAATTTTGTAGGATGAGTTGAGGATTTTAATGGGTCTCCACTGTCAAATTTCATCCAAGGAGCCAAAAGTGTAGCAAAGATTCCCACAAATGACTTAGAACCCTTGAAGTTAATCAAAAAACAAACGGTAGTGATGAATACCACACATCAGGCATCTGAGGATTTCAATCCTATCATACCTAAGGCCTATAGAGAAGATGGGGTCTTAGAAAAGCTTTGAAGACAAATACGAGAAGAAAACAAGGCAGAAGAGTTGAGCCAAAGAGTTAACCAAACCAGTAAGAGGAGGATGTGTTTCTTCCACCTATTGAGGAATGCAAGGTAGGATCTCAAGTAGACCTAGAAATTTTCTCATATTGGTGGGATAGAGGATTTGCAATATCTTTAGAGAGTCATCCTTAGTCTGTGAGAACCTTACCCTCTTACATGGGAGAATATGAAGCAAAGTTGGATGTGAAGGCGGTGCCATCACAAAGAATTTCTTCAGGAAAGGCAATGGACTATAAGGGGTTGTTAGACATATTTACACTGGTCAGTTGCACCATTACGCTAGCTGAGCTTATCCAAATACAACCAAACATGTAGGGAACCATTGAAATTTTTTTAGAGAAGTTTGGAGTGAAGGATCCAAGATCACAAATACACGAAGGGATCGGGGAGTTGGAAAAACTTGAGATCAATATGCGACCAATACCCTTTAACAAGATAGGATAGTATTGTGAATGCGAGGATGGAAATACAGCGATTCTTGTTTTTTTCCAAGGTATTACAACTATGAAAATTCTTGACATTGGGGCTAGTATGGCCATTGCAACCAAAGAGATATGAAAAAATGGGGACAACCTGCCTTTAGAGCCACAAGGATGAAATTGCAAGTAGCAGACAGGTATATGGAGAGACCCTTAGGTATTTTAAAGAATGTGATTGTTACTTCTTGCGGCATAGAGTATGAGCGTACCTTTGCTATAGTGGATTTTGGCAAGAAGAACAACTACAACATAATACTTGGAAGACAATTCATGCAAAAACTAAACATGGTCCAAGACTGGGGTTATGATCATATATACCTCAGGCACATGGAAACCACAACGTGCTGTTAGTGTGCAAATAAGAAGTAAAATGAATGCCTCTATAGCCTTGTACCAGCCACACCATCAGAAGGAAGAACTATTGCACGGCTGAAAACACCTATGGTAAACACCTGTAGAGATTTATGAAAAACCCTTCAAACATGGAACACACTCAAAATTAGGAGAAACAAGGGACATCATGACAAAGCTCATCTCGTGGAGATGTCTGTAGAGTATCCATAGACAAAAAACAGATAAAGGATGAAAGAGTTATGGTCGCTCAAAGTCGGGGTGCACTCTTTCTTGCTCACAAATGAGCTCCCTGGAAGTTGTGCATGCCTTGTAGCTATTAAAATGGGGGATTTCTTATCCTTTATCCCCAAGATTTTTCTTTCTCTTCTTAGCAGACAAAGATCTCTCTCAAGGCACCTTTTAATTGGCTCAATTTTGGTCTTTTTTGGGTGAGAAATGAGCTGTCGGTGACCCTTTGACCAAGGAATGGGGTTGGGGCAAGTGGCCGGTGGACCAAAAATTAAGCCAGATGCCTAGGAAGCTGAGTGTGGACTGAAAAATGTACCATCTCCTTCCTCATGAGCCCACGAGCCCCCATAGCCAAGCCTTGAGAGAGCTCCTCTCACCTTTGATACACTTTTGGTGGGCTCCCAAAGTGCCCTATGTACCCTCCACTTTCCCCTTTCCTCTTCTCATGTGGGATAATCCCCATGCCACATGGAAACTTCCTCCCAACTCCCTCAAGCCCAACCAATTTTGAGCTTCTCCCCAAGCAAGAGGACCTCTCGAACAACTTTTCCCCGAGGCTGCTCCGGTCACCGAATGACGCACCGTAACACACGGCTCAAAGCCCACCACATCGGCTATCTTCAGAAATGTAAAACTTTAGCATTTCTAATGTTAGACCCCCAAGTTGTCCCAGTTGCCTTTATTGCATGCACCCGCAATCACCTTCTAAGTTGAGACTGCCAGCTTTGGATGCTCATGACTCATGATGTACAAGTCCGATAAACGAGCTGTAAATCACGGCTGAAAATAATTATTAAAAAACATATTTTGGAGTCTTGAACAACCCAAAACATCAGCATTCAATCTTGGCAAAATCACACCTTTGTACAAGGATTTTTACATGGTCACTTCCAAGACTTGTAGGGCTATGTACACATATATACATGAGGCTGGTGGGTAAGGTTTTTGGTGTCACTTAGTAACTTTATGCTCATCCAAAAAATGTCTGACATAGCTTGCCAACCCTCCCTTTCCTTCCTGATCATTCATGACAAGGAGAGGTTCCTAGGGTGAACAACTGCTGCATCTCATCCCCAGAAATCTCATCTACATCCTCAGATGCTTTTACACTGTCTTCCTCTACTGATAGCATCTCATCTATCACAGCTTTAATCAAACATCCCAAGTATTTCTTTAATCTATAACCATTAACACGATATTTATGCTGTGCACCACTCAAATCAGCCAACTAATATATGCCATTATCAAACTTGTTCACAACACTAAAAGGACCTTCCCATTTGATTTGAAACTTCTTCTGAAAGGTATTGTCCAAATTACTATTGTATCGCAATACCAAATCACCCTGTTCAATTTTCTTATCCTCCATTAGGAAGAGGATGGGGTGTAGGAGGGCCTCTTTATTTGCCATGAGCTTATAGAGGTGATTAACATTTTGACGAATAGGTGTATGCCATGTGTGCAAGAATGGTGTGTGTGTAAGAGTGGTCAAAGGATGCACTTTCCCCCCAAAAAGGAGGTGGAAAATTTTATGGTATTTGGCCTTCTATAACTCCCACATATGATCTCTGATTTGAGTGGAGATCATAGATCTGCAATCTACGCGTCGAGCTCTTTTCATAGATATGCTACATGATATGGTTTTACGTGCTAAATTTTAAATTCCATTTTTGGGGAAACTTTTAATTCAAATAAACTAGCCGTTTTGCCTGTTTGAATTCAAAAGCTATCCTTTGATTAATTTCTTAATACTAAAGGTTTGACTTCCTTAAATTGCCAAATATAGAGGCCCTTCTAGACCCCATTCTCTTCCTAATGCATGCATTCACTGGCCTTTAGCTGAGCCTTTTTGGACACTTCCTCATAGTAGCTCAAAGCTAAAACTCCATCCAATTGCAAACATTGTAATCCAATAATCTTTTTTGCCAAGCATTTGTTCTCTCTTCGTCTCCCAATGACAACAACTTGAGTGCAGTAATTTCCACTTCAATTGGATATAAAGCTTACTTGCCCTAAACCAAGTGGTAAGGAGAAAATCATGTGCTCGTTTTGATAGCAATTATGTAGGCCCATAATGCACAGGGCAACTCTAAATCCCAAGTTTTCCCATGTGTCTGGGTCATCTTTGTCAAGATCTTTACCAACGCTCCATTGAATCTCTCATTAAAACCATTGCATTGTGGATAATAAGGAAAACCGTACCTATGCTATATATTGAGCTTCTTACATAAGAAATCAACAACTCTCCTCTAAGTCCTGTTCCTCTATCAGAAAGTAGCTCTAGGGGCACACCAAATTCGTAGCATATATGCTCATAAAAAAATTTCCCCATCTCCTTACTAGTAATTTGTTTGAAAACCTTGGCTTCTACCCATCGTGACAAGTAACCACTACTGTCAAAATGTAAGCATCTCTTTTGCTAGTCATAGGTATGGGTCCAATAGCAATAAGACCCCATTTTTCAAACACATCAGAATCTAGAATTGTCTTTCACAATTTGGGCTTCAAAATTCAATTTTCCATCCTCTGGCAAGGCAAACATGACTTGCATCAATGATTAGCATCCCGCTAAATGGTTGGCCATACATATCCTTCTTGCAAAATTTTATGCAACATGAGCTTCATGGCAAAATGGCCTCCACAAGATCCCTCATGATTTTCTTCCAAGATTTTGTAAATCTCATCTTTCCAGGGAACACGACGCAAAACATTGAAGGCTTTGCACACTGACAACAAGGGAGATTACATCTCCACTGAGTTTAATGACTTCTATAGCAAACAAGGCATTAGGACGCAATTTACTATACCATATATATTAGCTCAAAATAGGATTTGTTGAGCACATGAATAAGTTTATTCACAATAGGGTCACTTACATGCTATCGATGGCAATGATTATCTCAAGAGTTTTGGGGAGAGGCTATTATGACAATGGTGCATACAATCAATAGATTTCATAATACACCATTGAGCTACAAAATTTTGTCAAAGATGTGGAAAAGCAAGAAGCCTAATTATGAAAAATTGCATGTGTTTCTGTGTGAGGCATTCTGATGTGTGGTTAAAGAGCCTAGAAAGAAGGTTGACCCCAATTCACACAAACACATCATCATTGTTGGCTATGGTGCACATGGAGAGATGGGTTATTAACTCTGGCACTTGGAATCTTGGAGAGTTATTTGTAGCTCAAAAGTGATCTTTAATGAATCAAAGATGCATAGACATCTTGTGAAAGAGTTGAGTATCACATAGTGAGATTCAAGAATTTAGCCTCAAAGTCTGATTTAAGAAACACTTCATTCTACTAGAAATGTACCTACTAGTAGTAGTACTCTAGAGAGAGCTATAGGGTCAAGATGATAGAAATTGAGGAGATCTACATGTGTATATCATGCCATCGAGCAGCTTCAACCAAGATTAGACTATCCATTGGTTACTAACTGCTGAGAGCCTACCTAGTACCGAGGTCCACGAGGCTATTGAGATGGAAGCTAGCGTAAAGTGGTAGCAAGAAATGTAATTTGCGTATAGATTGATTATGGAAAATGAAACTTGGGAATTGATAGAGTTTCTAGAGGGAAATCATGCCTTGCCTTACAAATGGGTGATATCGCACCTTGACCAAATAAATTTTTGGATCAGCCTCTCTAGTTGGCTGATACAAAAGCTTGAGAAATTCCAACAAAACATGATGTACCACATAGTAGCCAACAACACTTGGTTGGCCACTACTACTCTGCCTGCCAAAGAGAGTCGTTCCGAGCTTGAATGCAACAAATTCCTCCTAATGGACAGGAGGAGGGGAGCAGTCTACTGCTCAGGGGACATCTCCAGGCCAACCTAACAACCCAAGTAATGAAAAGCAGTCCTTGGGGGAATCCATCTAAAAACCTGGGCCTGGAGACCAATCAGGTATAGAAACACTGCCAATCCAAAAATCCATAGTCTTCCTCTAGTTGATCAGTGCGCCTGATGCATAAGAGAACACCTCAATACCCTGCTCATACCTGTGAAGATTGGTCTCCTGGACCTCTAAGTACAAGGCTGAGTTGTTTGCCCTAATAGGAAGCTCAAGGCGACGCAAACCAACCTGTTAAGAAGTCAAAAATCTACTCATCACCTCGGCATAGAATAGAAAGAGAAAGGAGGAAAGAGGGAAACCCTATCTAACCAAATGTGTGAGCAAGAAGCATTCCCCTTTTTTTCCTTCCCAAGAGCACCTGACTATGCACACGCTTGTAAAGAGATGACACACCTTTGATCCAAGCATCTGAGAAACCCATCCTGCATAAAGTTCCCTCTAGGAAGTCCTAGTCAACTCTGTTGTAGGCCTTCTCAAAATTGAGGGGTATCCCCAGATTCTCTCCTCAGAGATGTATGAGGGTAGACACATCCCAAAAAGTGAAGATGTTGTCAAGGATACTATGCTCCTTGAAAAAAACCTGTCTGGGTCCATGTGTAATGCTCTCTAGGAGTGGCTGGACCCTCAAGCTCAGAGCTTTTGCTAGAATTTTGTAGGATGAGTTGAGGATTTTAATGGGTCTCCACTGTCAAATTTCATCCAAGGAGCCGAAAGTGTAGCAAAGATTCCCACAAATGACTTAGAACCCTTGAAGTTAATCAAAAAATGAACGGTAGTGATGAATACCACACATCAGGCATCTGAGGATTTCAATCCTATCATACCTAAGGCCTATAGAGAAGATGGGGTCTTAGACAAACTTTGAAGACAAATACGACAACAAAACAAGGCAGAAGAGTTGAGCTAAAGTGTTAACCAAATCAGTAAGAGGAGGATGTCTTTCTTCCACCTATTGAGGAATGCAAGGTAGGATCTCAAGTAGACCTAGAAATTTTCTCATATTGGTGAGACAGAGGATTTGCAATATCTTTAGAGAGTCATCCTTAGTCTGTGAGAACCTTACCCTCTTACATGGGAGAATATGAAGCAAAGTTGGATGTGAAGGCGGTGCCATCACAAAGAATTTCTTCAGGAAAGGCAATGGACTATAAGGGGTTGTTAGACATATTTACACTGGTCAGTTGCACCATTAAGCTAGCTAAGCTTATCCAAATACAACCAAACATGTAGGGAACCATTGAAATTTTTTTAGAGAAGTTTGGAGTGAAGGATCCAAGATCACAAATACACGAAGGGATCGGGGAGTTGGAAAAACTTGAGATCAATATGCGACCAATACCCTTTAACAAGATAGGATAGTATTGTGAATGCGAGGATGGAAATACAACGATTCTTGTTTTCTTCCAAGGTATTACAACCATGAAAATTCTTGACATTGGGGCTAGTATGGCCATTGCAACCAAAGAGATATGGAAAAACTGGGGACAACCTGCCTTTAGAGCCACAAGGATGAAATTGCAAGTAGCAGACAGGTATATGGAGAGACCCTTAGGTATTTTAAAGAATGTGATTGTTACTTCTTGCGGCATAGAGTATGAGCGTACCTTTGCTATAGTGGATTTTGGCAAGAAGAACAACTACAACATAATACTTGGAAGACAATTCATGCAAAAACTAAAGATGGTCCAAGACTGGGGTTATGATCATATATACCTCAGGCACATGGAAACCACAACGTGCTGTTAGTGTGCAAACAAGAACTAAAATGAACGCCTCTATAGCCTTGTACGAGCCACACCATCGGAAGGAAGAACTATTGCACGGCCGAAAACACCTATTAAACACCTGTAGAGATTTATGAAAACACCTATGGTAAACACCTGTAGAGATTTATGAAAAACCCTTCAAACATGGAACACACTCAAAATGAGGAGAAACAAGGGACATCATGACAAAGCTCATCTCGTGGAGATGTCTGTAGAGTATCCATAGACAAAACACAGATAAAGGATGAAAGAGTTATGGTCGCTCAAAGTCAGGGGTGCACTCTTTCTTGCTCATAAATGAGCTCCCTGGAAGTTGTGCATGCGTTGTAGCTATTAAAATGGGGGATTTCTTATCCTTTATCCCCAAGATTTTTCTTCTCTTCTTAGAAGACAAAGATCTCTCTCAAGGCACCTTTTAATTGGCTCAATTTTGGTTTTTTTTTGCGTGAAAAATGAGCTGTCGGTGACCCTTTGACCAAGGAATGGGGTTGGGGCAAGTGGCCGGTGGACCAAAAATTAAGCCAGATGCCTAGGAAGCTGAGTGTGGACTGAAAAATGTACCATCTCCTTCCTCATGAGCCCACGAGCCCCCATAGCCAAGCCTTGAGAGAGCTCCTCTCACCTTTGATACACTTTTGGTGGGCTCCCAAAGTGCCCTATGTACCCTCCACTTTCCCCTTTCCTCTTCTCATGTGGGATAATCCCCATGCCACATGGAAACTTCCTCCCAACTCCCTCAAGCCCAACCAATTTTGAGCTTCTCCCCAAGCAGGAGGACCTCTCGAACAACTTTCCCCGAGGCTGCTCCGGTCACCGAATGACGCACCGTAACACACGGCTCAAAGCCCACCACATCGGCTATCTTCAAAAATGTAAAACTTTAGCGTTTCTAATCTTAGACCCCCAAGTTGTCCCAGTTGCCTTTATTGCATGCACTCGCAATCACCTTCTAAGTTGAGACTACCAGCTTCGGATGCTCATGACTCATGATGTACAAGTCCGATGCACGAGCTGTAAATCACGACTGAAAATAATTATTAAAAAACATATTTTGGAGTCTTGAACAACCCAAAACATCAGCATTCAAGCTTGGCAAAATCACACCTTTGTACAAGGATTTTTACATGGTCACTTCCAAGACTTGTAGGGCTATGTACACATATATACATGAGGCTGGTGGGTAAGCTTTTTGGTGTCACTTAGTAACTTTATGCTCATCCAAAAAATGTCTGACATAGCTTGCCAACCCTCCCTTTCCTTCCTGATCATTCATGACAAGGAGAGGTTCCTAGGGTGAACAACTGCTGCATCTCATCCCCAGAAATCTCATCTACATCCTCAGATGCTTTTACACTGTCTTCCTCTATTGATAGCATCTCATCTATCACAGCTTTCATCAAACATGCCAAGTATTTATTTAATCTATAACCATTAACACGATATTTATGTTGTGCACCACTCAAATCAGCCAACTAATATATGCCATTATCAAACTTGTTCACAACACTAAAAGGACCTTCCCATTTGATTTGAAACTTCTTCTGAAAGGTATTGTCCAAATTACTATTGTATCGCAATACCAAATCACCCTGTTCAATTTTCTTATCCTCCATTAGGAAGAGGATGGGGTGTAGGAGGGCCTCTTTATTTGCCATGAGCTTATAGAGGTGATTAACATTTTGACGAATAGGTGTATGCCATGTGTGCAAGAATGGTGTGTGTGTAAGAGTGGTCAAAGGATGCACTTTCCCCCCAAAAAGGAGGTGGAAAATTTTATGGTATTTGGCCTTCTCTAACTCCCACATATGATCTCTGATTTGAGTGGAGATCATAGATCTGCAATCTACGCGTCGAGCTCTTTTCATAGATATGCTACATGATATGGTTTTACGTGCTAAATTTTAAATTCCATTTTGGGGGAAACTTTTAATTCAAATAAACTAGCCGTTTTGCCTGTTTGAATTCAAAAGCTATCCTTTGATTAATTTCTTAATACTAAAGGTTTGACTTCCTTAAATTGCCAAATAAAGAGGCCCTTCTAGACCCCATTCTCTTCCTAATGCATGCATTCACTGGCCTTTAGCTGAGCCTTTTTGGACACTTCCTCATAGTAGCTCAAAGCTAAAACTCCATCCAATTGCAAACATTGTAATCCAATAATCTTTTTTGCCAAGCATTTGTTCTCTCTTCATCTCCCAATGACAACAACTTGAGTGCAGTAATTTCCACTTCAATTGGATATAAAGCTTACTTTCCCTAAACCAAGTGGTAAGGAGAAAATCATGTGCTCGTTTTGATAGCAATTATGTAGGCCCATAATGCACAGGGCAACTCTAAATCCCAAGTTTTCCCATGTGTCTGGGTCATCTTTGTCAAGATCTTTACCAACGCTCCATTGAATCTCTCATTAAAACCATTGCATTGTGGATAATAAGGAAAACCGTACCTATGCTATATATTGAGCTTCTTACATAAGAAATCAACAACTCTCCTCTAAGTCCTGGTCCTATATCTCTAGAACACTTCGTAGCATATGATCAAACAATTCGCACAGTAGCTATATGCTACATAAAAAAATTTCCTTCCCCTATCTAGTAATTTGTTTGAAAACCTTGGCTTCTACCCATCTGTGACAAGTAACACTACTGTCAATATGTAAGCATCTCTTTGTGCAATGCTCTATCCAGTAATAGGTTGATCAAATAGCATAAGATTAATTTTTGTCAAACATTAATTGGAGACTTCAAACATTCCTATCTTTCACAATGGGCTTCAAATTCAATTTTCCATCCTCTGGCAAGGCAAACATGACTTGCATCAATGATTAGCATCCCATTAAATGCTTGGCCATACATCTCCTTCTTGCAAAATTTTATGCAACATGACCTTCATGGCAAAATGGCCTCCACAAGATCCCTCATGATTTTCTTCCAAGATTTTGTAAATCTCATCTTTCCAGGGAACACGACGCAAAACCAAATCACTTCCTTTCATGTAAAGTACATCATCAAGCATTTTGTATTTCTTGGCTTTTCTTATAAATGCATACTTTCTGGAAGATGGTAAACCTTCAGGTAGGACACCTGCCAGCAGTAAATCCATCTCCTTTGATAAGACTTCCCTCCCATGATATAAAGGGGAATTTGCCTTCAACACAAACACACAAGTAATCATTTCTTGGGCATCATCATGAGCTTCTTCATTTTGAGACCTCTTATTATGCTGCTAACTCCATGCTTCAAACTTTTTGAGCAATGATTTCACCTCGAAGCATAAATTCTTCAGTTTAGGATTCTTATTCTTCCATACTCCAAATACTTTCATTACGACCAGCAAGGCATCTCCTTTGATCTGCAAGCCTCTAATTCCCAACTATAAGCAAATATGCAAACCACCTTCAAGAGCCATATACTCTGCTTCATTGTTACTTTTTGCATCAAGTGTCAGCCCTTGTTTCCTTACAAGCTTTCCTTGTGTATCATAAATGACAATGCCTCTTGAAGCAGCATCATGACTTCTTCAATAAGAATCATCAAAGTATAACAATGAAGCATGAGAGATGGCAAGAGTCTCAAATTTCTTCTTTCTCACACCTCTTCTTTAACCAAAACAGGAGTGTCTTTATAAGTGAGTACTCTCTTCTACTAAAAAAAGTGAATTGAAACTCTTGAAGTTCAATAACCCATCTCATCACTATTTTTGATATATTTGAATTATTGAACAATTGGGGAAGCAATGAATAACTGGTGAGAAAGGTGAATGAATTTTGCAGCAAGTAATGTCTTAATCGTCTATAAGCATAAACCATACTAGTCATCACCAATTCAATTTCAAAAAAATCTCTTTCATGACGAGTCTTCACTCTGATAGCATAATGAACATGCTTCATATACTAAGATTCCTTCCCCTTTTGCAATAACATGGCCCCAATAGCATCATCTCCCACTGATGGATTAACATAAAACTCCTTTTCCCAGTCAAGAGATTGCATAATGGGGAGAGTACTCTTTTTCCGGTCTTCAAGAGCAAGGATAAGCTGAAAATATCTTGAATAACCATCATAGACACTGTATCTTTCAAAACTAGCCACTGCATCTAAAATTTGATTAATGAAAGGCAAAGGGTGAGGATCTTTCTTGGTGACTGCATTTAATGACTTGTAATCAACACAAACTCTCTAACACCAATCTTTCTTTGGAGTGACCACTACACCGCTCACCCATTCAATATTATCAGTTGGCTCAATGAACCCTGCATCCAAAAGCTTATCCACTTCTTCCTTTAAAGCATTCATTTGATCCTTACCCATCCTTCTTAGTTTCTGTCATATTGGCTTTGCCCCTTCAACTAGCTCGATCTTCATAGGATCCCCAACAAAACCCCTTATTTCTTGATATGAAGTGATGAAAAGATCTAGAAACCTGTTCAACATTTTTAAGTACTCCCTTCTTTCTCCTTGTGTCAAATCACTACTCAGCATACTTTGAATCAACTCTCTCTTTACTGGAAATCCCTGTTTAGGTTGCATCAACTCTTCAAGTTGCTCTAAATATCTTGAAGCATTTATATTCCCTGACATTTGCAACATTTCACCCACTTCTCCCTTCTCATCGTCCAACAAGAATGACACTTCACCCTCATCACTGGAACTAGAAGCATAGATACTTTTTGAATCTTCAGAACTATCTTCACTGGTAACTTTGGATTCATCAATGTCACTCACATCCTCTAGTGCAATAGGTTGCTTGGTAGTCATATCAAACACTCTCTTTTCACCCTTCTTGCCATACACATAGATTGTGCCCTTTTCCCAATCTTGCACAATATCAATAGCTCTCAGCCAAGGTCGTCCCAAAATGAGAGGAAAAGCTCCAAGCCAGCTGGCATAACATGAGAGTTTACTATACCCTTCACATTAAAGACTTCAACTTCCAAATTCTTAATCATCCCCAAACACTTCACTTTGACATGGTTTGCTAGTCAAATCTGAAACTCAAAGCTTCCGCATGTAATGAGACCCAGTCTCTTGACACATGAGTGTGTGATCACACAAACTTGAGCACCTCCATCAAAGTAGGCCTCTCCCACAGCCAACACTCTGACTTGTCCATGCTTTGGATCTTTCTCTGGATTCACTAATGACTTCCACTGCCTCTTGAGTTTGGGCACCATATTCATCAATTGTCCAAAAGTACAATCGACTTTCCTCCCAATCAAGTCTTCCTTTAAACCATAAGTTGTTGGCCTTCTCCCAAAGGTAAATCTGTCACTTCAAACCATCTACGAGGTCTTATTTTCCTCTTGGCTTTTGCATCTTCACCCTCTTTCTCTTTCCCTTTCTTTTTGCAAGGACCAGCACAACATAGCCTTCCCTCTCTCTTTTGCCCATGGGAAGCACATTTTCTTCTTGCTTTTCAACCCACACAATACCCACATGACCATCAGAGTTTGAGGCTTGATTTTATTTTTCAGTACCTTGATCTCCCCATGTATCCAATGCATAATCATTAGCCCTATTAGGAATCTGCTGGGGGGGAGTGGGAACATATCACCTCCCATCCTTGTTGGCTTTGAACAATAAGTACTGATATGACCAAGTTCACCACAATTATAATAGCTAGGGATGAATCTTCTATGCGGCTCAAAACCTCCTTCCACGACTTGCATTAGCATTAGGTTGAGCTTCACATGACTAGGGCATTCCTCTACCATGTCCATGACCACGATCGCCTCCACCTCCACGAACACTAAGTCGCAATTCCTGCATCATGGTCATCATGTCTTGCATATTTTTTTGTTGTAACTGTTCAGTATTAGTAGCCCTTTGAATAGGTTGGCCTCCAAATTCTTCGTGGTTCTCCTCCTTTTGGCCACCATTATTTTGCATACGGACCGCTTTCCCATACTCATTAAGTCTTTGAGCCTTCCATTCTTTCTCCCTGGCGATAGCGACTGCCTCCTCAAAGGTTGTGGACCTTTTTAGCTCCACTTTGTACTTCAAACTTTCTTTTAAGTTTTCCACAAAATGGTCCTTCTTTAACATGGATGGAGCGATCTCATTTCGAAAGAATTTGTAAAACAAATAAGTAGTTAGACAATAGGTTGACTTTCATATTCTTTTACATTGATTATTACCAAAACAATCATGTCAATGTCTTGCAAAGGTCCATATGGGGTTTGCCTATCGTGGAGGTTGTCTTGTCCAGTGTTGACATCCTTGGAGATTGTTCTCACCATTCCCTCGTTCTTCTGTCATTCGAGACTCTTGTGTCTCTAGTGTTGAGGGATCCATTGCACATGAATTAGCTTCTAATGTGCTATGATCTAGTTGTGTGCAAGGCATAAATTACTATTGATTTTCAAGCTCAACACGTGGAATTGTGGGAGAGATGTTCTCTGCTTGAGGGTTAGGGTGTTCTTTCTCAGCCCCTCCCTCTGCATAATCTTCTTCCTTCTAAAACCCTCCAAGCGTAGAGGGAGTTTCAACCTTTACTTCTTCCTCAGCCTCTCGATCAGTGTGATCTTTCTCTTATGTGGGCTTCCCCTCATCATGAATTTTCTCCTTGTCAAACTCTCCCTCTGCAGCATTTCTCTTGTCAAAAGTTCCTCCCTCCTCTTGCTCATGTCCTTTCTTCGCTGACCTTATGAAACCTGTTTGTTGTTGTCCCTCATCAGTCATCCAATAAATCTACAATGTGGTCATCCAATAGGGTCTGTTCTGTATCCATGCTCATGGGATGTAGAATTAAAAGAAAATAATTGATTAGGTGTGTACTTCTCCAATGCACTCTGCAAAAGACAAAACGGAAAAAAAAAGGACATTTTTGTCCAAACAATCACCATATTATAGTAATGTTGTGCAAAATTCTTACCTTTCACATGAATGGATTTCGTGCAAAGAAGCTCTGCAGTATATACTTGTAAGGTCTCTGACCCGATCACAAGAGCACCCTTGTACCACGAAATGAATACAATGGAATAAGTTACTATTTTTATCAGTTTTTCAGATTCTGTTAGTGCCATGATGTTTAGAATGTTATAAAGCTTAAAAATGTGAATTAAAATAATTTTTGTGAGAACAAATTTCCAAAATGTAAGTTTTTGGTCAACCGACCCGTCCAGTCTTGACCGTCTCGACAATCTGCACCCGTACCCCGAATTTGAAAAAAATGCATTTTCGGACCCGGGGACTGCTAAGTATGGCAGGTACTCGGGCCAGTACGCCTTAGTTAGAGCTTTGTATGGCAATTTACGGCATCAAAATCCGATTTGTATGACCCGTTTTAGCCTAGAACAAATTTCCTAAAAATTGTCCGGGGAGGCACCGGGGGCCGGGACTGTGTGGGAACAGGTCCCAGGCCACTCCAGATCAGCTTTAGCAGCTGGGGGCGCCCTCTTACTTTGTGGGAGTCTTGGGAAAGCTGCCAAGCCTGCAACTCAGTCTCAAAACCAGTTAACCAAGCCAACCTGACACTTGGTGGGCAGAGAACTGGTCTTGCCATGCTTAACTGGGAAGCTCCCAGATGCATTTAGCAACCCAGAACGATTTTCAGCCTGTAGGAGCCTATTTAAAGACCTGCATACACACACACACACTTATGATCACACACACACACACAGTGCATACACACACACCACATACATTGGGGAGGTGTTGCCGAATCACACCCCTATTGAAGAAGAAGCTAGGAGGGAGGTGCTGCGAATTTTCATCTCAAGAGGCCCGATTAGATCAGAAAATCGAGAAGATTACCAGCTCTTAATCACGGTAACGAAAGTTTAATTAATGCCATCTGAAAATCCCTTTCTCTACCATCAAAATTTCTCGTACATTATGTCTATTCCTAACCGAAAATCTCTATGACTACTCTCTAAATTCTCCTTATTCGTACTCTATTATGTAATCATTATCCCATAGCTGAATTATCAGCCATTCTTCACTCTCGATTAATGATTAGAGCATAATTATCAGAATCTTCTCTCTCTAGATAGCATAGTAATTAATCGGTAAGCTAGTATTTGTGCAGATTGAAGAGAATCACTATTGTAATCACTCATTAACATTGTAGTTTAATTGAATTCATTTCTCTTATGCATTAAGACGTAATTAAGGAGAAATTAATCCGTCTATAAGTCTCTAAGAATTGGTTTTTCCTCACACGTATGCATAGGGTAAATCTGCATCATCTAATTGCTAGGAAATAGTCTAATCATACTTAATCCAATTCCCTAGAAATTCCAATAGTGAAATCCTAATTATTCTTGATCATGTAAGCCGAACAACTATCTTAGAGGGTTCCCATAGGATTATGTGTCATCCTTAATGATTGCTTTATGAAAGAAAACTAGACTCTCATATAGGAGGGATTAATTGATGTCACTAATCTACCCATTGGAGTGTTATGATGCTGTGAACCTTAGCTCTTTCCCCAAGGTAATCATTTAAAGTAGTGAGAAATGGCCCCGGTTAAGAGGACGCGCTTCGGTGGTGCCCATGACCGCGAAGCAGGAACGAGCAATGTCAACGAAAAGGGAAAGGCTCCCATGGACGAGCAAATACCGGCCATCTCACGGGCCATCGATGAAGAAGTGGAAGAGGTAGATCATATTTTTTTTTCAAGTTGTTTAAATTAACATTGCATACGCTAGTTAGGAATGCTCATATCCCCAACATGTTGGAGAATCCGACGGAAACCTCGGCATTGAAATCATTATACATTAAGTTCTAAAGTAGAAAGGTAATGTTTGATGGGTATGCTGTTTGCAAGAGGAAAGAATGTCTGCTAGGAAAAATTTAGCTCGGCATGTTCATTTCATTTCCAATGTTGAATCAGTACTGACCCCCTACTGATCACAGGGGGTAGAGTTCCTCGTTAAGGGCTCTTGAATCCACGACATGCTTTCTATGCGGTGGATACCCACGACTTGCTTTCTATGCGGTGGGAACCCACGTCTTGCTTTCTATGCGGTGGGAGTGTCCATGACGTGCTTTCTATGCGGTGGACATACTTAGTTGTATGGGCAGCTAGGCGACAATGGGAGGAGTGAACTCTTGCTGGAGGGGGGATGTTGTACCTCCAGAACATTGGAATTTTTATGAATAAGTTTGAGTAGAATTTTACTAGAATTCTGTCTTGGTGTTGTTTGCAATACTGGTTGAAGGGCTGTTTTAACGAACCATGTGATTCGAAATTAAACAAGGAATATTTATGTTGAAAAACCTTTGTGGTAGTAATTAGGTCACACGATGAAGTGTGAGTGTGGGGGTGGAAAGTGGGGGCTTGGCTCGGGTTGCCAAAGCCTACGAGATGGGTGGTCCCGATTGGTCGGGAACTCTCTGTCCCCATAGTGCTTACTCGATATTGGTATTACTCATTGCCCCTAGAGCGGCGAATCCTCGAGAGTAGGTGCCTCTGAAACATGGGGAAAAAGGCACTCGGGGTTTCTCTCCTCTTGGAAGGTGGGTCTTAGGATCGCTAGATAGTAGTTAAGTACGCTTCCCCTGCGAGGTGGAGCTAGATCTCGTTGCTAGTAGGCTCGAACTCGACTCACTTTGTGATGAGAGATCCTCCGCTAGTTGAACCCTGAACCATTTTGTTTGCTTCCGCTATAGATCTAGTGGCCACCAGGTTTACCATCAGATCCGTTGTTTGATACGACGGGGTGGGGACCTCACACCTGGTATTAGAGCCTAGGTTAGGCTGGGAAAATAAAGTCGTATTGTTTAAACATTTAAAAGGAACTGAAAGTATATAGGTAGTTGATCCGAATTCCTTGGATTGGTGTTGCAGGAAGACCCCGTGCTCGAATATCGGAAGTTCCAAGTGTTTGAGCTTATTTATGAGCAAGCTCAAAGATCCCCTGTTTACCAGTTCAGGCGAGATGTCATGGAGATACTGTTGAAGGCTTATACGCCACACTCCACTCGCATTGACAAAGGATGGGAACTTGATTGGACATTTCCAGGAGGGGTTTACTACATCAATGCTCGGAAGCTAGGATGCCTGGCTACCGACTTGAAGAGGATACGTTGGGGAGAAGAGTTGAGAGTGATAGAGATATTCTACTTGGTGCCCACACGATTGGATCATACTGCTTGGGACAACAGACCAGCCAACCAAACCTATAACCAGCGCCCTATTGTGGCTACCACTGCAACCATGGAGTTCCCTGATGTTCGATGCTATGGTTGCGGCGAGCATGGACACTACAGATCAAATTGCCCAAGGAACATTCATGAAACCAACGCCAATGCCATACCCTTGAATACCCGTGGGCGTGGCCAAGCTAATGGAAGAGGAGGACGCGGAAGAATGAACAGAGGGCGAGGGCGTGGAGCTACCGCCAGAGTAAATGCCGCAGTAGTTCAACCAACTGTGGGTGATGAAGCAGTGGAGAGAGCAACCCTACATGCTGCAATCGACAATCCAATGGTTGCGAGCAATACGCAGTCATTCATACGCCAGGATCTCTCAGAGGTGAACAACTTAACTTCCTTATAGATTGTGGCAGTACTCTTTCATTTCTTTCACCTAGATGCATGAGGAAGCTTAAGCTAGATAAGTATCCGTCAAGCAAGCTAGTTGTAGAGTTAGCAAACGGCAAGGAGGTAGTATCTCAACACTCTGCAGGCAAAATTGACTTTGATTTAGGGGGACACCCAACTTCTGCCCAATTTCGAACCCTACCCTTAGGATTCTTTGATGGGATACTAGGGATGGACTGGCTAAAGCAAAATAGGGCCCACATACATTGTGCACAAGGGAATTTTACCTTTACAAATAACTTGGGTAATGAAGCCTTAATTCAGGGGGAAAATGGGAGACCTAAGGCTACTCTAGTTAAGGCCAGCAGACTTTTGAAGGGACTAAGGAAGGGTCAGCAAATATATGCAGTTAAACTCAATAAGTGGACCAATCAGATACCTCACTTCGACCAGACTGGCTGAGGGAGTATGATGACGTATTCCCCGAGGACCTTACGAATCTTCCACCACACAGAGAGGTAGATCATGAGATTGATACTATCCCTGGGTGTGAACCTATCTCAAAAAGACCTTATAAAATGTCACTTCCGGAGGCCATCGAACTCAAAGAACAACTTAGGCAACTCATTGAGCAAGGACTTCATTCGACCCATTGTACTTCTCCTTGGGGTTGCTCCAGTTCTTTTCCAAAAGAAGAAGGATGGGACCTTAAGGCTATGCATAGACTATCATGGATTGAACCAGGTAACTGTCAAGAACAAGTATCCAATTCCAAGGATTGACGAACTTTTGGACAGACTCCACGGCGCCAAAATATTTACAAAGATAGATCTAAGGTCAGGATATTACCAAATCAGGATCAAGGAATCAGATATTCCGAAGACAGCTTTCAATACTAGGTATGGGCACTACGAATTCACAGTAATGTCTTTTGGTCTAACAAATGCTCCGGCAAGCTTCAACCGACTTATGCAGGATATTTTTCAGACCTTACCTGGATGATTTTGTCTTGGTTTTCTTTGATGACATTTTGATCTATTCCAAATACGAGGCAGATCACGAAGAACATGTTTGCAAAGTACTTGATCTCCTTCGAGAACACCAGCTTTACGCTAAAGAGAGCAAGTGCACTTTCTGCTCACCAAAGGTCAACTATCTTGGATTTGTCATTTCGGCTGAAGGGATTTCAGTGGACCCAGACAAAGTCAAGGACATCGTTGACTGGCCTCAACCATCCACTGTCAATGAAGTAAGGGGATTTCTTGGAATAACGGGATGGTACAGGATTTTTGTCAAGGATTATGCACGTATTGCTGCACCTTTGACGGGACTCCTGAAGAAAGGAATGAGGATCGATTGGAAGACCGAGCACGAGTCTAGCTTTGCTAAGCTAAAAGAGTTCTTGGTCTCAGCTCCTATTTTAAAGCTTCCAGACTTCAGTAAAGAATTTGAAGTAGCGACAGACGCTAGCAAATTCGCTCTAGGTGGAGTTCTTACTCAAGAAGGAAGACCGGTGGCATATACTTCGCGAAAGCTGAGAGATCATGAGAAGAACTATCCTACTCATGATCTGGAACTTTTAGCAGTTATTCATGCACTGAAGTTATGGAGGCATTATCTTCTTGGACGCAAGTTTCAGTTGGTTACAGATCACAAGAGTTTAAAGTGGATTTTTACCCAACCCATTCTCAATATGCGACAACGGCGATGGACAGAGCTATTACAGGAATATGACCTTGACATAAAGTATAGACCAGGGAAGGAAAACGCAGTTGCAGATGGTCTTAGCCGAAAATCGTTTCTCGGAGCTATCTCTATTCCAAATAACCCTATCTGGGATAGAATCAAAGAAGCATCCCTCGAAGATCCAGAGTACCAACGTATGGCTTCATTAGTCCAGCAGAATAAGATGCCTGAAGCGAAAGATTACTCTCTTATGGGAGGATGTCTTTACTACAGACATAGACTCTGTGTACCCAGAGACCCAGTTTTAAAGAAGGCCATTCTATATGAAGCAGCACACGATAGCCCTACCTCCGGACACCCAGGCTATGCTAAAACTCTTCACGCCGTCAGAAGGAGTTATTTCTGGTCTGGAATGAAAGGAGACATACTTCGCTATGTGAGACAATGTCTTTCTTGTCAACGGATAAAGGCCGAAAGGATCAAATTACCAGGGCAACTTCAACCTCTTGACATACCCCAGATGAAGTGGGAATGCATCAGTATGGATTTTGTTACAGGGTTACCTTCTACAAGAGGTTATGATTCTATTTTCGTGGTTGTTGATATGCTCACAAAAGTGGCTCATCTAATACCCGTAAAGACAACCTTTACTACTTCAGATATTAGTCGGGTATTCATCAAGGAGATTTTTAGGTTACATGGTCTACCCAAGCGTATCGTCAGCGATAGAGATGCCAAGTTTACATCAAAATTTTGGACCTCTCTTTTCCAATCTATTGGGTCACAATTAGCCTTTAGCACAGCATATCATCCGCAGACTGATGGGCAAACCGAAAGAGTTAATCAAGTCATCGAGGACATTCTCAGAGCCTATTGTTCGCAAGAACCAAAGAAGTGGTTACAATATCTACCTTTGGTAGAATATGCTTATAACTCTTCCGAACACAGAAGCATTGGAATGTCACCTTTCAAAGCTCTTTATGGACAGGACTGTTTAGCACCACTGAACTTTTCAGATCCAACCATCAGAGTAGAAGCCTCTAGAAAGATGTTAGAAGATATGGAAGCCCAGACTAGAGCCATTCTCCAGGACATTCAGGCAGGTCAGGATAGACAGAAGCACTATGCAGATAAGAATCGTTCGGAAAGGACTTTCAAGGAAGGAGATAAGGTTTTTCTACGAGTCCGACCTAAGAAAAGCAACTTATCACTAGGCAGATATAAGAAGCTTAGCCCAAGATATTGTGGACCATTTGAGATCGTTAAGGTTATAAGTGACCAGGCCTACAAGCTAAAGTTACCTGCAAACCTGAAGGTTCATGATGTATTCCATGTCAGCTTACTCAAACCCTATATTCCCAACCCTGATCAATTCTTGGACTCAGATCAGATAGTCATGCCAGCACAAGGAGTTCTCGAGCTCCAACCTGACTATGTACTTGAAACAAGAGAAAGGAAATTACGCAACAGAACTATCACAGAACATCTGGTAAAGTGGAAGGATTACCCTGAAGAAGACGCAACTTGGGAAGACGAGTCGACGCTCTTAAAAGATTACCCAAACTCATTCTTGAGATGAGGACATCTCAAATTTTTCACGTTGGGGAGGTTGTAAGGTCTCTGACCCGATCACAAGAGCACCCTTGTACCACGAAATGAATACAATGGAATAAGTTACTATTTTTATCAGTTTTTCAGATTCTGTCAGTGCCATGATGTTTAGAATGTTATAAAGCTTAAAAATGTGAATTAAAATAATTTTTGTGAGAAATTTCCAAAAATAGTAAGTTTTTGGTCACCCGACCCATCCAGTCTTGACCGTCTCGAAAATCTGCACACGTACCCCGAATTTGAAAAAAATGCATTTTCGGACCCCGAGGGCTGCTAAATATGGCAGGTACTCGGGCCAGTACGCCTTAGTTAGAGCTTTGTATGGCAATTTACGGCATCAAAATCCGATTCGTATGACCCGTTTTAGCCTAGAACCAAATTTCCTAAAAATTGTCCGGGGAGGCACCGAGGGCCCGGGACTGTGTGGGAAAAGGTCCCAGGCCACTCCAGATCAGCTTTAGCAGCTAGGGGGCACCCTCTTGCTTTGTCAGAGTCTTGGGAAAGCTGCCAAGCCTGCAACTCAGTCTCAGAACCAGTTAACCAAGCCAACCTGACACTTGGTGGGCAGAGAACTGGTCTTGCCATGCTTAACTGGAGAAGCTCCCAGATGCATTTAGCAACCCAGATCGATTTTCAGCCTGTAGGAGCCTATTTAAAGACCTGCATACACACACACACACTTATGATCACACACACACACACAGTGCATACACACACACCCACATACATTGGGGAGGTGTTGCCGAATCACACCCCTATTGAAGAAGAAGCTAGGAGGGAGGTGCTGCCGAATTTTCATCTCAAGAGGCCCGATTAGATCAGAAAATCGAGAAGATTATCAGCTCTTAATCACGGTAACGACAGTTTAATTAATGCCATCTGAAAATCCCTTTCTCTACCATCAAAATTTCTCGTACATTATGTCTATTCCTAGCCGAAAATCTCTATGACTACTCTCTAAATTCTCCTTATTCATACTCTATTATGTAATCATTATCCCATAGCTGAATTATCAGCCATTCTTCACTCTCGATTAATGATTAGAGCATAATTATCAGAATCTTCTCTCTCTAGATAGCATAGTAATTAATCGGTAAGCTAGTATTTGTGCAGATTGAAGAGAATCACTATTGTAATCACTCATTAACATTGTAGTTTAATTGAATTCATTTCTCTTATGCATTAAGACGTAATTAAGGAGAAATTAATCCGTCTATAAGTCTCTAAGAATTGGTTTTTCCTCACACATATGCATAGGGTAAATCTGCATCATCTAATTGCTAGGAAATAGTCTAATCATACTTAATCCAATTCCCTGGAAATTCCAATAGTGAAATCCTAATTATTCTTGATCATGTAAGCCGAATAATTATCTTAGAGCCGGTTCCCATAGGATTATGTGACATCCTTAATGATTGCTTTATGAAAGAAAACTAGACTCTCATATAGGAGGGATTAATTGATGTCACTAATCTACCCATTGGACTGTTATGATGCTGTGAACCTCAGCTCTTTCCACCCCAAGCTAATCATTTAAATATGATAAATGGCCCGGTTAAGAGGACGCGCTTCGGTGGTGCCCATGACCGCGAAGCAGGAACGAGCATGTCAACGGAAAGGAAAGGCTCCCATGGACGAGCAAATACCGGCCATCTCACGGGCCATCGATGAAGAAGTGGAAGAGGTAGATCATATTTTTTTTTCAAGTTGTTTAAATTAACATTGCATACGCTAGTTAGGAATGCTCATATCCCCAAACATGTTGGAGAAATCCGACGGAAACCTCGGCATTGAAATCATTATACATTAAGTTCTAAAGTAGGAAGGTAATGTTTGATGGGTATGCTGTTTGCAAAAGGAAAGAATGTCTGCTAGGAAAAATTTAGCTCGGCATGTTCATTTCATTTCCAATGTTGAATCAGTACTGACCCCCCTACTGATCACAGGGGGTAGAGTTCCTCGTTAAGGGCTCTTGAATCCACGACATGCTTTCTATGCGGTGGATACCCACGACTTGCTTTCTATGCGGTGGGAACCCACGTCTTGCTTTCTATGCGGTGGGAGTGTCCATGACGTGCTTCTATGCGGTGGACATACCTAGTTGTATGGGTAGCTAGGCGACAACGGGAGGAGTGAACTCTCGCTGGAGGGGGATGTTGTACCTCCAGAACATTGGAATTTTTTATGAATAAGTTTGAGTAGAATTTTACTAGAATTTTGTCTTGGTGTTGTTTGCAATACTGGTTGAAGGGCTGTTTTAAACGAACCATGTGATTAGGAATTAAACAAGGAATATTTATGTTGAAAAACCTTTGTGGTAGTAATTAGGTCACACGATGAAGTGTGAGTGTGGGGGTGGAAAGTGGGGGCTTGGCTCGGGTTGCCAAAGCCTACGAGATGGGTGGTCGCGATTGGTCGGGAACTCTCTGTCCCCATAGTGCTTACTCGATATTGGTATTACTCATTGCCCCTAGAGCGGCGAATCCTCGAGAGTACGTGCCTCTGAAACATGGGGAAAAAGGCACTTGGGGTTTCTCTCCTCTTGGAAGGTGGGTCTTAGGATCGCTAGATAGTTAAGTACGCTTCCCCTGCGAGTGGAGCTAGATCTCGTTGCTAGTAGGCTCGAACTCGACTCACTTTGTGATGAGAGATCGTCCGCTAGTTGAACCCTGAACCATTTTGTTTCTCCTCCGCTATAGATCTAGTGGCCACCAGGTTTACCATCAGATCCTTGTTTGATACGACGGGGTGGGGACCTCACAATACTCAGCATGGAGGAGGCACCTCCATCCACACGAGTTGGCATCCATCTATCTAGGCACTGTGACTTCCTTAATTTTTGACTTGTACAGCTCTAGATTTCCGCATAGCCTTCCATGTGCGTGCAACAATCTTTTTATGCATCTACAAGCAGGAAAAGTTGGTATAAACCCAACACAATAACTGTCTCCATACTTTATTCGAATTAAAACCAATTTTGGATTCTCAATACTCACAATCTTAATTCTAGATGTGTTCCTTGAATTGAGTTTAGAGTCCAGATGTTGGTAGCAAGCTAACCCATATAACATTTTTTAGGAGCTTCATTGCAAAAACACTTATTCTTTTGATAAATTAGGAATATTGTAACTTCTATTTGACGGGTGGATATTGTAATTTATGAGCCGGAGCTATAAGCTTCCAGACTGTATCAGTTAATCCTTGGATAGAGCTCCCAGATGATTAGTTTTTGACCTAAGAAACCTTGGCTAAGGTATAAAAGCCAGCTTTGTGAAGTTTTTAATTAATTTTTGCATAATGAAATCCATAGCGTGAGCTTATGGCTCTATCCTCTCTCCTTCTCCTGCTTCTATCTCCCTTGTTGGTCGTCACATTGCAATGTCGTATGTTGCATTGCAACCACATGTAAGAGCTCTACGCATTGACATAAGCATATCACAGTAGATTGTAGCATTTGACATCGTCAACCCGCAACCTAAATTTCATCATAAGTAGGATTTTAATCTAGGAAATCACAAAGTAAGTATAGGTTGGGTATCACGACATCATTGCTAAGCATTCAGATGCTATCGGGGTCAGAAATGACTAGGTCAAAATCTCACTGTTGTTAATAATCACATTTTTTCCACTCATTGAAAGTGAGATTTAAGACCATAACCATGTGTGCTTAGGTCTTATATACTTGTCCTAGAAGTTTTATAGCATTCGGATGTTGTCTTATGGTGTAACGATCATGGTTTGCATCGATTACGGACTAGCTTTTAATAATTTAGGTCATTTGAATGTAGCTTGAGCTAGATGCGAGTCGTCTGTTGTTTCCAAGATATTGACACCCTCTTGTAGCCTCCATGCACTAGTCGAGTTAGATTCATCCCATGGATTGACAATTATGTTTGTGGTTCTCGCTCTGTCTGCAACAACAAGATAAGAGTGAGGTTAGGAAGCCCATCCACATTTGGCACCATTTCCAACAAACGAGTAGACCTAAACTACAGAAAACAGGAGCATCTAGTGTAAGTGTCCTTTAGCTTCCTCTAGGATCACCTAGAGTTAAAGCTTCTCTTTAAAAGCACATAGCTTAAGAGTGTCGTCTTTTGTTGTGTAGAGGTAGTTGGGGAGTAAATTGTACTGCTAAGTACCTTGTAGGATTGTAGGATCAGGCTGGGATTTTGAGAATGATTGAAGGACAAGAAAAGTCTTAAGGTCAATGCTTGGGAAACCATAAAAACAAGAAAACAAGTGTTTGTGGACACCTTCCACAACCCAATTGCAAAAGAACCTAGGAGTAGGGTAAGTAGAATCCAAGGTGGATCTCAAATCATTGCTCACTCCAAAAGAATCATCTATGAGTTTTTTATATGAAGTTATAGAATTTCAAGTCTACGGCTTGAAACAACATCAAAAGACTGTCGACCACTAAAACCGGTTGGAGATTGTGCTCATAAAAGTGGGTAAGCATAAGGATGCATTTGAGGTAAGTTTTCAAGAATTGTCAAAAACTCAGATTATTTACATTTTCTTGAGAATTAAGGCCAAATTAAGTTTTGACTTGACTCAAAGGCTTAAAACATGTCAGATTGACTAATGAAAAAATTATAAAAATTGTTCATTTTAGGCCAAACGTCGATTATTTACATTTGGATCAAATTGATCAAGATTGATACTAGAGAATCTATGCATGATTACAAACATATTTTGTGAAGGCTCATAGAGTTTGGATCACAAAACAGACCAGAAACTTTAAAAAAACTGAAGTTTGTCGAGAAGTTGTGTGTGACATGGATAATTTTCTTCAATTTGTATGAAACTTGGCTGGAGGCTTATCTTGAAGTGTTTCATCAGTGTGTAGCATCAAATGTCCAAAAAGATGTCAAAATTTTCCAGATGTAAATAATCACGATTAATTCACATTTGTCCCAAATCAAAGTGTTTTTGGTCAAATGGTAGTACCATAGTCTTAGGCATGTTGTATTGAACACTCACATCAAATCTGGTAAAAGTTGGATCTTTAAAGTAAAAATTGTGGCCAGTTTTATATAGACACTCTGCGAACACAAAATTGTTGACAAATTGAGCAGGGTTTATCCAAACATTGCGAAACTTTACTAGGGAGCTTAAGTTGAGTTGCTTTACCTGTTTGTATCATTAACTTGGCAAAAAAATGCTAAAAAGTCCGAGAAGTAAATAATCACGATTATTTACATATGCCCCAGATTTGAGTTTTTTGGCACAATTGAGTATACCACAGGGTTAGGGGCACATTAAGTAGACTACTCGTATCCAGTTTGGTGAAATTTGGATCACAAAGGTGAGACCTAAGTCAGATTCTTAAAAATTGAGTCTGCAAACACTAAACAGTTGTGGTAACTTGGACAAATCTTGTTCAAACTCAATAAAACTTATCCAGACACTACAACAAGGTGTCTATGAGGCAAAACAAGTCTAAAAAGTCACTGGTCAGGTTTGGGTTCCATCTGATCAAAATGTATACATGATAACTCAGTTTCGAGGTTGCAGATTAGTTATTTAGCTCTTTGCAAGGGTAGAATCTAGAAATCTCATTTGCTGACTCACTTAGCTCAAAAGTAAGTGATATACACATACCAATCACAATAGTTAGCAAAAATTGTACAGTCTTTGAGATAAAACAACTAACTTGGTTAAAACTATCACATGAACCGGGTTACAGGTAAAGAATTGGGAGCTTGATAAGAGCTAAGTTCAAGTCAAGTGGAAAAAATGGATAACAATCCAATCCATCAGTAAGTAACCAGGGCTTAACAAGTCTATATGAACCTTAGATCTAGTCGTACACTAGCAAATCAAGGCATACTTGGAGAGACCGCTAGCAGGGTATCCACCGAAGAGAGTGTGAATCAAGGTGATCAATTGGGCACTATCTTTGAAGAAGTCCTAGACACTTATTCCAACTCAACATCTGTAATGTATTCCTATTTGACTCAATCAGGAATTGGAACAACAGTGTGATATAAGCACATATTCACCTTATATAAGACTAATATCCATGGAGCTCAGGTTTACCTAGATCCTAATGAAAAGTATGCCATTTGCATTGATGACCATGACATAGAGTTTGAAGAGGTAATAAAGGCAAACAAAAAAGGAAAGGTGTATATGGATAAAAACGTGATTCAGTATATAAAAGTTGAAAATCCTGATGTGATAGACAAATGGGGGTTAGAAGTGAATACAATAATTCCGAATATGGCAGTAAAAGAAGGTCAACCAACTTTAGAATTTGAGGGATACGATCAAGTTCAAAGAATCCGTTAAACAAAGAAAAAGCAGTGGTGAATGTAGTCCAAGTGATACCTAGTAGCTCTTTGGAAAGTGAACCTATTGTTCCAATCAAGGCGATCAGTAGAGCCCAAGCTAAGGAAAAGAAACATAACTTCTTTGATGAATCAGAGAATACTAAAAATTTCTTGCAAAAGACCATGAAAAGAAGACGTCAAAGATATGAGATGAAAAAGAGAAACAAAAGGTAGAAATTGAGGAAAAAGCCAAAAAGCTATTCGAAGAAAAAGTGAAAGAAACTGAGAGTGAAATCAAGGAGACCACAATAAAATCTGGAGGATTAATTTTGATAGATAAAATTTTTGAGACCATCCATGCAGCCTTGAAGCTTTCCAAGTGGGACTTAAAGCACGCCAAAATATGGAAAACAAATGGAAAGACTATCCTTCTCCAGATATGGAAGCAGCTAAGCTTGAAGCCGAATTACTGAAGAAATGCTGGAAAAACAAAAACCCAAGCTTGGGAGTATAGAAAAACCTGAGGATTTGTGGTAGAAACCAATAAACAGAAATGCAAAGTGGCGACAGAACCCCACCTTGAATTTAAAGAGCTAGAACTCATAGTGCCTAAGAGCAGTGAAGATGCTTTAGATGGAATTACGTTTGTGGAAGGAAGACTAGCCAAGACATTTATGGGAAAAGTGAGAGAGATTAATGATGGGAGCATAACTTTGAGATCAACTCCTATAGAGGAATTTTGGTTAGACAATTCACCTCTTGATATGGATATGGATATGATCTAAGCCATTAGACTCAAAAACACTACCCTCTACTTTAGAGACAAAGATGAGTCCATAGTGTGCAAAACCACTAAGGTAAAAAGAGAAACAACAACCCTAGAGGTAGTGAACATTCATTCAATCATGTTTAGCACCCATTCAATGTACTCGTACCTTGGGAGAGATAGCTAAAAACTCAACCATATTTTATGGAATGATTTAGAGAAAACTCTAGAGAAAGTCGGGATAACAGGGATAATCGCAAACAATTTGGTAAATTGAAACATGAATTGGATAACAAGGAGATTAGATCCGTCCCTGTGAACAAAGTCGGAGAATACTATGAGGGTGAAGAAGGAAACACAACCCTTCTCGTGAGATATCATGATCTAGAAAACCATGGCAATACTGGACAGTGGGGCAAGTATAGCCATAGCCACAAAAACAGTATGGGAATCATGGGAAAACCAGCCATTAGACAAACTCGAATGAAATTACAATTGGCGGATGGACAAATAGAAAAACCCCTAGGATTGCTTGAAAAAGTGATAGTTAGTTCCTGTGGAATTGATTATCATCATACTTTTGCAATATTGGACTTTGGAAAGAAACTTAATCATAAAATCATCATGGGAAGGCCATTCATGTGGCAAGTACAGCTCATTCAAGATTGAGGAAACAATTACCTGTACTTGAAGCCATTGGGATCAATCACAAGGGTCAATTTGAAAGATCACACTTATAGAGATGCAATGAAAACACCCATTCAAACATTTGACTCAATCTCTTCAGCTAAATCAAAGCTTCCATCTTGGTTTAACAAAGATACACCTATTTGGATGTGTGAAGGTTCAAAAAACAAGAGTTTAAAATGAGAAGAATGTATCTTAGAAAGGGATTGCATGGATGATGCATATATACCTAAACCCTTTTTGGATCATTTGTTTGATCCATTTGAATGGACTCACATTTTGGCAACAATGGATGTGTCTGTGAATACGTCTATGCCTACTCAATTTTGCAAAGAGGATGGTTATGACATAATTCTTATACAAATGGTCTCAACCATTCAAATTGAAGATGAAGTTCATGAACCCAAGGACTTATTGAAAGCTCAACAAATCTTTTTAGACCTCTATTATGATGCTACTAATGAGTTTGAAGAACATTCATTTGCATCCAATGATTTGGGATCAAAAAAAGAACATGTGAGAGCCTAACTACTCCTAAAAGGAGAAGAGGAAAAGTTTTTTGACTTCCTAAATTAAAAACCAAGAAGACAGAAATGGTATAGAAAGAAAAGAGAAACAAAAAACCTAAAATTTAGACCTATGCCATCAGTTTCTAGCATAACACAATTTCTGATGCAAATCACAATTTCTGATGCAAATATATGCACATGATTGTGTCAAAGAAAAAATCACGGATAGATATCCTTCAAACAACAAACAAGGAATATCAAAAACACCAAGAAAAATGAAAAAGGAAACTCAATCAAAACCTAAGCACCAGGACGATGAATCATCCATGACACGAGTTGAACGAAATAAAAAATATCAAGAGTTGAAGATAACTCTAAAGGAGGTGTATACCACTGAAATGGAAACAACCAAGAAGAGAATAAAGATGGAATGAGTGTTTCATCCCATTACAAAAAAATTATTCTCCAAGACCAAAAGATCATAGTGGAACAACCTGTAAGGGAGCTAAAAAACCAGGGTGAGTCATATGAAGGATCTGAAAATGCAAAGAAAATAGATTTAGCCAAACCAGGAGAAGAACCCAGACCTGCCTACATTGCGAACAACTTGACTGAAGAATAAGAAGAGCTTTTGCTAAGCTTACTGAAAGAATACCAAGATATCTTTGCTTGGTCTTATAAAGTTCTCAAGGGTGTTGACCCAAAAATTTGTTAACATACCATACCTATGAGAGATGATGCAAAACCAAGTAGACAACATCCGTATACTTATAATGAAACATTTGCCAAAATTTAGATCAAAGAAGAGATAGAGAATCTCAAGGAAGCCGAATTCATTTATGAAATTGAACACACAAATCGGGTGTCTCCAGTTGTGGTGGTACCCAAGAAAAATGGAAAATTAAGAGTATGTGTCACTCTCAAAAAAGTAAATGCAGTCACCATTAGAGATAACTACCCTCTTTCGATCACCGAGCATGTTTTAGAACAAGTTGCAGGAAAAGAAGCTTATAGCTTTTTAGACGGATTTTTGGGGTACAATCAACTTTTGGTTGATCCTACAGATCAGCATAAAATTGCCTTTGCACAACTGAATGGGGTATTTGCATACAAGGTTATGCCTTTATGGGTTAACTAATACTCCCTGCCACATTCCAAAGATTGATAAGCCATGCTTTCAAAGAATATCTTAGGAATCTCTTGGAAGTATATATGGATGATTTATGTGTACATTCATCAATCCAGGCTAGTCATTTTGAACATCTCAAAAAGGTCTTTGAAAAATGTAGACTTTATAGGATTTTCTTAAATCGTAAAAGTGTACATTGATGACCAGACAAGGAAAAATTCATGGACATACAGTGTCTAAAAATGGCATAGCGACTGATATGGATAAAATTCATGTTATGGTTGAATTGCCGAGATTGACACAATAGTCAAAGTTTCATGCTTTCATGGGACATTGTGGATATTACAAATGATTTATTTATATGTATGCTATAATCGCAAAACCCATGTATGAGCTGATTACACTCTTTGTATGGACTGTGATGACTCATGAGTGTGAAGAATCCTTCATGAAACTTAAACAAGCTCTCACTACATTCCCAATATTGAAAGCACCATATTGGAATAAGATATTCCATGTACATGTTGATGCTTCCAATTCTGCCATTGGGTGTATATTAGCTCAACTAGGGGACGGAAATATTAATTTTCTCATTTCCTATGCTAGTAGACAGTTGAATGTGGCGGAGGAAAAACTATACAACCCCTAAAAAAGAAGGATTACGGATGATCTATGCTATAATAAAGTATAGACATTACCTATTAGCCAACAAATTTTTGTTCTTTGTGGACCACCATGCTTTATTATATATAGTCAACAAGTCACGCAACACAGGAAGAAAAGTGAGATGGTTTATCATTATTTTGAAATTTGATCTCACTGTAGTTGTAAAAAAAGGCACCACACACCAAAGAGCAGATCATTTATCAAGGATCATTTTAGGAGAACCACCAAAAGGGGTAGACGATGATTTACTAGATGCATATTTGTTCTCCATGGAAATGATATCTCGTTGGTCAAAAAACATGGTTTCATTGATGACTATAGCTCAAGTGAATTCTTAAATATCACTTCCTATTACACAAGGATTTATTGGACAATCGGGTATGTATCAATTACTATCTAGGAGGCTATACAAAAGAAATTGTGCCAACGAGCAAAAATGCCAACAAGGGTAGATAGCATGCCTTTAAGACCAATGATGGGGGCTACAGCTTTTGCAAAATGGGGCATAGATTTTATCGGACCAATACAACCACCTGCTTATAGAACTCAAGCTCAATATATCATTGCAGCTACGGACTATTTGACCAAGTGGGCAGAGGCTAAGGCAACCAACAAAAATGATGTTAGAACCACAGTCGCATTCCTGTATGAGAATGTATTCACAAGATATGGACTTCTAATAGAAATTGTCAGTGATAGGGGAACTCATTTCCTCAATGAGGTAATTGAGTATCTATTGAATGAATTTATGGTCATCCATAACAAATCCACTCAATATCATCCACAAGTGAATAGGCAAGCTGATCACACGAATAAAATTTCTAGCTCGGTATTGACTAAAGTGGTTAGTTCAGGACGAACTGATTGGGAAACAAATCTACATGCTTCTCTATGGGCTTATAGAGGTTCATTCAAGATAGCTTTAAATGTTACACCCTTTAGCCTTGTTTATGGTCTTTAAATGCTACACCCTTTAGCCTTGTTTATGGTCTTTAAATGCTACACCCTTTAGCCTTGTTTATGGTCTTGATGCCATACTACCAATGGAATTTATATTGCCAACACTAAGGGTAGCTAAAGATCTTGAGTGGATAGGATATGAATTTTTAGAAAGGCTTGAAGATTTAGAAAATCTTGATGAACAAAGGTTAACAATTGTAGCTCACATCTATGCACAAAAACGGAAGCAAAAATAGTTTTTTTGATTCATATCTAGTCACAAAAATCTTCAAAAGAGGGGACCTAGTTTTAGTTTATTCCCTTAAGTAACATATTCCCAAACTCAAGAAAAAGAGAAATGGACCGTTTGTGATTGACGATGTATCTCCAAGTGGAGAAGTTAAATTGTCCACTTTAGATGGTGAACCAATGGCTACTTCGATTAGTGGATGCCGCTTCAAGAAGCACCATTTGCCACTAACCAATGATTTGCTAAAAAAAATACATGGAACAGAGGAGAGAAAGATTAAACAACAGTAGGTTGTTGACGAAGCTAAAGAAATCTCTACTTTGAGTACTCAAGAGGAAAGCTGCTTTCAGAAATCAACAAACACGTATTCCCATCAGCACTTTGGAACCAGATAAAAGACTATGGGAATCACATAATGATGCAGTATCAACGGATGATGAATGGCTAGATGGAATTGACCCTTACATTGTAAATACATTTGAACAATCATAGCAATAATGCATTAGTAGATATCGACGCTCGAATGAATGCAGTTAGTTATTCCACTTACAAGAAAGCTACAAATCAGTCTTTAGCATCGGGAATATCTGCTATCAAAGGATGCAATAGAAACCCAACACCAACATTGGGATTGGTTAACTTGAATGTGATAGTAAATGGATTTTCATGCTTTCATCAATTCATATGCATACCAGATGAGCATATGAATGAAACGATGATTCTTGGAATCTCATGGATGCGGACATACAAGGTAATACCAGATTGGGACACCAATCAACTCAAGCTATCACTTAAAGGAAACAACTCTTATTTCCAATTGCATCGAGCAAAGAGGAATGGAAAAGAGGTCGTCCACAAAAGAAATCAGGGAATAATCCATCTAATCAGCCTCTAGCCAAGCAAATGCTACAAGCAACATGCAAGGAGTCAGACAAATTTGGGTACCAAAAGCACAGCTCAAGGACAATCCGTCTCAAATTTGGGTGCACAAAAACTCATTTACAACACTTAAGGAAATGTCACATCTAACAACTGAAAAAAAAAACATCTTTCAAAAGAGAATCTAGCACTAGATGGGTTTGGAAACCAAAGGAGCATTTATCTTCTCCACAAACTGCAAAGCCAATAAATTAGTGGAAAGAATATAAATCTCAAAAACTCCAACCACAATAGCTCATCAATCGAAAGCTGAAATACCAATGGAGAATTAAGTCTTAGAAAATGTCATCATAGTTATCAAGAGCTTAGGAAATCAGTGTGCCAAAGCATCCAGACGATGGTACAATCAGGCAAAGAGCACGTAAAATTACAAAATTTACTATTTAGAAAACATAAAAAAAGATACCTCGACCACGGAAACCCTTGAGTTAACTACTCAAGACCCAACTCTTGCACCGCATACTAATTTGAATTGCATTGACCTTCAAAGCATAGTAGAGTCAACCACGGATATGCATAGACACGATTGTTCAATCCATGCACACAGTCGTCTTGAAGTACTCCATCTAGGAGAGGGGAAAGGAAACTTCATTAATTAAGGGCAATGTTTGAAGAGGGAGAAAATTTTGGATTTTAACGTGTGGTTTTTTGTTACCTAATAATGCACTTAAAAATCATCAAGGGAATTTTAGCTGATAAAATCTCCCGGATGAGTGTAAATATTGTATATACTATCAAAAATTACATCACAAAATAGTCCTTTTTTCTTATTTTCATTAATTTTCTTGATATTGGAGCTTAACAATGGAGAAATCCACCAAAAAGTAATCGAATAGTGTTTTACAGTGGATTTTCTTAATTGTTGATCTTTAATTTTCTTTTACTAGTGCATTTTATTATTTTCTTTGATTTTTCAATAAACAGATCAAAAATTAATAATGAATAGCAAATGAGACCAAATGGAGGAACTAAAATTACATGGATGATCAAGAGGACAAGACGGACATGCACAAAAATTTTCAATAAAAACGCTAAACGGAAGTGGGAGGCCTAAATTATGCCGCTGGGCTTGGTTTTAATTTTGTAAAATTCTCGCAGAATGAGCTAATGGAGTTCGATTGAGGAAATTTTTGAGTCTAGCGTAGATTTGACGGTCTATTAGGACTAACAAGAAAATCAAGGGAAAAGTATTTTGGGAAGTCCGAGTATAGATATCTTAGGTAGCCCAAAATCATCTCATTTCTACTAGTCACTCTTGGAGAAGAGAACTCTCCACCTACTTCACGCGCGATTTTCGGAGTCGACAGTCACCCATTGTCAGCGCCGTTTCACATGAAACATGAGGGGTGAGTTCTAAACTCATGAAAAAACATTTCTATGCAGTGGGGTAGCAGGTATAGGTCCCGAGAAAAACCCTAGAATCCTAATTGTGTTGTTAACCCTCATGCACATTCCTGTCACCTACGACAGACGCCATATTATTTATTTGGTAGAGTTAGGTACCGGTCTTCTCGATCCAATAGGAAAAGGGTGTGAGTGATCGCCGATGAGAGGTGCACTCTAACTGGAACATTCAAGGGTTAGTTGGCTAAGTATGGGCTCCCAACTGTGAATGGGGCAAGCTCATATAAAAGTCACCTAAACCTAAAATTCATTCATTCTTTCATTTGTGCAATTGAAGAGTGCTCTTGCTCCATCCCCATCTTCTTCTTCTTCATCTCCTTGTGTGTGTGTGTATGCGTGAGAGAGAGAGAGAGAGTGATCGAGCATTGCGACGGCGGCACGACGACAGTAAGGTGGTTGAGCGCGGCGTAGCGGTGTCTCCCTCTTCTTCGCGGCGAGGAATCCTCCATGACAGCAAGCGTACAGTGGTGAGTGGCACACCATTGTCATCTTTGAGCTTACTAGTTTAGGCTAGTTGTGTGCTTGGAGCCATTTGTGGCTCGCACATAGTGTATCGGCAAGTCCCTTGCATTGACATGTGCGAGACACGCACACATTTTTGGCAGAAGGAAGGTGTGTGTGTTGAGAAGGAGTTTGTTTTGTTGTTGTGTATTGTTTTGTTAATAAGGAATTGAAAGGTACTGTGTTTTTTCTGTGTTAAGGTGTTAGGATTAAGATAGTAGATCCATAATACTAGTTCTGTGTAAAGTACATTAAGTAGTAAGTAGATCTATTAGAGCTAATGAGTTACTGTAGTAGTGTGTTAGTGTGTAACAGTAGTTGTATTAGTTGTAAGTAGGTTAGGTTAGGTTAGGTGTGTGTGTGCTCGCACGCACAGCGCGATCGCAGCAACCTTATAAAAAAAAAACAAAAAAAAACATCAAAAAAAATTTAAAGGTAGGACTGGGATCAGAAATATCCCCCAGACCTGAGCCCAAGCTGACGCTCAGGCTCAGGCCTCAGTCGCCCTTTAAAATTACGTATTTTAGCCTCACACGTAGCTAAAAATCGACCTTTTTAAGGACCAATGGAGCTTCAGGTGACCGAACGTTGTGTTGTAAAGTACACCACGACCCTCTATGTGATATGTTTGTTTCGAGCTATCACACACTTTAATCCAAAAACCGATCATTAAAAAACATTAAAAAACGAGTGAAAACAGACATCTAAAAAAGTAAGCGGTTAACCTTCGAGGTTATTTTCCAACGCTTGTAGGGTGCCAAAGACACATGCATCTGCGCTCTGGTCGTGTGCTAGAGGCCGAGAAACTAGAGAGCATTTCGACTTACGCGAGTTCTCAATATCCACCCACCTTAGGTTCCGGGCCCTCGGCGGGGACCCAAGGTAGTACAAACCAAGACCCAAACATAGCGGCTAGTGACTCTTCCTCTGACTACAATGTCATGGAGGGTTTACCAATGCCTAATCATGATAGCTCAAGCCAAGACATGCATGCCATGGTCCACGGTCTGGGCTGAGCGTTCTTAACCGCTTGAAGGAAACCTTTAGTAGAGCCCCTCGCTCCGAACATGGAGCTAACGATGTAAATGAGGGGGGTGGGGAAGCAAATTTTCCATTCATGACCAACGTGGACCCTATGCTCGTAGAGAGTGTGAACGTGAATACTCCATTCACTACATCCCTTAACTCTTTATAGCTATTCCCCTCCGAGGTTATATTACCTGATGGTAGAAGCCTTGCCGAAGTGCAAGAGGTTGAGCGATATATCATTGCGGCTAGTGAAAAAGAAATCGAGAGCTTACTCAAGGCAGAGCAACGAAGAGAGTTAAAAGCAAAAGCCCCTTTGTCAATATCCTTGCTAGGAGAGCAATCGAGTGCTCCTGACTAAGCAACCACTAAGGGCCAACCCCTAGAAATCAACATTATATCTAGCTCAAAGGACACCCCTAGCACCTCAATCCTAGATGGAGCGTTCTTAAATGAGAACTGGGAGTATGAACTACAAACTGAAACTCTAACCGACCTATACACAGGCCACACCTATCATGTGGGTTGGTTAGATGTCTTACAATCCACAACGGGTGCTACTAGTGTGGAGGATCAACAACAAGAGTTTGTGAGGTCATCCATAGGGTTATTGAGTTAGAGAGACAGAACAAGGGGATCCACATGCCTTCAACGGGTCTCATGAGATTCTTGGATACAGGGAAGGTTAAACAACCAACCTTATTGCAAATGGAGACTCCCTCGGTAAGTCCAATGGATCCTCCATATGTTGTTTTTCCAAGGGTCTCAGTGAAATCTGAGCCCACCAGTGATAGCTTCATTTTTCCAAGTCTAGCTCATCTTTCCTTGATGACTACCACGCCTACCCCAATGAGGGGCATGCCAAGAAACACGCCATGGACCTCATTTGTTAGTAAAGCACCACTACATGGTAGCTCAATGCCTACAAGAGTACCTACAACTGTGTACCAATCGTATATACCTATAGGTCCTCGCACTCATGTAGCCCCTACCCCTCCCATTGTTTCAACAACCTATTATCCAAAACCACAACACCCAAGCTCTTATTTCCATGGGACCATACAAGCTAGCATTAGCATGTCACATTCGATGTTTGCTATGCCCAGGGACACCCATATGAACTTTGGGCCACCACACGGCACAACACGTACCAAACATGGAATCCAAGGGCTTCCTATGCGCCAAGCCCAATGCCAATACCTACTCCACATGTAGTCTATGGATCACCTTCACCCACGGTGCTTGCTCACTTAGGTGACTTGGCAACATTTGCTCAAGCTATCGATCGATCTATTGCTGAGAATATGCGTAACACGCCTGATAGAGAACTTAGAAGTAAGGCAGTATAAAGCCAAGCTCACACAAAAATTTAGTGGAGATGGGGATGTGAGAAAGCATATCAAAGTGTTTGAACAAATATGCGATTCTCTAGGAGAACACAATGACCTTCATAAGAGTAGTGTTTTAAGCCTAACCTTAAGTGGGAAGGCAGGGGATTGGTATAGAACCCTAAGGGTGGAAGAAAAAACGATTTACCCTACTCTTAGGAGATTGTTCTTGAAAGAATACATACGAGAGGGAGTGCTTTGGGTGTAGCCTCTCAGCTCCAAAAAGCCTAAGAAGAGGAAGGAGAGTCAGTGAGAGACTTTATTAGTCACTTGAGGAATTCTCATTGTAATCCAAATGAGCACTTTAATAATAATCAATCGCTTGATAGATTCATTAGGGGATTATGACATGAGGATATCTACAATGGCCTAGTTATTAGAGGTATCACCACTTGGGAAGTAGTCACCACCAATGCAATCCAATTGGAAGATAATTTAATGATTCAAGGAGAAAGAGTGTCTGTTGAGCCTAAATCTATTAGCTTGCAAGCATCAGGGAATCAGCCAATGACCCTAAAGCCTATTGCTAAGGAGCCAAAGATATCTACGACGACTTTAGCAGATCTCACCAAGGCCATTCAAGAGATTCTTAGAGACAATCGTGCTCCTCAAAACAATCATATGTATCCAAGAAGGGAGCCACAACAATGGTGCTCAGTATGCTATGGACCGCATAGTACCAGTGAATGCCCTACTTTTAGAGTAAAATTCAATGGGAACTGCAATGCCTGTTAGGAGGTATGGTCATCTAGCTAAGGATTTCATAGTATCTAAGCATGCGATGGCCAATAGACCAACCTTAGCATGGACAAACACACCTCGAGTGCCTGCATTGATGCTAGCCCCACCTCTTGAACAAACAACACAACACATGGTCCCTAGGCCCAAAATGTTGTTCAAACAACACCCTTACCACCTCCAGTGCTAGGACCGCAACCATCACATCCAGAATCACTTCTATGAATCAAGTGGGTTGTGAGTCATCTATTGCTTGTTTGGAAGGCTGTGAGGAAAATATAGATCCTAATATTGCCTATGGGATGGATGTTCTTGAAGAAAGTCACAATACTACATGGAGGACTATTGGAGATAAACATTGCCAAATTGATGGATTTCATGTCTTCAGAAGTTAGAACCACCATCATGTCCAAACTATATAAAGACCCTGAGCTAGTCTCAACTCTTCGATCCTTCCTCAATGGAGAACTAAAGTTTGGGCTACCACAATTTGCATAGATGGATGGAGCTGGGGAGATGCCAATGGAGGAGGAACACTTAGATCCACAACCCAACCTAGATGAGAACCTTGTTATAGAAATACCTGTTAACAAGTTGGGACAATACTTTGAGGTGATGAATCCAATGTGACCATACCAATCACTACTAAGGGATTAACTGTGAAGGGAATCCTTGAAGGTGGCGTTGGGGTTAGCATTGTGACTAAAAATTGCTTGGAAACTATGGGAAGACCTCACCTTGCGACCACAACCATAGTGGTGAAGATGGCCAATGGGTCTATTGTTAAATCTATTGGGATGCTATAAGATCTCAAGATCAAGGTCTTTGGACATAAAATAAGAGTTACCTTCATTGTTATGGATTTCTCCAAGCACACTATGGCATCTGAGATGATCTTAGGCTTCCTTTCATGAGGGAAGCAAAAATGGTGCATGAGTGGTCTAAAAACCATGTCTACCTGCAGTTCCAAGATTCTATCATTAGAGTGGATATTGTAACTGGTCGAGCACATCCCCTAGGAAACAGGTTTATAATTGATCATAGATTTGACACCATAGTTCACTTGGCCCCATTGCAGTATTGTTACACGTGTAAAGCGGACACTGATGTTGGGGAATAATCTCCTTATATGAATGTACTACCTAGGATGAATGAGTCGGACAATGTGGATTGGGTCCACCTACAGCAACCATAGACACTTGGGAAAACAGGGGGACAACCTGGGTAACACCTGAGGGGGATGAAATGCCACCACCCGTACCCTTAAATATGCTACAAGCAATGCATATAGCTTTTGACAAGACTCATCCTAATATAACAAAGAAAATATACAAGTGGGTCCCTAAGGCTTCTTTAGAGACCATAGATAGTACTAAAAAACAGAAGCCTTGTAAGAAACGTCCCACTCTCCCCAAAAAATGTAAGGAAACGTGGCGGTGGATTCCTAAACGACTATTGGAAGCCCAAGGCTACTATCAAGGAAATGATCAAATCTGGGTGCCAAAATGTAGATTGTGTTCTTACTTGTCACCTGACCCATTTGAGCCCAATCTTGTAGCTCAAAAAAAAATTACGATCGTGGAAAGAAAAAAATCATAGAATGCTACACACCCGCTCCAGAGCTAGTTTGGGTACCAAAGAAAGAACAATTTCTTTCACCTAGCTCAGGAAGGGGGAGTCCCATGAAGCTTCTAGCTCCTCATGTAATGCATCCATAAAGGTAAAAGCTTCTCCACAGCCTCCACCTACAATAGTGGACCTCCATAAAGCTACAAAGGAATCCACACCTCCCAGTGTTCAAGAATCAGTTGATGAACCGCTTCAAGTTCGATCCTGGGAGAGTACCTTACCACCCTTGCAACTCGATGAGGCACCTAAGGTAATAGAAAACTACTGGGAAAAATCCTCACCTATTAACAGACGGAACAATTCGTTTCAAAGGGTGACGAGCACATTTCAAACAGTATGACCTACCCAAGGAAGGGGGAAGTCTTCATTCACGTCAGCCTATTAAGTTACTCCCATCTCAACCTTCCTCACTGACCTCTCAATCTTTAATCTTAGGGAATCTATATATAAAGCCTTATACTCACAACAACAAGATAAAAAATTAAAAGAGCAAGAGCCATAACACAAAATCATAAAAACACATTATGCACAAGAACACGACCCTTGTAATATTTGCACTCTAACCATCATCTATTTGCGTGTACAGATATGGCTAGTACACTAGAGTCATCCACTCCTGCCTTGGGTGAGAGGTACCCTGGTTACTTTTCACAAATGTTTCACATGGTCTTTCCGGTGCTTGCCTGTGAATGGGATTTGGTAGGTACGCTAGCATGTGAGAGGAATTTCGAGGAGTTAGAATGGATGATACGTCTCTTGACCATGACTGATCCATACTTAGTAGAGAGTGTATCTCCCATTGAACAAGCCTATCCTTTTGACCAAGATGACTATAGGCGTCTAGTAACCTTCTTAGTAAACATTGGTGCCTCTGATCCATACTTAGTAGAGAGTGTATCTCCCATTGAACAAAACTATCCTTTTTACCAAGATGACTATAGGCATCTAGTGACCTTCTTAGTAAACATTGGTGCCTCTGATGATGAAGAAGATTTACATGATTATATGATGTCGGGGGATATGTGTTCGCTACGTGAGCCGGGCAGGTGCCCGGACTCTGGCTGTGGGAGGTGTGAAAGAGAGAGAACAAGAGACACTAACAGATCTGGAAACCACCACAATCATCAATTAAATCGATTAATATGTTTGAGTACAACTTAATCTTTAGCCAAGGCGGGCTATTAACAACACCGTCACTTGGATCATCTACTAACTAGGAGTTTAAGCTCTCACTTTACAGAATTAGTCAGGCCTTTAATGACACCGGGCTTAACAAAATGATTAATCAAAAATTAGCTGACAACGGTGAAGTAACTTATGCAAACTTTATCTCGACTCATTGTCTCAATCTTTAGGCTTCAGAAATGATATGCAACTTCCTACTCTGTTTGCATGCACTGCCTCAACTCCCGAAGTTCGATCCCCTTACAACTCAAATCCCTTTTCTTCTGCTCCCTTGTCTTATACTTGCTCAATCTTGGCTTATGTAGGCTTAAAGCTCATGCTTGCTTCTTGGTTCTCCTCGCCTCGTCGTGCTCTAGACTTCCCAATTTTCCTTCATGCTCGGCTTGCTCAAGCTTCTAATTCCAGCTTGAGAGGGAGAGAGAGAGAGAGAGAGAAGCTTTGACTTCTTATCAAGCTTTGGATGTCCTGGGCCCTCTCTTCCCCAAGCTTATTTTCCTACTTTGGCTCCTTGGTTCCCAAGCTCTCCCGGACCTCTTGCTCTCTGAAGCTTCGACCATGGCTCGACTCTCCAAGCTTTGACCGTCTTCCTTCGTTAAGCTCCCCTTGAGCTCTCCTTCCCTTTGCTTCCCAATCTCCTTGGTTGCTCTCCTTGTTTTTGCTTGCCAGTCGAGGATGAGCCAAGGGCTTCTTCCCTTCCCCTCTAGCTTTCCCCTCGTTACCTCCTCTTCGTTTTTCCTTGCCAAGATTTTCTTCCCTTGGAGTCCTCCTTGTTCTCCCCTTTTGTTGATAGCCCCCAATCTTCTTATGCTATTTTTTCTCTACCCATCAGTCACGGCGCCGTGATTGATGTGGCGTGGGACTCAGTCTGATGACATGGCAGGCCGAAATCGGCCTTCATAAAATTCAGTGCCGCCAGTACCAAAGTTGTGCGCGAGGACCTCCTGAGTATCTTCCGACACTGTGACGAGGGAATTTGAGGCCCAACTTGGCCAGTGCGAGCCTAATTCTTCCCCCCCTGCACTTTGTTTGCTGCCAACCCACGCCATTGACCTCCTTTTCCTCTTTTGTTCACATCAAAACCCTTAAAGTGGGCGGCCCTTAGTGCCACATTTGGCTTAATTGCCTTGGGTGGTCCTTAGTGACTTGGGCGGGCAATCTTTAAGATCATGGGCTTGTATGCCTTTGGGCAGCCCTTAGTGCTTGGGCGGGCAATCCTTTATTGTGGGCATCCAATGCCCTAGTTGTTTGGTTGGCTTTGGGCGGCCTTCTCAAGTTTTTGGGTGGCCTTTGAAGCCGGACAACCTTCTCAAGTCGGGCAGCCTTTTAACGGGTGCACCGAATTTAGCATACATAACAATCAGGGCATTGCTAATCATGTCATCTCCTCCAACAATACTTCACTAACCATATCCTCGTGAATTTTACTGTCCATACCAGCATCTCAAATAATGCCACAATTACCTAGTTCATTAGCACCGACAATTGTCATCGGCCTCAAGCCCTTTTATCTGATCAAGCCGGACTCTGTCTAGACGAGTCGTAAATTCCTGTAAACCTGTCAAGCTGCATAAAATGCACACTAACCCTGATGAGGCTATAAAAATCCCAGATGGCACTCCGATCGAGCAGACCGAACTGGTACGGAGCCGGCCCCCGACGGATCTTTCACAGCTAATATCTTGGCAACCGGAACTTCGATCATCGCTAATTTGAAAAGATCGACGCGCTCCACAAAGTGAGAACTTCAAGCCCGTGCATTCATTTCATTTCTGTCACCTCAGTTACAGTCACCCAATCCGGTATAGATTTGCAATCGACTTGAACTTTAAACTACCATAACTTCCTCACCGTAGCTCCAATCGACAAGCCGTAAAGACAAGTCGGTAGAGCACTTCAAGCAATGTAGTTCTAGATCATAATATCCCATCTGTGCTCACTTCAAGCATACTCATTTTGGCATCATTAAGGCATCAGTTGGCCCTTTAAAGCCGAATCTGTCATACACTAATCATTAAACTTGGCATGTTAACGAGCCTGATCATTGCTCAATAATGATGTAAGCTTCAAATTAGCTTGATGTGCATTTTTCTGGCATCTTTCTTAGCATGGGAGCAGAGCTGCATGACATCCACCCCCTCTGAACCTACACAGCCTCCGGTCTATGCCAACAACACTTCAATCTGCATCTGCTACAGGTACCTTAAGCTACTTACCATCATCAGACTCATGTAATTGTACGAAAAATGAAATAAGGCTTATACCCTATCATCAATGTTCTAGCTTAATCATTAGGTAGCTGCCCATCAAAAATCTATGAACCACATCTGTCGTATCTTCATAGCATTCAATCATGGATAACTTGTTTAGTGAACCCTGCCAGACTCAAGTGCTCCAGTTAATGATGCACACAGCTTGACCATTAAGCTCTCTTTAAGGAACCCTGTCAATCTCAAGTATGCCTTACTTTGTCTGCACACGGAATGGCCATAAAGTCCTTTACCTCAAGTTTTGGTAGTAGAACCAACTTAAAAGATGTGAAGATACTTCATCAGTTGTCCAAAGAAGTCAGTTAATGATGCACACGGCTTGACCATTAAGCTCTCTTTAAGGAACCCTATCAAGCTCAAGTATGCCTTACTCTGTCTGCACACAGAATGGCCGTAAAGTCCTTTACCTCAATTTTTGGTAGTAGAACCAACTTAAAAGATGTGAAGATACTTCATCAGTTGTCCAAAGAAGTCAACTGGAAGCCAGCCATGTAATCTTATTGACTACATAACCAAACACTCTTCTGACTTAGAATAATCTAGGAAAACAAACTTGGTACCATGCAACCTGCTGCATCAGATAGCTGGTACTCTTCAAATCTACAACTGGCACTTTAGTAGCCTCGAGATCAAACAGGAACCCAATCATTTGTCCCATTATGAGCATTCCTTTAAAAAAATTTCACCATCCTCCAGGATCATAGGGAAAATACAAGAATTTCCAATCAATAAAGCATAAAAATAAATTAGCCCACAAATCTTCATGCAAACCGCCTGGATCATATGGCATATAAGTCAATTGCCTAGGATCATGCATATATCTGTCACCTCCTGGGTCAAAAGCTAGCTCAAAATCCCCTACATCATAGGGTAACATCGGATTCCATATAGTATCAGTAGCACTAGATACTGCCATATCCCCTGTGCAACTGGCTCATCTAATTGTTGACCATCAATCACAGGTAAAAGCATTGGCAGTTCACCTTCACTCTCATTAGTATTGGAATCCCAATCATGCATATCTGAATACATCAAGTCTTTAGTACAATCCTTTTCATTAGGTTCAAAAGATGCATCTAAAAACAATTCTCTATCTCCTAGAGGCTCAAAATCAAGTAGTGCATCATCTAACAACTGCATAAGGTCATCATCTACTGCACCTGAACTAACTTGCTCATGCATGAATCTAGATTGATTGGTATCCTTAGCATTTGTATTTGAGAACCCTTCCAAAGCTTCGTCCGGTAAGCCCATAAGGTCTAGGTCCACCACTTCAGAAGGTTCCTCCATCTTGCACATCTCAGGTTGCTGTGAACTAAGATTTTTACATATGACATGCATAATAAATACATCTGTTGTAGACTGCTCCTCAAGTCTTTTACCCTCATCCAAATATCTTTTCACTTCTGCAACACAAAGTTCAGCATGCACATTGAAAATTTTATCTATTGCCCTATTTGTATCATCGGCACAATGAAACCAATCATATTCATCAACAAGAGATGATTGCACATGAATCAACATCATCAAGTTCATGATCATTCTTCCATAGTGTGAGCCCTATGTCACAAATTCTTGATAGAGAAGACGTTTGCTCCCCTTCTAAATCATCAGAAAATTCATGATCAGTTTGCCAGATCAGTAGCTTCAGGTCACAGAAGCCTGTCAAAGAAGGAGTCTGCACCCCCACTGAATCATCATCATCACATTCAAGACCAGTTTTCCAATTTGATAGTTGTTCTTCACAAAAACTTGTCAATGAAGGAGTCTGCACCCCCTCTGAATCAAGCACATACTCTTGCTTAGCCAAGTCCTCAAAATCTCATACATCCAAATTTGGTAAATATGGTATATCAGAGTCCATGGTCTTGCTGCTCTCAACAATAGCCCTGCTTTGACCTATGACATCTATATCATTAATCAACTCTTTGGCAAAACTTGTACCAATATCTTCAATCACCTCTATAGTAGAATCTGAACTAGAAAAATTTTGCTCTAATTCTAGTTCAACAGCAAAAGTATCAGCTATAACTGAATCTTCTTGCATGTCTACCTAAATATGACTGCACTCATTCACTTGCACAATTTCTTCCTGAGCTTTAGCCACTTTGTTGTCTTGATCCCATGGTTTCTTTTCTTCCAGTACTACAGGTAGATGTTCTTTGAAAAATTCACCCTGCGTAGTTTGAGGCTGGAGAGACTCACCCTCAAGGACTTCTACTTCATGCAAGGCATCTGCAAACCCCAACTTTTCATATAAAACTTTGACTATGTCTTCATCATTAGCATGTAAGAAGGTAGCATCCTGCACAATACACTCATCGATCACAGCTTCCAACTTTGATCATACTTGTCCTCGCATATCTGCGTAGTCCGGTACTTGCACTCTGTTCTTGATAGCTTTCATACTGCTCATAACGTACTTGCACAATAGCTTCTTTGAAATACTCCCAGTCATCGTCGCAATCCCTTGTAACCTCTTGAATCTGCTCCTTCCCATCTGAACTCACTAACTGCTCAAAAGATTTGATCATCAACTCTTCTGGTATCCCTCTTACCTTGGTCTCCAGCTCATAGCACTATAGGTAGCCCTCTGGATCGTATCCATCAAAGAGTCATCTCTCATTGTGTACTACATATAAAGCTGCATCCAAAGCTTCATCCATTTGATTTTTCTTTTTTACGGTCTCTATTTCAAGCAAAGATCCTTGAACCAATTGAAGCATCTTTGAAAAATCTGGAAATGTTGACTTATCATCAAAATCGTTTGCACTTAACTCTACAATCACCTTCATCATCTGCTCTAAATTCTCCGTCTTTACCTCCCACCCCGGTTTGTTTCGCGTCGAGTTCACCAAAGATGTCGGGGGATATGTGTTTGCGACGTGAGCCGGGCAGGCGCCAGGCCTCTGGCTGTGGGAGGTGTGAAAGAGAGAGAACAAGAGACACTGACAGCTCTGGCAACCACCGCAATCATCAATTAAATCGATTAATATGTTTGAGTACAACTTAATCTTTAGCCAAGGCGAGTTGTTAACAGCACCGTCACTTGGATCATCTACTAACTAGCAGTTTAAGCTCCCACTTTACAGAATTAACCGGGCCGTTTAATGACACCGGGCTTAACAGAATGATTAATCAAATATTAGCTGATAACAGTGAAGTAGCTTCTGCAAACTTTATGTGAACTCATTGTCTCAATCTTCAGGCTTCAAAAATGATATGCAGCTTCCTACTCTGGTTGCATGCACTGCCTCCACTCCCGAAGTTTGATCCCCTTTCAACTCGAATCCCTTTGCTTCTGCTCCCTTGTCTTATACTTGCTCAATCGCGGCTTATGTAGGCTTCAAGCTTATGCTTGCTTCTTGGTTCTTCTTGCCTCGTCATGCTCTAGACTTCCCAATTTTCCTTCATGCTCGGCTTGCTCAAGCTTCTGGTTCGAGCTTGAGAGGGAGAGAGAGAGAAAAGCTTTGCCTTCTTGCCAAGCTTTGGATGTCCCGATCCCTCTCTTCCTCAAGCTTATTTTCCTGCTTCCGCTCCTTGGTTCCCAAGCTCTCCCAGACCTCTTGCTCTCTCAAGCTTCTACCATGGCTCGCCTCTCCAAGCTTTGACCATCTTCCTTCGTTAAGCTCCCCTTGAGCTCTCCTTCCCTTTGCTTTCCAATCTCCTTGGTTGCTCTCCTCGTTTTTGCTTGCCTCGAGGATGAGAGCGAGATACAGGGAGAGAGAATCTTTGCCAATCGAGGATAAGCTGAGGGATTCTTCCCCTTCCCCTCTAGCTTTCGCCTCGTTACCTCCTCTTCATTTTGCCTTGCCAAGCTTTTCTTCCCTTGGAATCCTCCTCGTTCTGCCCTTTTGTTGATAGCCCCCAATCTTCTTATGCTATTTTTTTCTCTGCCCATCAGTCACGACGTCGTGACTGATGTGGCACGGGACTCGGCATGATGATGTGGTAGGCCAAAATTGGCCTTTATAGAATTCAGTGCCGTCAGTACCAAAGCTGTGTGCGAGGACCTCCTGAGTATCTTCCGACACTGCGGCGACGGCATCTGAGGCCCGAGTTGGCCAGTGCGAGCCTGATTCTTCCCCCCTTGCGCTCTGTTCGCTGCTAGCCCACGCCATCAACCTCCTTTTCCCTCTTTTGTTCACATCAAAACCCTTAAAAGGGGCGGCCCTTAGTGCCACATTGGGCTTGATTTCCTTTGGGCGGCCCTTAGTGGCTTGGGCAGGCAATCCTTTAAGGTCATGGGCTTGATTGCCTTTAGGCGGCCCTTAGTGGCTTGGGCGGGAAATCCTTCATTGTGGGCATCCAATGCCCCAATTGTTTGGTTGCCTTTGGGCGGCCTTCTTAAGTTTTTGGGTGGCCTTTCAAGCCGGGTAACCTTCTCAAGTCGGGCAGCCTTTTAACGGGCACCAAAATTTAGCATGCATAACAATCAAGGCATTGCTAAGCATTTCCTCTCCTCCAACAATCCTTCAATAACCATATCATCATGAATTTTACTTTCCATACCAACATCTCAAATAATGCCACAATTACCCAATTCAGCAGCGTCGACAATTGTCATCGGCCTCAAGCCCTTTTATCTGATCAAGCCGGACTCTGTCTGACAAGCCATAAATCCCTGTAAACCTCTCAAGCTGCATAAAATGCATACTAACCCTACTGAGGCTATAAAAATCCCAGATGGCACTCTGATCGAGCGGACCAAACTGATACATAGCCGACCCCCGGCGAATCTTTCACGACTAATATCTTGGCAACCGGAACTCCGATCGCTGATTTGAAAAGACCCACGCGCTCCACAAAGTGAGCACTTCAAGCCCGTGCATTCATTTCATTTCTGTCACCTCAGTTGCAGTCACCCAATCCGGTACAAATTTGCAATTGACTTGAACTTTAAACTGCCATAACTTCCTCACCGTAGCTCCAATCGACGAGCCGTAAAGACAGGCCGGTAGAGCACTTCAAGCACTGTAGTTCTAGATCATAATATCCCATCTATGCTCACTTCAATCATACTCATTTTTGGCATCATTAAGGCATCAGTTGACCCTTTAAAGCCAGATCTGGCATACACTAATCATTAAACTTGGCCTGTTAACAAGCTTGATCACTGCTCAATAATCATGTAAGCTTCAAATAAGCTTGATGTGCATTTTTCTGTCATCTTTCTTAGCATGGGAGCGGAGCTGCATGACAACGGATGGCACATATGGTCTCACGGATGATGACTTTGTTTTTCTCGACGACGAGGATAGGGGTTTAGCCTTAGGGTTTCCCCCCAATCTCTACAATATCCTACTCCCTTGACTGTCTAGGGGGAGTGCAAATAATTAGGTTAGGGTTCCTTATGTTTTTTAATTATGTTCAATAAGTGTTGGTACCTTTTCCCACTGATGTGCCTCCTAGAGGTATTCTTTGTGTTTCCTAGTGTGTATAGGAACGTGTTGCTATTGTTAGGATTTGGACCTTCATGGAATCTTTCTCTCGTCCACACTTCAAATCAAGTGCAACCATCAACACAAACAGGTGTTTCTTGTCCATTATCATTGCCCCTTATCTTTTCGCATCCATGTTTGTGTGCTTTGATTGTGATTGGTAGCATAATATCGAGCACACAATCACTTGTCTAGGTTTAAAAATCAAGCAGTCCGACTAAGCTAGTTTGACCAAGCTAGGTGTTAGAGATCTTCTCTTAATACCATGGGGAATGCCTTCCTAATAATCAAAGGTTACTTAGGTTCTTTTTTTCTCTTTTTTTTGTTTTGCAAAACTCAAAAATTGTGAGTGAATTATATTGAGCAGCCGAAAAAATTAGAAGGTTTTTTTCATGCTCATGTTAAGCCATGACAACATCCAGGAATCATAATTACAACGGCTATAAGGGCAGCCACTCCTACCGATGGACAAGGTTTGCCCCCGGTATTCCGTCTGATTACAACAAGGCACAAGTAGTCCTAGACCAGTCCTTCAAGTGATGCTTGCGCCCGAGTGCCCATATTAGAACTTTGCTTTCCTGTATAATTTCTGCGAAGCTTGCCACCTCAAATCAATCCTCCTTCAAACACACGGCGGTTCCTTGTTTGCCATACATTATGAAAGAAGAAGTATCTGAGAATCTGAGTGCTGACAAGGAGTGCAGGACTACCTGAGTTTTTACCTCCAAAGCATAGGTCAGTCTTGAAAAAACTAATTTTCCATGTTCTCTGGACCAACTTGCATACTTTCCCTACAAGACCTTTTATAGCTGGGTAGTCCATGAAAAGGTGGGCCATATCTTCACTAGTCAACCTGCACCCCAAGCATCGATCTGACCCGATCCCTCTCTCTTGAATCTTCACCCCCGATAGAGCACCCCAAGTAACCTTCCATAAGAAAACCTTCATGTATTGTGGAACCTTTGGCTTCCATATGTTCTCCATTACATGCTCCCACCTTTCCTCCGGCCATTGCTTTTTCCATAGCTTATTAAGGGGGCTAGACCAATTCTTCTTTTGCATCATTGTCTGATAAATGATTTTAGTATGGGGTTTCCACAAGAGACTGCTTTCGGGACATTTCCAGGCTTTCCAGTCTCCGAGTCAAAGATTGGCATCACTAGATTGTCAAGTTCTTTCATCACTTTGTGGACAAGCAAGACCTCCAAGGTATTGAGTTGGTACTGGGCAATCCTAAGGTCAATGGTTTTCCAACTCTTGTTGACATTGTCCCAAAAGTGCTCAAGTCGGATCAGACCCTTATTATTCAGCTTCCTTGCTGTCTCAATCCTAGGGATTTTGTGGCGGATCTACAACTTTGGAGAGCCAGGAGAGACCAATGTAAGATGGAGTTATTGAAGTATTTGGCTTCTTCCCCCAACTTTAAGACTCCTGCTACTCTATTGCATTCTCTTACCAATTCTCTTGAGCTGCCCCCCAGTCTTAAGGTAGACCACGCCGGGGCAGCTTGTCATTGAAAGGATAGGGGAACTGAACATGCTCATCACTACCCAGCCATGCCCTATATAGGCCCTTGGCCTTCTAAATATAGGGACCCCCTAGACTGCATGTCTGTCTTGGCCCTTGGCTCGGACTGGTCCTACCATTGTCCTGACATTACTTCCCCCTTGGAGAAGCGTTTTCGTCTGCGAAAACACAAGTGATGGTATCTTCATAAGAACACTAATGTTTTCTATCGTAACATCCCATATGGATCCAACGGTTCATTTGAGCGGACCCGGTTCCGTAGGAGGTTCAATGAAACCAAGAGCAACATCTTGATTTTCAACATTGTTGTCCATTTGCAACTGCTCGGGTCTAAAGGGTAACTCCATTTATAACTCACTTGAGTACTGTAAAGGAGTAACCACAACTAAGAGTTATCCAAAAGCATATCCAGTTTTCAGATCTTTTGAAGGTACTGGAATAATGCAAGGAAACCTTGGCGTAACTTTCCATGCAGTTGTGAGCCAAATTTCCCACTCGCCTGATTATCTTGAAAAGTCCGTAGATAGGGAATGTCCTCATGTTAGAATTCTGAATAGTTTGGAACACAAAGAACTACATGTTCATCCCTACTAAAGGTTACTTGCCAACATACTTTGTCAGCACACCTGGTAAGTCCTTGACGTATGAAAGCAGATCCTTTAGCACAAGATTACTCTTTGTAATCTGCCTATCCCCTTGGATAACTGACACTACTGAGGTGTGTTTTCCTCACGGTCTACAAACTCCCAAACCGAGCCATGACTTGTATTGGTGATTAGTAGACCCAGAAGTTATCTCATAGAGATAGTGCAGATAGAGTGCAAAATGCTTCATAAGCAACAACCTGAGGAATATGCATGCTATTCCAAATCAGCCTTTGCTAAACACTAGGGCCCATAACACCTAGTGTGCATGCATTTAGTGAAAACTAACCCGAACCTGTATATCCATAATGAGCCTTGCCAATACTTATGGCAAAATGTGATGCGCGCAGCACACATTAACGAAGAATGTAAATAGTTCTGAAAAGAGACTAAATACTTTCAGTTGCAATCTTTTGCAAGCCTTGCTGAAACGTCTGAATGGCAATAGAAGGTAACACATTGATCACTTCTAGGTATAGACAATGAAACTTTTTCATTAACAACTTATAGCCTTGCTATATGTAAAAACAACCATCTGTAATGTTGTTTAGCAGTACTTGTACTTTAACAAGTCATTCTAAGTATACGACAATTTCTGGCCATGAAATTGCTCCTGATACGTCGTGCTAAAAATGGTCCAGAAAACAGATGTGATCAACACCTAGGGACTTTGTCGTGACACATAATTGAAATAATGGCGCCAGTGTCAGTCCAGAGACTCATATTCTCCACATGTGGAATATGTCTCATGTAAGGATGTGTAAAAAGGAACATCCTTCAAGTACAAGATGTACTTGTGTGTGGAGGTAACTACAAACACTCTACGACGGGAGTGAGAGGGACCCTCATTAGTCTTGCTCCACTGGCTAAACCGAACTCCTTGAGTTCCTAGACCATGTTGTATCCCATGTGACAACATGTGCCAAATTGAACCCTACAAGTAGGTTCGTATAACTGCATAAGGTAGAAAGATAGATTGGACACTTGGCCCAAAATACTTTGTGCCGACATGCCCTTGGCATGGGTCTGTAATATTCAAGCGTACATAGATGTCTTGAAACACCAAGCAAAGCATACTAAACATGGAATTGACACCAAATCAGTACACTTACCTGTATGCAAATGCAATAACATGATGTACACTTACATGTATGCAAATGCAATAACATAATGTACACTTACATGTATGCAAATGGAGAGGAGCACGTCCCCTACCTGAAAAACAAACAGTATTGCACTGGGAACCCTGGTTTCTGCCTTTGCAACCCAAGCCCTTGAATTAGAATCTACGTAGTCAAACCCCTTGGTAAGACTCTTTGTAGAAACTGCTCAACTAGCAGATAACTATAAACAACATAGTCAACCGTGTACAGAATGATTGGAATCAACTTGAGAAGTGTGTCCGTCTGCTACCGTGTGTGGTAGATTGCGGAATTCTTTCCTTGAAAGTATAATTGGGAGAGATCAACTGTGATCCTCAATGCAGATCAAACTGTGATCCTTAATGCCTATGGGGTGATGTAACAATCACCCGCCGGGTCTTACCTCAAAACAGTATGTCCATAGACACGCCGTAGTGCTAGAGATAGAGCAAGAAATCCACACAAGTGACCTGCCGAGCTCTTATGGACAGCCATGCTATCACAACTGATTGCTGCGTCTATACTCTGTGGTAGAGAGCAGCTGGTGTGAGTGTAAGATTATCAAAAACTCACTGGAGCGTCGCACTAAAAACATGTAGTGCAAAAATGACACCCTAAACATCCGTAATGACATCCATAATGACAAGACGCTTGCTTGTCAATTAACGTCAATGTGTACTCCACTGGGTAGTGTTGTTCGATCTTGAGAACAATCGTCCAAGGAATACCAACAAGTGGATCTTATCCTAGGTTTAACACTGGCTCTTAGCATGTTTGGCTCATAGCCCTTATGAAAAATAGTGTTCAATCGATGAACCGATGAAGATAATTTGAGTAGCATCTTAGCCACGTGCTAGTTGTGAGTTAGAGCACCTTGGCTCAAGCTGACTCACGAGCAGAATATGTATCAAAAGCTTCTTAGAAGAGTTTCGTTATTCTTGAAATAAATAAGAAAAAGAGAGAAAAGAAGAGCATGCTGGGCTGAGGAACTTTCCTTAAATTTGTAGAGTGTGTGCCCAGAATGTGTGCTCTTAGACATCTTATGCCTGAATTGCAGCTTATCCTATAAGCATTCCACAATTTGTCTGTATGATGCTCTCATCGAGAGAGGCAACAGAAAGCACAAGTTAAATCTTGACCATCTACCGTGTAGGATCGTGACTGTAGGAGGATGACTTGAAAGGGGCACCTTGCCGGTGAATCTAGACGAAATTGTAGGTTATTTTTAGTATTGTTGAGTGTTGATAGCAACCAACAATCCATCCGTAATCTATCCGTGGCAGAGTTGCGAGTGTGTTAGCGGAAGCGTAATGCATGAAGCGGAAGAATTGAATTCACGTCACTAGCATGCCTTGCATAAAGAATGGTAAGCTCTTGCACAAAGTGATGGCCTCAACCATGAGAATCAAAACTGTAAGTATCTTGCACAATTTAAACTGGTAGGGATTCTGTGAGCTGATATCCCCTATTTTTCCAGTTCCCTGAAGTCGTGCTTCCTATAAAATTGCCAAAGCACTTTGCTTTGCAGAATGACAGTAATGGCCAAGTAAAGTGTAAACAGGAAGAAACAGGAAAAACTTAAACTTGGCTAACCTGGTCGTTGTTGCTGCAACCAATTGTCATGAAAGTTGGGAGAAAAACTCATTCCAAAGCGGCCCATAGCCATATCTGCACAGACTCCCTCGTATGTCCTATACATTCGTCTGGTAAATAAGTCCATAACCTGCAAAATTGAATCCACCTGCAAACACCTTGCCTATTCCTTCCCCATTGTGTATGCTCATAGCATATGCCAAATGTGCGAAGTATCAATATGAAATTGAGCAATTAGAAAAACCATGCTTCACATAAATACTTATATGCTCATAGCGTAGAGATATGCTTGCCAATTTACAGAGCAAAAGAAAGTCGACGTTGTTGAGCATTTACTGATAAACGACCTTGCTGAATTGGCTCCATGTACTGAAAAGCAGAAAAACTTGCAAAATATGTATTGTGTACCTGCTTTGGCTTGATTACGTTGTCGTTGGATATACTTAAATATTGCCCTTACTTGCTAGGTAACTTCTTTGTCGAGCAAAATGTCGTACCCAAGGCAGATACATACTTACCCATTGCAGGCATTGCATGTACTTTCCTGAATGCAATTGAATAATAGTACTAATTGGTAGCAACCTCGAAATCGTTAACCATTCGTGCATGTTTTTCCTGAAAACTTTAGTCAAATTCAAAAATTGTAAACTTTATTGAGATCCGTACCTCCCTTGCATATCAAATTTAATAAGTGGCATTTGGATGAATCCTCCAATCCAATGACAAGCTGGTCATTTGTTATTTATGTGTAGATTGCTTCCCGAAACCGAGGAGATTCCTTGCCACATGAGTGGCATCCAAATTTTTTATTTCATGTGATTGACAGCTTCTAAACACGAGGTTGATTCCATGGTCATGATGTCCTGACATCATGCCGATGGATTCGCAAAGTGGCATGAGCCGTCGACTTCATGATGTATGTGCTTACCGTCCTTCTTTAAAACTCTGCAGACTCGCCCTCCGTGCTATTTGTGTCCTTGCAAAACTACAACATACCCTGCGCAATGTGTTATACCCTGTTGGTTTAACTCGGGCGTGCATATCTGGCTGCCATGGTTCAACTCCCGGACTGGTCCGAAGCTTTCATAGCCCGTGGGCCAACACCCCTAATTGGGGGTGGTTAAATGTAGGGCAAATTTACTTTTTTCTTTTAAACTAAATAAACTGTAAGCTGCCATGGTGTGTTGCCGCTACAGCGCAGGGGAAAACAAGAACGCAGGGGGCGATGGGGTCATCCCCGGGGCTTGCGAGCGTGTCAAAAACGCAGGACAAAGGCATGGCGCTCCTGTTTGGAAGCAGCGCCATTCAATTCTCTGAAGTCGCCGAAGGTGGACCCGATATGCAGGGGACGGTGCCCGCGCGGCCCTCTTCTTCATCATCCTCCATGCAAGTGGCCTTCAAGCGGCCTTTCTTGCCATGCAATCGGCCATGCAACCCTCTTGCACCCTCGTGGGTCATGCCCCCCTCCTTGGCGAAAGCCATGCTCCGTCATGCCAAGGTCCACGAACAAGAGAGGGAGAGAAAAATCCGAGAGAGAGGGAGAGAGAGAAGAAACCATGCTTTCTCCCTGTCATGTCTCCACCCTCCTTCCTCCTCTCCACCTTGCTTTGATACCAGTGAAAGGACAGGGGAACTGAACATGCTCATCACCACCTAGCCATGCCCTATATAGGCCCTTGGCCTTCTAAATATAGGGACCCCCTTGACTGCATGTCCATCCTAGCCCTTGGCCCTGGCCCTTGGCCCTGGCCCTTGGCCCGGACTGGTCCTACCATTGTCTTGACAGTCATGAACCTCCACCCCTCTCCACTTTCCTCCCTTCGAGCCAAGTTTAGCTGCTTCTATCATATCTCTGATCATAACTGTCCCAACTTGATCCTGTTTAGCCAAGGAAACCACAAATTTGGGGCAACAAGCTTCTGCATGGGTCACACGGTTAAGAATCCCAAGGCCTCCTTGATTCCCTGGCCGAGCAACCGACTCCCAACTGGCCCATTGCCATGGCCTAGAAGATTTCCTATTATTTTTCCATAAAAATGTTTTTACTGGTTTTAATAACTCTTTCCAATGACACTTAGCCATCTTGAGAAGCGGGCTAGTGAAGGCAATATAAGGCATCATGAAGGCATTCATCACTTTTATCCGACTTGGGAATGGGAGAAGAGCATACTCCCACCTACTCATTTTTGTTTTGATTTTTTCAAGCACCCACTCGAATCTTTGCTTGCGAGTTACATCCAGCCCCAAGGGGGCTCCCAGATGTCTAAAGATCTTTCCTTTTGTGACAATCTCCCTTGACCAGACAGAAGGATCAAATGAGTCATTTTCTGATAGGGAAATCATCCTTGACTTCTCTATATTACACTGGGCCCTGAAGCTACCGAGAACATTTGTACAATCCCCATAGCTTTTCTAATGACCTGGGGGCACACCTTCAAGAAGAGGAGAGAATCATCTGCAAAAAAATTTGCCAGGAGGTTTCTATTTCCTGGTAAAACAAGGCATTGCACCTCCCCGTGCTCAGCACTAGCTTCGAGCGTCGTGATTAGAGGATGTGATCCTATGGCAAAAAATAGGGGGGCAAGAGGGCATCCCTCTTTAATAGACCTTTTAACCTCAGAAGAGCCCACAATTCTATCGTTAAATAGGAGCTCTGACTGGCTCCAGCCCCCAATACACGAACCACCCGACAAAGGAGCGGCCCAAAGCCTAGAGCTTCCATGATGGCTTCTATATATGTCCATGTTATTCTGTCATATGCCTTGTCCAGGTCCAACTGCAGTAGAATCCACTCCTGCTTTGTGACAGTTGTGTATTCTATGCCCACCATTGATGCCAATATGTTATCGTATATGGACCTTCCTTTGATGAAACAATGTTGATGGGGGGAGATGATCTTGGTTATTAAGGGGGCTAGTCCGAGGGCCACTGCTTTAGCTATAATTTTATAGGCCACCAACATCATCATTATTGGGTGCCAATGTTGTAGTTTAGAGCAGCAGATATGTTTTGGGATGGGCTTGATCAGCCCTCTCTTCACACTTGTCTCGAATGACCCTTCGACCATGGATTTATTGGCCAAACTTGTGATTGGGGCCTTGAGATCATCCCAAAATTCTGCATAGAAAACCACCGTCGTCCCATCCCAACCAGGAGACTTTTCCTTGCCAAGGGCTTGCAATGCTAGTGAACATTCATCTTCAGAAAATGCCAGTTCCAAGTTATTAGCTTCTAAGTGAAGGAGTACGAGCGGAAGTGCGACGCAAAAGAGAGTGCGAGAAGAAGAGCACGACGATATGGTGAACTCGCTCTACTGTAATGTGTAGAGCATAGTGATTTCTTATTAGGTTTTTACAAAAGAATATGTGTACATACCTGGCGGCCCGCCCACTTACCTTGGCGACCACATTGGGCTTTATACCCCAACAACCTCCCACTTAAAGTCCAATGTGGTACTTTAAGTGTGAGAGAAGCTACTATACAAGCTAATATACAAGAGATGTAGAGAAGTGATGTACTACCCTACACCTAACTGCTTGCGAAAATGCGCAAAGCTCTCTGAGGGAAGTCCTTTTGTAAGTAGATCAGCAGGATTTTCTGTGGTGTGAACTTTGACAAGCTGAAGTTTCTTATCCTCGAGCATTTCCCTGATGAAATGATACTTCACATCCACATGCTTTGTCTTTGAGTGATAAACTGGATTGCAAGCCAATTGTATAGCACTTTGACTATCACAATATAACACAAGCATCTCTTCTTGATTCCCAAATCTGTTACTAGTCGATTAAGCCAAATTGATTCTTTGCATGCCTCTGATGCTGCAACATATTCAGCCTCTGTAGTAGACTGAGTAACACAATCTTGTAATCTAGAACGCCATGATACTGCTCCACCAGCCAATGTAAAGACATACCCTGACGTAGACCTTCGGTTGTCTAAGTCACCTGCATAATCTGAGTCTGTAAAACCCTTTACACTTAGCTCCTGACTCCCATAGCATATACGCATACTCTTTGTAGCTTTCAGGTATCTCAATATTCCTTTCACTGCCTCCCAATGTTTCTTGCCTGGGTTTGACATGTATCGACTTACTACTCCCACTGCAAATGCAATGTCTGGGCGAGTAACAATCATTGCATACATCAAACTACCCACTGCAGACGCATATGGAATCTTATCCATTTCAGCCTGTTCTTCCTCAGACACAGGACAATCTTGTTTGCTAAGTTTCACATATGGTGGCAATGGAACACTCAGTGCCTTTCCCTTCTCCATATTGAAATGTTGTAAAACCTTGTCAATATACTCTGTTTGAGATAACCAAATCAACTTCTTTGATCTGTCTCTCTCAATGCGCATATCAAGTATATGACTTGCCTCACCCATGTCTTTCATGTCAAAGGATTTTGCCATCTTTGACTTCAAAGCTGAAATTTCTTCTAAGTGCTTGCCAGCAATCAACATGTCATCCACATACAAAATAAGGATCAGCCAACTACCATCCTTAGCCTTCTTTGTATATAGACAGTGATCGAACTCACTACGTTTGTAGCCTTGAGAAAGCATAAACTTGTGGAATTTATGGTACCATGCCCTCGGTGATTGTTTTAAGCCATAAAGACTCTTTAACAACTGGCATACCCAATCTTCCTTGCCTTTCTCAACAAACCCTTCTGGCTGCTGCATGTAAATTTCCACATCTAAATCACCATGCAAGGACGTTGTCTTGACATCCATTTGGTGCAACACCAAATCTAATATGGCAACCAATGCAAGAAAGCATCTCAATGTAGTCATCTTGACCACCGGAGACAAGACTTCATCAAAGTCAATGCCTTGTTCTTGCTTAAAGCCCTTGGCAACAAGCCTTGCTTTGTACTTTGGCTGACTATCATGAGCGGTGATCTTATACCTGTAAACCCATTTACAAGGTAGAGCCTTTTTGCCCCGTGGTAATTTAACTAGCTTCCATGTATGGTTTTTATGCAAAGCTGTCATCTCTGACTGCATGGCCAATTGCCGATTCCCGGAGTCCTTCATTTGCACTGCTTCCTTGTAACATGAAGGCTCATTGCAATCAGTCAACATGACATAGTTCATAGATGGAACAAACCTATCAGGAGGTCGCGTGACACGTCTAGATCTATGCACAATAGGTGGCTCAGGCTCAGCCACAACCTGTGGTTCCACTCTATCGTGTCCTTGCTCCTCTTGAGCCCTGACATTTTGTCTTGCACGTGCAGGTCCATCTTCTTGGAAGACAACTCTTTTAATCTCCTCAACCCTCTCTGGTTTAGAATGATATTTGGATTCATTAAAGTGAACATCATTGCTGCGGACAACCTTTCTGGATTCGGGATCCCAAAGTCTATACCCCATCTCACCAGAACTACCATAGCCTAGAAAGATGCACTTTCTACTCTTTGGCTCAAGTTTGTTCCTAAATTCCTTTGGAACGTGAGTATATGCCTCACAGCCAGAGACTTTGAGATGCTTGTATGAGGGCATTTTGCCTGACCATACCATCTCTGGCACTGAATCCTTCTGCAAAACCTTGCTAGGAGATCTATTTACAAGATGAACAGCTATTGATACAGCTTCAGCCCAAAACCCATTTGGCAGCTGTGCATTAGATAACATACTTCTGACCTTCTCTTGTATGGTCCTATTCATCCTCTCAGCAACACCATTTTGAGGAGGATTGTAAGGAGTAATAAGTTCACGTTTTATACCTTTTGACTCAAAAAAGTCCTGAAAGGCCTTTGAAACATACTCTCCACCACTGTCAGTGCGTAAGCATTTAAGCTTCTTGCCACTCTGATTCTCCACAAGTGTCACAAACGTTTTGAAAACACTAAACGCTTCATCCTTGTGCTTGAGAAAGTAAACCCATACTTTCCTCGAGTAATCATCTATAAATGTCATAAAGTAAGAAGCTCCCCCTAGAGATAGGTTAGGCATAGGTCCACACAAATCACTATGAACAAGTGCCAACTGTGTATCTCTTCTACTGCTTTTATGCTTATGTGGCTGCTGTGTTTGCTTACCATACAGACAATGTTCATAGAATTCAAAATCATTAAATGAAAAGCCACGCAAATAACCAGAACGAGACAAGATTTCCATTCCCTTCTTGGGCATATGTCCTAACCGGCTATGCCACAAAGAAACGTTCGGCTGCTCGGTTACATTGATTACATTTTTCGAGACATTTGATACATAAATCATGTAAAGTCCTCCAGACTTTACTCCATGTGCTACTATCATAGAACCCTTGGATATCTTCCACATGTTTTGTCCAAAAGTGGTGACGTAGCCAGCATCATCAAGTAAACCTGTGCTGATCAAGCTCTTTGTAATTGCGGGAATATGTCTCACATTCTTCAGCGTGAAAGAAGAGCCATTCTGAAACTTCAATTGAACATCTCCAACACCTAAGATCTCACATGTCTGCCCATTGCCTAGCCTAACATGATCTTTAGTGGTCACATAAGAGGTAAACCACTCCTTGTTTGGAGACACATGAAGTGATGCCCCAGAGTCTATAATCCAGTCACTCAGTGCATTTCCATCATATGCTGTAAGAAGAGCTGAGTCCATTGTATTCTTCAAGAAGTAGATGTCTCCTGACACTAGACTGTCATCCTCTGCAACAGTGTTTGTCACATTTATTTCTTGAATCTTCACTGAGGACTTGTTCTTCTCACCATGGTCTTCAGATTTCTCTTTGCCTTTTTCTGCTTTCCATTCTCTGCAGTCTCTTTTCATGTGACCCTTCTTGCCACAATGGTAGCATTCTATGTCACTCTTGCCTTTAGCACTGTGGGACTTGCTACGAGACTGATTCCTCTTTCCACCTTTGTACTTTTCTTTGGTCCTTCCCCTGACAACTAAGGTTGTTCCTTTGCCTTTGTCCATTGTTTTTCTATTGGTTTCTTCAGAAAGAAGACTTCCTTCTACACCTGCTATGTTCAAACCATCTGGAGGTGTAGAATTACTCAAAGCTGTGCGAAAAGTGTCCCAACTTTCCGGCAATGTGATCAAAAGGAACATAGCTCTAATAGGTTCATCAAACTTGACACCTTGAGCTGACAACTGACTATAGATTGTGTTGAATTCATTCAGATGATTGGACATAGGTGTCCCTTCTTTCATCTTCAAGTCAACAAGCTTCTTGAGCCAGTATACCTGTGAAGCTGCACTCTGATTCTCATAAAGATCACTCAGCTTTAACCATGCTTGATAAGCCAACATCTCGTCTACTACATTGAAGTAAACGCTTTCTGCCAAAGTCAGCATAATGGTAGAAAGTGCCAATTCATCCATTTCGCTCCATTCATCTTTTTCCATATCTTCTGGTTTTATCCCTTTGAGGTTTATAGGTTTTATCTGCTTCTTTTGTACCAACACGTGCCAAATCTGCTTCTTCCACAATGGGAAATTGGTTCCATCCAGCTTCTTGATATTGTAAAGAGCAGTGTCCTATGATCCAGCCATAGCTACGCTTCATAGTAGTTTACTTTCCTGGGAAAAATTCGGCAGAGTTTCCCCTGTAAACTGACCTCTGAACCAATATCAACCTGTCAAATGAACCAAGAAAGCTTCAGATTTTGCAGAAATTTTGGCAGAGTCTCCTTTGTAAAATGGCTCTGGTGTACTAAAAACAGACCAAAAAACAGCTCAAAAAACCATTGTCTCTCTAACATTGTAAGCTGTGGGTAAACCTGTCTTGCACCTGTACTGTCTCTGACTGTCCTGTCACTGTCCTGTAAGCATAGACTGCGACAATGCCTCAACGGCAGTAAAGCAAAGATGCAATCCCAACTGTCTAACTCACAGTCAATACATCCTAGCTGCCTATCTAAGGGTGCTCGAGGGATCGCTCCAAGACCTGTATCACCGAAAGGATCTCAACATTTGAGAATCCCCCAGCTCAATAAAACCTCACTTGACCCTCAACAAAGGCTGCAGTAAATCTGACAGTACATAGACTTCCCACAAAGTCATACATCCACAAATTTCCCACTGTATGCTGTAACCGCTGCGGCGGTTGTTTACTGCGTAACTCACAGCCAGCAAACCCTCAACAGACATACATCATCTCTGACAATACATCCCATGTGGAAGTACCTGCAATGTCAGGATGACATCTGGAATATCAAGCAGCAAACACAAGCTACCTGATGAACTAGTGGATGTCGCCTACAGTCTGTGTGTAGATGCGCCCGTGTCGTATGTGACATGCCTCCAAGAACTGTCAGCCGTCCTTCGATGTGTAGACAGCCACAAATCAACACTCTGGGAGTGTCGATATCCTCAGCACCTGCAGTCGTAGGCCGAAAACCCCAAATTTGCAGAGTCGGATCTGCACCCGCCGAGACCACGTAGTCGAAAATGGCCTGCGCAGACCTTTGTCGAAGCCGAACGGTGGCCGAGATGACCACAGGATTTGGGGCCGTGTCTTCGCCTGTCGAATCTCACTCCAATCTGAGCTGGTGACTCTAGCCTCCTGCAGTGCTGCCCCGAGCCTCGATGTGAGCTGTGATACCAGTTGAAGGAGTACGAGCGGAAGTGCGACGCGAGAGAGAGTGCGAGAAGAAGAGCACGACGATATGGTGAACTCGCTCTACTGTAATGTGTAGAGCATAGTGAGTTCTTATTAGGTTTTTATAAAAGAATATGTGTACATACCTGGCGGCCCGCCCACTTACATGGGTGACCACATTGGGCTTTATACCCCAACACTAAGTGGGGAATTTCTTTTTTAACACTCTGTAGTAAGGTCCCTCTGGCTTCCTCCACTTCTTGGGACTGGGTCTCCGGCTGTCCAATGATTTGACTCAATAGCTCAGCATCATACCACCCATTTCATCCTGGTTATGAACTGTTGTCCCTTTCTCATCCTCAAGCGAGTGGACGTGGTCAGCTCTTCTTGATTTTTAAAGCCCTAAAAAAATGATCTTGATTGGAGACTTCCAGTTGCAAATAAATCTCCCTAAAGAGAAGTCTAGCCTTTTTGATATCTTCTACCTGCTCATTAGTGAGGTTCGATTTTGCTTCAAGCCATCGTTTGTGTTCACCCTCAGTAGCCTGCCCATTGGCTTTTATAGCGGTAAGCAATTGTACCTCCGCTAAAAGATGCAACAGGTGATCCTCCCTAGCTTTCTTGATTCGGGGGCCCGAGTATTTGATTGCTTTCTGGATGCTCCAAGCAAAGAGGCCCCACGCATTGTGCTTGTTGAGGTTGACATCTTTTTTTAGCTTACCTAGTGCTTTCTTGGCTAGATTCCTGAAAAGAGGGTCTTTGAAGAGGTGTGCCCCTGTTACCAACAGTTTTTTTTACCTCTTGGGGCCTGCTCCTCCTCTTTATTCTTCTTAAATTGAATGTGCAGAGGAATGTGATCCGAGAGGATTGTTGTTGAGACTACCTTCATTTCCATCAGCGTCGGTATCCAGTCAGCTTGGTGCGAGCAATAGCATATGTCCACTCTGGAGGCAGTGCGGGCGTATTGAAGGCTTGTGTAGGTGAACCCAAGCGTGCTGTTCCATGGGCCAACATCCCATAAGTCAATCATTGTCCACTTTTCGCACAAACTTTGCCATTTAGACCTTTCTGAGCCAGCCAGCACACTAGAGGACCTTTTCTATCTCTGCTCTTTTCTACCATGTTAAAGTCACCAACCAACAACCACTCCCCTTCAATACGGGTATCTCTAAGATGCATCCATAGTTTGGCTCTATCTTTTGCATTGCAAAGGCCATACACATTCACAATGGTGAGGGGACGCCCTTCCCATCTGTGTAAGGTCTCTACTTTCAAATTTCACACAAGTTCTATTACGCATTTGAATTTTTAACTATCACTCATTATTTAAGATATTCAAGTTCAAATTATGAATCGTAAGTTGAGAAAACCTAGAATTTAAAATTTACACTACAAAATTCTGACATGTTTAACTATATGAATCACTAATTAACTTATTGCAAGACTTATTTACTGATTATAGAATTTTCTTTTACTACTGTAAAGTTAATATAAGAGTGTAAAGTTTAACTTAAAAATGTAAAGTAAATTATCATTAAGGAAATAAGTAAAATAATTATAAAGAACAAAGAATACACAGGGATGACAAATGAAGGCACATGGACTCACCTGGACTCACATAGGAGGGGACGAAGTGGGACACACTGTCACATCAAAAGGAGAGGCTAGTCTTCACTAATCTTAATGAGGGGGGCCTGTGTGGCCTTATCTTTTGATGATAATGACAAAGTGGTCAAGCTGATGGGTACCACAAGGGTACCAAAAACCCGTGTATGATTTTTGGGAAAAATATATATATATATTTTTTAAAAAAACTAAAAAATATATATATTTTTTGGGGGGAAAAAAAAAAGTTGGACGTTTTCTTTTCTGCTATAAATAAAGCATCCATGCTCACACTTGACATATAGAGATTGCCTCTATAGCGCTCACGAAGTGCTGTCACTTCTCTTAGAGAGAAAGCGTCCACAAACCACTAAGAGAGCAAAAAATGTAGTGGACTAATACGGTGCGTATTAATTGAACATTTAATTAACTTTAGGAATGATGTATGTGTGCTATCTCTTACTCTAATCTCTCTAATAGATTAGTAAGATTCAATTAGTTTTAAGAAGGATATGTGTGTATGTGTTCTATCTCTTACTCTAATTTCTCTAATAGATTAGTAAGATTCAATCAGCTGTGTGTGTGTGTGTGCTATCTCTTCCTCTAATCTCTCTAATAGATTAGTAAGATTCAATTAGCTATGTGTGAGTGTGTGCTATCTCTTACTCTAATCTCTCTAATAGATTAGTAAGATTCAATTAGTTTTAAGAAGGATATGTGTGTATGTGTGCTATCTCTTACTCTAATTTCTCTAATAGATTAGTAAGATTCAATCAGCTATGTGTGTGTGTGTGTGTGCTATATATTACTCTAATCTCTAATGGATTAGTAAGATTCAATTAGCTTTAAAAAGGATATGTGTGTGTGTGTTCTCTTTTACTCTAATCTTCTAATAGATTAGTAAGATTCAATTAGCTTTAGAAAAGAATGTGTGTGTTCTCTTTTACTCTAATCTTTCTAATGGATAGTAAGATTCAATTAACTTTAGAAAAGATGTATGTGTATGTTTTCTCTTACTCTAATCTCTCTAAGTATACCTACTCTCTCTAGTTAGTACATCTTCACTATTAACTTATACATTGTTAATTGAAAGTTAATACATAAGAGAGCTCATCATATTCTTATTATACATGATGAAATTCTCATTCACCAATTTTATTGTCCATTAGATTAAGTAGAATTTTGAATAATACTAAAAATTGATTTGGTTGAAGTATGAAAATTGAAGTTAGAATTGGATTAGAAATGTGAAGCATAAAAGTAATGCATTCCTAAACTTTCACTCATAGTTTACACACTTAATTTTTGATTAATTACGATTAGCAAATAGAAATTAGATGTAGAACAACAACAATAAATGTGAATCAGAGTTGGCGAGGGTTCAAATTACAAACTCTCTTTGCAAACAAGACATTACTAGGGAAATTGACCAATTTAAAGTTCTAAGTGTATAACGTAAGTGTAGTACCAAAAAAAAAGGCCCCAAAGCGTGCTCGAAACCAAGGCACTAATGATCATGAAGCAGAGGAGTTAAAAGTCATCGAAGTTCATCTTTTCATTGGTACTAAGAATCCGGATGCTACCATTACCTTGGGAGGAGAAAAGATATCTCAGACTCAATGCGTCTATAACCAAGTTACAAAAGTTATCCATGGTGGTAGGCTTCGACCCATATGTGTATCTCGTAGCTTTCAAGGGTCAAAAGAGACTTATTATTTTGATCCTTTAGCCTATCCTTTTGTAGTCACTAAACTCAAAATATAGAGACATTACAATCCTTGTATGTAAAGACTACCAACCTTGGTAGCAAATAATGTGTATAGAAATAAAGTTTGGATTAATATTATCTTTTGTTTGTATTATTGTCTGATCAAGTCTTGCCTTAAAGTGGAGTAAAGTTAGAGTATCCAATAAAGTTTCACTTAATCTATATTGCACAGAGTGCGTTGTACACATCTCTTCAAGAGAAAAAGCTACTTCTCAAGCAAGCTAAACTTCCCTCTTTCAAAGGGGAAGGAGCCCTAGTTGAGCGCGATGCAGAAGTGTGGCTCGAAGAGATGGAGGATTATTTTGCTGCTGCTGGTACTACTCCCAATAACCAAGCAATGTTGGCTATGTTTCGTCTCACGGGGGATGCCAAGCTTTGGTGGAAACAACGCTGCAAAGATAACCAAGTAGCTCAAATCACTCAAATTTGGGAAGATATTAAGTATGTTATCAAAGAACGTTATCTTCCACCTGCACACGAATCCCTTAAGAAGAATGAATTCTTCAACTTACGTCAGTTTCATCTTACAGTGGAAGAATACTACTCCAAATTTGTAACTCTTAGGCGCTATGCTCCTCCAATGACCGCAGATCAACAAGTAGCCCGTTTCTGCCAAGGGCTAAATGCTCCTTTAAATACTCGTCTAGAAGCCATGAGGCCTGTAAATTTGCAAGATGCTCTTTTAAGAGCTAAACCCTTAGCTAAAGAGATGTCAAACTCTCAAAGGGTATGGAATGGAAATACAAGGAATGCTACAAGAGGAGGACGGCCTATGATGTGGAGCCAAAGGAAAGTTCATCGAGTTCACCAAACTCATCCAATAGTTGCAGCTTCAGCAAACAGAGCTCAAAATGCAGATCTTAGACGCTATGAATGCAACAAGCTAGGACATTTCAGGAATGTATGTCCTGGGCGAGTCATAATTGAAAAAATCAACCATCCTTGTGTACTATGAAAAATAGGGTATTAGGTGCCCCAAAACTCAAGGAATACTAGTTTTATGTTAGAATATGCAACATAGAAACTCAAAAGTGCATTTGGATATCATGAAAGCCACCAAAAAAATCATAATAAAGCCAAAATTGGCTAAAAAAGAGGATTTGACAATTTTTGTAATTTGCTCATAACTTACAACTTTAACATTTATTTCTCCCTAGAAGCATTAGGATATGTTGAGGACTACTAAAGATAGATGCCAGGTAAATTACATCCTTTAGATATTCCCCAAATGAAATGGGAATGTATTAGCATGGACTTTATCACCGGGTTTCCTTCTGTCCAAGCTGGCTATGATTCAATCATGGTCATAGTCGACTTGCTTACTAAAGTGGCTCACTTAATCCCAATCAAGACAACCTTTACAGCTTCAGATATTGCTCGTCTGTTTGTGAAGGATGTTTTTCGAATTCATGGTTTACCCAAGAGGATTGTCAGTGATAGTGATGCCAAGTTTACTTCAAAGTTTTGGGTATCATTGTTTCAAGCTATTGGAACCAAATTATGTTATAGTACTGCTTATCATCCTCAAACTGATGGCCAAACTGAAAGAGTTAATCAAGTAATTGAAGACATTCTCAGAGCTTACTGCAATAGAAAACCCCGCAAGTGGATTCAATACCTACCCTTGGTAGAGTATGCATACAATTCCTCTACTCATAGAAGTATTGGAATGACACCTTTTAATGATCTTTATGGTCAAGAATGTTTATCACCTCTTAACTTTTCTGACCCCACTATAAGGGTAGAAGCTTCAAAGAAAATTCTTGAAGAAATGGAAGCTCAAACCAAAGCTATTCGAAGGGATATTCAAGCGCCTCAACATCGACAAAAGAAGTACGTTGACTTAAAAAGATCTGATTTTGGATTTTCAAAGAAGGTGACAAAGTTTTTTTACGAGTAAAACCCAAAAAGAGCAATTTGTCTTTCGGAAGGTATAAGAAGCTTAGCTACCGATATTGTGGACCTTACGAAATAATCAAGGTTGTAAGTGATCAAGCTTATAGACTAAAACTCCCTTCTCATCTCAAAGTGCATGATGTATTTCATGTAAGTATGTTAAAACCTTATGTATATAACCCTGATCATGTCCTTGATGATGAGCAAATCATTTTACCTGCTCAAGATGTTCTACAACTCCAACCTGATACTATCCTAGAAACTCGGGAGAGAAAGCTTAGGAATAGATCCATCAAAGAACATCTTATCTTATGGAAGGATTTCCCTGTAGAAGATGCTACTTGGGAAGATGAGACATCCCTTCTTAAGGATTCCCCTTCACTGTTCTTGAGATGAGGACATCTCAAATTCTAAGTTGGAGAGATTGTAAGGTCTCTCCTTTTAAATGTCACACAAGTTCTATTACGCATTTGAATTTTTAAATATCACTCATTATTTAAGATATTCAAGTTCAAATTATGAATTGTAAGTTTAGAAAACCTAAAATTTAAAATTTACGCTACAAAATTTTGACATGTTTAGCTATATGAATCACTAATTTACTTATTGTAAGACTTATTTACTGATTATAGAATTTTCTTTCACTACTGTAAAGTTAATATAAGAGTGTAAAGTTTAACATAAAAATGTAAAGTAAATTATCATTAAGGAAATAAGTAAAATAATTATAAAGACAAAAGAATACACCGGGATGACAAATGAAGGCACATGGACTCACCTGGACTCACATAGGAGGGGACAAAGTGGGAAACACTGTCACATGAAAAGGAGAGGCTAGTCTTGACTAATCTTAATGAGGGGGGCCTGTGTGGCCTTATCTTTTGATGATAATGACAAAGTGGTCAAGCTGATGGGTACCACAAGGGTACCAAAAACGCGTGTATGATTTTTGGGGAATATATATATATATTATTTTAAAAATTTTAAAAAAATATTCCTTTTTTGGGGAAAAAATAAAAAGTTGGACGTTTTCTTTTCTGCTATAAATAGAGCATCCATGCTCACACTTTAGACATAGAGATTGCCTCTATAGCGCTCACGAAATGCTGTCACTCCTCTTAGAGAGAAGACATCCACAAACCACTAAGAGAGCAAAAACTCTAGTGTACTAATAAGGTGCGTATTAATTGAGCATTTAATTAACTTTAGGAATGATGTATGTGTGCTATCTCTTACTCTAATCTCTCTAATAGATTAGTAAGATTCAATTAGTTTTAAGAAGGATATGTGTGTATGTGTGCTATCTCTTACTCTAATTTCTCTAATAGATTAGTAAGATTCAATCAGCTATGTGTGTGTGTCCTATCTCTTACTCTAATCTCTCTAATAGATTAGTAAGATTCAATTAGCTATGTGTGTGTGTGTGTGTGCTATCTCTTACTCTAATCTCTCTAATAGATTAGTAAGATTCAATTAGTTTTACGAAGGATATGTGTGTTACTCTAATTTCTCTAATAGATTAGTAAGATTCAATCAGCTATGTGTGTGTGTGTGCTATCTATTACTCTAATCTCTAATGGACTAGTAAGATTCAATTAGCTTTAAGAAAGATATGTGTGTGTGTGTTCTCTTTTACTCTAATCTTCTAATAGATTAGTAAGATTTAATTAGCTTTAGAAAAGGATGTGTGTGTTCTCTTTTACTCTAATCTCTCTAATGGATAGTAAGATTCAATTAACTTTAGAAAAGATGTATGTGTATGTTTTCTCTTACTCTAATCTCTCTAAGTATACCTACTCTCTCTAGTTAGTACATCTTCACTATTAACTTATACATTTTTAATTGAAAGTTAATACATAAGAGAACTCATCATATTCTTATTATACATGATGAAATTCTCATTCACCAATTTTATTGTCCATTAGATTAAGTAGAATTTTGAAAAAATTGATTTAGTTGAAGTTAGAATTGGATTAGAAATGTGAAGCATAAAAGTAATGCATTCCTAAACTTTCACTTATAGTTTACACACTTAATTTTTGATTAATTACAATTAGCAAATAGAAATTAGATGTAGAACAACAACAATAAAGTGTGAATCAGAGTTGGCGAGGGTTCAAATTACAAACTCTCTTTGCAAACAAGAGATTACTAGGGAAATTGACCAATTTAAAGTTCTAAGTGTATAACATAAGTGTAGTACAAAAAAACAAAAAGCTCCGAAGCGTGCTCGAAACCAAGGCGCTAATGATCATGAAGCTGATACAAGTAACGGTGGAACTCCTCCAGAACATGTTATGTCTCCACCAATCGGACCAATCGGAGCTATGGTAAAGGTTAGTATTGCAGTTCCAGTTATGCATCATTGCATATGTGAGACCATAGGAATATATTATTTACCTTATGAAAAGAAAACACGGACCGAAACCACGGGTTTAACCCCAATAAACTCGGCATATGTTTGACAAGTAGGAAAGATTGTCTGGTTAAACTGGTTGCTAATAGGAAAGAATGTTTGTCCAAAACCTTCGGTATGGTTTCTCTCAAGCCTCTCTACTTATTAGCGCTGGTATTATGTGGCAGTTGTCGAGGCATGAGATGACGCCCAGGATGGCACCGCTGATGCTGTGGTGGGAGTACACCCAGATTAGCCCAGCTGGATACTGTAGTTTTGTTTTGCCGTGGCGTGAGGATGACGCCCAGATTGGCACTATTGTTGCTGTGACGGGAGTACGTCCAGATTAGCACAACGAGTACTTGTCGAGGGGTATGGGACGCTCATGAGGATAAGGGTTTTTATAAATAATGTATATACCGATCGGACATAATAGCGCCAGTAGAGATTCTTGAGTGAACCTAATCCAAGGGTTGTTGGTTTAAAATTGGATGACATCTTTTTTGAATATTGTTTGTAATACTGTTTGAAGGCCTGTTTTAACGAACCAGTATCATAAATAAAGTAAAGGAACATGTATGCTTAAACAGTGTGGTAGTAATTAGATAACAAAAGAAGGGTGAGTGTGGTGTGGAAAGTGAGAGAATGATACCCCGACGGTATCATTCTATGGACGGGTGGACCCGATGAGTCGGGTAACTTTCCAATGCTAGAAATTATTTTTTTTAAGTCATAAATCTTAAAAGAGACAAACCTTGGCGGCTGTGCTTCTGAAACATGGAGAAAAAAGCGCACAGGTTGATCACTCTAAGATTTATACTGTTAGGTATAATTGATTATAGATAGTTTTAGATAGGGTTATGGTGGTCACGCTCCGCCATAGCGAGATAGGACCAATCCTTCACTAGCGGTTCATGCCCGTGGCTACGTAGTAGCTAAGGCAATGTCCGTTGGTTTTTCTTTTTTAGGATTGGAGACCTATCAAAGGTACTCCGCTCCTCTCAAAAAGGGGCAGGGACCTCACAATCTGATTCTAATCCCCAAGATCCTGGCAGATGGGTGGTTAAGAGCCAACTTTGGCTCCAATTCTTTGTTCACAATGCTGAGGACGCCACTGAAGGCGTTATTTCCTTCTCCATAGAACACTAGTTTCTTTCCTAGCATCTGCTTTCTCTTACTATGGACGTCTAGATGGTGTTCCTGAATGGCCCAAAAGTTGATTGTCTTCTCCTTTTTTATTTCCTCCCAGAAAAGAGTACTCTTCTTCCGGGTTTTCAACCCCTTTACGTTCCAAGATTGGATAGTGAGAGACTCCATCATTAATACGGGGCTCATTGGGATAGAGGAACGAATTCTTCAGCATCCGAATCATCCCCCCCCCCGCTTCTCCTTGGTCTCAAGAGAATCCGGGGGTTCCAAGTCAGAGGATTTCTTTTCTTGCAGGGTTGCAAATGGATTGTGTAGATGGATAATGAACCCCCCTTCTTTCAAAGGGGTGGAGGATGCATTATATCCTTTCACCTCCAATGTTCTAACGACTTGCAGCACTTTGGAGTCTCTTGCTATTGCCTTCACTCTTTTGGCTCTTTTCAGACCCGGGACTTGGACAGTCGTCGCCGTGTTACTGTCATAAATTTGGGGGTAGCAGCAAGAGTAATGATCCTATTAATATTGCCTATACCTTTAGAAGCTCGTTGTATGGGAACCGATTCTTCCACCATCTTTTCCTGCATCTTCATATCCATTTTCTCTCACACCATCCCTCCTTCACCCTTCCCTGTATTTGTCCCTTCATTATTGTCTCCCTGCTTCTCTAGCCCTCCCATCGGGGATTCCATTTTATTGGGGCCCTGTACTACTGGAGATGTAGTACCATTAGCATTCAATGGGCAATCCTTGGCGAAGTGACCAAAAACTTTGCATTTAAAACATGCCCCAAAGTAAGTTCCAAATTTTAGCGGAATGGTAACAAGCCTAGCTCCGACATTGATAACCATGCTTTTAGGTGGTGTTTTAGACGAATCCCATCCTATACAAACCCTGTTTGAAGTTCTGCCAAACCCTCTCTTACTAGGTATAAATAAGGGAGTGCCCAGTTGGCTAGCAAGCATCCTGAGATTATCCCACAGCCAGCTAGGCAGTCCCACAAACTCTACCCAAACTGGATGAACCGCTTGCAAAGATTCAGCTGAGTCAAACACTGGCTCCCAAGGCACCACACACACTGTAGTCCTATTAAATACTAGGGTCCCTTTGTCGAGGATCTTATCCACATCGGAGGCCTCTTTGAATCTCACTGAGCAAAACCCTTTAGCTAGGTATGAAGTACTTTCAGCTGCTCCTCCATGACCAAAGATTTGAGGGCCCTGCAGCCATTGGATCATCTCAAACCTGTTCCGGATTCTTCCACCGAACCCAAATACAAGCGTCATCTTAGCTTGGCTAGCTAGCTGTTTTTTTATTAGTGCTGGTGGAATCGCTACAGTAATAGCCTCAGCAACCTCCACATGCTGTGGCAGGGACTTTTTTAAAGCAGAGAAGGCTTGATCTGCCAACCCGTCTTCTACCAGCCCACTGAGGTTTGAATGGTAGCAAGTTCTTTTGTTCTTGTTAGGGCCGGCCTCAAGTATCTTGTTGACTTCCAAGAGCTCTTGTTGTAGTCTAGCTTTTGTATTCTGCAAGTTTTTGATATCCCCTTCACTTGACATCCTTTCTGTTGAGCTTTTTCCATTATCCCTAGAGTTTGGCCCCTTGAGTATGCTAGCAAATGATATACCTGGCCTGCAAGTAGCCGATGAACTTGACACTTTATTTACATTTGCACAGATTGGTCCCTGAGGAACCCCGTCTCCTTAGAGGGGACCTTTTCGGTCGGAGCAATTTTGACCTCTTGCGTGGTTGATACCTTTGGCGAGCTGGGGCCTGACATTTCCGTGTCATGCACCGGTCTCAAGAACGAGCCGCCGCCTATATCCATTGGCACCGCTAGCTCTGTTTCAGACCTTTTCCTTGCCGCTAACATCTGCGAGAATTTGCAAATGTCCTCATTTACGGCGAGATCGTCAAATTCCATTATCAGAGAACCTTTAGTAACTTATCAGCAATCGCTCAATCCACAATTGGGCCAACCGCAAACTCCAAGCTTTAAGGCTATGGTGTGAAAGGGGTACCATGCAAAAGGGAGGTCTTAAAGAGCAAGGGTGGTAATTAACTGAAGCTGCCAACGATTATTAACACTTGCTACCAACGATAATTAACGTATGTTGTAAGCAATTACTAACTACGATGCCATCACGATTATTAAGTGTTGAGGGGTATCGTGCAGCAAGTGGGCATGCTAGAGTGGGGGGGGAGATGCGGTGCACTATCAGCTTGGCGCTACCCTATTCACCTCCTCCAAGCCGCTGAGGCTGACGTCCAAAAGCTCCCTGTTTTGTGGGTCCAAAATGGGCCTTGGTGCACAAGGAGCAAACCTCGCAGGTCAATAAATCTCACTAGGAGTATGCCACTCACGCATGGAAAGCGAGACCTAGTCCCAAGAAGCCTGCATGCTTCTTCTACCCTGCTACCGCCATCACCACGCTGTGGGTATTATCAGTGGTATGCCATCCTCCATGCGCACTCTTATTTTTAGCTTGCTCCATTTCTTGACTCAAACAATGTGAACTCTGGTTACTTAGGTTCTTAATCCGATTTAGGCAGCATTGTGTGAAATGTACTAGGGCTTTCTAGTGGGCTTAGTCACTATTGACCTTTAGCTTAAGTATTATAAAGTGAGTTTACTAGTGTTATGAGCCTGGGGAGGGTAACAGTGTTATATGACCCCCCAAAGTTACAAAACTAAAATACTGGAAACGAACAAACAAACAAGAAAATCAAAGTGCCACAATGTAAAATCTTAAGCTGGAAGAGAAATATCAGCTTGATTTGGTACTTCACTCACATGTACACCTATGGTACTAGAGCCCTAGAGGTTCCCAGTGTGGGCACTTTTCCTTGAAAAGCAAAAAACCCAAGGCATACGAAATAAGCACACACATCAATATTAAATCATTGTGAAAATACTTTGGGCGGTCAAAGAAAAGGAAATAAGTCAGGCGATGATTTCATGAGCAATTCCTTTTATCGTAGCTTAACTACAAGGTCTTCTAGGTATAGCCTCTAGTCAACCCTCGCACATGAAATACTTGGCTCTCGCGATTAAATAACTTAATTGACCAGAGAAAATTGAGAAGCTTACCCATGGTATTAATAGTCGATCTTTAGTGACTTTCAACCGTTAAATTAGCGACCCCGAACTTGTTTAGTTTTTTACCTTCTTGCTGACAAATGGTTTAAATTTTTGTTACCAATCAAATTATCTGACTACAAATGCATATGCTTTTTAATTGTATATGAGAATGCAATTACTGTGCTAATGTTGTTTGATTTTGTAGTGAATGAACAAGGCTAAGGACATTCATATCAAATTCTCTTTCACCGGGCGACGAACGAGCTTCAACTCAATAGCTTCCAAGGATGGAATCTACATCAGGAAGGGGGTCATGTTAATCCTCACGCACATTCCTGTCACCTACGACAGATGCTGTATTATTTATTTGGTAGAGTCAGGTACCGGGCTTGTCAATCCAATAGGCAAAGGGTAAGAGTGATCACCGATGAGAGGCGCACTCTAACTGGAACATTCAAGGGTTAGTTGGCTAAGTATGGGTGCCCAAGTGTGAATGGGGCGAGCTCATATAAAAGTCACCTAAACCTAAAATTCATTCATTCTTTCATTTGTGCAATTGAAGAGTGCTCTTGCTCCATCTCCATCTTCTTCTTCTTCCTCTCCTTGTGTGTGTGTATGAGTGAGATAGAGAAAGAGAGAGAGAGAGAGAGAGTGATCAAGCATTGCGACGGTGGCACGACGACGGTGAGGCGGTTGAGTGCGGAGTAGCGGCGTCTCCCTCTTCTTTTCGCGGTGAGGAATCCTCCATGACAGCAAGCGTAGAGCGGTCAGTGACACACCATCGTCATCTTTGAGCTTACTAGTCTAGGCTAGTTGTGTGCTTTGAGCCATTTGTGGCTTGCACACAGTGTATCAGCAAGTCCCTTGCATTGACACCAACGACAGACGCACACATGTGTACAGACTCCTAGGACACAAAAACGACCAGACCAATCTATCAGCTCAACTGAATTGGACAAGATTTAAATTCTAGCGTACCCCTAGATAGTAGAACACTTCCTTATCATTAGATGACCATTTGGCAGGGGTCAAAGGGGTCCCCAAGTAAATAATCTAGGTTTTTGCCACATGCCAGAATTGAATTCTAACTTCACAGGCAGCATATAGACAAGGTCTATAAACAATGTACCTAGAGCCAAGGAAAGCACTCTAAAAGCAAAAAACAGTGCATAGACTACAAGCGTCAATTTTGACATATGGAGTCAAACCTACTTCGAATGAACCAAAATAGATGAGCAGCATTAGGACTATGTAATGAAAAAGTCCATGGCTTCAATAGTGACCAAACACATCTACACATGGAGTGGTAACCAGAAATGGTGATTTTAGAGTTGACAAGAGCACAAAGTGATGCCACCATGACCAAATCTTAGCAAACTCATATTAGGACATGGTTTAGATGTAATAAAGCTGTGTAGGTCATAAAAATGTTATTTCAAGCATAAATTCCGTCTCATGTAAATAATCACGATTATTTACTTTTTTACAAATTTGACTTGAAAATCATCATCATGCTTCACTTCCCTCTTGTACACATCTATTTCATGTCACATGTCAAATATGAGCCCAAATGTCCAGTAATTCGACCTTGTCAAAAAACGCACTAAAAGCCCTTTAGTCCAAATTTTGAGTTTTTTGTCACATTGTTTGATCCAAAACTTCCCATATCTCACAAAGAGGGCTTATAGCATGTCCATAACCAATTTGAAAGAAAAAATGTTCAAGCTGATAAAAATGTAAGTCCAAATCTCATTTTTAACATCACGGGACCAAAGTAGATGATGTGACAAGTCTACCAATCACGTTTGATCATATTTAGATCTCAAAAACCTAAAATCCCTTCATATCTACTGTTTCACAGTTTAAAGACCAAATCTGGCACCATTTCCACCCTGTACACTCAAATGATCTCACACTTGATCACTCAAAGTATCTAAATCACATGTTCTTCAAGCCTATGAAGTAAAATGTACAAAAATATGGAAAAAATCTCCTGCTGTAAATAATCGTGATTATTTACTTAGCTTGCAATTTTTTCCTCGAGTGAATGATTTTGATCTATACATGTTTTTATGCATCTATGCATGCTCCAAAATTGGTTTGAAGCAAAATGCACATCTTTTGCCAGCAATTCAGACAAACAACATGTCAGAGCAGAGTTTGTGGAATTTCCTAACTTTGAAACTGTATTTTTTTTCATAGGCTCAATGCAAGCTGCTCAGAAAGAAAAGAGAAGAAAGACACAAAAAGAAAAGCTACAGGAGTTGCCACCATATCAGCTGGAGCCCACAGTTCTTTGGAAATGGCGAAAGTAACCTACCTGTCGAAAATACAGCTTGAGGAAGTGTTAACTCCCTCATAGCATAACTCCAAAGAATCAACAAAATTATCAATCCAAGGATGGTAGCGACCAGTCTTGGGCATGGAAACATCACACATGGGTGATTGTGTGAGAGAAATGAGATAGAATTGAGTGGGCAAATCACATGAGATTATCTATAATAGGAAGAAGATAGAACTAATGAAGGGGATTAGTGTCTGCACACATGCTAACCCTTATGATAATCAAGGTTTCTAATCGTTGCATTGTCTACTAATCCTCGTGGTCACATCCTAATCACAAGCTCACCCAAGCTCATGGAGTTATAATTAGAGCAATACATGCACAAATCCTTAATCTACACACTAATCTAATCATGCACACACTACTAGAATCAAACATACAATCGTCAACCAAGAATTAGAGAGCGATTAGTTCTTAATCTACACCATCAAGACATTAATACACAACTTAATGAAAAGCGAGAGAAAGGCAAAAGGACTCATCTTCATTGCATGCATACAATCGGTCCGTGAAGAGAGTACATGCGGCTCCATGCTTCCACCTCCATAGCCTCATTCTTCTTCTTCTCTACTGTAGGTTTCTCTCAAAATGATATCTCCCCTTCACATGAGCTACATTCACTTATAAACCTAGAGTTTTAAAAGTTATGGCCGGCCGGCCAAAGTACATGAAGTGAATAAACAGATACAACTTGGAACTCATGAGCCCATGAATATATACATAGCAAATGGAAAAATAATGTCCATGAGAAGGTGAAAATGGTTGCTGACGTTGGATGCATCCAAAATTCCCCCTTCTTAGGCTTTGTTGTCCTCGACAAAGATATGTTGTAATGAACACTCCAGGAAGAATATGCCTACAAAAGACAAAAGGCAATAAAGTAGCAAGCATAATTATGTGGCAAATAAGTCATAAGGCAAAGTAAAACACATCATGGAATGACTAAGTGCAAAGAATTATGAATTGTTAAACTGCCAATAAAAGACAAATAAACTGCACTTGCTAAAAATAATCAAACAAGAGTTTTGGGCTTATGGGTGAGTCTATCAATTAGTTAGCTATGACAAAGGGTTAAAATAGTCACTCTAGTACTAGATAAGTTAGAAACATTATCTATAGGCAAGATTTCCTATTTGTGTTTATGAGCAGAGATAAGAGAACTAACTGTACAACTCCAAATAAAAGCTTGAGTTTTTAACTTTAAGCTCAATGGAAGTCTTTTCTTTTTCTTTTTCTTTCTCTTTTCTTCTTCATTTTTTTTCACATTTTGTTAAAGAGCATTTTTTGTGAGTGCTTATTTTGCATGCCTGAGGTTTTTTTGCTTCTCAAGGAAAAGCGCCCCACTGGGAATCTCTAGGAATCTAATGCCATAGGCTATATGTGAGTGAAGTACGAAAATCTAGCTAGGATTTCTCCTCCAGATTAAGCTTTTACACTTGTGGCACTTTTGTGCTTCCATATCCTTTGTATTCTTACTAGTGCTCTTTGTTGTGAAGTGAGCAAGCCTCTATGCCTAAAACCCTCCTAAGGTCTCAAACATTTAAATAATTCTGCCAACTAGGACTAGTAGGTCAAGTAAATGAGTTAACCTAAAGTCACAGCCTCCTAACCTCAATGCTTATCAATAAGACTAAACTCTATGTTAATTAACTAAAGCATGTACAAACTTATTTATCTCTATTGGAGATAACAAGAAATAATAAAATGGACTCAATCAAACCATAAAAAGCCACAATAAGCAAATATAGGTGTACAAAAACATATAGCATAGGAAGTGATACACCTGGAGAAATATGATGCAGCTCCTAGCTATGAAAATTGGCATATAACTCGGAAGCTCAATGGAACCATGCAATCTGGAAGTTGAAGTCCATCTATGCTGCAAAATCATAAGGCAAGACACTACCACCTAGAAAGGTGTGTCAGCATAGTAGTGAAAGTTTTATTACAAAATGAAAGAATCCTAAACTAGGGTCTCAAACTTGGATACCTAGAGAGAAAAAAAATGTAGGAAAAAAATACCTCTAGTATAAATGCATGCGGCTAGTGCACCATAGTCAATATGCTCAAGTCAATGGTCTAGTGCAGCTAGGAGGGACAAGAGAACTCTCTCCAAACAATAAAGGTTGTAATCTTCTATCTCTCTGTCTAATGGTCAATGGCTGGCTAGCACCTAGCTCCATATGGATGGTAGAATCTTTAGCACAAGTAATGGGTCTAGGGAGGACATCAGCCTATGACTATGTCATCAAATAACTCTGTAGCTTAGAATCCCTCAGCAGATGACTCTTGCCTAGCTCTAAATCAATAGCATGATGAATAGGAATCTCTGGTGAGCAATGGCTCATGGCACCTTGTGGTGTAATAAGTGGTAGGCTCTTTGGTAGCCAAATTTTCAATGTTTGTGGTATCTCAAGGAAGGTATGTCGAGCTCTCCTCATATGTGGTCGTGGATATCTAGCTCGTGGATGTCTTCGGGGTGGAATAGGCCTCTCTAATGGTCATGAAAACGGTCTAGATCTTTGTGGTATAGGTGTGGTCAAAGAAACTATAGTAGATCTAGGAGGATGTGCAATGGTCTGTGGTCTAGGAACCCAACTTTGTCTATGTCCTCTATAGAATCCCTGTGCCTCTAGTGACTGCCTAGATGTGAGCCAACCATGTGATAGTCCATCATGTGTGTGTTGGCTCTCAATCCAAAATGGCATGTCGTCACTAGCTAAAGGTCTAACATGTGTCATCATGGGAGGCACATAAACATGTCTAGTAGTACTATCATAAGCTCTCCATGACAAGCTATAGGCCTGATATGTCCTAGATGGCTCATGGGTGGGACTACTCTTGGTGGGAACATCCTCTAATGTAGGCTCTACCTCTTGGAGTATCTCAAGTACAATGGTAGAAGTCGCTCTCATCAAAGGGGTCCCTGGATCCTGATGTGTGACGTCTACACTCGGGGGGTGACACTCATGGTCTCTAAATACGTCATTTGTCCGTGTCTTGAATGGGGTGTTTGTGTGCTCAATCATGAATGAATCTGGTGGTGAATGCTCATGAGTAGGTGTCTCTATGTAGGCATCTTTCTCTATAGATATCTCGGTCTCTAAAGGCTCTGTAGTAATGTCAACACTCTCATGGTCATGTGCATCGGCTATCTCCTCATGTATAGGCTGTGGTGGGACATCTACCTCTATGATAGATGCAAGGGGATCATCAATAATAGCTATGGAATCTGGCACTCTATCAATCTCTAGTGTCTCAGTGCTTGTGCCTAGTGTAGGAGCAATCTCACTAGATTGTACATCCCTCGTAGAATAAGTATCAACCGCTGGATTTGGCAATGTAGGTGGCTCCATGGTAGGTCCCTCTAGTGTAATCGTCCTATCGTCAATCTCAGCATTCGTCCTCTTTATCTCAATCACTCTAGATCGCAGTTGATCAACTATGCTCAGTGGAAAAATCTATCTAGGTGATGAAGCTTTGGGAGGTGACCTGGTACAAGATATCTCTATAGGATGTGTATGTGAACTCTCGGCGGGTATCTGTCTAGTATCCTAGCCATGCATGGAGAATAGGGCAATCCAATCATCAAACAGTAAATCTCACCCAATGGGTCCCTATAAATCCTATCACGAAGATCTTCAATAAGATATTCCATAATGCTCATGGCTGGCTCAATATACCATCTCGTCTGCTCACATCTGTATCTACGTCCACAATCATCAACATAAGTCAATGTGTGCTCCAATCTACATAACAGCACTATCCTATGATGTACATGGGTATCTTAACAATCATCAGGATGTGCTCTGTCAATAGCATCATATGGGTTGGTCGGCAGGGACATGTATGTGATCGATTTGATCACAAAGTCTTACGATTTACCATATTTGACCTCGACTTGCGATAGAGATTCATTTTGGTCTTGATATTTACTAGATTTAGCTAGTTAGAGCCTGTTCACATGTGAGATCGTGATTTGGCTGCTTTTGGCTATTCTTAGCACACCGACGTGCAATTAGAGCTCGATTTGGTTACTAGACCTACATTTGGCTATGACTTTGACCGAGTGACCGATTTTAGAGCCAGATTACACAGAGAGATTCCGATTACCATTTGAATAGCCATTCATTGCCAGATTACGCCTTGCACCTAGTGCATTGGTTTATTGCCCCCTAGCACCAGATTTGACCTAGAATGCTAGACTTTGGCAGTCATGGATCTTTAGGTTAGATCATCTCCATGATTTCCATCCTCACCACCATCTAGGAGACTGACCTTAGCAGAGATCGTAGCAGAGGCTAGGGCAGATATGGAGCGTAGGATGCAGAGCCATACTAGTGCACGACCAGAGCTACGAGCCACAAAGACAATTACACCTCAGATTTTGACTATCCCTATTATTAGCACACATGCTAGAGAGGTTGTAGACATGGTATCACCTTCCACATTGCCAGCCATGAGCACACTAGATATTGAGCTTTCTAGTTCACATGCACCAGATTTACTGATGATTGCTAGATCACCTAGAGCCACCATGCAGGCATGAGCCGAGCCTATGGTTGAGCCTAGGGTTGACACTCCGAGTATTGAAGACGGAGATGAGATTGTGCTACATTTTGTAGGCCAGAGAGGAGCTATGCCTTGGTTTCTTGACCATGACGCCCATTTCTATAGCAGAGGTACCTTCTTAGACGACATAGACCCTTCTACATGACAGATACCCAAAGTTCAGAGGAGACATTTTGGTACGACTGAGTTCTTTACCGATGAACTCAAGGGCACATACATGTCCCTACCGACCAACCCATATGATGCTATTGACAGAGCACATCCTGATGATTGTTAAGATACCCATGTACATCATAGGATAGTGCTGTTATGTATATTGGAGCACACATTGACTTATGTTGATGATTGTGGACGTAGATACAGATGTGAGCAGACGAGATGGTATATTGAGCCAGCCATGAGCGTTATGGAATATCTTATTGAAGATCTTCGTGATAGGATTTATAGGGACCCATTGGGTGAGATTTACTGTTTGATGATTGGATTGCCCTATTCTCCACGCATGGCTAGGATACTAGACAGATACCCGCCGAGAGTTCACATACACATCCTATACAGATATCTTGTACCAGGTCACCTCCCAAAGCTTCATCACCTAGACAGATTTTTCCACTGAGCATAGTTGATCAGCTGCGATCTAGAGTGATTGAGATAAAAAGGACGAATGCTGAGATTGACGATAGGACGATTACACTAGAGGGACCTACCATGGAGCCACCTACATTGCCAAATCCAGAGGTTGATACTTGTTCTACGAGGGATGTACAATCTAGTGAGATTGCTCCTACACTAGGCACAAGCACTGAGACACTAGAGATTGATAGAGTGCCAGATTCCATAGCTATTATTGATGATCCCCTTGCATCTATCATAGAGGTAGATGTCCCACCACAGCCTATACATGAGGAGATAGCCGATGCACATGACCATGAGAGTGTGGACATTACTACAGAGCCTTTAGAGACCGAGATACCTATAGAGACAGATTCCTGCATAGAGACACCTACTCATGAGCATTCACCACCAGATTCATTGATGATTGAGCACACAGACACCCCATTCAAGACACGGACAAATGAGGTATTTAGAGACCATGAGTGTCACCCCCGGAGTGTAGACGTCACACATCAGGATCCAGGGACCCCTTTCATGAGAGCGACTTCTACCATTGTACTTGAGATACTTCGAGAGGTAGAGCCTACATTAGAGGATGTTCCCACCAAGAGTAGTCCCACCCATGAGCCATCTAGGACATATCAGGCCTATATCTTGTCATGGAGAGCTTATGATACGACTACTAGACATGTTTATGTGCCTCCCATGATGACACATGTTAGACCTTTAGCTAGTGACGACATGCCATTTTGGATTGAGAGCCACAACACACATGATGGACTATCACATGGTTGGCTCACATCTAGGCAGTCACTAGAGGCACAGGGATTCTATAGAGGACATAGACAAAGTTGGGTTCCTAGACCACAGACCATTGCACATCCTCCTAGATCTACTATAGTTTCTTTGACCACACCTATACCACAAAGATCTAGACCGTTTTCATGAGCATTAGAGAGGCCTATTCCACCCCGAAGACATCCACGAGCTAGATATCCACAACCACATATGAGGAGAGCTCGACATACCTTCCTTGAGATACCACGAACATTGAAAATTTGGCTACCAAAGAGCCTACCACTTATTACACCACAAGGTGCCATGAGCCATTGCTCACCGGAGATTCCTATTCATCATGCTATTGATTTAGAGCTAGGCAAGAGTCATCCGTTGAGGGATTCTAAGCTACAGAGTTATTTGATGACATAGTCATAGGCTGATGTCCTCCCTAGACCCATTACTTGTGCTAAAGATTCTACCATCCATATGGAGCTAGGTGCTAGCCAACCATTGACCATTAGACAGAGAGATAGAAGATTACAACCTTTATTGTTTGGAGAGAGTTCTCTTGTCCCTCCTAGCTGCACTAGACCATTGACTTGAGCATATTGACTGTGGTGCACTAGCCGCATGCATTTATACTAGAGGTATTTTTTTCCTACATTTTTTTTCTCTCTAGGTATCCAGGTTTGAGACCCTAGTTTAGGATTCTTTCATTTTGTAATAAAACTTTCACTACTATGCTGACACACCTTTCTAGGTGGTAGTGTCTTGCCTTATGATTTTGCAGCATAGATGGACTTCAACTTCCAGATTGCATGGTTCTGTTGAGCTTCCGAGTTATATGCCAATTTTCATAGCTAGGAGCTGCATCATATTTCTCCAGGTGTATCACTTCCTATGCTATATGTTTTTGTACACCTATATTTTCTTATTGTGGCTTTTTATGGTTTGATTGAGTCCATTTTATTATTTCTTGTTATCTCCAATAGAGATAAATAAGTTTGTACATGCTTTAGTTAATTAACATAGAGTTTAGTCTTATTGATAAGCATTGAGGTTAGGAGGCTGTGACTTTAGGTTAACTCATTTACTTGACCTACTAGTCCTAGTTGGCAGAATTATTTAAATGTTTGAGACCTTAGGAGGGTTTTAGGCATAGAGAGGCTTGCTCACTTCACAACAAAGAGCACTAGTAAGAATACAAAGGATATGGAAGCACAAAAGTGCCACAAGTGTAAAAGCTTAATCTGGAGGAGAAATCCTAGCTGGATTTTGGTACTTCACTCACATATAGCCTATGGCATTAGAGTCCTAGAGATTCCCAGTGGGGCGCTTTTCCTTGAGAAGCAAAAAAACCTCAGGCATGCAAAATAAGCACTCACAAAAAATGCTCTTTAACAAAATGTGAAAAAAAATGAAGAAGAAAAGAAAAAGAAAAAGAAAAAGAAAAGACTTCCATTGAGCTTAAAGTTAAAAACTCAAGCTTTTATTTGGAGTTGTACAGTTAGTTCTCTTATCTCTGCTCATAAAAACAAATAGGGAATCTTGCCTATAGATAATTTTTCTAACTTATCTAGTACTAGAGTGACTATTTTAACCCTTTGTCATAGCTAACTAATTGATAGACTCACCCATAAGCCCAAAACTCTTGTTTGATAATCCGATGCTTGATTAATGAGATGTAAACTCCCATGGCATTCACTTCCTGCATAGAACTCATAAAAATCATGGCAAAGCTCAAAAAACCTCAGATTGCACATTGATCAAGGCGACCATAATGGCACAGAACTGGCCCATAATTAAACTTTAACTGGCAATAATGTGGCAACAGGACTCTGATTGACGACCTAAAAAGACCAGCATGCTCCGCCTAGTGAGCTCTTCACATCTCTCCACTAAAACTAGCTTTGATCACCTATCATCACCCGCCCTGTCCATCTAGCCTTTGCAACGCACTCAAGCTTTAAAAACCCATACCTTGCACCCTAAAACTCTATTGAAGAGACATTTGGACCAAGTCTTCAAACACTACATTCCAAGAAAAGTACTAGCAATTTCAGACCTCCTTCCTTGTCATCCCACCTAGCCCATTTTTGGAGCTCTTTCAGCCTATGAAACCACATCAAGCATACAATTCAGCTACCACTTGCCTGCGTAGGATCTTGATACCTGCTTCAATCCTTTGCCATCTACTTGTCAGCATACATACCACTGCTTGTGCCTGCTACCATGGTCAACACACTTTAGTTGCACCAATGTCTCCCAAGCACCAAGTAGAGCTAGTCAATCTACTTTGGAGTATTGATATATATTGACTATAGAGTAGACACGCTTGAAGCAACTAAGTATCCCAAGCACCAAATGTACTAGTCATCCATTTTGGAAATATGTCGTTGGGTAAAAAGTGATCCTCCACCCACTAGCAAACCATGGACTTCTTCTCAATATTGACATCAAAACCACGTGTAGAAGAAACAAACAATAGTAGATGAACCATCACGTGGCGTACGTCCTAAGTGAATGCTCACAGGTGGTTATCATGGCAAAAACAAATTTATGCAGATTTCTGCTACAAAGCTATACAATTTTGCTACCTTTTCTTGGGATTGGCATGGAAACCTTCCGGAAATGTTAACCTCACTAGTACCTTGGGAACACTTCAAGCCTTCACTCTCTATTGTCTCACAACATCTTTGTGTACCTTTCTCTATCTGTGTGTGTGTGTGTGTTTGTGCCTGTCTCTCCCTTTGTCCCTCTCTTTGTGTGTACAACCTCTAAGTGTCTCTCTCTCTCTCTCTCTCTCTCTCTCTCTCTCTCACCCTAAACCATGTTGCGTCTCTCTCTCTCACTCTCTCTCTTCCTTGTTCTTGCCCTCCTTATCATTCTATTTCTCTCTCTCTCTTCCTCTCTCAATCTAGGCATTCAGATTACCGTTGCCACCATGCACGATAAATAACCACTACATTCTTTACACATGTCAAAAAACTAAATGTAACTAGTGGGCATTTATTGCACCATACAATTTTAATACAGAGGTCATTTTCACACTTTATGGGTTGTACCACATTCATTTGGATGCTTAGTGTAGCACCTCACATAAATATAGAGACAGCTACATCCTTCATCGCAGAGAGAGACAGAGAGAGAACGAGAGAGAGAGAGAGAGAGAGAGCACTAAAGAGAAAATTGTATGTTATTGGGACTACTTCATAAGCCAAAATGACCATTGCCCATGATTTTTTCCAGTTTGCACAATGGCGTGTGAATACGATTCTATTTTTAGCAAAATGTCATACATGCGCCATATTATCACTTTTTTCACAAAGAGATAGATCAGAGATATGTGAATGATTCGAGGGAGCAGAAATAGAGTCAGGGCAAGGAAATAAAGAGAGAGAGAGAGAGAGAGAGAGAGAGAGAGAGAGAGAGAGAGAGAGAGAGAGAGAGAGAGAGAGAGAGAGAGAGAGAGAGAGAGAGAAGAGAGAGAGAGAGAGAGAGAGAGAGAGAGAGAGAGACTGTGTGTGTGTGCGCGTGCTTGTGTGTGTGTGTGCGCGCATGTGTGTAGTAAAGATGAAATGAAATGTTATATTAACTACTTCTAGTGTCCAAAATGATATATGATTATGACTTGGACTAGTGTGCACAATGACATGCGAATATCAATCTATCTATCACAAAATAGCACCCACATACCATAATGCCACTTTCAGAGAGAGAGAGAGACACACAGAGAGAGACACACACACACACACACACACACACACACACACAGAGAGAGAGTCGCCAATGCCAAACGAAGAGAATCTCCAAATCCTTCTCATCTTGCAAGTACATTGAAAGGTTTGGTTGCTAGCAGTCCTTTGTATGAGGAGCTTGTGATGGAAGGGGACAAAGAGACAGTGCAACGGAAGAAGAAAGCAAGTGCATCCAATACAAGTTGACATAAACCTGGATATGTAATGGAAGCAAGGCAACGCAAGGCCAGAGGGAGACCACGGAGTATACAGTTTGACAAAGAGAATAATGAAGAGATAAATGTAAGTGACAATGAAGCAAGAGAGAGTATTCCAGTGAAGCAAGGAGGAGATTTAACAAGTGTATTGAAGAGATCAAAGTTGCACGTAAAGAGTGGGTTATACGCACAACATGGCACACCCTTTGAGAGCCACACCTGACTACTCTTGAGGACCCACATGTATGGCACAATCATGTAGAGAGACACCATCAACCTCCAATTCCATAGCCACCCTGGCCTCGAACCATGAACTCTTCTTTCTTCACAACGAGATGATCAAGAAGGCCATCCACCACCTAAAGCATCGTTGGTCTTCAGATATTTTGGAAGTGTGTTCGCTTCTGAGTATGATCCTAGTTCAAAGATTTTTCTCTTCTTTTGACTCCAGCGAGGCTAACATGAAAAACAGGATGATTCGTGAGTGCTCGGGAAGAGCTAACTTCTAGGCCACTTGACATATACGTTTGAGAACGGTAAACGGTCCACAATATTGTGATGAAAGTTTAGCAACTTTTTTCGTCTTCAAAATTTTTGAATGCTCCCAAACCTTGAGGAAAACCTTGTCTCCTTCTTGAAAAGTAGCAAGACAGCGATGCTCATCAACGTACTTCTTAAATCGACCTTGAGCTTGCTTAACATTTTGTTGAGCAATCGATGACGTTAGACCCCAACCATAATAATCGGTACATTTAAAAATAGGGTGTGGGTCACTTATTTTTGTTATATAGATTGTATTTGCATATGTAGAACTTCTCTCGTTTTGTCTTCTTGGCCACTGGACCAAAGGAGATAACGGGAGTCTCACTCATCCCTTCAATGTACATTAGGAAATTTTGGAGGGCCTTTTAGAGAAGAGAGAGAGAGAGAGAGAGAGAGAGAGAGAGAGAGAGAGAGAAAAGAGCTCCTTCCATGAGAGAAGAGCCATATTTTTGTTGATATCAACAAAAATATAAGAAAGGTATCACCTACTCATTCAATGATCCACTGGTCCTTGAAAACGATCACCTTTTCATTAAATATGAGTGTCTTTTTCATGAAGTTGACATTGCTCATTCAATATGACTTTTGTCATCATCGAAATAAAAAAATACTCACAAAAATATTACCTAGTGTTCGACACTGTCAATGTGTTCAAAATCGTATGTCTACTTGCCCTGTTTTGACACCTAAAGAGGAAGAAAATGTCAAAAAACCCCTAAAAATGGGTTTTTAGGGAAAGAAACGCAAGGGCCAATCCTTTTTTTTGCCTGCATATAGACAAAGGGTAAATATAAGATTTCTATATGTAAAGTTCTATATATAAATTTTTTATGGATATACCAATTTCATGATCAGGTTTCCCAATCAATCAACAATAGCAAGCACTTCAACAATGTGATGAACAAGATCAACTATTTGAAGAGATAGCAAAACGATCAAACTGGTATGCCACTTGACTTTAGTGGCCAATTTTCTATCTCCAAATTTCTTTATGGATGACCTAAAGTAGTTTTCTACAAGAACCATAGTGAAAACAGATCTTACTGTACAAAAGAAGCACCTAGCATAGATAGTTGTCGCCCATCACACTTTGTGTTGCATATGCATAGAGGAGCTTGTGATACACTCTTCTTCTACTTAGACAAATGATTGTAACCCTTACGTTTTAGTAGATAGTATCCATCTAGTCTTTTACACAACATTCAAGACCAAAACATAGCACATGTAAGGAAAAACTTTTGTCAAGACCATAGAGATGAAACTATGCTTGTAACATTTAATGGCCTAATAACTTATGTGTAGCGAAAATTAGCATGAACATAGTGGGCATTTCATTAGAATAGATTTCTAACGAGAATTACAAGAGTGCTTGGGTGGAGAGAGCAACAAAAAGCATAACACCTAGTTAGATAGCATCGACAATACTTTCGAAAGAGAGAGAAATTAAGCTATTGACAACAGTTGAGGACCGGATTTGCATGGAGCCGGTCCCCCCTCCAAAAGGCTTTGTATTATGGTTTCTCCCATCAAGAGAGACATTGTACAATACAATTCTTTGTGTTCCTTCAATACTAGCTAGTGCAATGAAGATGGAAGCTTCATGCACCAAGCAAAACACTTAATCAAACACAACTTGAATTATCCCCGTTCTCGTACCCAAGACCTCACACACCTTCGAAGATGGTGAGAGCTAGCAGGGTATGAGAGTAGATTGAGAGGAAGAAGGAGTATCTTACGAGAAAGATGTACATCTCCTCACATAATCACTCATATTAGCATAGCTTAGCTTAGTAATTAGCTTGGTAGAGAAGATGAGCATGCATTGAAGCTTGGCTCTTGGTTGGATTTGCATCCACATGCCAAGAGAGTGTTGATGTAGGCTTCTATCTCACAAGCTTGGAGTAGGTGATGAGCTCTCCATTAAAGCTTGGGAGGAGATAGAGTATTTTTTCTTCACACATGGTCAAGTGTGAGTGTGTGTGTGCCAATGTCAAGCAAAAATCAGCCCCCTCTCTCTCTTGGGCGAGCCCTAGCTGCTAATTTGGTCTGGCTTTTGCCTCATTGGACCTCCTCGAGTCAAGCCAATAGGTATTAAGTAGCATAAGTGATAGCCTTCTGACATGTGTCCCCCTTTCCCCTTTTGTGAGAGCTTTAGGTAATTAAATAATTAAACTAAACTCTCATTGGACCCCTTTGCCTCTTGGCCAATAGGAATCGGGCAAGCCATGGGGCTTCTGAATGCTCATTGGACCCTTTGGGAGACTGCCCAATAGCCTTCTAGGAGACTTAATTCTCATTGGTTTCTTTTATTAAATGTTTTTAAATTAATTAAACTACATTTACTTTAGCTTAATTCTCATTGGTCCACTTCAAAGGTCTTCCAATAGGAATTGGGCACACCTTGTGGGCATCTGGCCTAGGGAGCTGACATGTGTCCCTCATTCCCTTTGTGTAAAGGGAGCCTGTGTGTGTGTGTGTGTGTGTGTGTGGATTTCTCTCTCATCCCCTACCTTTAGGGCTCGCCCCCTCCCATGTAGGGACATGCAAAGACTTTTAGGGCACACACAAAGCATCCAATTTTCCCTAGGGTTGACCTTTGGACACAACCTTTGAATTTTGGAACCTTAGCATTTTGAAAGTCTTAATGGGCTAAACCTTAGGGTATTTTTAGCCCATTGTTGCACATCGCTCTTTTGCAGATGGCCCCCCCTTTGGATCCCTATTTTCCCTCCTTTGGATCCCTACTGTGGCCGGTCTGCCAGCTTAACCAATATTCTAGCTTTTTCTCCCCTGGTACCTCCCCACATTAAATGATCAGTTTAATATGAGAAAATCATTTAGGAGAATTAGATATTGATTATTATGACATTACCTCTCTCTTGAAATCATAGTCGTCCTCGACTATGGTGTAGAGAAGGTAAAGCATGTTCATGAGTCCTTTTCTTAGCGGGTAAAGGATCCCTATGTTACCCTACGACATCATTCCACAATGGATGACTAGTCCATTTGGTGCTTGAGAGCCTGAGGCTGCCGCAAGCATGTCTGCACATTAGTCCTATCAGTCTTCCATAGTAGAGTGACAAGCTCTACTTGGTGTTTGGGAGACGTCGTCTCCGCAAACTTGATCTAAGCATGCATACTACTTCATTTTTGTGCACAAATAAAGAAAAAGAGAGTCTTATAAGACAAAAATTTTGTTCATTTTTAACATTTTGTACATTTGCTTACTCTTGGGAAGCATTGTAAGCATGGACAAGGTTTAGGTTATCCTTTAATTGTATGCCTTGCATCCATCTAGCATCTTCAAAAGGATAATTCTTAAACTTAATAAGATATCATCGGATAGTCTTACCGCCTCTTAATACCTTGTCTTCATGTCAGAGAATGGACTCGGGCTCCAGCACCTCCTCTTGGTCCTCGATCTCCTGTGGGTCTTACATAGTTGGTTCTTGAGGTGGCTCTCCTTTGTAAGGCTTTAATAGGCTCACATGAAAAGCATTGTGTATGAGCCAATGATTGGGCAACTTGAGTTGATAGGCCATCTCATTGATTGGCCTAAGAATCTGAAAGGGACCATAGTACCTTTTTGCTAGTTTAGCATAGTACTTTTGGTGACCCGTAGGATTCTTTCCCGTCGTGTGCCTTAATCGAGCCTTGGGAAACTTTAACAAGACCCAATCGTTTTCTTTAAAGGCTTGGGCTCTTCTGTGCTTGTCAGCAGCAGCCTTTTGCCTTTGCTGTGAGATAGAGATAGCATCCTTAATCTTTTGGAAAGATTCTTGTAGGTCTCGGCTATACTCATCTGCAGCGAAGATCTTCCAATGTACTTTAAGTAGCAAGGGACTTTTTGATCTTCCCTCAATTACCTCGAAAGGTGCTTTTCCTGTGGAAGTATGTACAGTGTTATTGTAAGCATACTCTACTAAGGGTAAGTACTTCTCCCATTGGGATCTTTGATCTACTTCCGTTACATAGGCTTTTAGTAGATCAAGAATGGTTAGGTTAGCTATTTCACTTTGGCCATCAGTTTGTGGATGATAGGCCGAAGAGAAGCTTAGCCTTGTTCCTAAATTCTCAAAGAGACCCTTCCAGAAATTACTGGTCATTCTAGGATCTCTATTCGACACTATGGACATTGGCAAGCCATGGTACTTGAAAATTTGTGAAATGAAGAGGGTTGCCATTTGATGGGCTTTGATAGTCTTTTTGACAGGTATAAAATGAGCTTGTTTACTGAACCTGTCTACTATCGTCCATATTCCCGTTTTCCCATGGATAGACTTAGGCAATCCAAAGATAAAATCCATGGATATGCTCTCCCATGGTGAATTAGGGATTGGCAAGGGTTGAAGCAATCCAGGTTGCTTCCCTCTATTAAATTTTGTCTTTTGACATACCACACATTTGGAAACATACTCTTGTATGTTCACTTTCATGGTAGGCCAATAGAAATATGTTTCAATTCCCTTTAAGGTAGACTGAATCCCTCTATGCCCCGCATATGGGGGAGCATGAGATTCATACATTACTTTCTCACGTAGTGAGTTAGTAACGCATAGTCTATTGCCATAGAGAAGATAACCATCTTGTAAAGTAAATGGTTCTTCTTTCTTCCCTAATGCAAGGGCTGAAATCACATCTCTAAAATCGGGATCAATAGCATACTCATCTATCATTGCAGATAGATCATTGTGAGTTGCTATGGAAACCGCATTCACTCTCGGTCGTCTTGAGAGTGCATCGGCTACTTGATTATGCTTGCCAGCAATGTGAGCAATATGAAAATGAAATTGCGAAAGGAAATTTGCCCACCTCATTTGTTTGTCGGAGAGCTTGGTCTGCGTCATGAAGTACTTAAGACTTTGGTGATTCGTTCGCAGAATGAAAGGAGTCCCCAATAAGTAGTGTTTCCATGAGTCTAAGGCATGTAGAACTGCAAGGAGTTCTTTTTCGTATATGCCTAGAGCTTGCTCAACAGGGTCGAGCCTTCAACTCTCATAGCCTATGGCGTGCCCTTCTTGGAGCAAAACAGCCCCAAGGCAATCACCACAAGCATCACATTGGACCTCAAATGGTTTTGAGAGATCCGGTAGTGTAAGCACAGGTTGAGAGATAAGCTTTTCGAAAGCATTGTTCTCCTTAGCAGACCATGTATACCTAACACTTTTCTTTGTTAGGTCATGTAATGGTCCCGCAATTTGTGAGAACTTTTCTATGAAGCGTCTATAGTATGCACACATACCTATAAAGCTTCTTAGTTCATGAAGATTCCTTGGTTTAGGCCATCCTTTTATTACCTCTAACTTGGATGGATCCATTTGGATGCCATCTTGAGAGATAATGTGACCTAAATACTGAATCTCTTGCAAGAAAAATTCACTTTTCTTTCGATTAACATAAATTTTATTCTCTCTTAAAACATGAAATATTACCTGGAGGTGTTGCTTGTGTTCCTCCAATGAATTAGAGTAGATGATAATATCATCAAAGAACACTCTAGTGAAGGTTCGATGAGGCCTGAACAGCTTCTCCATCAAGCGGTTGAATGTGGCCGGTGCATTGGTCAAGCCAAAAGGCATGACAATCACTACAAGAGGCTATTCATATTAGCGACGCTCACACAGTGACGCTAAAAAAAAAAAATCCCGGCGTCGCTATAAGCGTCGCAAATTTCTTTGTAAATTTGCGACGCTTATAGCGACGCTCATAGCGACGCCAGCTGGGCTAAAAAAATAACCGAGCGCGCCCAAAAACTCAGATCTCAGATCTGAGTTTTTCGGCGCCCTCAAGCAAGGAGTAGGTAACGCTCTCCCTCACTCTCTCTCTCTCTCTCTCTCTCTCTCTCTCTCTCTCTCTCTCTCTCTTTTTCTTCTCCACACACACACACACACACACACACGAGGAGAGGAAGGAGAGCCAGGTATGCTCCTTCCCTCTCCTCATTCTCATGTTCCCTTCCCCTCTTTCTCTCTCCCTCTCTCTCTCTCTCTCACACACACATACACACACACACATAGTGTTTTTGAGAGAGAGAGAGAGAGAGAGAGAGAGAGAGAGAGAGAGTACAAACAAAAACAAAAACGCACACACACATACATAAACAAAGAATGCACACACACATTGAGAGAGAAAAAGAGAGAGAGAGCATGCATAAACAAAAAACGCACGCATTGAGAGAGGAAAAGAGAGAGAGAACATGCATAAACAAAAAACGCACACATTGAGAGAGGAAAAGAGAGAGAAAACATGCATACGATCCAAAAAAACGCACACACATTGAGAGAGAAAGAGAGAGAAACTAATTTAACGTCGTAGGAAACTAATTAAAATTAAAAGACCTAAAGATCTAGCCGACGAGGAGTTGAACTCAAGACCTATTATTCAAGAGGGAAATGGCATAATCAATCTATCATACTTGGCATGGGTGATAGAAAGGTTATACCATTTATCTCTTTTTATTGGCACACACATCCACACACGCGCACACACACAAGAAGAAGAGAGTTATAACGTCGTAGGAAACTATCTTAAAAGATGTTAAAGATTAGGTTATATGTAGACTTACATTAAATTAGATTTAGGTTTATTTTTAACTAGATTTACGTTTATTTACGCTAGATTTAGATTTGCGTTATATTAGATTAGATTTAGGTCTCCATAGACTGCGATGCCTACATGAAGCGGGTGAAGAAAGCCCTCAATGGAATATAGGGTATTGCTGCCTTCACTCATGGTGGGCTCCGTCGATCCAAAAGTACTGGTGAAATGTCTTCAGAAGATAGGGAAGAAGGTGGATCTTCAGGGCGGCAATAGTCACTACATCCCCGACACAATGACCATCTAGACAACCTCTAGTCATTAGACTTACGTTAAATTAGATTTAGCTTTATTTTTAGTTAGATTTACGTTTATTTAGATCTACGCTTATTTACGTTAGATCGAGTCCACGCAAGAATTACTTACGGTTTAGGGTTTAGAGTTAGACGAACAGTGAAAAGATCTACTGTGAAAAGATGTTAAGATGTTGTGAAGTGCTACAGCTAGAGAAGAGGCAAAGGGGTTTTGTCCACTACATGCAGTATCATGTAGACGTGGGTGTGTAGATTTCTTGTACCCACAAATATAGGTATTGACCAATAAAGACGAGATTATAACCCGGTGGTTCTGATCTCCGTGCACCTCTAGACCGAGGTGTGCGGGGATTGGACATGACTAGAGTATGTGAGGTAAAGAGAGAGAGAGAGAGAGAGAGAGAGAGAGAGAGAGAGAGAGAGAGAGAGAGAGATAAGAAGAAGAATGCCAATAGAATATTAAATTTGTTGTCCAGGTTATAAGTTTTTTATCCTCATTATGAGTAGTGACGAGGATGTGGGACCGTCCAACCGAAACACCTATCTCTCAACGAGGGTCTTATGTCCTTGTAATCAATGCAAGCATGCTGTGCGACGGACAAGACGTGTTTCTTTGCAGCACGTTCGCGAATTTGGCGAGTCCGATCCATCTATTATAGATCGAGTTGTTGCCAATTATAACTCGTCGGACTCTGCCGCTGGCCAACAAGCAGCAATCTTGCAACCCAATAGACGTGTTCGCAGGCGCTTTGGTCAAGCAGCATATGTGAGGCCACAAGATGTAGCCTCTGACAGCTCGGGGGATGATCATGCAGAGCACATTCCCAACGAGGGAATGTTTGAGCCCGAGATTGATGAAAGGATCGAGACGATCATGGATTCAGAAAGGCTTATCTATGATGATATGAAAAGTGAAGCCGATACGCCATTGTATAATGGAGCACGTATGTCTAGATTGAAAGCACTCCTGGTTCTTCTCAACATGCAGGCAAAGTTTGGATGGAGTGACACTAGCGTCACAGCGCTTTTCAGGTGATCTATTACAATTAGTTTACTTTAATAAAACTCTAAATGTATAATGATCTGATATATTTTTACACGACTGCATCATATTTTTATGTTGTGTAGATTGCTGAAAGAGCACATACTACCAGCTGACAATGTGATGCCAGATTCCCGAGATGAAGCAAGAAAGATTTTGCGAAACTTGGGGATGGATTACAATTCTATCCACGCTTGTCCTAATGACTGCATTCTTTTCAGAGGGGAATACATAGACATGGAGAAGTGTCCGAAATGTGATTTCGAAAGATATCGAGTAGATCTCCACGGGACAAAAATTCCACAAAAGGTTTTGCGACATTTCCCTCTGCTTCCTCGCATCAAGCATTTCTTCGAATGTAAGTCCATGGCCGCCCTAGCATCATGGCATGAGGAGAATAAATCTTCGGATGGTGTGCTACGAATTCCTGCAGATTGCGTAGCCTGGAAACATATAGATGGAACATGGTCGGATTTTGCCAGGGAAGCTCGAAATTTGCGCTTAGGCCTGGCTATGGATGGCGTAAATCCATTTGGTCAAAGATCAACATCTTACAGTGTATGGCCCGTTGTCATCGTCAACTACAACATTCCCCCGTGGTTGACTACGAAGAAGGGGCACCTATGGCTAAGCTTGATTGTGCCAGGGCGATATAAAGTGGGGAATATGGATGTGTATCTTCGTCCACTATTGGAAGAGCTACAACAATTGTGGATTGGCATAGAGGTGGTGGATATGAGCCGACACACAGGACGACGGAATGCTTTGATCAGAGGCATTCTAATGTGGACCATGCATGACTATCCCGGGCTAACAGAATGCTCAGGTGATCTATTGACACTCCTCACTCAAGCACTGTAAATCTTGTTTTTTCCCATAGTTGATCTATTATCATGTGTATACATGTAGGGCTTCAAACAAGCGGATACAGAGCATGTGTCACATGTGGACCTAGACTGAATGCACGTAGGGCACCCTCACTGAAGAAGCAAATCTACGAAGGTCATCAAGCGTATCTTCCAGAGAATCATGTGTTACGCGACGGCTTTTTGGGAAGAGAGCCACCAAGGATGTCTGCACAAGCATGGTTAGAGCAGAAGGAGATGTGCGATGACGGATTGCCTCCAGGGATGAAGAGACTATCTCTATGGTACGAGTTACCATACTGGGCCCGAGTCATGATCAATCACTTGCTCGATCCAATGCACATATTCAAGAATGTGGGTAATCTACTATGGGACCATTTGACCGGCAAGAAAGATACTTTGGGAGCCAGAGTTGACCTTAGAAATGTGGATCGTATGGAGCAATATTGGCCGCAAACAGCGTCTGATGGATCGATAAAACTCCCTAAAGCACCATGGATTTTCACAGGAGCCCAAGAACGCAAAGTAAAAGAGACCATTCGATCTTTGCAGACCCCCACTGGCGTAATGCACTCGCTCCGAACGTGTTTTACTAAAGAAGGAAAGCTTAACGGTTTGAAGTCACACGATTGGCATAAAATGTGTCAGGTACGTTCATAGTGGACTTTAATATCATTGCATAAAATGTGGACTTTAATATCATTGCTGCACATACTTTACAGTTTATTTTACCGGTTGCCATTGAGGGATGTTTGTCTCTCGACATCCGTAACACTATCTACAAACTTGCAAAGCTGGTGCAATAGATCTCACAAAAGGAGATCAACGTAGACTCCATACCATTCGCCAAACTAAATGCTGCGAAGCTTGTGTGCATGTTTGAGAAACATTTTCCTACTACAATGCTAACCATTCAGGTGCATCTTCTTGTTCACATAGTTGATGAGGTGGAAATAGCTGGCACAGTTCATTCCAGATGGATGTTCTTCTTAGAGCGTTTCATGAAAACGCTTAAGGGATATGTGCGTCAAAAGGTACGTCCGGAGGGTAGCATGGCAGAAGGTTGGTTGGTATCAGAGTCCCTAGTGTACATTGGAGAGTGGCTAGACGGATTTGATAAATCTCGGGACACACTATGGCGAACCATAGATGATGAGCGCATATCTGGGATTGTCATGTGCAATCTCGGTGTTGAGAAGAAGATGACGGAAGATCTAGAGGCTAAAATCAACCGATTTTGCATGCTTCACAATCCAGTGATGCAAAAGTGGATTTCACAATATGAGGATGCAAAGCAAGAGCGACAAAGGTCACGAATCGAGTGGAGACGGGGAAGACGACCACCGATGCACTATCCAGCGGTTCTGGAGAGCCTACCAACCTTCATGAGCTTAAGATGGTTGCACAACCAATTGAAAAGCGCACAACAATGCGGTGACGAAGTGACTAAAGAAGAGTGGGAGTACTCTCGGGGTTGCGCGACCAAGGTAAGTTTGCAATGTACGACTAGCAAGTGACTTTATTTATAAACGTTTGAACGGCCACTCATAATCTTTGTTCGTTGTAGTATAAGTCATACACAGCAGCATGGTGTAAAGGTCGACATTTTAGGGTGGAACGAATCGACAAAAAGCGTTTTACTCAAGATTGTGGAATCATGGCAAAATTTGAACAGTCTAGTCGACGATGTTCCTCTGATGCAGATCCTGTGGTGGCGGAACTCACTTACTTCGGCACGCTGCAAGAGATTTTGAGGATTGATTACAGAGGATTTTTTGTCGACTTGTTCGATGTGCAATGGTTCAAGATAATCATGGAGGGTCGCAACGCTACTGTGCGTAGAGGAGAGTCTGGTTTTCTTGAGGTGGATTCTACTAAGAAATGGACTGACCTAAGAGACACTTTCGTACTACCCGAGCATTGTGAACAAGTAAGTATGTAAATAGTTAACATCCCCCTTTTACAAGTTATGTGCTTGAAAGCTCTCATGTAAGTTATGTGGCTTTGGCAGGTAATATTTCATCCTACAAAGTCTACATCAAACTGGTGGTACGTCATAGAGGTAGCCCCTCGTAGTGCAAGGACGTATGAAAGCTACCATGTGCCAATCACAACGACATCAATGGAGGAGATCAGAGAAGATGCTCAATCAGAAGCCGCTGCGGTGGTGCCAGACGAGCATCAAGATGCTACTACTCTATATGGGGTGCATGCAGAGGAGCTACAAAATGAAACAGAGGATATGTGTTTAAACGGAGAGCTCTATATAGATATAGGAAGTTATGCTGAGTTATGCGAGGATGAGAGAGAGATCTCTTAAAGCCACAAATATTGTATTTGAACAATTTTTCTCCATGTTGTAAAAGCTCTGGCTCTCTAAGTACCTTCCATGGTGTATAACGCTCTTTTCTACTCGCGCTCACATCTTTTGATTGAAAATTCTGAGCTCTAATGGTCTAAACACCGGCGCTCTAGTGGTGGCGGTGGCGGTTGTTGTGGGGATTCCGCCACCGATGCCTCCACACCGCCTCGTGTTCGACGAGGCTCTTTACCCTCCCCTTCTTTGCCCGCCCCCACACCAACCACAGCATCGCCATCTACGCCAGGTTTTGCACGGCTGACTGTTCCTAGAAGCTACACACCTCTACCTACTCCGCCAGGAGCCACCCCACTCGACACTCCTCGCTTCGGGGCCCAGACGCCGGTGGAGACACCTGACGTCCGTACCCCCATCGACACGCCGCTAGAGACCGCTGCCGGGACACCCAGGTTCACGCGTCACCGGCCAGAGGGCTTGCCTTACTCCGTCGACATCAGCGACGGCATCATCATGGATGATGATAGCAAGAAGGTGATCTCGCGCATGCGTGGTCTTTGCTCTCAGCTGTTTAGACACTACATACTAAACAAATGGAGTGAAGTACCAAGTGATTTAAAAAGCAGAGTCATCAGCATACTTCATGATGAGTTTCCCGTTCCAACACGGGATCAGCGCTTCAATGAAGACCTGATGAAGATTCGAATGCGCGAATACTGCAAACACAAGCGTTCCGAAGTGCAAAAAGCAATCAAGAATGGGTGGAACAGGCCAGATTGGCTGGCCAAAGAAGATTGGAAGAATGCGAAGAAAGCAGCGCGCGAGAATCCCGACAAGTGGAAGCAACAAAAGGATGCAGCCAGAGCACGAGTAGAGGCAGGGAGCTCGCACCACTTGGGGAGCGGTGGATGGGCATCATTTGAGGCCGATTTTGTAAGTGTTTTCACATTGCTCTTTATGTTCGATAGTTTAGGGTTTATGAGTTTTTTAATTCTAACATAATGAAATCTTTGTATGTTTTGACAGTGGTCGATGACAGGACGTGATCCCACACCGTACGAGCGCGAGTACGCAGACAGGAAGGGCTTAAACTCCCTGATGGACATTCTCATTTCTCGCGGCGGCATGGTTAGTATTAGGGTTTACTCTTTTTTATTTTTTGTATTGTTTTATAAATGTCGTTATATGTTTATACTTACTGAAAGCTGTCTTATTGTCTTTTTTTGCAGAATCCGACAGATACGCCACTTGGATGCGATGAGACGTCTGACTAGACGACGTCAGTTTAGCCGTAGCTAGATAGCATTAGTTTAGGGTTTCTCATAGCTTATGTATCATGAGACGGATTTTATACGTCTTTTTGAACCATGTATATTATTACATTTGTCACCGCAGTTCCTTTTGCCAATCAATTCTTTATGCCTATGATGTTGTACAATTGTCATTATTACATTTGCCAATCAATCATTTTGCCTATGATGTGTACAATTGTCAGTTTTGCAAACAATGCGTCTTGTGGGTGACTATTTTGGGTCTATTATCTACCCTTGCACTTTTTTTTAAAAGTGAATCAAGTACAATATGGTTGATGGGTGGCAGGGCATTCAATGCCGTGCCACCAAAAAAAAATTCTCTCGGGCGTCGCTATAAGCGTCGCTATTTATGGCTCTGTAGCGCCGCTATGAGCGTCGCTATAGTCTTCTGTGTAAACGTCGCTATAACCGTTGCTATGCGCGTCGCTATATAGCGACGCATATAGCGACGCTCTTAGCGACGGTTTTAGCGACGCCGGGGGTTATAAAAACCCAGTGTATTTCCGTCGCTAACAGCGTCACAAGAGCACACAACCTCTTGTAGTGAATGTATTCGTAAAGACCAAATGTAGTACGAAATGCGGTCTTTACAATGTCTTAATCAACTATCCTTATTTGATGATAGCCACTTTTTAGGTCAACCCTACTGAAGTAGGTCGATCCTTGTAGCTTATCAAATAGGTCTTCTACCCGTGGAACGGGAAACCTATTCTTGATAGTGATCCTATTTAGTGCTCTATAGTCGGCACACATACGATATGTGCCGTCTTTCTTTTGCACTAATAGCACAGGTGAGCAAAATGGAGATGAGCTAGGCCTAACCATGCCCTTCTCAACTAACTCATGCACTTGCCGCATAATCTCCTCTTGTTGAGCTTGAGAAACTCTATAAGGAGGTTTATTAGGCGGTGAACTTCCTGGAAGAAGTTCAATTGCATGGTCATCATTACCTTGTTTAGGAGGTAGCTCACAAGGGATGTCGTCAATAAAAACATCTTGAAACCCCTTGAGAAAATTGGATAACTCTAATTCCTTTTGGTTGCTTTTATTTTCTTTTGCTAAAGCATTAGATTCATTTTGAGAATCTTTAACAAAAATCATGTACACGGAAATAGAGCTCTTTATTGACTTGTTGAAAGCTGGTGTATGTACAATGGGGATGGTGTTACCCATTTCCTTAGCATCTATATACATGTCTTTTTCCCTGAACTTAAAGGAGATTCTCCTTTCAGGAAATTTAACATCGGCAGCCAGGCGGTCAAACCATGGTGCCCCTAGGATTACATCCTCATGCTTGAGAGGAGAGATAAAGAAGTCCTCTTTGTCCACATAGCCTTGGACATGAAGCCTCAATTTCCCAATTAAGGGAGTGGCTGAAGCTTCTTGCCCCTTGAAGGCACTGTCTGCGGGTAGGACATCTCCCATCTCGTAGGATTGTATGCCTAGCTTGGTGGCCAACTCTATAGATATAAAATTGTGAGTAGAACCAGGGTCAAAGGGAATAAAAGCATCATGTTCTCTTACCTTTCCCCAAGCATGGCATAGAGGAGATCCTTTGTGGTGAGTTTGGTGAGTCTCCTCCTCTTGGATTTCAACCAAGGAAGCTCTAGGAGGATCTTGGCGGTTGTTCTTTTGGGGACAAGCGTGGTACGCATGCCCTTGTTCGCCGCACTTGAAACACCGGTTATCCTTACGATAACGCTCAAGCTCTTCAGGAGAGAGTTTATTCTTACCTTTGTAAACTCCCTTCTCTTTAGCTTTGTTGGAGTTGCCCTTAGGAGACTTTTGGACATTGTCCTCCCCCTTAGGCTCATTGGAACCCTTGTTTTCCGGGGGCTTATTATTTCTTTTTGCCCCCGTTTGGAAATTGATTCGAGAGGCGACCATAGTGTGGTGTATTACCACCGATATGGTACGTGGTCTCTGGGAGTTGACATACTCCGCCATTTCTTCGGTTAAGCCCGCACAAAATTGTTGCTTTTGCTCTCCAAAATCCAACCTTTTGAAGACAGTGGCTTTGAGTTGTAGGTCCCAAAACTTGTCTACATATTTGTGGATGGATTCATTGGGGGAGAGCTTTAAGCTTCGCCATTCGGTGAGTACTTTGTCTTTGGGATCGGTGGCCAAAAATTGCTTCATAATGGAAGCTCTTAAAGCCTTCCATGTTCGTGGAGCTTCACCATTGGCTCGTAGGCTAGACCACCATTGTCTCGCGGATTTTTGAAAGTGCATAGCTACATGGTGTAGCTTAGAGGACTCTGTGAAGCCCTCATCTCCAAACGCCACATCGAATTGCTGGATAAAGGCCAAGACTTTGTCCGTAGCACCGAAGGTGCCATCATAGGTAAGGAAAGAGATGCTCTTCCCTCCCTCTTTGAATTTCTTCAGCTTGGACGACCTCTTCCATGCGGCATAGGATTTCCTATGGCCTCTTCTTTTTGATGGTTCAAAAGTTGCACCATCACTTTCTTCAGAAGGTGAAGAATTTGAAGAAGGCGGAGAAGAGGGTGACCTCTTTCTCGCCTTTTTCTTGTCTTGATCTTTGTCGTCTTCACCATAGCTTTCATAAGAGGAAGAGGATGAAGAAGATGGAGAAGAGGGTGTCCTCTTTCTCGCCTTTTTCTTCTCTTGCTTTTTATCATCCCTCTTTGAATTGTGGTGAGGAGAAGAATACGATGGTCTTCTCCGCTTTGGTGGTGATGGAGAGCGTTTAGCCTGCCGTCTTCGTGGAGCCATCTCCGCCGAGGTGGCGGGAGACTCGCTTCTTTCTCGTTCCTTCGGTGGAGGCTCTTGAGTTCTCCTTTGGGAAGGAGATGCATCATCAAGAAGTAAATTCTTGAGCCCTTCATAAGGATTCTCTTCTTCTTCCCGAATCGGAGAGAGACCTCTTTTGGTAGTCTCACAAGGAGGCTTCCTAGGTGTTCTCTTATCATGGTGAATAGCTTGAAGAATCCCGTGAGCACGGAGTTGCCCTTGCACTTCACTTTGGAGAGATGGATTGCCCATGGCTTGTTGAAGCCTAGAAACAAGTTAGTTAACAAGCATTGAAGCATCATTAGTAGCTTGCTCATGAGCAAAATCAAAGTTATCAACATTAATTTCACTCTCTTTACTATTGTCAGCCATTCTAACAACTTTTAGATGTAAACTTTTTAGGTATACTTTGGCACTTCAAGCCCTAGTTGCTACTCCTCTTTACCCCTTTAGAAAAAGCACTCAAGCTACTGTACCCGCGGCTCGAATACCATTAATTGCAAGGAATAGAAGAGAGGGTCTTTCGACACCAAAACAGCACCGGCTCCTGTCAAGCTTCTAATAGCTCAATAGTGGTTAAGCCGTAGGCAAGCCCCGTAGGACTCCACTATTAAGACCATAGCTCTCGACGGTGATGCCCCGTTAATTGCACAAAGGCAGGCGCACTGCAAGGATGAAAAATCCCTATTTCTACTTACTCACAGGCAATTAATAATACCAACCATTTGTAGCTAGCTTGAGGACCTCCCTTCTTGAGCAAGAAAAGAGAAACCTTGAGCTCTGATACCAATGTAACATTTAATGGCCTAATAACTTATATGTAGCGGAAATTATCATGAACATAGTGGGCATTTCATTAGAATAGATTCCTAACAAGAATTAGAAGAGTGCTTGGGTGGAGAGAGCAACAAAAAGCATAACACCTAGTTAGATAGCATCGACAATATTTTCAAAAGAGAGAAATTAAGCTATTGACAACAGTTGAGCACCGGATTTGCATGGAGCCGGTCCCCCCTCCAAAAGGCTTTGTATTATGGTTTCTCCCATCAAGAGAGACATTGTACAATACAATTCTTTGTGTTCCTTCAAGACTAGCTAGTGCAATGAAGATGGAAGCTTCATGCACCAAGCAAAACACTTAATCAAACACAACTTGAATTATCCCCGTTCTCAGACCCAAGACCTCACACACCTTCGAAGATGGTGAGAGCTAGCAGGGTATGAGAGTAGATTGAGAGGAAGAAGGAGTATCTTACGAGAAAAATGTACATCTCCTCACATAATCACTCATATTAGCATAGCTTAGCTTAGTAATTAGCTTGGTAGAGAAGATGAGCATGCATTGAAACTTGGCTCTTGGTTGGATTTGCATCCACATGCCAAGAGAGTGTTGATGTAGGCTTCTATCTCACAAGCTTGGAGTAGGTGATGAGCTCTCCATTAAAGCTTGGGAGGAGATAGAGTATTTTTTCTTCACACATGGTCAAGTGTGAATGTGTGTGTGTGCCAATGCCAAGCAAAAATCAGTCCCCTCTCTCTCTCTTGGGCGAGCCCTAGCTGCTAATTTGGTCTGGCTTTTGCCTCATTGAACCTCCCCAAGTCAAGCCAATAGATATTAAGCAGCATAAGTGATAGCCTTTTGACATGTTTCCCCCTTTCCCCTTTTGTGAGAGCTTTAGGTAATTAAATAATTAAACTAAAATCTCATTGGACCCCTATGCCTCCTGGCCAATAGGAATTAGGCAAGCCATGGGGCTTCTGAATGCTCATTGGACCCTTTGGGAGACTGCCCAATAGCCTTCTAAGAGACTTAATTCTCATTCGTTTCTTTTATTAAATGTTTTTAAATTAATTAAACTACATTTACTCTAGCTTAATTCTCATTGGTCCACTTCAAAGGTCTTCCAATAGGAATTGGACACACCTTGTGGGCATCTGGCCTAGGGAGCTGACATGTGTCCCTCATTCCCTTTGTGTAAAGGGAGCCTGTGTGTGTGTGTATGGCTTTCTCTCTCATCCCCTACCTTTAGGGCTCGCCCCCTCCCATGTAAAGATACGCAAAGACTTTTAGGGCACACACAAAGCATCCAATTTTCCCTAGGGTTGACCTTTGGACACAACCTTTGAATTTTGGAACCTTAGCATTTTGGAAGTCTTAATGGGCTGAACCTTAGGGTCTTTTTAGCCCATTGTTGCACATTGCTCTTTTGCAGATGGCCCCCCCTTTGGATCCCTATTTTCCCTCCTTTGGATCCCTACTATGGCCGGTCTGCCAACTTAACCAATATTCAAGCTTTTTCTCCCCTGGTACCTCCCCACATTAAATGATCAGTTTAATATGAGAAAATCATTTAGGAGAATTAGATATTGATTATTATGACAATGCTAGCACCTAGTAAACAAGGCTGGAAAAAGAGTAGTTAAGTGCCTCTCTAGGGATTCCTCCTAGAGAGAAAAACAATGGCCATCAAGAAAATCATGGGCCCACTAAGCCATAAATTTACCATCGATCCATAGATAAGTATATATGACAATTGTGGAGGTAAGACATATGACTCCAAACATGAGGCAATGTGGCAATATAAGCTAGCTAAGTTGTGCAAAAAGTTTGAATTCACAATAGACATCTTTGATCATGTAGCCAAATTTTGGTATATCTAGTTTGTTTAACAAGTTATTGATGTTCACACTATGGTGTAAGAATTTGAATTTAACATTAAAGGACCAAGTTTTGACACAATTCTAATGTCTTTTAATAGCTATGCTACGGGCTTTTGAGACCATAGCCAAAACATTCATGGAAGAATCTCATAAATATGAGACTAGCACACAATTCTCTTCTGCAAATCCTATACTTTAGGCAAGAGTATAAAATCCTGCATAAAAGGCATCCTTTAATTCAAGTACATTTTGAGTTGCTAGCCGAGGAGATGCCTTGCTAAGAGCGGCTTATCTTTTGTTTCCTAGAGGGACTACGAAATACACAATGGCACAACCACTTTTTGATGCAAAAAACAAACAAAATTTTGGAACTTGCTACTGTGAGGCCATAATCTTTACGAAAATCTTTGACAAAAGATATTGGTCCATGGAAGTTAGTCAACTAAGCATTGGAGTGCATCACATTGAGTCAGTCTACGATGGATCGTGTGCAACAAATAGCTACGTAGGGGCCAAAGACATGAATCAACGTTGATCAAAGTTGTTAACATAGTTCAAGCTCTTTCAACAAGAGCTTGCAAGCTTTGTTTACGTGCTAATGCATTGTCTTGCTCTTGCAAGCTGTGTGCTTGTGAGAGAGAGATGGATCATTTCCATGTGCATGTGCTTACCATTCTACTAATGACCCAAGCTGAGAGCTTTGCGAGATGACAATCTATCTCTCTCTTTGTGTTTAGTCTCCTCTTTTGCTACAACAAATGCACATTCTATAGCATCGACGCAAGCTAGGAGCACACATAAACTAGGTGCAATCTTTAGTTATTGTCCTTCTCATTAGGCTCCTATCGGGTGCAAAATCAGTGGGATTAGTCTAGGGACTTTATGCAACCATGTTGTGGTCTTTCAAACCTTTATCAGCACATTAACATTGATCAATTGGAGAGATAAAATCTCAAACGTCATAAGTGACTGAACAGTAATGGTAAAAATAGCATGAGCATAAGCAAGGAAAGATGAGAAATTAAGCAAGGAAAACCATAGATCAAACGTGTTGTTTAAAGGACATGCCTTTAGAATTAGTTATTCTGATGTTGTCTATGAAGGAACCTCCCCACGAGACTATCTAACATAGGGCACAATGTTTCACATGGATCTCGAGGAAGAGCAAAGGAGCAAAACAATTACTCATGAGAGCAGCTCTTCAACCTCGCTAGCAGGAGTACTATCAAGCTCCACCTGATTTTCAGTGCCCGAACCTGCGCCATTTTCATCATCGTCTACAGGAGCTGCACCACAATCATCATGGTCACCTGAAGCCCCCATGAAGACGGAGGCAGCCACGCTCTGCAGCACGGCACACAGGCTGCCTGCTGGCACCATACCCCCATAGGTGCTCATCAATCCCGCGGCCCAGGAGCCCGCCGCGATCCCACCTGCTCCAGATCCCGCTATTCACACCGCTGCTGGCACCAGTAGCGGCATCGCAGCCACCCCTACGGCTGCTGCTGCCGCCACCTTTGCCGCCTTGCTGCCCAAGCCCATGTCTCTCTCTTTCTCTCTCTCACACACACACAGTCTCTCTCTCTCTCTCTCTCTGCTCTGAATTATAGGCATCTCGATGCGATCGTGAATCATAAATCATGAGCGTGAACGAACACGCCTCATTAATTAAGAAACTAGAATTGCGAGCGCGACTTTGGCGCGCGCGCGAGAGAGAGAGAGAGAGAGAGAGACCTTACGTCATATTAACAATTTTCAAAACATCTCTTCTCAATGTATTCTTGCATGTTTTTGGGTCTTTACACTAGTTTTCTCTATTTTAAGGCGGAATTTCTCCTTTTCCCCTTGCCCTTAGCCGGCATTTTTGAAATTGAAAATGGCACAATATTAAGCTGGGACACATTTTTCCCGGACACTGGTCCTCAAGAAGGTGGTTCTTTACAAGAGAGGGAGGGAGTCTGAGAGAGAGAGAGAGAGAGAGAGAGAGAGAGAGAGAGAGAGAGAGAGAGAGTCTCAGAGCCTCGACTATAACTGATGTGGTGAAATGAGGGGATCTATGGTTGGGCAGTGATTCAAGGATGCATGGCTAATAACTTGAAGAAGCTTCCTTGGACTAAAGAACTAAAAGTCATTGAGGTCTACGTCTTTATTTGTACCAAAAGAGTTTTTATAACTATCACAGTTGAAGGAAAATATGTTTCTCATACCTATTCGGTTTATGATCACATCACAGCTAGACTCGTTTTAAGTGGTAGAATTAGACCTATGTGTGTATCTCTCGGTTTTTAAGGATCATCATGTATTGTATTTCTTGATCTTATATAGCAGACCCCAGTATTTCACCATGAGGTATTGACTAAGGGTTATCGTACGGTATCATGTGAGTGTACAATAGGGGTGTTTTATAAGGCAAAAAAGAAATATTTTACAAAGTAGGTTCCATATGTAGGGGTCAAAAAAGAAATTTCGGTGCACACAAGTGACACCTTCCAAGTACTACTAGTGAATCCCTTGGGTATTTTACAGACTCGATGTAAAGAGATCATGTGATAGATGACTTGTATAAATAAAATCACCTTTTTGGCAAATCATGATTTTTTAATAAAATGTATATATGAATCAAAATCATTTTGTTGAGCTCTCTTGTTTTCGATGTTGTTTGTGTTGCGATGTGTGACACATTGGCACCACCAACTAAAGCAAACCCCCTCTACTTTGGAAGGCTACATCCACATCATCACTTATGGCAATTAGATGCTCTCCCCCTACTCCTATAAAAGAAGTCCTAGTGGCAACACACTTTGTATCCAAGCATTCCATTTCTATTAGTGTCAATCTCTCTCTCTCTCTCTCTCTCTCTCTCTCTCTCTCTCTTCTCATTACCACATTAACCACACCATGACTGATTCACTCTCGTTTCCACCATAACCAATCCCTTTCATGTGGTATTAGGGCCGGTGGTTACATACCTAGGACTATTAGTCCCTCTATTTAATCATCACTAATAGATTAATTGATTGCATTTTATCCCTTGCATTAGAATTTTATTAATTCAATCTCCCTTGCATATTTAAGTAGATTGAATTATCTTTATCTCAAGGACATGAATGGGATATGCACATGTGCCACCACCCATGATGAACTTGGAATAGAGATCCTTATTATCATCCTTGGCACAAAATAGGAGTAGATCTTTGGAGTCTTAGACAACTTTAGATAAGTGAGTGTGGTTAAGCTAAAACTTCATTTAAGGCAGACTCTATTTCAAAGGTCAACATTGGACTCTAGAATTGGTCATTACCCAAATAAGGGTGACAAAAGTCAATCGTGTATCTACCTCTTTCTAGCGCAAGCCTACATCCAAACTCTCATAATCACTGATTTTCATTGCAACTTAGTCTAGTGCTCACTTGTTGTAGCTCATTCCTCACCATTTCCCATAGTCATAGCCGAGGAAATCTTGAATTTTCAACCCATCTTCTCACCTTGGTCAGCTACCCGCATATGCTACAAGTTGAATGTCTGAAAATTGATGATCAAGCCTCGCCTTAGAACTATAGCACAAGCCACCTTGTACCCCGAGGGATTCACTATTACCTATGAGGAGACGTTACCAATATGCAACCCTCAAGACAAAACTCCCCTATATACGGAACCATGCATATTGACCTAACGATATATATGGATATTATATAACTTAAATAAACCCCTACATACATGCTTTTAAGTATTTCCAAAATCCCTCCTATCTTACAGTACATACTAAGCCTATTATGTTGTTGAATGAAAAATAAGGAGTTCTTGATTTCTCTTTCTACGTCTTCACGGGCCCATCATGAACAACATTGAAAATTCTCAACCCAGTTATTAGATAGGCATTTCCAACCTGACAGAATGCATGGACAATGCACAAGTAATAATGCCCACTTGTGAGAAGCTACATGCACAACACAAAAAATAGATGCACACCTTTTGATGTTTTGCATTACCAAACATTTTCTAAGGTCATTAGTGTCTGGAACCTAGAACTGGACACGAGGCCATACTCATAAGCTTCAAAAGTACTAAATTGTGCTACTTAGAGTCAATGATAAATGAGCTACTTTATAATATCCTCATCAAATACACGTTCAAATCAATAACATGTGGTTGTGATGAAGTCGTTACCTGATACATACAATAAAAAGGTTACCTAATACATCACACACAAAGCGCACCCAAGCAATGCACTATTACAAAGCTGCATATCAATTTGCAATGTCCAAGTCAATCTACTCCTAACCCTGCAAAGGTGATACTTAAAGCAGCTCCCATAAGCGATACAACTGCAACAAATCCTTCCAAAGCAAACACTTAATGTAAAGCAAAACACTAACACATGTAAAAATGGTGCGTTTTCACTTTGGGCAGCCATCTATTTAATTATGTGGATAATATACAATGGGCCAATCATGATCCTCAAATTGCGAGCCATGTATTTAATTATGTGGATAATATACAATGGGCCAATTATGACCCTCAAACAAGAACCTTATGAGCCAATACAACACAACAAAATTGAATCAAAGTGTTAAGCAAGTAATCCCAAAAAAACCCTTGAATTCTATTGAACAAATGAGTGTTATGAAGCTAAACATCGCAATCCCCAGATGACTCACTATGAATGCAACTTGAGAGAGCTAGCCTTACGACAGACCTTAAAAGCTACGCTGGACCTAAAGCAACTCCCACAAGCAATGCAATTGAAACAAAACCTTCCAATAGGGGATGTGAATCCAACTCAAACTCTGACTCAATATACAATAGAGAGCCTGCACATGTAAAAATGAAGGGTCACATTTTTAGATAAGCTTACGTTTCGCTTGTCTTTCTTGATTGCCACCTTCAAATAGGCCTTTTTCTATGCACTAAAATGCTTACAAGACCTTCCAGATGGTTGTTTGAACAAACAATGCGAAATGTGGAGTCTACAAGAATATGAGTCCTTTGTGGACAATGTAATACGCTGACACTTTACACGGTCACAGAATTGTCATGATCATGTGAGTCCTCTTTCCTTTCCCTAGGTCATCATGAGGTAGGAAGACCCTTTCTTACTTATTAGTAGCTATTTATTCCCATAGAAGATTTTGTACACATGTGAAACACTTTCAAGGAGTGGCTTATGTGGAAATTCCTGCAAAAGGCAAAACCAACAAAACAAGGTGATGTAAATGCTCAACAATTAGACATGCACAGTCGTCTCGTTTTGCCTCTTCAATAAATACACAGAGCAACATGTTCTTGACTCGAGAGAAATCAGCTTTGCTACAGCTAGTCAATGTATGTTGTATCACTCGAGGGGGGCGGGGGGGGGGGGGGGGGGGGGGGCTATGAGCCTATCATGTGTATGCAATAGAAGGGGGTATTAAATTTTATTTTTTCTCACATTTTCACATACAGAAGGGTACCATAAAATGGAATTGGGAATTTTTTTTTACATATTGAATAGAAAAAGGGTGCATTTTATATGTCAAAAATTCAAATATAAGGGGTTTAAAAGTATTCCTTGAACGCACGTGATATATAAAATTTGTACATAGTGATCCCCCGGGGAGTTGTATCAACAACTAAACAATTGCATGGGCATTGGACTTTTCAATGCAAATATGATCCCATTGTACTTATCGTAACTTGCAACTCACCAAAAGAATGGGATCTATGAGACCAAGCATCTCCAACACATTGCTTGCTACCTGCTGAAATCTTTCTCTAGTCTACTCTAGGCTTGTGCTATGATTGATAGCCAAGTCCAACTTTGGTTCATCTAGTCTTTAATGTTCGTAGCACTACGACCTATCTCACTGGTCCCCCAAAAGGCTAAATGATAGCAGTTCTCAGCAAATTGAAAGCATGACCTTCACAAAAGAAACTAAATGATGCAAAACTTGGTAGAGAACTCACTCGATCATTGGCATCAACTCCTCCATGACTACCTCAATCTGATTTTAGATGCATGTCACAAGATGTGCATGCATGTTCAATAGAGAGAAACCCTACTTGCTTCGAGCAAGTGTTAATGACTGGACATGAAAGAGCTATAGAAAATCTCAAATGATCCACTACATGGACTATACATGTATAGTCTAAGTTACTACAATGACCAAAACTAAGTATTTGCACTACAAGAGGTTGTGTGCTCTTGTGACGCTGTTAGCGACAGAAATACACTGGGTTTTTATAACCCCCGCGTCGCTAAAACCGTCGCTATGAGAGCGTCGCTATATGCGTCGCTATAAGCGTCGCTATATGCATCTCTATAAGCGTCGCTATATAGAGACGCTCATAGCGACGTTTACACTGCAGACTATAGCGACGCTCATAGCGACGCTACAGAGCCATAAATAGCGACGGTTATAGCGACGCCCGAGAGAATTTTTTTTTGGTGGCAGGGCATTGAATGCCCTGCCACCCATCAACCATATTGTACTTGATTCACTTTTTAAAAAAAGTGCAAGGGTAGATAATAGACCCAAAATAGTCACCCACAAGACGCATTGTTTGCAAAATTGACAATTGTACACATCATAGGCAAAATGAATTGATTGGCAAATGTAATAATGACAATTGTACAACATCATAGGCATAAAGAATTGATTGGCAAAAGGAACTGCGGTGACAAATGTAATAATATACATGGTTCAAAAAGACGTATAAAATCCGTCTCATGATACATAAGCTATGAGAAACCCTAAACTAATGCTATCTAGCTACGGCTAAACTGACGTCGTCTAATCAGACGTCTCATCGCGTCCAAGCGGCGTATCTGTCGGATTCTGCAAAAAAAGACAATAAGACAGCTTTCAGTAAGTATAAACATATAACGACATTTATAAAACAATACAAAAAATAAAAAAGAGTAAACCCTAATACTAACCATGCCGCTGCGAGAACTGAGAATGTCCATCAGGGCGTTTAAGCCCTTCCTGCCTGCGTACTCGCGCTCGTACGGTGTGGGATCACGTCCTGTCATCGACCACTGTCAAAACATACAAAGATTTCATTATGTTAGAATTAAAAAACTCATAAACCCTAAACTATCGAACATAAAGAGCAATGTGAAAACACTTACAAAATTGGCCTCAAATGATGCCCATCCACCGCTCCCCAAGTGGTGCGAGCTCCTTGCCTCTACTCGCGCTCTAGCAGCATCCTTTTGTTGCTTCCACTTCTCGGGATTCTCGCGCGCTGCTTTCTTCGCATTCTTCCAAACTTCTTTGGCCAACCAATCTGGCCTATTCCACCTATTCTTGATTGCTTTTTGCACTTCGGAACGCTTGTGTTTGCAGTATTCGCGCATTCGAATCTTCATCAGGTCTTCATTGAAGCGCTGATCCCGTGTTGGAACGGGAAACTCATCATGAAGTATGCTGATGACTCTGTTTTTTAAATCACTTGGTACTTCACTCCATTTGTTTAGTATGTAGTGTCTAAACAGCTGAGAGCAAAGACCACGCATGCGCAAGATCACCTTCTTGCCATCATCATCCATGATGATGCCGCCGCTGAAGTCGATGGAGTAAGACAAGCCCTCTGGCCGGTGACGCGTGAACCTGGGTGTCCCGGCAGGGGTCTCTAGCGGTGTGTCGATGGGGGTACGGACGTCAGGTGTCTCCACCGGCGTCTGGGCCCCGAAGCGAGGAGTGTCGAGTGGGGTGGCTCCTGGCGGAGTAGGTAGAGGTGTGTAGCTTCTAGGAACAGTCAACCGTGCAAAACCTGGCGTAGATGGTGATGCTGTGGCTGGTGTGGGGGCGGGCAAAGAAGGGGAGGGTAAAGAGCCTCTTCTATCACTCGATTCATTGCGTCATTGTATTTATATGCGTCATTACGTCATTGTATTTAATGGTCTTTGCGTCATTGTCTACTCTATTCATTCAATATTAAGTTTAAATATTCGTGTGTTTAATGTAGGTATGGATGATGAGGAGTTTCTTTCTTCTTTGTCACCGCAACAGAGACAGTGGTACGTGGAGCGTCATCGCTCTGGCGCATCATCGCGCGTTCCTACACCATCCGCATCTCCCTCTCTTTCGGAGCATTCGGCGCGCTCCGAAGCTTCGGCGTCGACAAGACGAGCGTCACACTCGTCTAGACACCGGCGCTCTAGTGGTGGCGGTGGCGGTTGTTGTGGGGATTCCGCCACCGATGCCTCCACACCGCCTCGTGTTCGACGAGACTCTTTACCCTCCCCTTCTTTGCCCGCCCCCACACCAGCCACAGCATCGCCGTCTACGCCAGGTTTTGCACGGCTGACTGTTCCTAGAAGCTACACACCTCTACCTACTCCGCCAGGAGCCACCCCACTCGACACTCCTCGCTTTGGGGCCCAGACGCTAGTGGAGACACCTGACGTCCGTACCCCCATCGACACGCCGCTAGAGACCCCTGCCGGGACACCCAGGTTCACGCGTCACCGGCCAGAGGGCTTGCCTTACTCCGTCGACATCAGCGGCGGCATCATCATGGATGATGACGGCAAGAAGGTGATCTCGCGCATGCGTGGTCTTTGCTCTTAGCTGTTTAGACACTATATACTAAACAAATGGAGTGAAGTACCAAGTGATTTAAAAAACAGAGTCATCAGCATACTTCATGATGAGTTTCCCGTTCCAACACGGGATCAGCGCTTCAATGAAGACCTGATGAAGATTCGAATGCGCGAATACTGCAAACACAAGCGTTCCGAAGTGCAAAAAGCAATCAAGAATGGGTGGAATAGGCCAGATTGGCTGGCCAAAGAAGATTGGAAGAATGCGAAGAAAGCAGCGCGCGAGAATCCCGACAAGTGGAAGCAAAAAAAGGATGCAGCCAGAGCGCGAGTAGAGGCAGGGAGCTCGCACCACTTGGGGAGCGGTGGATGGGCATCATTTGAGGCCGATTTTGTAAGTCTTTTCACATTGCTCTTTATGCATGTTCGATAGTTTAGGGTTTATGAGTTTTTTAGTTCTAACATAATGAAATCTTTGTATGTTTTGACAGTGGTCGATGACAGGACGTGATCCCACACCGTACGAGCGCGAGTACGCAGGCAGGAAGGGCTTAAACTCCCTGATGGACATTCTCAGTTCTCGCGGCGGCATGGTTAGTATTAGGGTTTACTCTTTTTTATTTTTTGTATTGTTTTATAAATGTCTTTATATGTTTATATTTACTGAAAACTGTCTTATTGTCTTTTTTGGCAGAATCCGACAGATACGCCGCTTGGACGCGATGAGACGTCTGACTAGACGACGTCAGTTTAGCCGTAGCTAGATAGCATTAGTTTAGGGTTTCTCATAGCTTATGTATCATGAGACGGATTTTATACGTCTTTTTGAACCATGTATATTATTACATTTGTCACCGCAGTTCCTTTTGCCAATCAATTCTTTATGCCTATGATGTTGTACAATTGTCATTATTACATCTGCCAATTAATTCATTTTGCCTATGATGTGTACAATTGTCAATTTTGCAAACAATGCGTCTTGTGGGTGACTATTTTGGGTCTCTTATCTACCTTTGCACTTTTTTTAAAAAGTGAATCAAGTACAATATGGTTGATGGGTGGCAGGGCATTCAATGCCCTGCCACCAAAAAAACATTCTCTCGGGCGTCGCTATAAGCATCGCTATTTATGGCTCTGTAGCGTCGCTATGAGCGTCGCTATAGTCTTCTGTGAGAGCGTCGCTATAGGCGTCGCTATATGCGACGCTGATAGCGACGCATATAGCGACGCCTATAGCGACGCTCTCGTAGCGACGCTCGTAGCGACGGTTTTAGCGACGCCGGGGGTTATAAAAACCCAATGTATTTCCGTCGCTAACAGCGTCACAAGAGCACACAACCTCTTGTAGTGTAAAATTCATTGAGGTCTACGTCAATAACACACACACACACAGTCTCTCTCTTTCTCTCTCTCTCTCTCTCTCTCTCTCTCTCTCTCTCTCTCTCTCTCTCTCTCTCTCTCTCTCTCTGCTCTGAATTATAGCCATCTCGATGCGATTGTGAATCATAAATCATGAGCGTGAACGAACACGCCTCATTAATTAAGAAACTAGAATTGCGAGCGCGACTTTGGCGCGCGCGCGCGTGCGCGCGCGCGCGAGAGAGAGAGAGAGAGAGAGAGAGAGAGAGAGAGAGAGAGAGAGAGAGAGAGAGAGAGAGAGAGAGAGAGAGACCTTACGTCATATTAACAATTTTCAAAACATCTCTTCTCAATGTATTCTTGCATGTTTTTGGGTCTTTACACTAGTTTTCTCTATTTTAAGGCGGAATTTCTCCTTTTACCCTTGCCCTTAGCCGGCATTTTTGAAATTGAAAATGGCACAATATTAAGCTGGGACACATTTTTCCCGGACACTGGTCCTCAAGAAGGTGGTTCTTTACAAGAGAGGGAGGGAGTCTGAGAGAGAGAGAGAGAGAGAGAGAGAGAGAGAGAGAGAGAGAGAGAGAGAGAGAGTCTCAGAGCCTCGACTATAACTGATGTGGTGAAATGAGGGGATCTATGGCTGGGCAGTGATTCAAGGATGCATGGCTAATAACTTGAAGAAGCTTCCTTGGACTAAAGAACTAAAAGTCATTGAGGTCTACGTCTTTATTTGTACCAAAAGAGTTTTTATAACTATCACAGTTGAAGGAAAATATGTTTCTCATACCTATTCGGTTTATGATCACATCACAGCTAGACTCGTTTTAAGTGGTAGAATTAGACCTATGTGTGTATCTCTCGGTTTTTAAGGATCATCATGTATTGTATTTCTTGATCTTATATAGCAGACCCCAGTATTTCACCATGAGGTATTGACTAAGGGTTATCGTACGGTATCATGTGAGTGTACAATAGGGGTGTTTTATAAGGCAAAAAAGAAATATTTTACAAAGTAGGTTCCATATGTAGGGGTCAAAAAAGAAATTTCGGTGCACACAAGTGACACCTTCCAAGTACTACTAGTGAATCCCTTGGGTATTTTACAGACTCGATGTAAAGAGATCATGTGATAGATGACTTGTATAAATAAAATCACCTTTTTGGCAAATCATGATTTTTTAATAAAATGTATATATGAATCAAAATCATTTTGTTGAGCTCTCTTGTTTTCGATGTTGTTTGTGTTGCGATGTGTGACACATTGGCACCACCAACTAAAGCAAACCCCCTCTACTTTGGAAGGCTACATCCACATCATCACTTATGGCAATTAGATGCTCTCCCCCTACTCCTATAAAAGAAGTCCTAGTGGCAACACACTTTGTATCCAAGCATTCCATTTCTGTTAGTGTCAATCTCTCTCTCTCTCTCTCTCTCTCTCTCTCTCTCCTCTTCTCATTACCACATTAACCACACCATGACTGATTCACTCTCGTTTCCACCATAACCAATCCCTTTCATGTGGTATTAGGGCCGATGGTTACATACCTAGGACTATTAGTCCCTCTATTTAATCATCACTAATAGATTAATTGATTGCATTTTATCCCTTGCATTAGAATTTTATTAATTCAATCTCCCTTGAATATTTAAGTACATTGAATTATCTTTATCTCAAGGACATCAATGGGATATGCACATGTGCCACCACCCATGATGAACTTGGAATAGAGATCCTTATTATCATCCTTGGCACAAAATAGGAGTAGATCTTTGGATCCGGAGTCTTAGACTCTTTTAAGTGAGTGTGGTTGAGCTAAAACTTCATTTAAGGGAGACTCTATTTCAAAGGTCAACATTGGACTCTAGAATTGGTCATTACCCAAATAAGGGTGACAAAAGTCAATCGTGTATCTACCTCTTTCTAGCACAAGCCTACATCCAAACTCTCATAATCACTGATTTTCATTGCAACTTAGTCTAGTGCTCACTTGTCGTAGCTCATTCCTCACCATTTCCCCATAGTCATAGGCGAGGAAATCTTGAATTTTCAACCCATCTTCTCACCTTGGTCAGCTACCCGCATATGCTACAAGTTGAATGTCTGAAAATTGATGATCAAGCCTCGCCTTAGAACTATAGCACAAGCCACCTTGTACCCCGAGGGATTCACTATTACCTATGAGGAGACGTTACAATATGCAACCCTCAAGACAATACTCCCCTATATATGGAACCATGCATATTGACCTAACGATATATATGGATATTATATAACTTAAATAAACCCCTACATTCGGGCTTTTAAGTATTTCCAAAATCCCTCCTATCTTACACATACTAAGCCTATTATGTTGTTGAATGAAAAATAAGCAGTTCTTGATTTCTCTTTCTACGTCTTCACGGGCCCATCATGAACAACATTGAAAATTCTCAACCCAGCTATTAGATAGGCATTTCCAACCTGACAGAATGCATGGACAATGCACAAGTAATAATGCCCACTTGTGAGAAGCTACATGCACAACACAAAAAATAGATGCACACCTTTTGATGTTTTGCATTACCAAACATTTTCTAAGGTCATTAGTGTCTGGAACCTAGAACTGGACACGAGGCCATACTCATAAGCTTCAAAAGTACTAAATTGTGCTACTTAGAGTCAATGATAAATGAGCTACTTTATAATATCCTCATCAAATACACGTTCAAATCAATAACATGTGGTTGTGATGAAGTCGTTACATGATACATACAATAAAAAGGTTACCTAATACATCACACACAAAGAGCACCCAAGCAATGCACTATTACAAAGATGCATATCAATTTGCAATGTCCAAGTCAATCTACTCCTAACCCTGCAAAGGTGATACTTAAAGCAGCTCCCATAAGCGATACAACTGCAACAAATCCTTCCAAAGCGAACACTTAATGTAAAGCAAAACACTAGCACATGTAAAAATGGTGCGTTTTCACTTTGGGCAGCCATCTATTTAATTATGTGGATAATATACAATGGGCCAATCATGATCCTCAAATTACGAGCCATGTATTTAATTATGTGGATAATATACAATGGGCCAATCATGACCCTCAAACAAGAACCTTATGAGCCAATACAACACAACAAAATTGAATCAAAGTGTTAAGCAAGTAATCCCAAAAAAACCCTTGAATTCTATTGAACAAATGAGTGTTATGAAGCTAAACATCGCAATCCCCAGATGACTCACTATCGATGCAACTTGAGAGAGCTAGCCTTACGACAGACCTTAAAAGCTACATTGGACCTAAAGCAACTCCCACAAGCAATGCAATTGAAACAAAACCTTCCAATAGGGGATGTGAATCCAACTCAAACTCTGACTCAATATACAATAGAGAGCCTGCACATGTAAAAATGAAGGGTCACATTTTTAGATAAGCTTAAGTCTTGCTTGTCTTTCTTGATTGCCACCTTCAAATAGGCCTTTTTCTATGCACTAAAATGCTTACAAGACCTTCCAGATGGTTGTTTGAACAAACAATGCGAAATGTGGTGTCTACAAGCATATGAGTCCTTTGTGGACAATGTAATACGCTGACACTTTACACGGTCACAGAATTGTCATGATCATGTGACTCTTTCCTTTCCCTAGGTCATCATGAGGTAGGAAGACCCTTTCTTACTTATTAGTAGCTATTTATTCCCATAGAAGATTTTGTACACATGTGAAAAACTTTCAAGGAGTGGCTTGTGTGGAAATTCCTGCAAAAGGCAAAACCAACAAAACAAGGTGATGTAAATGCTCAACAATTAGACATGCACAGTCGTCTCGTTTTGCCTCTTCAATAAATACACAGAGCAACATGTTCTTGACTCGAGAGAAATCAGCTTTGCTACAGCTAGTCAATGCATGTTGTATCACTCGCGGGGGGGGGGGGCTATGAGCCTATCATGTGTATGCAATAGAAGGGGGTATTAAATTTTATTTTTTCTCACATTTTCACATACAAAAGGGTACCATAAAATGGAATTGGGAATTTTTTTTTACATATTGAATAGAAAAAGGGTGCATTTTATATGTCAAAAATTCAAATATAAGGGGTTTAAAAGTATTCCTTGAACGCACGTGATATATAAAATTTATACATAGTGATCCCCCGGGTAGTTGTATCAACAACTAAAGAATTGCATGGGCATTGGACTTTTCAATGCAAATATGATCCCATTGTACTTATCGTAACTTGCAACTCACCAAAAGAATGGGATCTATGAGACCAAGCATCTCCAACACATTGCTTGCTACCTGCTGAAATCTTTCTCTGGTCTACTCTAGGCTTGTGCTATGATTGATAGCCAAGTCCAACTTTGGTTCATCTAGTCTTTAATGTTCGTAGCACTACGACCTATCTCACTGGTCCCCCAAAAGGCTAAATGATAGCAGTTCTCAGCAAATTGAAAGCATGACCTTCACAAAAGAAACTAAATGATGCAAAACTTGGTAGAGAACTCACTCGATCATTGGCATCAACTCCTCCATGACTACCTCAATCTGATTTTAGATGCATGTCACAAGACGTGCATGCATGTTCAATAGAGAGAAACCCTACTTGCTTCGAGCAAGTGTTAATGACTGGACATGAAAGAGCTATAGAAAATCTCAAATGATCCACTACATGGACTATACATGTATAGTCTAAGTTACTACAATGACCAAAACTAAGTATTTGTGAGATTCTACATGACCGGCTCGGCTCAGGTGCAGCTCCAAAAATCAAGCTTTCAACCATCACAAAGCTCCAAACTAGACAAATAGATGCAGTAAGAAACATTTGAAATGACAAAGATACCATAACTGCATATGGTTCAAAAGAAAACAACTCACTAAAACATTGTAAACAATTCTAGCTAATGTCCCCACAATGAGACAAGTAAGCTCCCATAAGCTGCTCACAAATGATTTTGTATCTTTCATAGGGGATACCAAATAAATCTATCTCCTTTTCTTGAAAATATGGAGAATGAAAGCTTCATTTTGATGATGTCACTTCCCTTCGGACTATCACTCAACTAGTTAAGCATACACATGCACTACAATATGTTATATACTACCAATAACAACTCTTCAATTTTTTCAAAGAAGAAACTATCATAGCATATGCTGAAACATCTAGTTATCTACACTTTTGCTACAAAGGTCAAGAGAATAACACCACATGGTGAGCAACACAACACACCCATTCAAACAGCAGAGAGGGATACTAACAACAAAAGAGCTCGTGGGGGCAATTGAGACTTGATGACAATTTTCCATACTCAAGCTAGCTTACACCTACATAGGCAAGGGTAGTCACATTAAGCAAAGAAGGGAAATCTCGTTGGCGGAGATGGTGTCATTATCCACAATCATTGACGAGGCCAAGGGAGGGATAGGGTTGCAAGATGACCAAGAAGCACAAGCACAATGCAATAGGTGCTAACTCTTAACCAAATCCATAACCAGCTCCATCATGTTCTGCAATCACTAACAACCATCTCTCTCTCTCTCTCTCTCTCTCTCTCAAAAGTGAAGTATTACCAGTACAAAAACCTTCACATACTCCTGCAAAGATCTTGCAGAGAGAATCCTCTGCTAGGCTTAATCATCCCAACAACTTCAAAGTTAGAATTATTGTTTTTACCAACAATCATATGATACCAGCAAACTACTCCATGTCGCATCAAACAATAAACTTAAATTTTTTATATCAAAAGAGAAGTTGTTCTAAGTTTGATAATTTCAAAAGAATGCATGCATGAACTCACTGCCTATGGCATCCCATGTTACATGTCACCAGTGTAATTTTGAAAACTTTGAAACTTCAACTTAAGCTCCTGGTCTATTTGCAGGTTCCAAGGCTTCAATCATCACAACACTATTGCCCCTAATCACCACCATGCCTATCTCATTTCAACCATTGCCATTCATTTCCACTATTCCGTTAAGGACCAGATTCATGAACTAGTCATAGCCACGTAGTGCCGACAACCACTCGATTCACATTCAACTTAGTGTTTAGCTTCTTGTCCATAAATTTCTTGAGATCTGGAGGTTCTCCTGGCTTGCTCATGGCGAGAAACCTTCGATGTTAGGTTTGCCTCCCAAAATTTAGGTTGTGAAGGGGAAGTGAGGATCTCTCTCTCTCTCTCTCTCTCTCTCTCTCTCTCTCTCTCTCTCTCTCTCTCTCTCTCTCTCTCTCTCTCTCTCTCTTTTCTTGCTTTAGCATTTTGACAAAATGATAAATTGTGTGTGTACCTGGGCGTGGTGTTGGGCCTCTCCTGCCTTCTACTGATTGTCTCTTATGCCTTGTGGGTTGTGGTCACGAGGGCTAGAATTAGATAGGGGTTGGCGACCTTCATTTCTAATACTGTGTGTGTGTGTGTGTGTGTGTGTGTGTGTGTGTGTGTGTGTGTGTGAGAGAGAGAGAGAGAGAGAGAGAGAGAGAGAGAGAGAGAGAGAGAGAGAGAGAGAGAGAGAGCTATTGCCTTACAGGTAAATGGCAAGAACAAAGGCGACTACGAGAAAGGAAAGCAAAGGACCGGGTTTGGTTGCTAAAGGAGGAAGATATGCTAGTAAGAACAAGAGACCAGGAAAGCCCATGAAAATCTTGAAAGCGCCAAGGATGAAGAGGTTACAAAGACACACCAAGCTGTTCAAGGAAATCAAGAAGGCTCAAAAATGTATTGAGCTTCTTGTACCAAAGCTTCCATTCCAAAGACTAGTCGGGTCAATATGTGAGGAGGCATGTTTTGGCACCATTAGATGGAAACCTATTAAGCTGCTGGCACTTAAGAGGCAGTAAAAGATTTATTGCTAGAATATTTCAATGATATAAGAATTGTTGCAGCACATGCACATAGGGTAACAATTATGGACAAGGACAATGAAACCTTGAAAACAATAAGGTGGAGATATGATAAACTGCTCCAACCCAAATAAAATGAAGGAAATTTTTCTTATTCCTCCATCAAGGCCACATGCAAAGGTGAAGATTGTAGAAGTCACCCATGATGTGAATACCATGGCTAGAGCTGAGCAAGAAAATCGGCGTGCAGAGGAGCTGGATAAACTGAAAGAGAAGGAAAAATTAGCAAATGCTATAGAAAAAGAGATTAAAGGCTACCACATTCTTACACACAAAATCGATGTCAGCAACAACAAAATTGAATCATCTATGGAGGAAGGATTAATAGTAGATATACAGCTAGAAGATGGTATAAGAAGACTTGCATTAGATTCTATGGATATCAATATACTGCAGGATCTAGATGCTCAAATCACAGATTCAATTGTCTATATCTTCTTGACGTAAGATGCTTTCACCAGCTTCATCATATTTTTATTCAACCTTGAGGCTAGAGATTAACAACTAAATTGTCTTGTAGTTTAATCAAGAGGAAGCTACGTGCACAAAAAGTCATGCAAAAATATATATTTTGGTTTCCCAGATTTTTGTCTTTCTCAGAATGAAAAAAATTCCTATTGGCACATTCTAGAAGTGGCTTGCCCATTGTCCAATGCTGCAAGTAGCAACCATAAATTGCCCATATGAGAGCAACCACCACTAGAGCCTGGTTTGCATTGAACTTGACAAGCCAGTCGTCTGGTGTGGATGGGCTTCCTAAAATCACTCTTATCTTATTGTAGACATAGCAAGAACCATGAACATAATTGTCAATCCATGGGATGAAGGTGGCTCGACTAGTGCATGGAGGCTACAAGAGAGTGTCAATCTCTCAGAAAACAACAGACAACTCGCATCTAATTCAAGCTACACTCAAATGACCTAAGTTATTAAAAGCTAGTCGCTAATCAACAGGCAAACCATGATCCTTACAGCTTCAACCAACATCTGAATGCTATAAAACTTCGGACAAATATATAATACCTAAGCACACATTCTTATGGTCTCAAATATCACTTTCAATGAGTGGAAAAAAATGCGATTATTAACAGCACAATGAGATTTCGACCTAGTCGTTTTTGGCCCCAAATGCATCTAAATGCTTAGCAATGATGTCCCGATACCTAGCCTATACTTACTTTGTGATTTCCTAGCTTGAATTCCTACTTATGATGAAATATAGGCTGCAGATTGACGATGTCAAATGCTACAATTTATCGTGATATGCTTATGTCAATGCATAGAGCTCTTACATGTGGTTGCAACGCAATAGACGACACTGCAATGTGACAACCAACAAGGGAGATAGAAGCAGGAGAAGGAGAGAGAAGAGTGTTGTAAGCTCACGCATGGATTTCGCTATGCAAAACTTAATAAAAACTTCACAAAGTTGTCTTTTATACCTTGGCCAAGGATTCTTAGGTCAAAAACTAATCATATGTGAGCTCTATCCAAGGATTAATTGATACAATCTAAAAGCTTATAACTCCGGCTCATAAATTACAATATCCACTCGTCAAATAGGAGTTACAGTATTCCTGATTTATCAAAAGAATAAGTGTTTTTACAGTGAAGCTCCTAAAAAACGCTACATGGGTTAGCTTACTGCTAACATTTGGACTCTAAACTCAATTCAAGGAACACATCCAAAATTAAGATTGTGAGTATTGAGAATCAAAAATTGGTTTTATTTTGAATAAAGGATGGAGATCGTTATTGTGTTGGGTTCATACCAACTTTTCCTACTTGCAGATGCATAAAAAGATTGTTGCACGCATATGGAAGGCTATGCGGAAATCTAGAGCTGTACAAGTCAGAAATTAAGGAAGTCACAGTGCTTAGATAAACGGATGCCAACTCGTGTGAATGGAGGTGCCTCCTCTATGCTGAGTATATAGTGCAGAGCTTCTTTGCACTAAAGCCATTTATGTCAAAGGTAGGAATTTTGCACAACATTACTATAATATGGTGATTGTTTTGGACAAAAATGTGTCTCAGTTCCTTTTTTTTCCGTTTTGTCTTTTGCAGAGTGCATTGGAGAAGTACACACTACAATATTTTCACCGATACCGTGCCACCCTAATCAAGCATATGCTTTCAATTTCACATCTTGTGAGCATGGATATAGAATAGACCCTATTGGATGACCACATTGTAGAGTTAACAATGATTGATGAGGGAAAACAACAAACAGATTTCATAAGGTCACCTGAGAAAGGATAGGAGCAAGAGGAGGGAGGAACTTTTGAGAAGAGAAATGTTGTAGAGGAAGAGTTTGACAAGGAGAAAATTACATATGAGGGGAAGCCCACACAGGAACAAGAACACACAGATCGAGGGGTTGAGGAAGAAATAAAGGTTGAGACTCCCTCTGTGCTTGGAGGGTTTTAGAAGGAGTAAGATTATGCAGAGGGAGGGGCTGAGAAAGAACACCCTAAACCTCAAGCAGAGCACACCTCTCCCACAATTCCACCTGTTGAGCTTGAAAATCAAGAGTAATTTATGCCTAGCACACAAACAAATCATAGCACAGTAGAAGCTAATTCAGGTGCAATAGAGCCCTCAACACTGGAGACACAAGAGTTTCAAATAGCAGAAGAACAAGGGACAGGCGAGAACAAGCTCAAGGATGTCAACACTGGACAAGACAACCTCCACGGTAGACAAGACAACCTCCACGGTAGGCAAACCCATTATGGACCTTTGCTAGACATTGACATGATTGTTTTCGAAATAATCAATGTGTAATAATATGAAAGTCAGTTGATTGTATAACTACTTTTTTTTTTAACAAAATGTTTGCAGAGACTAATTATTTTGGACATCAATAGATTGTTGTTGTTTCGAGAGCCGTATGATCCCAACACAAAACTTGTCAACCTGTGCAACTTCAAGATAGGCACTAGCAGAGCCATTGTGCATCAAGAAACCAAGGAGTTTATACATTTTCTACTTCCAAGGTTCTGGGTTGCGATATGGTCCTCTGTGCAGCAGAGAAACCTCAATCCCCTTGTAACCATGGTTTTCAACGTAGCGGAAATCAAACATTCACAGTTTGATTTTTTGTATTCACAGAAGGAGCGTGTTTTCATTGACATCCACTACCACCCTACCAAATCGGATGTATTCCTAGTACCCTTGACTTCCTTGGATTCCATAGATCTGAAGTCTGTCCTGCAGCTTGTCGACTTCGTTCTTAAGATTTCTTTTCCCTTTAGAACCTTGCTTTGTTTTGTGGAGGTTTTCTTGATGAGCGACCACTGCCTTTCTCATCATCTCCCTTCTTGCCCTTTTCTCTTCATTATCAGAACTTTCTTCATTGCTATGGGCTTCAGGTGAGCTTTCAGCTGACCCTTCATCTGACTTATAAATCCCTTTCTTTTTTTATCTTGTGGCTCCTGGAGAGGGTTGAGATTTCTCAGCGATTATCCATGTGTTTTTATTTGGGGTTGGCTGAAAGTTATCGGCCATCCGAATGGCGTGGTATGAAATTCGAGTTAAGACTTCTAGAGCTCCTAAGTATGTGACTTTTGCTTCCTTGTTTGTGCTCTTGAGTGTTGTAAGCACATATTGAGCATGATCTATGGTCTGTCTACCTCATGACTTCAATACTTGAGTGAATGTGGTTGCCACAACATGATTTGGGGTCGTGTACCTTGGTGGTTTCTTAGCGAGGAAGTGGAAGTGTTGGTGATATAGACAGGTGCAAATCTCTACTTGCTTTAGCATAAGATTGGAGAAGGTGGCAACAATTGTACTCTTTGTGAATGTTCCAGTTGTTTTTCTATCTCTGGTTCTCATCGTCGTACCTTCTGTTGGCAGCTTTAGTGCTTCAGCCACTATATCTTTGTTGATGACTACCTCGACCTTTTGTCCTTGGTGCTCTGTGATCTGGGTGGATCCATCCTCTTTAATCATGGACAATAGTTCGTAAGCCCTTTGGAAATCTACTTCACATGGTTCTTGATTAGAAACTGCTTGAAATCCCAACCTCCTGTTGGCTTCTTTTGTAGCTGGCTCAGCTGCTACGTCATAGACTTCCTTCGGTAGCATTTGCAACTCCACCCGACTTCCATCTTCACTTTTGAATTTGCCGGTGAAGATTGTGGTGTTGTGCTCCTGTTGGATGCATCCAATGTCAGCAGCCATTTTCACCTTCTCATGGATATTATTTTTCCATTTGCTATGTATATATTCATGGGCTCATGAGTTCCAAGTTGTATCTTTTTATTCACTTCATGTACTTTGGGCGGCCGGCCATAACTTTTAAAACCCTAGGTGTATAAGTGAATGTAGCTCATGTGAAAGGGGAGATATCATTTTGAGAGAAACCTAGAGTAGAGAAGAAGAAGGAGGAGGCTATGGAGGTGGAAGTATGGAGCCGCATGTACTCTCTTGACAGACCGATTGTATGCATATAATGAAGATGAGTCTTTTTGACTTTCTCTTGTTTTTCATTAAGTTGTGTATTAGTGTCTTGATGGTGTAGATTAAGAACTAATCGCTCTCTAATTCTTGATTGCCCTATTTGATTCTAGTAGTGTGTGCATGATTAGATTAGTGTGTAGATTAAGGATTTGTGCATGCATTGCTCTAATCATAACTCCATGAGCTTGGATGAGCTTGTGATTAGGATGTGACCATGAGGATTAGTAGAGAATACAATCATTAGCAACCTTGATTAGCATAAGGGTTAGCGTGTGTGCATACATTAATCCCCTTCATTAGTTCTCTCTTCTTCCTATTGTAGATAATCTCATGTGATTTTCCCACTCAAGTCTATCTCATTTCTCTCACACAATCACCCATGTGTGATGTTTCCATGTCCTAGTTGGGTCGCTACCATCCTTGGATTGATAATTTTGTTGATTATTTGGAGCTATGCTACGAAGGAGTTAACATTTGGCACCGTTGCCGGGGACTGTAGCCTAAGCTAGAGGAAATCTTTTAAGTATAATCGAGTGTTTAGGTAGAAAACCCCCAATTTCTCACTAATTTTTGACTTATCTGCTACTAATTCAAGTGCTTTACATGTGTGTATATCTAATTAGAGGTTGATTCATCACTCTTTTGATATGAAATTGTAAAAAATTGACTAAAATTGAATGATTTTTGAGTGTGTAATTAGGGATTTTCCCTAATTAGGCTCGCTAATCACATGTGGTTTTTGTGGTACACATAGCGAAATTGTTGATTAGAGTCATGATTATTATTGTTATGTGTTTAATTTCATTGAAAATGATGCTACACATGAGATTTTGTGCTCAATTGATTATAGGTGAAATGCCGTTAAGCGGGTGCTAGTACACACACATGTATGTAGGCGTCAATAGGAGTTGAAAATCGACGTGTTGCTCATGAAATTGTGAGTGCACTAACCCACTGAATTGCTGATTTGATTTGCAGGTGTAATTAAAGTTTGACTACACAAAAGATTAGTGCAAATTTAAGTGCAATTAGTATATCCATGTGTAGACAAAGTGTGCACTTTCGAGTGCTAATTATGGTTTAATTGGTGCCAATTAGAATTATGAAAGGCAATGACTTGTTTGATGATGTGATGAAAATGATGGATCAGATTTTTTGATTGCTAAAACTGCACCGTTATATCGTCAAAATTGTGGTAGAAATTGCGTGTGTGCACTAATTACCGGATTCATGCTTAATTTTGCTAGTTTTTGCACACATAATTGAACTAGTACTTGTTTGGAAATTGATGTGTAGTTGATTGCATTGCAAAGTTCAAAGCACAACAATTAAGCGTATGTGCAGAAGTTTGCCTAATCACATCATTAAGCTTGCTAATTTTTGGGTCAAAATTGGGCAAAAAAGAGGCAAAAACGGTCAATTTTGCATCGATTTGATTTTCAAATGCATTGGAAATTGATTGGGATTGTAATCTTGATGTTCCAAGTGCTAGAAATCAAATAGAACGAGCTGTATATTTTTCTAAAAGAATTCAACTAATTTTTGGTAATTATTTTGTTAATTTCTGGCACTTTTAGTATTTTTTGTGCTAATTTAGTGCTTAGAATTGTTCAACTTTTATCATAAATTGATGAAATTGTAAAAATCTGATGTGAACAATCGATCCAAAACAAAAATTTTGAAACGATGAACTATCGCTAAGTTTCTAGTTGTTTTTAGTATTTTATTTTTTTGGGTAATTTTACCTTTTCGAGAAAATTCTTTTAACTTTGTTGCATTTGTGCATATTTTCACCCGCCCCGCTTCCGTGACCACCGGAGCCCGCTCAACCTCGCTTGCATCCACGTTTGCACTTACCTTGTTCCGCACTCGCTGCCCCCGTGCACACACTCTCTAACCACTTTCCACTCCTTGACCTTATGTGACCCAACCCCTACACACACACATACACACACACACACACACACACAACAAACAAAAGCAAAACAAACAAAAGAAGAAAAGACAAGAAACTCAACACACAAAGAAACAAACAAACAAAGTCACAAAAAACATACACACACACACACACACACACACACACACACAAACACACACGTTTTCTCTCTCGCGCAAACAAACAAGAGACAAAAAAATAAAAGTAAATAAAATAAATAAAAATAATTAAATAAATTCAAAAACTCAAAAAACCAAAATTTTCATTTTGTTTGCTTTTCTATGTTTTGTTTCTCTTTAATGCATTGCACATGCATCAAACATCCGTACACGCCCCTTTCACACGCATTTAGAGCCCCAAGAATCAAATTTCATCAGAAATTGTCCGATTTTGTCGATCTGACCCGTTTTTAGCATATTCAAGCCAGATCACACACACAGATCTTGTTTGACATGGATTTTGATTTTGGGTCTACGATTTTCCAGATTACACGTTTTAAAGATGTTTCACGCGCAATATTGCATTTTGGATCGATTTGATCGCAAAGTCTTACGATTTACCATATTTGACCTCGACTTGCGATAGAGATTCTTTTTGGTCTTGATATTTACTAGATTTAGCTAGTTAGAGCCTGTTCACATGTGAGATCGTGATTTGGCTGCTTTTGGCTATTCTTAGCACACCGACGTGCAATTAGAGCTCGATTTGGTTACTAGACCTACATTTGGCTATGACTTTGACCGAGTGACCGATTTTAGAGCCAGATTACACAGAGAGATTCCGATTACCATTTGAATAGCCATTCATTGCCAGATTACGCCTTGCACCTAGTGCATTGGTTTATTGCCCCCTAGCACCAGATTTGACCTAGAATGCTAGACTTTGGCAGTCATGGATCTTTAGGTTAGATCATCTCCATGATTTCCATCCTCACCACCATCTAGGAGACTGACCTTAGCAGAGATCGTAGCAGAGGCTAGGGCAGATATGGAGCGTAGGATGCAGAGCCATACTAGTGCACGACCAGAGCTACGAGCCACAGAGACAATTACACCTCAGATTTTGACTATCCCTATTATCAGCACACATGCTAGAGAGGTTGTAGACATGGTACCACCTTCCACATTGCCAGCCATGAGCACACTAGATATTGAGCTTTCTAGTTCACATGCACCAGATTTACTGATGATTGCTAGATCACCTAGAGCCACCATGCAGGCACGAGCCGAGCCTAGGGTTGACACTCCGAGTATTGAAGACGGAGATGAGATTGTGCTACATTTTGTAGGCCAGAGAGGAGCTATGCCTTGGTTTCTTGACCATGACGCCCATTTCTATAGCAGAGGTACCTTCTTAGACGACATAGACCCTTCTACATGACAGATAGCCAGAGTTCAGAGGAGACATTTTGGTACGACTGAGTTCTTTACCGATGAACTCAAGGGCACATACATGTCCCTACCGACCAACCCATATGATGCTATTGACAGAGCACATCCTGATGATTGTTAAGATACCCATGTACATCATAGGATAGTGCTGTTATGTATATTGGAGCACACATTGACTTATGTTGATGATTGTGGACGTAGATACAGATGTGAGCAGACGAGATGGTATATTGAGCCAGCCATGAGCGTTATGGAATATCTTATTGAAGATCTTCGTGATAGGATTTATAGGGACCCATTGGGTGAGATTTACTGTTTGATGATTGGATTGCCCTATTCTCCACGCATGGCTAGGATACTAGACAGATACTCGCCGAGAGTTCACATACACATCCTATACAGATATCTTGTACCAGGTCACCTCCCAAAGCTTCATCACCTAGACAGATTTTTTCACTGAGCATAGTTGATCAGCTGCGATCTAGAGTGATTGAGATAAAGAGGACGAATGTTGAGATTGACGATAGGACGATTACACTAGAGGGACCTACCATGGAGCCACCTACATTGCCAAATCCAGAGGTTGATACTTGTTCTACGAGGGATGTACAATCTAGTGAGATTGCTCCTACACTAGGCACAAGCATTGAGACACTAGAGATTGATAGAGTGCCAGATTCCATAGCTATTATTGATGATCCCCTTGCATCTATCATAGAGGTAGATGTCCCACCACAGCCTATACATGAGGAGATAGCCGATGCACATGACCATGAGAGTGTGGACATTACTACAGAGCCTTTAGAGACCGAGATACCTATAGAGACAGATGCCTGCATAGAGACACCTACTCATGAGCATTCACCACCAGATTCATTGATGATTGAGCACACAGACACCCCATTCAAGACACAGACAAATGAGGTATTTAGAGACCATGAGTGTCACCCCTCGAGTGTAGACGTCACACATCAGGATCCAGGGACACCTTTGATGAGAGCGACTTCTACCATTGTACTTGAGATACTCCGAGAGGTAGAGCCTACATTAGAGGATGTTCCCACCAAGAGTAGTCCCACCCATGAGCCATCTAGGACATATCAGGCCTATATCTTGTCATGGAGAGCTTATGATAGGACTACTAGACATGTTTATGTGCCTCCCATGATGACACATGTTAGACCTTTAGCTAGTGACGACATGCCATTTTGGTTTGAGAGCCACAACACACATGATGGACTATCACATGGTTGGCTCACATCTAGGCAGTCACTAGAGGCACAGGGATTCTATAGAGGACATAGACAAAGTTGGGTTCCTAGACCACAGACCATTGCACATCCTCCTAGATCTACTATAGTTTCTTTGACCACACCTATACCACAAAGATCTAGACCGTTTTCATGACCATTAGAGAGGCCTACTCCACGCTGAAGACATCCACGAGCTAGATATCCACGACCACATATGAGGAGAGCTCGCCATACCTTCCTTGAGATACCACGAACATTGAAAATTTGGCTACCAAAGAGCCTACCACTTATTACACCACAAGGTGCCATGAGCCATTGCTCACCAGAGATTCCTATTCATCATGCTATTGATTTAGAGCTAGGCAAGAGTCATCCGTTGAGGGATTCTAAGCTACAGAGTTATTTGATGACATAGTCATAGGCTGATGTCCTCCCTAGACCCATTACTTGTGCTAAAGATTCTACCATCCATATGGAGCTAGGTGCTAGCTAGCCATTGACCATTAGACAGAGAGATAGAAGATTACAACCTTTATTGTTTGGAGAGAGTTCTCTTGTCCCTCCTAGCTGCACTAGACCATTGACTTGAGCATATTGACTGTGGTGCACTAGCCGCATGCATTTATATTAGAGGTATTTTTTTCCTACATTTTTTTTCTCTCTAGGTATCCAGGTTTGAGACCCTAGTTTAGGATTCTTTCATTTTGTAATAAAACTTTCACTACTATGCTGACACACCTTTCTAGGTGGTAGTGTCTTGCCTTATGATTTTGCAGCATAGATGGACTTCAACTTCCAGATTGCATGGTTCCGTTGAGCTTCCGAGTTATATGCCAATTTTCATAGCTAGGAGCTGCATCATATTTCTCCAGGTGTATCACTTCCTATGCTATATGTTTTTGTACACCTATATTTGCTTATTGTGGCTTTTTATGGTTTGATTGAGTCCATTTTATTATTTCTTGTTATCTCCAATAGAGATAAATAAGTTTGTACATGCTTTAGTTAATTAACATAGAGTTTAGTCTTATTGATAAGCATTGAGGTTAGGAGGCTGTGACTTTAGGTTAACTCATTTACTTGACCTACTAGTCCTAGTTGGCAGAATTATTTAAATGTTTGAGACCTTAGGAGGGTTTTAGGCATAGAGAGGCTTGCTCACTTCACAACAAAGAGCACTAGTAAGAATACAAAGGATATGGAAGCACAAAAGTGCCACAAGTGTAAAAGCTTAAGCTGGATGAGAAATCCTAGCTGGATTTTGGTACTTCACTCACATATAGCCTATGTCATTAGAGTCCTAGAGATTCCCAGTGGGGCGCTTTTCCTTGAGAAGCAAAAAAACCTCAGGCATGCAAAATAAGCACTCACAAAAAATGCTCTTTAGCAAAATGTGAAAAAAAATGAAGAAGAAAAGAGAAAGAAAAAGAAAAAGAAAAGACTTCCATTGAGCTTAAAGTTAAAAACTCAAGCTTTTATTTGGAGTTGTACAGTTAGTTCTCTTATCTCTGCTCATAAAAACAAATAGGGAATCTTGCCTATAGATAATTTTTCTAACTTATCTAGTACTAGAGTGACTATTTTAACCCTTTGTCATAGCTAACTAATTGATAGACTCACCCATAAGCCCAAAACTCTTGTTTGATAATCTGATGCCCGATTAATGAGATGTAAACTCCCATGGCATTCACTTCCTGCATAGAACTCATAAAAATCATGGCAAAGCTCAAAAAACCTCAGATGGCACATTGATCAAGGCGACCATACTGGCACATAACTGGCCCCTTATTAAACTTTAACTGGCAATAATGTGGCAACCAGGACTCTGATTGACGACCTAAAAAGACCAGCATGCTCCGCCCAGTGAGCTCTTCACGTCTCTCCACTAAAACTAGCTTTGATCACCTGTCATCACCCGCCCTGTCCATCTAGCCTTTGCAACACACTCAAGCTTTAAAAACCCATACCTTGCACCCTACAACTCTATTGAAGAGACATTTGGACCAAGTCTTCAAACACTACATTCCAAGAAAAATACTAGCAATTTCAGACCTCCTTCCTTGTCATCCCACCTAGCCCATTTTTGGAGCTCTTTCAGCCTATGAAACCACATCAAGCATACAATTCAGCTACCACTTGCCTGCTTAGGATCTTGATACCTGCTTCAATCCTTTGCCATCTACTTGTCAGCATACATACCACTGCTTGTGCCCGCTTCCATGGTCAACACACTTTAGTTTAACCAATGTCTCCCAAGCACCAAGTAGAGCTGGTCAATCTACTTTGGAGTATTGATATATATTGACTATAGAGTAGACACGCTTGAAGCAACTAAGTATCCCAAGCACCAAATGTACTAGTCATCCATTTTTGAAATATGTCGTTGGGTAAAAAGTGATCCTCCACCCACTAGCAAACCATGGACTTCTTCTCAATATTGACATCAAAACCACGTGTAGAAGAAACAAACAATAGTAGATGAACCATCACGTGGCGTACGTCCTAAGTGAATGCTCACAGGTGGTTATCATGGCAAAAACAAATTTATGCAGATTTCTGCTACAAAGCTATACAATTTTGCTACCTTTTCTTGGGATTGGCATGGAAACCTTCCAGAAATGTTAACCTCACTAGTACCTTAAGAACACTTCAAGCCTTCACTCTCTATTGTCTCACAACATCTTTGTGTACCTTTCTCTATCTGTGTGTGTGTGTGTGTGTGTTTGTGCCTGTCTCTCCCTTTGTCCCTCTCTTTGTGTGTACAACCTCTAAGTGTCTCTCTCTCTCTCTCTCTCTCTCTCTCTCTCTCTCTCTCTCTCTCTCTCTCTCTCTCTCTCTCTCACCCTAAACCATGTTGCGTCTCTCTCTCTCACTCTCTCTCTTCCTTGTTCTTGCCCTCCTTATCATTCTATTTCTCTCTCTCTCTTCCTCTCTCAATCTAGGCATTCAAATTACCGTTGCCACCATGCACGATAAATAACCACTACATTCTTTACACATGTCAAAAAACTAAATGTAACTAGTGGGCATTTATTGCACCGTACAATTTTAATACAGAGGTCATTTTCACACTTTATGGGTTGTACCACATTCATTTGGATGCTTAGTGTAGCACCTCACATAAATATAGAGACAGCTACATCCTTCATCGCAGAGAGAGACATAGAGAGAGAGAGAGAGAGAGAGAGAGAGAGAGCTAAAGAGAAAATTGTATGTTATTGGGACTACTTCATAAGCCAAAATGACCATTGCCCATGATTTTTTCCAGTTTGCACAATGGCGCGCGAATACGATTCTATTTTTAGCAAAATGTCATACATGCGCCATATTATCACTTTTTTCACAAAGAGATAGATCAGAGATATGTGAATGATTCGAGGGAGCAGAAATAGAGTCAGGGCAGGGAAATAAAGAGAGAGAGAGAGAGAGAGAGAGAGAGAGAGAGAGAGAGAGAGAGAGAGAGAGAGAGAGAGAGAGAGAGAGAGAGAGAGAGAGAGAGAGAGACTGTGTATGTGTGCGCGTGCTTGTGTGTGTGTGTGTGTGTGCGCCTGTGTGTAGTAAAGATGAAATGAAATGTTATATTAACTACTTCTAGTGTCCAAAATGATATATGACTATGACTTGGACCAGTGTGCACAATGACGTGCGAATATCAATCTATCTATCACAAAATAGCACCCACATACCATAATGCCACTTTCAGAGAGAGAGAGAGACACACACACACACACACACACACACACACACACACAGAGTCGCCAATGCCAAACGAAGAGAATCTCAAAATCCTTCTCATCTTGCAAGCACATTGAAAGGTTTGGTTGCTAGCAGTCCTTTGTATGAGGAGCTTGTGATGGAAGGGGACAAAGAGACAGTGCAACGGAAGAAGAAAGCAAGTGCATCCAATACAAGCTGACATAAACCTGGATATGTAATGGAAGCAAGGCAACGCAAGGCCAGAGGGAGACCACGGAGTATACAGTTTGACAAAGAGAATAATGAAGAGATAAATGTAAGTGACAATGAAGCAAGAGAGAGTATTCCAGTGAAGCAAGGAGGAGATTTAACAAGTGTATTGAAGAGATCAAAGTTGCACGTAAAGAGTGGGTTATACGCACAACATGGCACACCCTTTGAGAGCCACACCTGACTACTCTTATTGAGGACCCACATGTATGGCACAATCATGTAGAGAGACACCATCAACCTCCGATTCCATAGCCACCCTGGCCTCGACCCATGAACTCTTCTTTCTTCACAATGAAGATGATCAAGAAGGCCATCCACCACCTAAAGCATCGTTGGTCTTCAGATCATATTGGAAGTGTGTTCGCTCTGAGTATGATCCTAGTTCAAAGATTTTCTCTTCTTTTGACTCCAGCGAGGCTAACATGAAAAACAGGATGAACTCGTGAGTGCTCGGGAAGAGCTAACTTCTAGGCCACTTGACATATACGTTTGAGAACGGTAAACGGTCCACAATATTGTGATGAAAGTTTAGCAACTTTTTTCGTCTTCAAAATTTTTGAATGCTCCCAAACCTTGAGGAAAACCTTGTCTCCTTCTTGAAAAGTAGCAAGACAGCGATGCTCATCAACGTACTTCTTAAATCGACCTTGAGCTTGCTTAACATTCTGTTGAGCAGTCGATGACTTGAGACCCCAACCATAATAATCGGTACATTTAAAAATAGGGTGTGGGTCACTTATTTTTGTTATATAGATTGTATTTGCATATGTACAACTTCTCTCGTTTTGTCTTCTTGGCCACTCGACCAAAGGAGATAACGGGAGTCTCACTCATCCCTTCAATGTACATTAGGAAATTTTGGAGGGCCTTTTAGAGAAGAGAGAGAGAGAGAGAGAGAGAGAGAGAAAAGAGCTCCTTCCATGAGAGAAGAGCCATATTTTTGTTGATATCAACAAAAATATAAGAAAGGTATCACCTACTCATTCAATGATCCACTGGTCCTTGAAAACGATCACCTTTTCATTAAATATGAGTGTCTTTTTCATGAAGTTGACATTGCTCATTCAATATGACTTTTGTCATCATCGAAATAAACAAATACTCACAAAAATATTACCTAGTGTTCGACACTGTCAATGTGTTCAAAACACCCAAAAACCTAAAAATCGTATGTCTACTTGCCCTGTTTTGACACCTAAAGAGGAAGAAAATGTCAAAAAACCCCTAAAAATGGGTTTTTAGGGAAAGAAACGCAAGGGCCAATCCTTTTTTTTGCCTACATATAGACAAAGGGTAAATATAAGATTTCTATATGTAAAGTTCTATATATAAAATTTTTATGGATATACCAATTTCATGATCAGGTTTCACAATCAATCAACAATAGCAAGCACTTCAACAATGTGATGAACAAGATCAACTATTTGAAGAGATAGCAAAACGATCAAATTGGTATGCCACTTGACTTTAGTGGCCAATTTTCTATCTCCAAATTTCTTTATGGATGACCTAAAGTAGTTTTCTACAAGAACCATAGTGAAAACAGATCTTACTGCACAAAAGAAGCACCTAGCATAGATGGTTGTCGCCCATCACACTTTGTGTTGCATATGCATAGAGGAGCTTGTGATACACTCTTCTTCTACTTAGACAAATGATAGTAACCCTTACGTTTTAGTAGATAGTATCCATCTAGTCTTTTACACAACATTCAATACCAAAACATAGCACATGTAAGGAAAAACTTTTGTCAAGACCATAGAGATGAAACTATGCTTGTAACATTTAATGGCCTAATAACTTATGTGTAGCGGAAATTAGCATGAACATAGTGGGCATTTCATTAGAATAGATTTCTAACGAGAATTACAAGAGTGCTTGGGTGGAGAGAGCAACAAAAAGCATAACACCTAGTTAGATAGCATCGACAATACTTTCAAAAGAGAGAGAAATTAAGCTATTGACAACAGTTCAGGACCGGATTTGCATGGAGCCGGTCCCCCCCTCCAAAAGGCTTTGTATTATGGTTTCTCCCATCAAGAGAGACATTGTACAATACAATTCTTTGTGTTCCTTCAAGACTAGCTAGTGCAATGAAGATGGAAGCTTCATGCACCAAGCAAAACACTTAATCAAACACAACTTGAATTATCCCCGTTCTCATACCCAAGACCTCACACACCTTCGAAGATGGTGAGAGCTAGCAGGGTATGAGAGTAGATTGAGAGGAAGGAGTATCTTACGAGAAAGATGTACATCTCCTCACATAATCACTCATATTAGCATAGCTTAGCTTAGTAATTAGCTTGGTAGAGAAGATGAGCATGCATTGAAGCTTGGCTCTTGGTTCGATTTGCATCCACATGCCAAGAGAGTGTTGATGTAGGCTTCTATCTCACAAGCTTGGAGTAGGTGATGAGCTCTCCATTAAAGCTTGGGAGGAGATAGAGTATTTTTTCTTCACACATGGTCAAGTGTGAGTGTGTGTGTGCCAATGCCAAGCAAAAATCAGCCCCCTCTCTCTCTTGGGCAAGCCCTAGCTGCTAATTTGGTCTGGCTTTTGCCTCATTGAACCTCCCCGAGTCAAGCCAATAGGTATTAAGCAGCATAAGTGATAGCCTTCTGACATGTGTCCCCCTTTCCCCTTTTGTGAGAGCTTTAGGTAATTAAATAATTAAACTAAACTCTCATTGGACCCCTTTGCCTCCTGGCCAATAGGAATCAGGCAAGCCATGGGGCTTCTGAATGCTCATTGGACCCTTTGGGAGACTGCCCAATAGCCTTCTAGGAGACTTAATTCTCAGTGGTTTTTTTTATTAAATGTTTTTAAATTAATTAAACTACATTTACTCTAGCTTAGTTCTCATTGGTCCACTTCAAAGGTCTTCCAATAGGAATTGGGCACACCTTGTGGGCATCTGGCCTAGGGAGCTGACATGTGTCCCTCATTCCCTTTGTGTAAAGGGAGCTTGTGTGTGTGTGTGTGGCTTTCTCTCTCATCCCCTACCTTTAGGGCTCGCCGCCTCCCATGTAGGGATGCGCAAAGACTTTTAGGGCACACACAAAGCATCCAATTTTCCCTAGGGTTGACCTTTGGACACAACCTTTGAATTTTGGAACCTTAGCATTTTGGAAGTCTTAATGGGCTGAACCTTAGGGTCTTTTTAGCCCATTGTTGCACATTGCTCTTTTGCAGATGGCCCCCCCTTTGGATCCCTACTATGGCCGGTCTGCCAACTTAACCAATATTCAAGCTTTTTCTCCCCTGGTACCTCCCCACATTAAATGATCAGTTTAATATGAGAAAATCATTTAGGAGAATTAGATATTGATTATTATGACAATGCTAGCACCTAGTAAACAAGGCTGGAAAAAGAGTAGTTAAGTGCCTCTCTAGGGATTCCTCCTAGAGAGAAAAACAATGGCCATCAAGAAAATCATGGGCCCACTAAGCCATAAATTTACCATCGATCCATAGATAAGTATATATGACAATTGTGGAGGTAAGACATATGACTCCAAACATGAGGCAATGTGGCAATATAAGCTAGCTAAGTTGTGCAAAAAGTTTGAATTCACAATAGACATCTTTGATCATGTAGCCAAATTTTGGTATATCTAGTTTGTTTAACAAGTTATTGATGTTCACACTATGGTGTAAGAATTTGAATTTAACATTAAAGGACCAAGTTTTGACACAATTCTAATGTCTTTTAATAGCTATGCTACGGGCTTTTGAGACCATAGCCAAAACATTCATGGAAGAATCTCATAAATATGAGACTAGCACACAATTCTCTTCTGCAAATCCTATACTTTAGGCAAGAGTATAAAATCCTGCATAAAAGGCATCCTTTAATTCAAGTACATTTTGAGTTGCTAGCCGAGGAGATGCCTTGCTAAGAGCGGCTTATCTTTTGTTTCCTAGAGGGACTACGAAATACACAATGGCACAACCACTTTTTGATGCAAAAAACAAACAAAATTTTGGAACTTGCTACTGTGAGGCCATAATCTTTACGAAAATCTTTGACAAAAGATATTGGTCCATGGAAGTTAGTCAACTAAGCATTGGAGTGCATCACATTGAGTCAGTCTACGCTGGATCGTGTGCAACAAATAGCTGCGTAGGGGCCAAAGACATGAATCAACATTGATCAAAGTTGCTAACATAGTTCAAGCTCTATCAACAAGAGCTTGCAAGCTTTGTTGAACTCTTTGGGTGATGTGAGGTGAAGAGGTTTCCGTGCTAATGCATTGTCTTGCTCTTGCAAGCTGTGTGCTTGTGAGAGAGAGATGGATCATTTCCATGTGCATGTGCTTACCATTCTACTAATGACCCAAGCTGAGAGCTTTGCGAGATGACAATCTATCTCTCTCTTTGTGTTTAGTCTCCTCTTTTGCTACAACAAATGCACATTCTATAGCATCGACGCAAGCTAGGAGCACACATAAACTAGGTGCAATCTTTAGTTATTGTCCTTCTCATTAGGCTCCTATCGGGTGCAAAATCAGTGGGATTAGTCTAGGGACTTTATGCAACCATGTTGTGGTCTTTCAAACCTTTATCAGCACATTAACATTGATCAATTGGAGAGATAAAATCTCAAACGTCATAAGTGACTGAACAGTAATGGTAAAAATAGCATGAGCATAAGCAAGGAAAGATGAGAAATTAAGCAAGGAAAACCATAGATCAAACGTGTTGTTTAAAGGACATGCCTTTAGAATTAGTTATTCTGATGTTGTCTATGAAGGAACCTCCCCACGAGACTATCTAACATAGGGCACAATGTTTCACATGGATCTCGAGGAAGAGCAAAGGAGCAAAACAATTACTCATGAGAGCAGCTCTTCAACCTCGCTAGCAGGAGTACTATCAAGCTCCACCTGATTTTCAGTGCCCGAACCTGCACCATTTTCATCATCGTCTACAGGAGCTGCACCACAATCATCATGGTCACCTGAAGCCCCCATGAAGACGGAGGCAGCCACGCTCTGCAGCACGGCACACAGGCTGCCTGCTGGCACCATACCCCCATAGGTGCTCATCAATCCCGCGGCCCAGGAGCCCGCCGCGATCCCACCTGCTCCAGATCCCGCTATTCACACCGCTGCTGGCACCAGTAGCGGCATCGCAGCCACCCCTACGGCTGCTGCTGCCGCCACCTTTGCCGCCTTGCTGCCCAAGCCCATGTCTCTCTCTTTCTCTCTCTCACACACACACAGTCTCTCTCTCTCTCTCTCTCTGCTCTGAATTATAGGCATCTCGATGCGATCGTGAATCATAAATCATGAGCGTGAACGAACACGCCTCATTAATTAAGAAACTAGAATTGCGAGCGCGACTTTGGCGCGCGCGCGAGAGAGAGAGAGAGAGAGAGAGACCTTACGTCATATTAACAATTTTCAAAACATCTCTTCTCAATGTATTCTTGCATGTTTTTGGGTCTTTACACTAGTTTTCTCTATTTTAAGGCGGAATTTCTCCTTTTCCCCTTGCCCTTAGCCGGCATTTTTGAAATTGAAAATGGCACAATATTAAGCTGGGACACATTTTTCCCGGACACTGGTCCTCAAGAAGGTGGTTCTTTACAAGAGAGGGAGGGAGTCTGAGAGAGAGAGAGAGAGAGAGAGAGAGAGAGAGAGAGAGAGAGTCTCAGAGCCTCGACTATAACTGATGTGGTGAAATGAGGGGATCTATGGTTGGGCAGTGATTCAAGGATGCATGGCTAATAACTTGAAGAAGCTTCCTTGGACTAAAGAACTAAAAGTCATTGAGGTCTACGTCTTTATTTGTACCAAAAGAGTTTTTATAACTATCACAGTTGAAGGAAAATATGTTTCTCATACCTATTCGGTTTATGATCACATCACAGCTAGACTCGTTTTAAGTGGTAGAATTAGACCTATGTGTGTATCTCTCGGTTTTTAAGGATCATCATGTATTGTATTTCTTGATCTTATATGGCAGACCCCAGTATTTCACCATGAGGTATTGACTAAGGGTTATCGTACGGTATCATGTGAGTGTACAATAGGGGTGTTTTATAAGGCAAAAAAGAAATATTTTACAAAGTAGGTTCCATATGTAGGGGTCAAAAAAGAAATTTCGGTGCACACAAGTGACACCTTCCAAGTACTACTAGTGAATCCCTTGGGTATTTTACAGACTCGATGTAAAGAGATCATGTGATAGATGACTTGTATAAATAAAATCACCTTTTTGGCAAATCATGATTTTTTAATAAAATGTATATATGAATCAAAATCATTTTGTTGAGCTCTCTTGTTTTCGATGTTGTTTGTGTTGCGATGTGTGACACATTGGCACCACCAACTAAAGCAAACCCCCTCTACTTTGGAAGGCTACATCCACATCATCACTTATGGCAATTAGATGCTCTCCCCCTACTCCTATAAAAGAAGTCCTAGTGGCAACACACTTTGTATCCAAGCATTCCATTTCTATTAGTGTCAATCTCTCTCTCTCTCTCTCTCTCTCTCTCTCTCTCTCTCTCTCTCTCTTCTCATTACCACATTAACCACACCATGACTGATTCACTCTCGTTTCCACCATAACCAATCCCTTTCATGTGGTATTAGGGCCGGTGGTTACATACCTAGGACTATTAGTCCCTCTATTTAATCATCACTAATAGATTAATTGATTGCATTTTATCCCTTGCATTAGAATTTTATTAATTCAATCTCCCTTGCATATTTAAGTAGATTGAATTATCTTTATCTCAAGGACATGAATGGGATATGCACATGTGCCACCACCCATGATGAACTTGGAATAGAGATCCTTATTATCATCCTTGGCACAAAATAGGAGTAGATCTTTGGAGTCTTAGACAACTTTAGATAAGTGAGTGTGGTTAAGCTAAAACTTCATTTAAGGCAGACTCTATTTCAAAGGTCAACATTGGACTCTAGAATTGGTCATTACCCAAATAAGGGTGACAAAAGTCAATCGTGTATCTACCTCTTTCTAGCGCAAGCCTACATCCAAACTCTCATAATCACTGATTTTCATTGCAACTTAGTCTAGTGCTCACTTGTCGTAGCTCATTCCTCACCATTTCCCCATAGTCATAGGCGAGGAAATCTTGAATTTTCAACCCATCTTCTCACCTTGGTCAGCTACCCGCATATGCTACAAGTTGAATGTCTGAAAATTGATGATCAAGCCTCGCCTTAGAACTATAGCACAAGCCACCTTGTACCCCGAGGGATTCACTATTACCTATGAGGAGACGTTACCAATATGCAACCCTCAAGACAAAACTCCCCTATATACGGAACCATGCATATTGACCTAACGATATATATGGATATTATATAACTTAAATAAACCCCTACATACAGGCTTTTAAGTATTTCCAAAATCCCTCCTATCTTACAGTACATACTAAGCGTATTATGTTGTTGAATGAAAAATAAGCAGTTCTTGATTTCTCTTTCTACGTCTTCACGGGCCCATCATGAACAACATTGAAAATTCTCAACCCAGTTATTAGATAGGCATTTCCAACCTGACAGAATGCATGGACAATGCACAAGTAATAATGCCCACTTGTGAGAAGCTACATGCACAACACAAAAAATAGATGCACACCTTTTGATGTTTTGCATTACCAAACATTTTCTAAGGTCATTAGTGTCTGGAACCTAGAACTGGACACGAGGCCATACTCATAAGCTTCAAAAGTACTAAATTGTGCTACTTAGAGTCAATGATAAATGAGCTACTTTATAATATCCTCATCAAATACACGTTCAAATCAATAACATGTGGTTGTGATGAAGTCGTTACCTGATACATACAATAAAAAGGTTACCTAATACATCACACACAAAGCGCACCCAAGCAATGCACTATTACAAAGCTGCATATCAATTTGCAATGTCCAAGTCAATCTACTCCTAACCCTGCAAAGGTGATACTTAAAGCAGCTCCCATAAGCGATACAACTGCAACAAATCCTTCCAAAGCGAACACTTAATGTAAAGCAAAACACTAGCACATGTAAAAATGGTGCGTTTTCACTTTGGGCAGCCATCTATTTAATTATGTGGATAATATACAATGGGCCAATCATGATCCTCAAATTGCGAGCCATGTATTTAATTATGTGGATAATATACAATGGGCCAATTATGACCCTCGAACAAGAACCTTATGAGCCAATACAACACAACAAAATTGAATCAAAGTGTTAAGCAAGTAATCCCAAAAAAACCCTTGAATTCTATTGAACAAATGAGTGTTATGAAGCTAAACATCGCAATCCCCAGATGACTCACTATGAATGCAACTTGAGAGAGCTAGCCTTACGACAGACCTTAAAAGCTACGCTGGACCTAAAGCAACTCCCACAAGCAATGCAATTGAAACAAAACCTTCCAATAGGGGATGTGAATCCAACTCAAACTCTGACTCAATATACAATAGAGAGCCTGCACATGTAAAAATGAAGGGTCACATTTTTAGATAAGCTTAAGTTTCGCTTGTCTTTCTTGATTGCCACCTTCAAATAGGCCTTTTTCTATGCACTAAAATGCTTACAAGACCTTCCAGATGGTTGTTTGAACAAACAATGCGAAATGTGGAGTCTACAAGAATATGAGTCCTTTGTGGACAATGTAATACGCTGACACTTTACACGGTCACAGAATTGTCATGATCATGTGAGTCCTCTTTCCTTTCCCTAGGTCATCATGAGGTAGGAAGACCCTTTCTTACTTATTAGTAGCTATTTATTCCCATAGAAGATTTTGTACACATGTGAAACACATTCAAGGAGTGGCTTATGTGGAAATTCCTGCAAAAGGCAAAACCAACAAAACAAGGTGATGTAAATGCTCAACAATTAGACATGCACAGTCGTCTCGTTTTGCCTCTTCAATAAATACACAGAGCAACATGTTCTTGACTCGAGAGAAATCAGCTTTGCTACAGCTAGCCAATGTATGTTGTATCACTCGAGGGTGGCGGGGGGGGGGGGGGGGGGGGGGCTATGAGCCTATCATGTGTATGCAATAGAAGGGGGTATTAAATTTTATTTTTTCTCACATTTTCACATACAGAAGGGTACCATAAAATGGAATTGGGAATTTTTTTTTACATATTGAATAGAAAAAGGGTGCATTTTATATGTCAAAAATTCAAATATAAGGGGTTTAAAAGTATTCCTTGAACGCACGTGATATATAAAATTTGTACATAGTGATCCCCCGGGGAGTTGTATCAACAACTAAACAATTGCATGGGCATTGGACTTTTCAATGCAAATATGATCCCATTGTACTTATCATAACTTGCAACTCACCAAAAGAATGGGATCTATGAGACCAAGCATCTCCAACACATTGCTTGCTACCTGCTGAAATCTTTCTCTAGTCTACTCTAGGCTTGTGCTATGATTGATAGCCAAGTCCAACTTTGGTTCATCTAGTCTTTAATGTTCGTAGCACTACGACCTATCTCATTGGTCCCCCAAAAGGCTAAATGATAGCAGTTCTCAGCAAATTGAAAGCATGACCTTCACAAAAGAAACTAAATGATGCAAAACTTGGTAGAGAACTCACTCGATCATTGGCATCAACTCCTCCATGACTACCTCAATCTGATTTTAGATGCATGTCACAAGATGTGCATGCATGTTCAATAGAGAGAAACCCTACTTGCTTCGAGCAAGTGTTAATGACTGGACATGAAAGAGCTATAGAAAATCTCAAATGATCCACTACATGGACTATACATGTATAGTCTAAGTTACTACAATGACCAAAACTAAGTATTTGCACTACAAGAGGTTGTGTGCTCTTGTGACGCTGTTAGCGACAGAAATACACTGGGTTTTTATAACCTCCGGCGTCGCTAAAACCGTCGCTATGAGAGCGTCGCTATATGCGTCGCTATAAGCGTCGCTATATGCATCTCTATAAGCGTCGCTATATAGAGACGCTCATAGCGACGCTTATAGCGACGTTTACACTGCAGACTATAGCGACGCTCATAGCGACGCTACAGAGCCATAAATAGCGACGGTTATAGCGACGCCCGAGAGAATTTTTTTTTGGTGGCAGGGCATTGAATGCCCTGCCACCCATCAACCATATTGTACTTGATTCACTTTTTAAAAAAAGTGCAAGGGTAGATAATAGACCCAAAATAGTCACCCACAAGACGCATTGTTTGCAAAATTGACAATTGTACACATCATAGGCAAAATGAATTGATTGGCAAATGTAATAATGACAATTGTACAACATCATAGGCATAAAGAATTGATTGGCAAAAGGAACTGCGGTGACAAATGTAATAATATACATGGTTCAAAAAGACGTATAAAATCCGTCTCATGATACATAAGCTATGAGAAACCCTAAACTAATGCTATCTAGCTACGGCTAAACTGACGTCGTCTAGTCAGACGTCTCATCGCGTCCAAGCGGCGTATCTGTCGGATTCTGCAAAAAAAGACAATAAGACAGCTTTCAGTAAGTATAAACATATAACGACATTTATAAAACAATACAAAAAATAAAAAAGAGTAAACCCTAATACTAACCATGCCGCCGCGAGAACTGAGAATGTCCATCAGGGCGTTTAAGCCCTTCCTGCTTGCGTACTCGCGCTCGTACGGTGTGGGATCACGTCCTGTCATCGACCACTGTCAAAACATACAAAGATTTCATTATGTTAGAATTAAAAAACTCATAAACCCTAAACTATCAAAGATAAAGAGCAATGTGAAAACACTTACAAAATTGGCCTCAAATGATGCCCATCCACCGCTCCCCAAGTGGTGCGAGCTCCCTGCCTCTACTCGCGCTCTAGCAGCATCCTTTTGTTGCTTCCACTTGTCGGGATTCTCGCGCGCTGCTTTCTTCGCATTCTTCCAAACTTCTTTGGCCAACCAATCTGGCCTGTTCCACCTATTCTTGATTGCTTTTTGCACTTCGGAACGCTTGTGTTTGCAGTATTCGCGCATTCGAATCTTCATCAGGTCTTCATTGAAGCGCTGATCCCGTGTTGGAACGGGAAACTCATCATGAAGTATGCTGATGACTCTGTTTTTTAAATCACTTGGTACTTCACTCCATTTGTTTAGTATGTAGTGTCTAAACAGCTGAGAGCAAAGACCACGCATGCGCGAGATCACCTTCTTGCCATCATCATCCATGATGATGCCGCCGCTGAAGTCGATGGAGTAAGACAAGCCCTCTGGCCGGTGACGCGTGAACCTGGGTGTCCCGGCAGGGGTCTCTAGCGGCGTGTCGATGGGGGTACGGACGTCAGGTGTCTCCACCGGCGTCTGGGCCCCGAAGCGAGGAGTGTCGAGTGGGGTGGCTCCTGGCGGAGTAGGTAGAGGTGTGTAGCTTCTAGGAACAGTCAACCGTGCAAAACCTGGCGTAGATGGTGATGATGTGGCTGGTGTGGGGGCGGGCAAAGAAGGGGAGGGTAAAGAGCCTCGTCGAACACGAGGCGGTGTGGAGGCATCGGTGGCGGAATCCCCACAACAACCGCCACCGCCACCACTAGAGCGCCGGTGTCTAGACGAGTGTGAAGCTCGTCTCGTCGACGCCGAAGCTTCGGAGCGCGCCGAATGCTCCGAAAGAGAGGGAGATGCAGATGGAGTCGGAACACGCGATGATGCGCCAGAGCGATGACGCTCCACGTACCACTGTCTCTGCTGCGGTGACAAAGAAGAAAGAAACTCCTCATCATCCATACCTGCATTAAACACACGAATATTTAAACTTAATATTGAATGAATAGAGTAGACAATGATGCAAAGACCATTAAATACAATGACGTAATGACGCATATAAATACAATGACGCAATGAATTGAGTGATAGAAGAGGCAAGTCGAAAACTCAGAATTTTCAATCAAAAGATGTGAGCGCGAGTAGAAAAGAGCGTTATACACCATGGAAGGTACTTAGAGAGCCAGAGCTTTTACAACACGGAGCAAAATTGTTCAAATACAATATTTGTGGCTTTAAGAGATCTCTCTCTCATCCTCGCATAACTCAGCATAACTTCCTATATCTATATAGAGCTCTCCGTTTAAACACATATCCTCTGTTTCATTTTGTAGCTCCTCTGCATGCACCCCATATAGAGTAGTAGCATCTTGATGCTCGTCTGGCACCACCGCAGCGGCTTCTGATTGAGCATCTTCTCTGATCTCCTCCATTGATGCCGTTGTGATTAGCACATGGTAGCCTTCATACGTCCTTGCACTACGAGGGGCTACCTCTATGACGTACCACCAGTTTGATGTAGACTTTGTAGGATGAAATATTACCTGCCAGAGCCACATAACTTACATGAGAGCTTTCAAGCACATAACTTGTAAAAGGGGGATGTTAACTATTTACATACTTACTTGTTCACAATGCTCGGGTAGTACGAAAGTGTCTCTTAGGTCAGTCCATTTCTTAGTAGAATCCACCTCAAGAAAACCAGACTCTCCTCTACGCACAGTAGCGTTGCGACCCTCCATGATTATCTTAAACCATTGCACGTCGAACAAGTCGACAAAAAATCCTCTGTAATCGATCCTCAAAATCTCTTGCAGCGTGCCGAAGTAAGTGAGTTCCGCCACCACAGGATCTGCATCAGAGGAACGTCGTCGACTAGACTGTTCAAATTTTGCCATGATTCCACAATCTTGAGTAAAACGCTTTTTGTCGATTCGTTCCACCCTAAAATGTCGACCTTTACACCATGCTGCTGTGTATGACTTATACTACAACGAACAAAGATTATGAGTGGCTGTTCAAACGTTTATAAATAAAGTCACTTGCTAGTTGTACATTGCAAACTTACCTTGGTCGCGCAACCCCGAGAGTACTCCCACTCTTCCTCAGTCACTTCGTCACCGCATTGTTGTGCGCTTTTCAATTGGTTGTGCAACCATCTTAAGCTCATGAAGGTTGGTAGGCTCTCCACAACCGCTGGATAGTGCATCGGTGGTCGTCTTCCCCGTCTCCACTCGATTCGTGCCCTTTGTCGCTCTTGCTTTGCATCCTCATATTGTGAAATCCACTTTTGCATCACTGGATTGTGAAGCATGCAAAATCGGTTGATTTTAGCCTCTAGATCTTCCGTCATCTTCTTCTCAACACCGAGATTGCACATGACAATCCCAGATATGCGCTCATCATCTATGGTTCGCCATAGCGTGTCCCGGGCTTTATCAAATCCGTCTAGCCACTCTCCAATGTACACTAGGGACTCTGATACCAACCAACCTTCTGCCATGCTACCCTCCGGACGTGCCTTTTGACGCACATATCCCTTAAGCGTTTTCATGAAACGTTCTAAGAAGAACATCCATCTGGAATGAACTGTGCCAGCTATTTCCACCTCATCAACTATGTGAACAAGAAGATGCACCTGAATGGTTAGCATTGTAGTAGGAAAATGTTTCTCAAACATGCACACAAGCTCCGCAGCATTTAGTTTGGCGAATGGTATGGAGTCTACGTTGATCTCCTTTTGTGAGATCCATTGCACCAGCTTTGCAAGTTTGTAGATTGTGTTACGGATGTCGAGAGACAAACATCCCTCAATGGCAACCGGTAAAATAAACTGTAAAGTATGTGCAGCAATGATATTAAAGTCCACATTTTATGCAATGATATTAAAGTCCACTATGAACGTACCTGACACATTTTATGCCAATCGTGTGACTTCAAACCGGTAAGCTTTCCTTCTTTAGTAAAACACGTTCGGAGCGAGTGCATTACGCCAGTGGGGGTCCGCAAAGATCGAATGGTCTCTTTTACTTTGCGTTCTTGGGCTCCTGTGAAAATCCATGGTGCTTTAGGGAGTTTTATCGATCCATCAGACGCTGTTTGCGGCCAATATTGCTCCATACGATCCACATTTCTAAGGTCAACTCTGGCTCCCAAAGTATCTTTCTTGCCGGTCAGATGGTCCCATAGTAGATTACCCACATTCTTGAATATGTGCATTGGATCGAGCAAGTGATTGATCATGAGTCGGGGCCAGTATGGTAACTCGTACCATAGAGATAGTCTCTTCATCCCTGGAGGCAATCCGTCATCGCACATCTCCTTCTGCTCTAACCATGCTTGTGCAGACATCCTTGGTGGCTCTCTTCCCAAAAAGCCGTCGCGTAACACATGATTCTCTGGAAGATACGCTTGATGACCTTCGTAGATTTGCTTCTTCAATGAGGGTGCCCTACGTGCATTCAGTCTAGGTCCACATGTGACACATGCTCTGTATCCGCTTGTTTGAAGCCCTGCATGTATACACATGATAATAGATCAACTATGGGAAAAAACAAGATTTACAGTGTCTGAGTGAGGAGTGTCAATAGATCACCTGAGCATTCTGTTAGCCCGGGATAGTCATGCATGGTCCACATTAGAATGCCTCTGATCAAAGCATTCCGTCGTCCTGTGTGTCGGCTCATATCCACCACCTCTATGCCAATCCACAATTGTTGTAGCTCTTCCAATAGTGGACGAAGATACACATCCATATTCCCCACTTTATATCGCCCTGGCACAATCAAGCTTAGCCATAGGTGCCCCTTCTTCGTAGTCAACCACGGGGGAGTGTTGTAGTTGACGATGACAACGGGCCATACACTGTAAGATGTTGATCTTTGACCAAATGGATTTACGCCATCCATAGCCAGGCCTAAGCGCAAATTTCGAGCTTCCCTGGCAAAATCCGACCATGTTCCATCTATATGTTTCCAGGCTACGCAATCTGCAGGAATTCGTAGCACACCATCCGAAGATTTATTCTCCTCATGCCATGATGCTAGGGCGGCCATGGACTTACATTCGAAGAAATGCTTGATGCGAGGAAGCAGAGGGAAATGTCGCAAAACCTTTTGTGGAATTTTTGTCCCGTGGAGATCTACTCGATATCTTTCGAAATCACATTTCGGACACTTCTCCATGTCTATGTATTCCCCTCTGAAAAGAATGCAGTCATTAGGACAAGCGTGGATAGAATTGTAATCCATCCCCAAGTTTCGCAAAATCTTTCTTGCTTCATCTCGGGAATCTGGCATCACATTGTCAGCTGGTAGTATGTGCTCTTTCAGCAATCTACACAACATAAAAATATGATACAGTCGTGTAAAAATATATCAGATCATTATACATTTAGAGTTTTATTAAAGTAAACTAATTGTAATAGATCACCTGAAAAGCGCTGTGACGCTAGTGTCACTCCATCCAAACTTTGCCTGCATGTTGAGAAGAACCAGGAGTGCTTTCAATCTAGACATACGTGCTCCATTATACAATGGCGTATCGGCTTCACTTTTCATATCATCATAGATAAGCCTTTCTGAATCCATGATCGTCTCGATCATTTCATCAATCTCGGGCTTAAACATTGCCTCGTTAGGAATGTGCTCTGCATGATCATCCCCCGAGCTCTCAGAGGCTACATCTTGTGGCCTCACATATGCTGCTTGACCAAAGCGCCTGCGAACACGTCTATTGGGTTGCAAGATTGCTGCATGTTGGCCAGCGTCAGAGTCTGACGAGTTATAATTGGCAACAACTCGATCTATAATAGATGGATCGGACTCGCCAAATTCGCGAACGTGCTGCAAAGAAACACGTCTTGTCCGTCGCACAGCATGCTTGCATTGATTACAAGGACATAAGACCCTCGTTGAGAGATAGGTGTTTCGGTTGGACGGTCCCACATCCTCGTCACTACTCATAATGAGGATAAAAAACTTATAACCTGGACAACAAATTTAATATTCTATTGGCATTCTTCGTCTTATCTCTCTCTCTCTCTCTCTCTCTCTCTCTCTCTGTCTCTCTGTGATCTCTCTCTCTCTCTCTCACTCTCTTTACCTCACATTCTCTAGTCATGTCCAATCCCCGCACACCTCGGTCTAGAGGTGCACGGAGATCAGAACCACCGGGT